>NC_044557.1:38725663-39325663 GCF_007565055.1 Rhinopithecus roxellana
CCTCTTGGTATTGCCTTCATCTTTACTTTCTCCTTCCTCCTTGTTGGTATAGATGCCACACTGATGCCCAGCACCTTCCTCTCCCAGCCCCCGCCTGGGACTTGGCACCCGGATTGGTGCCAGCACCAGCCCATGACTAGACTGTGGTCCAGGCTGGTGAGTCCAGGACGAGAGCATATTTGTCTCCAAACCAGCATCTCCTAATGAAAAGAAGCAGCAGTTTAAAATCATCTGATCAAGAGCTGATCCTTCATGTTCCTAGGCTCTGGGTGAAGCAGGGAGATGCTCATTAGTGCCTCTGTGCCAATTCTGGGGATCACTGGACTCCCTGAATAGAGTGGCTGCCATCATAATGGAGAGATTTGTCTTTTCATGGGTTTGAACCACAATGACTCAAAACCACTCTGTTTGACATTCTTCTTTTTAAAGTTGTGCTTGCAACATGGCTATGCAATGTAATATCTTTTGATGTTGATGTTTTAGTTTAATTTAGTTTAGAGTTCCAGCTAAAACATAAACTAAGAGATGTTGGAAAAGACCTTGGTTTGAAGGACCTACCCTCCTCTTCACTGGACTAGATCTGATGCTCCCTGTTGGTGTGGGAGGAGAGGTTAAACCCAGAGAGTTCACTTCCTACGTGGCTGCAGCCTAGGACTAGTTAACATTTGCACCTCAGCTGTGGGGCACTGATGGGGTGTGACAGGAGAAGGATTCAAGGAGGGAGACGTATTTCCACAGGAAAAGATGTTCTTCTCCATCCCTTTAGGGAAAGATAGGATATTTCCGAGGGGGATACAGAGAAGAAGATGCGTGGGGTGATGGGGCCAAGCTGCCAATAGGATAGCTAGGTTAAAAGTCCAGGGATCCCACTTCTGAAGGGTGGATATCTTGTGAGACACAAGGAAAAGTCCAAATTCACTAGAAATATGCCACTTTGTCAACTACAGCAAAACTTCCTTTTGAAATCGGCCTATTCCAAGAGTAAAGAAATTTACATACACTATACCAATACTGGGAGAGCAAAAGAAATGGGTGACCTCAAGGAGGGGCTAATTCTAGTACTTCTCCTCCGGTAGATGAGAGGCACCAAATATTTAAGGAACTATGCCTTAGAGTGCTAAGCCACGACAGGTAGTCACCACAGGGCCAACCACAGCGAAGTGGGGGGATTGGAAAATGAACCTTGATGCTGGGGGAACTTGCTAGAGAGACAGTGAAGCCGTCCCTTCTCGCAGCCCTAGGCAGCTGTTTTTGCTCCCGGGGATAAAAAGGGATGCATCTCAGTTGTCTGTAAATCTGTTTCTGATACACCTGCATCGCACCCTCAGAGAACTCACCTCATGAGCTGTGGTTGGGATTGCACACAGGATGTCTGCGCGGCAGGAATATCACCGTTTTGACTGCATACCGGGAATTGTAGGGGTGGGAACAAGGAAGAAGACACTGGTGGAGGTGGGAAGGGAGTGACATTACTGCAGCTGGGGGCAAGCGAGGAAGAAAAAGGAAAGAACGTGTCACTGACTTTCACGCCAGGAGGAAATCTCCTGAGTTTAAACAGCTCTTTTCCATTACTTTGAGGCCTATGAAATATGAAAGTCCTGGTCAGTTTGGGTCTTGGTGTCAGGCCGCATCACTTTACTCTGAGTCAAAGAAGACTTTCTGAAAAAGTACACCAGAGGTGTCCAGCGACAGAGGAAAAGCCCCCCTGCACACAGGTCAGGGTGTAGGAAGCGTGAACGGTTGCTGGTTGCTGGAGGCAAACCAACAGCCTTGTGCATTAAGAGATAGAGTAGAAGTAGCTTTTTGAACAAAAAAATAGAGTGAGAGAGTGGTCAGAGACTCTCAGAAAGACAGTGTTCAGGAGGGTGGCAGAAAAACACGATTCAGCTTTTCACGGGGTTGGGAGGAGTCAGGTGAAAGGGAGAGTCTGGGAAAGGAGAAAGGGGTGCTGGTGGATCGGAGGGAGAACTTCTCAAGGGGCCCTCTTCCTGGGCTGGGATGGAAAGCCCTAGTAGAAACATAAAAATCACAAGAGCTCGCCCTGAGTGATATCTATAAAAATAGACTCGCTAATTATTACTGGAAGAGAGCATGACTAATGCAGGAGCAGATGTTTTAAAAACTGAAAGGTCACAAACATTTTCAGACTATTAAAGCATTTATTTATGTAGTAAATTTGCATCTGGATTTTATTGTCCCTGCTTTGATCTCTTTCTTTCACACACGCAGCAAGAGGCTGATGTTGGAAAGGTAGACTACCCAGGCACCATAGCTGTGATGGAAACAGTCAGGATGGGGCAACGTCTCCTGAATATGCTTGTTGTTTCAAATCAGAGGAGAACGGAAATCCCCAAGATTGTAAATCACTCAAAACCATTGAATGAAATTGGTTATCTATGCAATAACTTCAAATAAATGCCTTTTCCCCAGAACGGGGCCAACAAGTTGCAATGATTAATCTTGAGTTACTCTTAGGCTATTCAATAACAATCCCAAGATCTTTTTTGAAAAGTAAATGTCTCTTTCATAGAAGTGGGATCCTATAGTATTTTTTCTTCTGTGTCTGGCCCATCTCACTTAGCAGAATGTCTTCTAGGATCATCAGTGTTATCACAAATGGCAGACTTTTCTCTTTTCTTTTTTTTTTTTTTGAGACGGAGTCTCGCTCTGTCGCCCAGGCTGCAGTGCAGTGGCGCGATCTCGGCTCACTGCAAGCTCCGCCTCCCGGGTTCACGCCATTCTCCTGCCTCAGCCTCCCGAGTAGCTGGGACTACAGGCGCCGCCACCGCGCCCGGCTAATTTTTTGTATTTTTTAGTAGAGACGGGGTTTCACTGTGTTAGCCAGGATGGTCTCGATCTCCTGACCTCGTGATTCGCCCGTCTCGGCCTCTCAAAGTGCTGGGATTACAGGCTTGAGCCACCGCGCCCGGCCCGAAAGTCCTGCTTTTCTAACTGTTCTGTTTGGTGGATAAAGGGATAACAATGTTATCCATTAATTTGTACCAGGCATGAACAGTATATTTTTGTTAATGAATGCTAATGGTTTTGTTTCTCATTATTTATATTATTAATAGTGCATTTATGCAGAGACAAGGAGGTTCAAAAGAAAATAGTCTTATTACGTGTCAGAGGAAGGAGCTGAGCTCTAATCCTGGATCTGTGCATCAACTTTCTTATCTGTAGAAAGGATTTTTTTTTTCACTTAGCAAATTTTTGCGAATAAAATAAATGCATATGAAAATATTTTGAAACATAATACACTATACAAAGATTATTTTTTGTTTTCTTCATTTTTTAATGGATATGCTACATCATGTATTTTTCTTGGATTGAAACCTATAGCGTTATCTTTGATTTTATTGAAAGTATTCTGTGATTTTCACTTTTTATCTATATTCTGAATATGTAAACCATTGGAGCACAACTATGGCTCCTTTAATTGTAAATTAATTTTTACAATCATTTTTACTGGCTGGGTGCAGTGGCTCACGCCTGAAATCCCAGCACTTTGGAAGGTCGAGGCGGGCGGACTGCTTGAGCCCAGGAGTTCGAGACCAGCCTGGGCAACATAGCCAAACCTCATCTCTACAAAAAATACAAAAATTCTCCTGGCATGGTGGCACATGCCTGTAGTACCAGCTACTCAGGAAGCTGAAGTAGGAGGATCACTGGACCCTGGGAGGCAGAGGTTGCAGTGAGCCAAGATTGTGTCATTGCACTCCAGCCTGGGTGACAGAGGGAAATCCTGTCTCAAAACAAAAACCAAAAAAAAAAAAAAAAAAATACTGCATCTTAATTTATACTCTTGGTATAAATCAGAGTTATAGTGTAGATCTAATTATACTTTTTGATTCGTTATAGACTGACACCTTTTTCCTGGAGGCTGTGCACCTTGGAGATTTGTGTAAGATTGTGATAGGCCATGATGGACTTGGCCCAGGTAAGGCTCTTCCACAGAGAGTTCATGAAGGTTTGATTTCACTCTATTTTTGTGAAACTCTGTTCAAATCTAGAAAATACTGTGGAAAATTGGTAGAAAATGGATCTCTATGTATTGACTATGTGAAATCAAAATATTGTCTCCAAATACCGTTTAAAATTTAACTAGATGTATTTTTCTTCAAAATGACATAGGGGATAATCTAGGATGGGCCTAAATGCTAGAAAGAATAATTTTAAAAATTAGAGGAGACTGGGGATTTATATGTTGTGACATGTGGCGGCATTCCAGCATGCTAGTGGTGGAGGCAGCAGTCATATCTCCTGATGGTGATATTCCTTGAAGGCTACTGATTGTCCAATAGTGGCATGTTAAGGAGACTGTCATGGCAGTGAGGTCTCAGCTGTTTTCGGCTGCCATTTTATTCATGCTTTTCCTCAGTCTTCTCATCAACTCTGTGAGATGACTCACATCTTCCCAATAGATTTATTTTCTGCTACTGTATAAAACAATTATAAGATAAACAAAATCCATTTAACAAAAGACAGACTACTAAAGGGCACATAACAAAGCAAAAAAAGAAAAAGGAAAAAAACCCCAAATGCATCAAACAAGGTGATAAACTTTCTTACTAAAATGTGTCAAATTATAATTTTCAAAGTAAGAACAAGAGTGTTATACAAATACAGAATAGTCAATGTGTTTAGATAATTAATGAAGGAATTAGGAGGCTTACAAAGCTGGTTGAAGGGAGGTTACAAGAAACTAAAAAATATGTACATATAATCCATGAAAAAAATAATTATGAATAAGATTAATAAAAAATATGACCAATGTTCTATAGACAATACAAATATGCTTTTGAGGTTGTCTTCTCTCTCAGACAAAATATATCTATATTTTGAACAGATGTAAGTTATTTGCATATTATTTTTTGTCAGTTGATAGCTAATTTTACAGATCCTAGACCTGAATCCATAGTAGATATTAAGTCAAATAATGTTACACTCCCACAGTGAGTCAAATGATTCTCAGACAAGCTTGTTGGTATTCTACTACAATATTGAAAGGACATGTGTCATCTTTTAGCCTTATTTCTGAGTTTCTGTTAATTTTTCTAAACAGAAATAAAGGCAAAAATTTTCAACCTAAAAAATCTCAATGTCCAATTATATGCTCTATGAAAGAGACACTTGAAATAAATGACCCAGTAATATTAAAAATAAAAGTTTAGGCAATGATGTATCAGAAATATGTAAATAAAAGAAACAATCTTAGTTATAACCTTATTGTAAGATAAAGTAAAATTCAAGACAACAAGCATGAAAAGTTACAAGAAGGGTAATTGTTTGATAAAGTTTATAATTCACAATGAGATTATAAGAGTCATGAGCCTTTATTCCATAGATAATACTGCAAATAAATAAAGTAAAATACTCTTAGATAGTCAAGAAGAAATGAAAGAAGATAGGATAGAATTTTATCATATGTCTCAGATTTTGGTAGGTTAGTTGGATACTTAAGTTACTCTCCTCAGATGCTTGTACTGTCTGGATAGGGAAACACTTTCATTTCAAAACTTCATGAAACATTTTTATAATTTGACTCAGATATTAGGCCAAAAAGAAAATCTCACTAAATTTCTCCAAGCCACATTCTCTGCTACAATTTAGTAAAACAAAAATTTAATTAAAAGGGTGAAAGTAAAAAAAAAAATAGTCATTTAAGGTGTTTCAGTCCTCTTCATGACTTTGGGCCAAAGCGAAAATCAGAACTATAAGGACAGTCTAACAGAATGTTATGATGGTGTTTTTTTCTGTCTCATTTTCTGCTGAGGTCTCAAAAGACGAGAATAAAATAATAGAAGCAAGATCTCACCATCTGTCTTACTTAGTTTGAGGCTGCTGTAACAAAATACCTTAGACTGGGCAATTTATAAAGAACACAAATTTATTCTTACACTTCTGGAGGCTGAGAAGTCTAAGATCAAACTGCTGGCATTTGTTGTCTTGGGAGGGGCTTCTAGCTTTGTCCTCCCATGGTGGAAGGGCAAAAAGGCTTAGCTAGTTCCCTGAAGTCCTTTTATGAGGGCACTAATCCCACTCATGAGGGCCCTCATGAATTAATCACATCCTACGGGCTCCACCTCTTAATGTTATCACATTGGATCTTAGGTTCCAATAGATGAATTTTATGGGGACACATGTATTTAGACCCATCCCAGCACCATCCTAAATGTAGGCACAAGGCTACATATTCAGGACTTAGGAAGGAAGGGACAGACAACAAGTTATGGGTTCACCACTGAGTATGAAAGCTGTAAGTTTTGATACCAACTGCCAGTAATAGGAGGGGGGAGAAGGGGTTTTTCCGTTGTGAAGAAACCACTTGAAGAACGTGTGCCATCTAGAATTTGTTACATGACCCCCACTTCAATAAAAATCTGCAGGCTTTCTCAGTTGCCTTTGGCCACAAAGAAAGGGCAGTCTGGAGAACAGTCGGAGTGGAATTGTAGGCAGATAATCTGAGAAGATAGTAAGGTAAATGATTCCTGCTCTAAATACCTACTCACCAACATACATATGTAAACAATGCTGGTTAATAAGACTTTTCTAGATTCTTACCTCTCCCTAATCCGTGCAGGAACAGCCCAGCTTTCTTCAGGAACCCATCTTTTCTAGTTTTCTAAATCCAGTTCTGGTTCTTTCTTATGGGAAAAACATGACAAAAATGTAGACAATGTATTTTTACATTAATAATTTAAAAACTAACTTATTAACTTACAAAGTATTGTTAAAATTAATGTATCATTACCTCTAAGAGTTTTCTTTACAGCCTCCCCAGAAGTTCTTAAAACTCAGTTTAGAATTCTGGGAACATTTTATTTTTCCTTAAAGGAAACAAGTAATTCTTTTTTGGGAGATAGCATTTAAAAATGAAATTAAATAACATTTTGGAGATTTTGTTCCAGGTAAAGGAAACAGCATATGTAAGGGTATAGAATTATGCATATGAATCATCTATGGCAGTGGTTTTCAAAGTGTGGTTCCTGGGCCATCAGCATTGCTTGTGAAAATTGTTGAAGATTCAATGCTTGGGATCTTATCTAGGATGACCAGCCATCTTGGTTTGCCTGTGGCTATTCTGGTTTACCTATGGCTGTCCTGGTTTTAGCACTGAAAATCCTGCATCCTGGGAAACCCCTCTGTCCTGGGTAAACTGGGACATTTGATCACTGTAGGCTGCCTGTGCTGGGCCTACTGAATTAGAAACTGTAGAACTCAGTAGTCTGTGCTTTTGTAATCCCTCCTGGTGATTCAGATGCATGCTAAGTTTGGGAACCACTGGTCTAGGGAACTGTGAGGAGTTTAACACTACTCATAATGGGAGTATGTGATGAGGGATGAAGCTGAAGAGTAAGCTGAAGGGTCGGGTCTTGTATGCTGTGTTAAAAAGTTTTATTTGGCTGAGAACAGTGGCTTATGCCTATAATTCCAGCATGTTGCGAGGCTGAGGTGTGAGGATCGCTTGAGGCCAGGAGTTCAAGACCAGCCTGGGCAACATATGAGACCCCATCTCTACAAAAATATTTAAAAATTAGCTGGGCATGGTGGTACACACCTGGAATCCCAGCTACTTGAGAGGCTGAGGCTGGAAGATTGCTTGAGTTCAGGAGTTCAAGGCTACAGTGAACTGTGATTGCACTACTGCACTCCAGCCTGGGTGACAGAGTGAGCCTCTGTCTCTAAACATATACAAATAAAAAATAAAAGAAAAAAATAAATTTTATCCTATAGCTGATGAGTATACATTCACCAACTCAATAATTTTAATTAGAGTAGTATGTATTTTGAGCTGGATCTTTGCATAGACAAAACCACTCTGACTAATTAAAATATTTTATGTGTAAGTAAAAATGATTTTAACTAACTCTAGTTTACAAATTAATATGAAATTAAACATTTAAAAAGAAATTTCTACCTTTATGTATACCAGCTGAGTCTATGTGCTTGGACAGAATTTCTGAATGCTTACTCATTTTTAGTCTATCAAAACATATATATTTTATGCAGACTTTGTTTAAATTTGAACTTTAAAAACTTCCTGGAAATAGAAAGTGTTGGTAACTCATCAAGTATATATTATTTGGAACATGTTAGGTTTGTGATTATGAATGCAGTTTATGAAATTAAAAGCAGCTACAGAATTGTTCTATTTTCAATTGTTTGGAAAAGCACACTGAAATAGATATCATAAGGTATGAAGCCTTAAAATAATGCTTTGCTTTTGTTATATGTACAAGAAATACATTTCTTACAGTTTACTTCTGTTATACTTTGCTTTATTTGAAGTACTAAAGCTTTGTATTGTGCAAGGCCTTTATGTATATTTGGAAGTTAGAACTTGTTTCTCAAAACTTGAAATAATATTGGACCATATTTATTCATGTTACATTTTCATTCTTTAATTTGTGTTTAGGAAATGGCTGGTTTCTTGATGATGTTGTTATCAAGGATCCCACAACAAATTACGAATATGTGTTCTTCTGTCACAGGTTTGTAGGTGTACTTTTACATTGAAAAAATCCATTCCAAGTTTATGCATTGAGAACTGGGTAGCTTATTTAGTTGTTCCTAGTCACTGAGGCTTTGTTGGTTAACTTTTGTGAATATTAACCTTAGCGGCTCTTTATGCTATTGAGAAAGACGTTTATTATATTTATCATCATTCCCAATGATACAAATTTAATATTTAATGGTAAATTAAGATAGATTTTTAAAAATATGACTTCTCTGTTCATATCAGAAAGAAAAATGAAAGTCTCTGACAAGAAAACGTATTCCCTTTGGACTAGGTCCGAAATTCGGTTCAAAAATAATAAATGTACACAGTGTTTCACGTAGCTTTTTATACAAAGATGGTAGTGCTTACTCACTGTCAATGGACCTTGATTTTTGAGTTATTTTCCCAGCAGTGGTGATAAGTTTGCTTTGGTGATAGATTTGCTTTTTTTTTTTGACATTGTCCTGCCTCTTTTCCTATGGAACCCATAATAACCATTTATGAAATAACTGATTAGAGTTTAAACTATAGTTAGTGACCAAAGGACAGGATAAATTGATCCAGTGAATGTGACATCTATGATTTTGACAGCAGGCCGATTGAGTAACTCACCTGTGTATTAGGCAAAAACATATTTTAGCCTTTCCAGATAGTAACTGCTTCTTCTACCACCCTTGCAGTCTTGTAGTCATTTTAGGATTTTCTTTCCCATTCTGTACTGCTCTGCCTTTGAGAGCCAGATGGTCACGTCTTTTTCAATTCCTGCTATCTTGTATTTCTGACTTGGGAAGATAATTGCCAATGGTTAACGTAAATACAAAATATGAAAATAATCGATGCACTTTTCTTTTCACAGATGGCTAGATCAGGGGGAAGATGATTGTAAAATTGTCAGAGAACTGTATGCCAGGGATAACAGTATCTTCTCTGCAAGTAGGTATCATGTATACACATTTCCTGGAAAGCTATGTTTTATGATGACTGGAGAAAGCATGACACTCTGAAATTAATGACCTTCTCTTTCCTTTATCTTCTCAGGGCAGAAGCTGGAACTTAAGAGAAAAGAAACAGTAAGATTTTTTGGGGGCTTTAAGATTATTTCATAAAAACAATGTTCAAATGACTATTTGATGTGTTAAAACAAAACAGCCTATAGTGTCTAGTAAGTACTGTTTCTTAGCAATTTCTTCTCTTTGTTTCTTCTCATACTGGTGTTTTTGTTTTGTTTTGTTTTTCTTTTTAGTGGACTGCAGAAAGCTGGAAGTTTACAAAAGGAAATACTCTTCAGTTCTATAACAAGCTGACTGGAGGGTTTGTCCGTTTGCATCCAGATGGCACAGTTGATGCCATTGGAGAGAAGACAGACAAATATGGTAAAACCATCATACAAAGCTTGTAGTGCTGGACAGTTCTGGGAGTTAAAGGAATGTAGATTTCTAGACATTGTTTAATTTATAGTATTGTTCTTTTTACAGATAGCTTTACACAAGTGTTAGGCCATTTAAATAATTTACTCTCTGCATTAATAAAAATGATAAATAGATGACAGGCTTTAAATCTGGGCATTGTGAAAAATATGTATATTTGGCATTAATTAATTGAAGAATAAAATGTAGGCAGTTATCAAAACACCATGTTAAATAATTTGAGGGCCAGAGGAAATAATTAAAATAGTATTCTAAATTTCAGACATTCATAATCTAATTAAGAAGACAAATACAACAATTCTAATAATTGTTATTTGTAGCTAGTGTCCTAATAAATGTACAAAGGAAAACAAGGCAAGGAAAAACTAGATTTGATGTTTAATATCTGCATGTCATGAAGCTATAACCATGAGAATTAACAAAAGAGTAAACTGATGATGGTAGATGTTTGACTATAAACCCAAACCTCCAACTCTTTTTGAATTTGGACCTTTATTATTTAAACAATATTTGCCTGCTACACCTGTGAATTTAACTGTACTTTACTATGCTGGAAACTGTGCCGTTCAGTCTCGAGGATGTGCTGGAGCTACTAACCTACAGCATGTCTCAAAATGTAACCCCTTCTGCCTCATATTTGAGATCCTAGGGAACAACCAGTTTTCTCCTGTATGAAAATAAGCATCTGTCTAAAAATACTTCCTAGGAGCTTCTGTTTCCAAAATTATTCTTTAGACATTTTCCTTACCTTGGCAAAAATTGGTTCCCACTTGAGATTACTTATCCACTTATATCAGTCAAAGTGGCCCTTCATCCTATTCCCTGGGTTCTCTGCTGCCACTGTTGTTATTCTTTTTCTTTATTAGTATCCTATATTTGCAGATATGGCCACAAAAATATCTACCATTGTTAAATCAGAAACTGTGAAGGATCTAAATTGTACCTCATTTGTAGGAAGCCACTGGGTCAGAGACCAAGACCATTTATTTCTCACATCAAGTGCACCAGCCAGAGCAGTTTCTTGTGTTGGGTTCCCTGAACTCCAGTCCTGCAGTATCACAATGTGAGGTCCCAATGGTACCAGCACAAGCAGTCGGGTACATTAAAAGAGAGAAATTTGCATATTAGGAAACTATGATCTTCTATTTTCTATTTTTATTTTTTGTACATATATATATATATATATATATATATATATTTTTTTTTTAAATCAACTTTTAAGTTCCAGGGTGTATGTGCAGGTTTGTTACACAGGTAAACTTGTGGCCATGGTGGTTTGCTGTACAGATCAACCCTTTACCTAGTTATTAAGCCCAGCATCCATTAGCTATTCTTCCTGATGCTCTCCCTCACCTGGACCCCCAATCTCCGATGTGTCCATTTGTTCTCATCATTCAGCTCCCACTTATAAGTGAGAACATGCAGTGTTTGGTTTTCTGTTCCTGGATTAGATTGCTGAGGATAATGGCTTCTAGCTCCATCCATGTTCATGCAAAAGACATGATCTCATTTCTTTTTATGCTGCATAGTATTCCATGGTAGTTACGTACCACATTTTCTTTATCCAGTCTGTCATTGATGGGCATTTGGGTTGATTCCATGTCTTTGTTATTGTGAATAGTGCTGCAGTGAACGTACATAGGCATGTATCTTCATCATAGCATGATTTATATTACTTTGGGTATATACCCAGTAATGGGATTGCTGGGCCAAATGGTGTTTCAGCTTCTAGATCTTTGAGGAATTACCATACTGTCTTCCACATGGTTGAACTAACTTACATTCCCACCAGCAGTGTAAAAGCATTCCTTTTTCTCTGAAATCTCACCAGCATCTGTTGTTTCTTGACTTTTATTCTCCTTCTTAAAAATTTAATTTTTTGTTTGTTTGTTTTTTACTCTGAGTTCTGGGATACATGTGCAGAATGTGCAGGTTTGTTACATAGGTATACGTGTGCCTTGGTGGTTTGCTGCACCTATCAACCCATCACCTAGGTTATTAGTGGGAACGTAAATTAGTTCAACCATTGTGGAAATCAGTATGGCAATTCCTCAAGGATCTAGAACCAGAAATACCATTTGACCCAGCAATCCCATTACCAAGTATATACCCACAGGAATATAAATCATTCGATTATAAAGATACATGCACACGTATGTTTTCTTTTTGCTTTCCATTTGCTTGGTAAATATTTCTCCATGACATTATTTTGAGTCTGTGTGTGTCTTTGCACATGAGATGGGTCTCCTGAATACAGCACACTGATGGATCCTGACTCTTTATCCAGTTTGCCAGTCTGAGACTTTTAATTGGGGCATTTAGCCCATTTACATTTAAGTTAATATTGTTATGTGTGAATTTGATTCTGTCATTATGATGCTAGCTGCTTATTTTGCCCATTAGTTGATGCAGTTTTTTCATAGTGTCGATGGTCTTTAGAATGTGGTATGTTTTTGCAGTGACTTGTACCAGTTTTTCCTTTCCATTTTTAGTGCTTCCTTCAGGAGCTCTGGTAAAGCAGACCTGGTGGTGACAAAATCTCTCTGCATATGCTTGTCGTAAAGGATTTTATTTCTCCTTCACTTACGAAGCTCAGTTTGGCTGGATATGAAATTCTGGGTTGAAAATTCTTTTCTTTAAAAATGTTGTATATTGGCCCCCACTCTCTTCTGGCTTATAGGATTTCTGCAGAGAGATCTGCTGTTAGTCTGATAGACTTCTGTTTGTGGGTAACCCAACCTTTCTCGGTGGCTGCCCTTAACATTTTTTCCTTCATTTCAGCCTTGGTGAATCTGACAATTATGTGTCTTGGGGTTGATCTTCTCGAGGAGTATCTTTGTGGTGTTCTCTGTATTTCCTGAATTTGAATGTTGGCTTGTCTTGCTAGGTTGGGGAAGTTCTCCTGCATAATATCCTGAAGAGTGTTTTCCAACTTGGTTTCATTCTCCCTGTCACTTTCAGATACACCAATCAAAAGTAGGTTTAGTCTTTTCACACAGTCCCATATTCCTTGGAGGCTTTGTTCATTCTTTTTTTGCTAATCTTGTCTTCATACTTTATTTCATTAAGTTGATCTTCAATCTCTGATATCCTTTCTTCTGCTTGATCGATTTGGCTGTTGATACTTGTGTATGCTTCACAAAGTTCTTGTGCTGTTTTTCAGCTCCATCAGGTCATTTATGTTCTTCTCTAAACTGGTTTTTCTAGTTAGCGATTCCTCTAACCTTTTTTTCAAGGTTCTTAGCTTTTTTGCATTGGGTTAGAACATGTCCCTTTAGCTTGGAGGAGTTTGTTATTACCCACATTCTGGAGCCTACTTCTGTCAAATTGTCAGACTCATTCTCTGTCCAGTTTTGTTCCCTTGCTGGTGAGGAGTTGTGATCCTATGGAGGAGAAGAGGCATTCTGGTTTTTGGAATTTTCAGTCTTTTTTGCAATCATTTTTCGTCATCTTTGTGGAGTTTTCTACCTTTGGTCTTTGATGTTGGCGACCTTCAGATGGCGTTTCTGTGTGGATGTCCTTTTTGTTGATGTTGATGCTATTCCTTTATGTTCGTTAGTTTTCCTTCTAACAGTTAGGCCCCTCAGCTGCAGGTCTGTTGGAGTTTGCTGGAGGTCCACTCCACACCCTGTTTGCCTGGGTATCACCAGCAGAGGCTGGAGAACAGCAAATATTGCTGCCTGTTCCTTCCTCTGGAAGCTTCATCCCAGAGGGGTGCCCACCAAATGCCAGCTGGAGCTCTCCTGTATGAGGTGTCTGTTGACCCCTGCTGGGAGGTGTCTCTCAGTCAGGAGGCACAGGGGTCAGGGACCCACTTGAGGAGGCAGTTTGTCCCTTAGCAGAGCTCGAGCACTGTGCTGGGAGATCTGCTGCTATCTTCAGAGCTAGCAGGCAGGAACGTTTAAGTCTGCTGAAGCTGTGCCCATAGCTGCCCCTTCCCCCATGTGCTCTCTCCCAGGGAGATGGGAGTTTTATCTGTAAGCCCCTGACTGGGGTTGCTGCCCTTCTTTCAGAGATGATCTGCCCAAAGAGGAGTAATCTAGAGAGGCAGTCTGGCCACAGCAGCTTAGCTGAGCTGCGGTGGGCTCTGCCCAGTTCAAACTTGCTGGAAGCTTTGTTTACACTGTCAGGGGAAAACTGCCTACTCTCAAGCCTCAGGAATGACATGATGGATGCCTCTCCTCGCACCAAGCTGGAGCATCTCAGGTTGACGTCAGACTGCTGCGCTGGCCACAAGAATTTCCCCAGTGGATTGTAGCTTGCTAGACTCTGTGGAGCTGAGATCTGCTGAGCTAGACCACTTGCCTCCCTGGCTTCAGCCCCTTTTCCAGGGGAGTGAACAGTTCTGCCTCATTGGCTTTCCAGATGCCACTGGGGTATGAAAAATAACTCCTGAAGCTTTCTCAGTGTCTGCCCAAACAGCCACCCAGTTTTGTGCTTGAAACTCAGGGCCCTCGTGGCGTAGGCACCAGAGGAAATCTCCTGGTCTTTGGGTTGTGGAGACCATGGGAAATGTGTAGTTTCTGGGCAAGAGTGCATCTTTCCTCATGGCATGGTCCCTCACAGCTTCCCTTGGCTAGGGCAGGGAGTTCCCCGACCCCTTACACTTTCCGGGTTGGACGACACCCCACCCTGCTTCTGCTCCCCTCCATGGGCTGCACCCACTATCTAACCAGTCTCAATGAGATGAGCTGGGTACCTCAGTTGGAAATGCAGAAATCACCCACCTTCTGCGTTGATCTCGCTGGGAGTTGCAGACCAGAGCTGTTCCTATTCGGCCATCTTACCAGCCACCTGATAATTGCATTTTTCAATGTTGAGGTTTTAAAATATTTCACAAATTACTTGATACTGCTCCCTTCAAAGGGTGGGACTTGATTCCTCTCCCCATGAGCATGAGCTGAATTTAGTGACTGTCTTCTAAAACATAGAATATGGTGGAAATGACTGTGTGACTTTCAAAAGTAGGTCATAAAAGGTATTACAGATTCCTGCTGGCCCTGTCTCTCGGATTGCTCATTCTGGGGAAGCCAGCTGCCATGTCGTAAAGACATTCAAGCAGCCCTGTGGAGAGGCTGACATTGCAAGGAATAGAAGCCATTTGCCAACAGCCCTTTGAGTGAGTCATCTTGCAGGAGGATCCTCCAGCTCCAGACAAGCCTTTAGATATCTACAGCCCCAACCAACAACTTGATTGCAACCTTATGAAGAGCCACTCAGATAAGTTGCTCCTAGATTCTTGACCTGCAGAAATTGCAAGAAATAAATGTTTGTTTTAATGCTGGGAAGTTTGGGAGTAATATTTTACACAACATTAGGTCGCTAACTGCAGCAGTTCATAAACTCTTCTGTAAGGTAATTGCTTACAATATTTTGCTACTCTGGACACTAGGAGGGGCTCTACCTTCCTTTCACACTAAGTTATGGCCAGGAATGGAAAGAGCAGTGTTACTCTAATCTCTAATTGTAATCCTCATTTTTTTTTTTTCTCATGTTGCTGTTTCACTTCTACATTCTGCAGTGGGAAGTCCTGAATATTCAGTCTTAATATTGATGCCTATTTTATGATGGATACATTTTAAAAAATATTCATTGTAGAAGGCATTGCAAGCATTAGGAAAAAATACTTCTAATATAAAAGTAATTACATGCTGTAATGATAAAAACATTCAATGAACTAGTAATGGAAGGGAGTTTCTTCTACATGGCGAAGAGCATTTATGAAAAACCCACAGCTAATGTAATCAGTGGTTAAAGACTGAAAGCTTTCCGTGTTGGAACTCAGAAAACAATATCCTGAAATATGGTGCTTTGACATGCTGAACTAAAGAAGCAGTCTCAAGGTCTCTCTGACCCCCACCCCTCTAATCATCTGTCTCTCCCAAAGCAGAGAATGAGGCTATTCTCTGAAGTTTCCTTTTCTACCTAAAAACTGGACCCCAGAGAGGAACACAATTGCCTTCAGTTCCTTCCCTGAAATTTCATCAATCAGAGAAGATTAAAACTCATATCACAGAGGAAGACACTGAAAATTTAACACCATTACAGCCCAGATGAAATTTGAACTTTGTCCCAACTATTAATAGTATTTGTTCTCTGGTCCCATCTCATTCAGTTTCCAAAAAGAATCATTCATAAGATAATGCCTGCCTCCAGGTCCGTTCATTTCCTCCCCAAAATCATTTACTGCTACAACCCCACCTAATCTTCCCCTATGGAGCATTTTTACCCCATTGGTTATTGGGTAGCATGCACATTAGAATAAATTTGTTTTTTTTCTCCTATTAATCTGCATTTCATCAGTTCATTTTCAGTGAACCTTCAGAGGGTGAAGGGGGAAGCTTTCCTTCTTTGCCCCTATACCCCTAAATAAAAAACAAGATGAGGATGTCTGTTTTTGCCACTTCTATTCAACATTTTACTGGAAGTTCTAGATAGAACAGGCAAGAAACAGAAATAAAAGGCATCCAAATAAAAAAAGAAGTAAAACTATATTTATAGATGACATGATATAATACATAGAAGATCCTAAAGGATCCACACAAAAATATTAGACCTAATACATGAAGTCATAAAGATTGTAGGATACAAGATCAACACAGAAAAATTATTTGTATTTTTATGAAGTAGCAATGAACAATCCAAAAGTTAATTTAGGAGAACTATTTATAATAGCATCAAAATCTTAGCAATGAATTCAAGAAATGCAAGTCTTTGTATACTCAAAGCTATTAAACATTTTTGAAAGGAAGAAGACCTAAATAGATGGAGAGATAGTCCATGATTGTAAACTGGAAATCTTAAATTTCCCAAAGTAATCTACAGATTCATTGCAATTGCTATCTTTTTTTTTGCCCCTGAGATAGAGTCTCACTCTGTCGCCCAGGCTGGAGTGCAGTGGCATGATCTCCACTCACTACAACTTCTTCTTCCCGGGTTCAAGCAATTCTCTTGCCTCAGCCTCCCAAGTAGCTGGGACTACAGGCATGCACCACCACACCCAGACAATTTTTTTTTTTTTTTTTTTGTATTTTCAGTAGAGACAGGATTTCAACATGTTGGCCAGGCTGGTCTCGAACTCCTGACCTCAGGTGATCCACCCACCTTGGCCTCCGGAAGTGCTGGGATTACAGGTGTGAGGCACAAGACCTGGCCTGAAATTGCTATCAAAATCGTAACACCCTTTTCTGCAGAAATGGAGAAGCTAATCATAAATTTCACATGGAATTTCAAGGTTCCTTGAATAGCCAAAACAATACTGAAGAAGAACAAAGTTGACAGACTTATATTTCCTCGTTTTAACAAGGAAGCAAGATAGCCCACCCACATGTAGGCAGTCTTGGCAACCTTAGGGTCCCCTTTGGTTACTGCCCCTTACCGGTGATGGGGAACATAACAGGAGGGCTCTCTAGGAGGGTGCCATCCCTTTACGGATGCCAACCTAAAGGAAAGAAGATGAGAAAAAATATAGAACATTTGTTTGGGCCAAGGTTAAGGGCGACAGCTCAGGACACATTTCACACTTCAAGGTTGCCTTTGGAGAGTGCTCCGGAGAACAAAAGAGAGCTCACTACAAAAGTTATTCTTCAGGAATTCTTGCAGGTTTACAGAAATAACATTGGTTAGTGAGTGGTTGAACTATAGGGTGTATGACCATGACATTTTATGGCTACTTGGTATCAGTCTAGAGCCTGAATAGCAAGTGGCCTCAAGAGGTAATTACTTATCTCAAGGGGGAGTGATATGTGACTACTGTTACATTTTATTTTATTTATTTATTACACTTTAAGTTCTAGGGTACATGTGCGCAATGTGCAGTTTTGTTACATAGGTATACATGTGCTGTGTTGGTTTGCTGCACCCATTAACTCGCCATTTACATTAGGTATTTTTCCTAATGCTATCCCTCCCCCTGACCCCCACCCCGCTGTGTCCAGAATTGGTTCCTTCTGGTGGGTTCTTGGTCTTGCTGACTTCAAGCATGAAGCCACAGACCCTCGTGGTGAGTGTTACAGTTCTTAAAGATGGTGTGTCCAGAGTTTGTTCCTTCCAATGTTCAGATATATCTGGAGTTTCTTCCTTCTGGTGGATTTGTGGTCTTGCTGACTTCAGGAGGGAAGCCACAGACCTTTGCAGTGAGTGTTACAGCTCTTAAAGGTAGTGCCTTCGGAGTTGTTTCTTCCTTCTGGTGGATTCATGGTCTTGCTGACTTCAGGAATGAAGCTGCAGACCCTCGTGGTGAGTGTTACAGCTCATAAAATAGTGCAGACCCAAAGAGTGAGTAGCGGCAAGATTTACTGTGAAGAGCAAAAGAACAATGCTTCCACAGTGTGGAAGGGGCCTGAGTGGGTTGCCACTGCTGGCTGGGGTGGCCAGCTTTTATTCCCTTATTTGGCCTTGCCCACGTCCTGCTGATTGGTCCATTTTACAGAGCACTGATTGGTCCATTTTGCTGATTGGTTCCCTTTACAGAGTGCTGATTGGTGCATTTATAATCCTTTAGCTAGACGCAGAGTGCTGATTGGTGCATTTACAATCTTTAGCTAGACACAAAAGTTCTCCAAGTCACCACCTGACCCAGAAGCCCAGCTGGCTTCACCTCTCACCATGACAGGCCCCAGTGTGTGATGTTCTCTGCCCTGTGTACAAGTGTTCTCATTATTCATTTCCCACCTATGAGTGAGAACATGTGGTGTTTGGTTTTCTGTCCTTGTGATAGTTTGCTCAGAATAATGTTTTCCAGCTTCATCCATGTCCCTGCAAAGGACATGAACATATCCCTTTTCATGGCTGCATAGTACTCCGTGGTGTATATGTGTCACATTTTCTTAATCCAGTCTATCGTTGATGGACATTTGGATTGGTTCCAAGTCTTTGCTATTGTGAACAGTGCTGCAATAAACATACGTGTTCATGTGTCTTTATAGTAGTATGATTTATGATCCTTTGGGTATATACTCAGCAATGGGATGGCTGGGTCAAATGGTATTTCTAGTTCTAGATCCTTGAGGAATCGCCACACTGTCTTCCACAATGGCTGAACTAATTTACACTCCCACCAACAATGTAAAAGCATTCCTATTTCTCCACATCCTCTTCAGCTTCTGTTGTTTCCTGACTTTTTAATGATTGCCTTTCTAACTGGTGTGAGATGGTATCTCATTGTGGTTTTGATTTGCATTTCTCTGATGACCAGTGATGATGAGCATTTTTTCATGTGTCTGTTGGCTGCATAAATGTCTTCTTTTGAGAAGTGTCTGTTCATATCCTTTGCCCACTTTTTGATGGGGTTGTTTTTTTTTTTTTTCTTGTAAATTTGTTTAAGTTGTTTGTAGATTCTAGATATTAGCACTTTGTCAGATTGGAAAACTTTTCTCCCATTCTGTAGGTTTCATGTTCACTCTGATGGTAGTTTGTTTTGCTGTACAGAAGCTCTTTAGTTTAATTATATCCCATTTGTCTATTTTGGCTTTTGTTGCCATTGCTTTTAGTGTTTTAGTCATGAAGTCCTTGCTCATGCCTATGTCCTGAATGGTATTGCCTAGGTTTTCTCCTGGGGTTTTTATGGTTTTAGGTCTAACATTTAAGTCTTTAATCTATCTTGAATTAATTTTTGTATACGGTGTAAGGAAGGGATTCAGTTTCAGCTTTCTACATATGGCTAGCCAGTTTTCCCAGAACCATTTATTAAATAGGGAATCCTTTCCCTATTGCTTGTTTTTGTCAGATTTGTCAAAGATAGGATGGTTGTAGATACGTAGTGTTATTTCTGAGGCCTCTATTCTGTTCCATTGGCCTGTATCTCTGTTTTGGTACCAGTACCATGCTGTTTTGCTTACTGTAGTCTTGTAGTACAGTTTGAAGTCAGGTAACGTGATACCTCCAGCTTTGTTCTTTTTGTTTAGGATTGTCTTGGCAATGCAGGCTCTTTTTTGGTTCCATATGAACTTGAAAGTAGTTTTTTCCAATTATGTGAAGAAAGTCATTGGTAGCTTGATGGGGATGGCATTAAATCTATAAATTACCTAGGGCAGTATGACCATTTTCATGATATTGATTATTCCTATCCATGAGCATGGAATGTTCTTCCATTTGTTTGTGTCATCTTTTAATTCGTTGAGCAGTGGTTTGTAGTTCTCCTTGGAGAGGTCCTTCACATCCCTTGTAAGTGGTATTCCTAGGTATTTTATTATCTTTGTAGCAATTGTGAATGGAAGTTCACTCATGATTTGGCTCTCTGTTTGTTATTGGTATACAGGAATGCTTGTGATTTTTGCACATTGATTTTGTATCCTGAGACTTTTCTGAAGTTGCTTATCAGCTTAAGGAGATTTTGGGCTGAGACGATGGGGTTTTCTAAATATACAGTCATGTCATCTGCAAACAGGGACAATTTGACTTCCTGTTTTCCTAATTGAATACCCTTTATTTATTTCTCCTCCCTGATTGTCCTGACCAGAACTTCCAACACTATGTTGAATAGGAGTGATGAGAGAGGGCATCCCTGTCTTGTTACATTTTAAATGCCTCTCTGGGCCTGACAATTTAAAGGGACTAGCATTCCTCAGATGAAAAGTTATTTCCTTTCTTGAGGCCTAAGTTGGCATACACAGCTACTTCTTTCAAAGTCAATTACTAGGTTAAAAAGGATGTTAAGTCTCTTTATAAATATTGCCACATCTCTTTCCAGAAGTTATACCAGTTTTCACTGTCATCAGTGGTGCATGAGTCTTAGACTCACTACACTCTTGCCTTTAAAGTAGAAGTAATAACAAATACATAAACTTGTATATGTATATAGGTTTTTTTCCATAAAGCATAACTAGTTAATGGGGCTGTATGCTCTACCCATTTTTGTTTGTGACACAGTTTTCTATTTACTTGGCATCCCCTTTCACTGTCAGTGGTGCCCTAGTGATAGTGAGTTATATAGTCACCATATCTCTAATACATACTTTTTAAATTTCCAGTTCCAGTTTCAACTTAAGCGAAGTGACAATTTAAAGAGAATTATTTCGTAGGGGATATAGCTTCTTAAATCTTCTTTGTGCTTTCAAGACAAACTTTTCTGAATTTTAAAAATTACTGCTTCAGTAAATAATTTGTATGGTGTATTGAAGAGTGTAATACCTCCTCTCCCTTTGCTTCAACTTAAAAATAAATGTTATTGTGCCTGTTGTTCTCTAATTCCCTTTGAATAGATAAAAATATAGCTAATTTAAATACCTGCCACCTGTGTAGATTTTCTTTGGTCTCCTTACCTATATCTCCTTTGTACCTAATGGAATTCCAGTTCCTCTCTGAGATCATTGCCAATAGTTAATCTACATAGTTTTAGGCCCTATTTCTAGTGAATATCTGGTGGTGATTAGCTGCTATTCTTGTCTCTGTCTGGTTCTCTGTACTTGGTTTTAATTAAGAATCTGAAAAAAGGTTTATTAGTATATAACACTAACTGTACAATGTCCACTTTTTCTACTACCCAGCTCTTACCACATCTTGACTATACTTCTCTGAAATCAAACCCCTCTATTTTCTGAGCAGAGTTTGAAAGACCTCCTTTGTTTTAGATTGGAAATGAATGTGCTCTAAATTGGGTGTTGTCTGGTTCAGCCCCCTTCACTGAGAACTTCAATCCCCATATACAGAAAGAAACCTTGGGGAGAGGAGATGTCAGGGGAGAAGAGGATTCTGGATGTTTTAGAAATACATGTACATATTAATAGTAGGGGAATGGCTACTGATTTTTCTCTGGGATGTATACTGTAACTCTCTGACTTAAGTATATAGTATGAAGTGTAACACCTTTACTGAACTGCAGCAAATCGGGGCTATTTGTATCAAATTGCTGAATTTCTCAATTCAGAATCTCGCAAGAGATCTAACATTAGTTTCAAGTGTTGTACGGCATGTGGTTGCAACAGGGAGTATTTAATCTTATGTTTTGCTCTAGAAGCTGTAAAATAAGTTTTAAACATTTTCCCCCACCACTACAAACATAATCATCTCATGTTAAAAGCAGTCTGCTAGCAACCCAAAGCTGTCAACTGCATTTGGTAATTTAAACCTTTACTCTTCCGTGGCTACTCTTTGCCTACTACAAAAGGCTCTGGGAGAGAAGTTGCATGTCTAAAATCAGCTTCCTTTATTCCCTCCTGGGTTGGGAGATAGCCATGAATGGATTTGAAGTAGAGTAGAAACACTTTGGCAGCTAAGTGGAGGCCAGATTTGAGGCATATGGAGGAAGGTTAGAAAAGGAAAGACCAGTGAGTAGGGTTTTGTAATGTGTCAAGCAAAAGGTGATGAGGGCTTGGAGTACTTCAGTGGAAGTACTGATGGAGAAGAAAGAAAAATTTGAAGAATTTCAAGCAAGCAAAATTGGCAGGGCTTGGTGATATATTGGAAAAGGAATGTTAAGGGAAAAGGATTACTCTAAGGTTTCTGCTTTGGGTAATTGAGTTATTCATTGAGTCACTAACTGAATTAAGAAATGTAGAAGGATTTAGAAGGATTAGATATGGAAGCTAAGAATGTGTGGAAAATTATGAGTTTTAATTTGCATACTAAGTTTGAAGTGCTCATGAAACATCTAGTTGTTTACATTCAACAGTATATGAACCTGATGTTGAGGGAGAGATGAGTGGTGGAGATATAGGTTTGGGATTTCTCAATTTATAGATCATTAAAGCAAATTTCCCAGGGAGCGAGAAGAAGAGTGAGAACGGTAGTCATTTAAAGATAGAAACCTAGGGACACCTTTGAGTGAAGAGCATGTAGGGGCCAAGGGAAAACTTCCCCTTTCCCCTGTGAAGATTCACTAAAAATCACTGATAAAATGCAGATTAATAGTGGAAAAAGCAACAAGTATTTTGTATTTAAAAGCATGCAAGTATTAATAGGATAAAAAGCATATAAGTTTTACATAACACAAGAGCCTTCAGAATGAAGACCCACAGATACAGGGGAAGCTCTCCATTTAAAATATATATATTTAACAAAATATGAACAGCCATGTAGAAATAGGATTGGATAAAAAAGGTATGAACTAGTACTAATAGACTGAGTGGGGAAACCTAGCAAGGCCTGTCTGTCTAGATTCTTCTTGGCCTCGCTGTGCTACATTCCTTCCTCTGGGTGTGGGACAGGACCCTCTCTGGTTAGGGGTCTTATGACCTACAGTCAAGGCAGATAAGATCATTTCTTCGTGGCCAGTTTTTCCATAGAAAGGGAGGAAGAATGTTAGAAAAATATTTTTAGGTTTCATGACTGGCTTTGGGGAGATGGGACTCTGGTTTCTATGACCTGCCTTGGAGAAGAGAGAGTCTAGTTTCTGTGGCTAGCCTCCAGGGAGAATGTGGGGCCAGGTGAAAGTCAGAAAAAGCTTTTGCTTCTGAGACCGCTTCTGAAGGACTTCATTTTGGGATGTTGTTTTTTGGGACCTTACAATAGAACAAAGAATGAAGTGGGAGACCAAGAAGGAAGCTAGTGAGGTGGGAGATGGTGGAGTTTCAAACGGCATCCACAGGTTCAAACATAGTAAAGAGGCAAAGTGCAATAAGGATTGAAATGCTTCTGTTGGATTTGACCAATTCAAGTTTATTTTGGTGAATGTGACTAGATCCAATGGATGTTAGTATTAGCTGGGAACTTTAAGATAATGTAGCCTTAACCCTTATTTTTAAAGATCAGAACATTTTAGATATAAGAACTTTGATAATTTTTATCTAGGTTATAACTAAAAATATTCCTTGCACAACATAGGTGTTCAATAAATGATGGTTGAATGAGTGATAGAACTCTTTATTGGCAGAGCCAGAACTAGAAATCATACATCCAGATTCATGTTGTAGAGAAAGCTTTTTCTCTACTGTTTTAGGTTTGAATGATTGGGAACCTGAGAAATAACTGACAATAGACACGTATCAGGAGAAAATACAAGGTTTATTTACATGTGCACACCATAGGTAAGGTGGAAGTACTTAGTAATGAGTAACTTACTGAATAGTAGAGGTAAAGGTTTATATGCCAACTTCACAACAAAAAAGGGAGTGTGTTTAGGGCTTCCATGGGAAAGTATGGAACGTTCTATTGGACTTCCAGTAATGTGGGGGCCAGTGGCACCTGTATTTTCAGGAAGGGGATGAATACAGCTGTAGTTCCTGGAGTATCTGCCTAATGCTTCTTTCTGTTGCTGCTGATTGCTCAGATGCTTTCAGCTTAATTTAATACCTTTTAGTGGCCCGTCACGCTACCAAAAATAGAGTGGGCTTCTTTAAGGAGATGGGCACACCGGGTTATCGGGGTGAACGCATCAATCTGCTCATCTGCCAACTGAACGAGACCTAGGTGCCAAACTGTAGTAAATTTTTATCAGTGAAGTGGAAGCATGTGTTTTTGTTTTTTTGGGGGGGAATTTTTATCGAGTATCTTCAGGGAAGATTATTTCCTGAATTATTTTCAAAAACTGGAAAGGAAGGGTAAAAAAAAAAAGACATTATCTGGCCGGGTGCGATGGCTCATGCCTGTAATCCCACCACTTTGGTAGGCTGAGGCGGGCGGATCACCTGAGGTCGGGAGTCCGAGACCAGCCTGACCAACATGGAGAAACCCCGTCTCTACGAAAAATACAAAAATTAGCCAGGCATGGTGACACATGCCTGTAATCCCAACTACTCGGGAGGCTGAGGCAGGAGAATAGCTTGAACCTGGGAGGCGGAGGTTGTGGTGAGCCAAGATTGTGCCATTGCACTCCAGCCTGGGCAACAAGAGCAAAACTCCATCTCAAAAAAAGAAAATAAAATACAGTAGCTTATGTTCATGGCAAGCACCTCTCATCACAGTCTGGTTCGAAGGAAAAAATTCCAGCGTTTCCTCAAGGCTACAGAAACCAAAACAGCATGGTACTGATAGGAAAACAGATATGTAGACCAATGGAACAGAACAGAGGCCTCAGAAATAACACATCTACAACCATCTGATCTTTGACAAACCTGACAAAAACAAGCAATGGGGAAAGGATTCCCTATTTAATAAATGGTGCTGGGAAAACTGGCTCGCCATATGTAGAAAGCTGAAACTGGATCCCTTCATTGCCCCTTATACAAAAATTAACTCAAGATGGATTAAAGACTTAAATGTAAGACCTAAAACCATAAAAACCCTAGAAGAAAACCTAGGCAATACCATTTAGGACATACGCGTGGACAGAGACTTCATGACTAAAACACCAAAAGCAAGGGCAACAAAAGAAAAAACTGACAAATGGGATCTAATTAAGCTAAAGAGCTTCTGCACAGCGAAAGAAACTATCATCAGAGTAAACAGGCAACCTACAGAATGGGAGAAAATTTTTGCAATCTACCCGTCTGACAAAGGTCTAATATCCAGAATCTACAAAAAACTTACACAAATTTACAAGAATAAAACAACCCCATCAAAAAATGGGCAAAGGATATGAAAAGACGCTTCTCAAAAGAAGACATTTATGCAGCCAACAAACTTATGGAAAAATGCTCATCATCACTGGTCATCAGAGAAATGCAAATCAAAACCACAATGAGATACCAACTCCAGCCAGTTAGAAGGGCGATCATTAAAAAGTCAGGAAACAACAGATGCTGGAGAGGATGTGGAGAAATAGAAACACTTTTACACTGTTGGTGGGAATATAAATTAGTTCAGCCATTGTGGAAGACAGTGTGGTGATTCCTCAAGGATCTAGAACTAGAAATACCATTTGACCCAGCAATCCCATTACTGGGTATATACCCAAAGGATTATAAGTCGTTCTACTGTAAGGACACATGCACACATATGTTTGTTGCAGCACTGTTCACAATAGCAAAGTCTTGGAACCAACACAGATGTCCATCAGTGATATACTGGATAAGGAAAATGTGGCATATATACACCATGGAATACTATGCAGCCACAAAAAAGAATGAGTTATGTCCTTTGCAGGGACATGGATGAAACTGGAAAACATCATTCTCAGCAAAGTAACGCAAGAAGAGAAAACCAAACACCGCATGTTCTCATGCATAAGTGGGAGTTGAACAATGAGAACACATGGACACAGGGAGGGGAACATCACACACCAAGGCCTGTCAGGGATTGGGGGCCTGGGGAAGGGATAGCATTAGGAGAAATACCTAATGTGAATGATGAGTTGATGAGTGTAGCAAACAAACATGGCACGTGTATACCTATGTAACAAACCTGCACGTTGTGCATATGTACCCCAGAACTTAAAGTATAATAAAAAAAGTTTAACTTTGTTATGAAATCATTTTATAAATATTATATAATGTACATTACATGTTATGTATTTGATATATTTTATATATTAGTATATTGCATATGTATATAGATATAGCTGTGTATATACATACATACTCAAATACATACGACACACAGACTAGGAAATGAAATAGGTCATGGATCAAGGAATCACCAGTTTTTAAAATCATTTTTTTCACATACATATAGATGAGAAAAGTGCATACATTATACTATGACTTTTCACAAATTGAACATACTATGGAGAAGCATTTTACCTTTGACTGAAAATATTTAATAGAGAAATGTAAATTATTAAGAGATTTCAGTATATATTGAATAAAAATGTTTTAAAAGCAAAAATTGCTTTCTAATACTTAAAAAATGTTTTCCAGGTGTCTTTGATGTTATTTTCAATGAAAGAAATATATGCATTTTCCAAAGTCATGAGATAAGGCATCTTTCTCTTGCTCTTGACAATGGCATTGTCACTGGAATGGTGTGTAATAAATTTTCTTTTTGCCATATATCAATAGTATTATGTTTGTATATATTTATGTATAATATACATTTATAAGATTACCATTTCCCTTTGGCTTGTACTAGTGCTTTTTTCATTCTGTTTTGTTTCATTAGTTGTTGAGCTTGTGATGTATAAATGGTTCTAAATTTCAGCAATTGGAATTTAGACAAGAAAAAGTAGACCCATTCTCTAATAACATTCAAAATTTTAATGAGCTTTCAAAAGGAGACTGACTTCTCAATGGCCATTTTGGGGACTGTATTGTTGGGGAAAAAATGATAATTTTATATAATTATACCTTGTATTGCTTAGTTTAGATTTGAAAAGTAGCATTTAATATAATGCATACATGTTATTTATTTTTTAGCATAATACAATATAGAATAACTTTAATGTACTGTCTTAAGTGCTTAATATGTATTGCAATATTTCATTCTTCAATCTACTAGATGAGAGAATCCATTATTATTTGTATTTAACAGAAGAGAAACATGAAAAATAGAAGGATTAAGTGAGCGCACAGAGTCACAAGCTAGTAAGTGTGAAAGCAGGAATTTAGTGTAGGCAATCTGACACTAACACTCATGCTACAGCTTCCTCATATAATGCTATAGAATAATTGTTTTTTTTTTTTTGGAGACAAGGTCTTGCTCTGTTAACCAGGCTGGAGGGCAGTTGGCATGATCAGAACTCACTGCTGCCTCGAATTCCTGGGCTGAAGCATTCTTCCTGCCTCAGCCTCCCCAAATACTGGCATTACAGGCTGATTTCAACTCATGGAATGTTGTTTAACTTAAGGGAAAAGAATACTTATAGAAAAAAACCCACCTTGTGTAATTTGTATGCCTGAAATTCTGACTAGTGATCAATCAGTCAGACTTTTCCATGAAGTCTTTTCTTCTCTGCTCTGGACTTGCTAAGGTACCCTACAGTGTAGTTCACAGCACATTCTGATCAGCATGGAACCTGGTCATAATAAATGCTTAAGAAATATGAATGTGGATATGGAATCTACTCCATTGAATTAAGAGTTGAAGAAATATCTCATTACTATATTTTTCTAAAATCAAATTAAGGCTACCTTAAAGCCCTTATTCTACTAGGTTGCATTAGGTTGGTGGGATATTTCATTTTAGTTACTATGGGACTCATCTTGTTTCACAGAAGATTTCACCTGGTATGGTGGGCCTCAGAATATCTGGTGACAGCTGTCATAGCTTTGAACCACACTGGTTACTGAGATGTACTCATCCAGTGTCAGATGGTTTCTTGCAGATCAATAGCTCTGCTGCCTCCCTGCCATACTTGGGCAATGGAACTTTGCTGACATTGATAGATTTAGTGTTTTGGATCTAACCATTTAAGAGGCACCAATGACTTTTCTTCTTCAGGCCCTACTGCCTCCCTGGTGAACTAGAGGGAGATGAGGAGGGACCTAAAACACTGTCTTGAACAATAGTCATGTCTCAGTGTAGCATAACCTTCTTAATTTGTTTTGTTTTTGAAAGCAAAATTTAGGAATGAGATAACATTTCTATCAATTTCAGTTTTTAGTCCCAAATGCTCCTAAATTGGCAGGACACAAATGAGAAAATTAAAAAAAAAAAGATAGGATACGTATTAGCATGTTATTAAATTATCCTGCCAATGAAGTTATTGTTCCAACATTTCCAGCATTCTTCCATGGATTCTGAGAAATCAAGAGAAGGAAGTCCTTGGAGCAAATCATTGGAAATAAGTCTGTGGAATAAAATCTATTGAATTTCAAAATCATGAGATTTTATAAATAGTACAAAGTTTCCATGAAATGAAGTAGACACCTGTATATGTATATAATGTGATTACATTAAAAATTTTTTTCTCTTGCTAATTTAGAGGGTTTTTTGTTTTTCCTTTTAGGTTAGTGGTGAAGCCACCACTGAGCTGCGGGTGCTTTATCAGCCTAATCGCTGTGCACTTCTTGAGTCGGCACTGGTTCCTGGTCACACAGTTGTTTTTGATCGTCATGGCAAAATAGCTGATGCATCATCAGGCTATGCAAACCTTTCAAAAGAATTTGTGATTTTTGTCAAGGTAAAATGGGGAAAGTTATTAAAGTTTATATTGCTAAATCCCAACTTTCTTTTGCCCTACTGAGGAAAAATCTTAAATTGAGTCATAATGCAGTAATCGAATCACTTCCCAGTAGGTGGCATTGGTGCCTATTTCCATTCTGTTTGCCAGACTTTGAAAGGCAATAGGGATGACAGCTTTAATAGCAATGACACTCTGAGGGGATTAATATCCTCTAATTGAAGTTGGAGATTAAACTATGAATGTAGGAATTCTTAATAAAAAGTTAAAGAACCTTGCATTTGGAAGTCAAACAAATGTGTGTATTGAACTTTTCTAACAATTAGAATTTATACTCTTTGAGTGTTGTATACATTTGATCCTTTCATAATGCTTATTTTTTTCTTTATGTGTTTGTGAATCTATCTTAAAATGATATATAAATATAATAGCATTTATGAGGTTTCTCATTTTGTTCGAGCATTTATTGAGAATTTCACCACACCATGAGACTAAATAAATCATCAAAAAATACTAACAGATACTATCTATATTTTAAAGGCAAAGGAAAAGATTTTCAGGAAAATAATTATCTTAACTAGTATAGCATAGTTATTAAACCAGTATTCAGCTAAAGTCTACTTAGATTTAAAACCTCAAAGATTTTGTAGGTTCATTTCTAGACCGTTGCAATAAAGCGAGTTTCTCAATAAAGCTAGTCACACAAATTCCTGGTTTTCCATTGCCTGTAAAAGTTATGTTTACCACACTGTAGTCTATTAAGTGTACAACAGTATTATGTCTAAAAAATGTACATACCTTAATTTTAAAATATTTTAGTGCCAAAAAATGCTAACAATCGTCTGAGCTTTCAGCAAGTTGTAATCTTTTTGCTGTTGTGGGGGTCTTGCCTTGATGTTGACAGCTACTCATGAATCAGGGTGGTGGTTGCTGCAGATTGGAGTGGCTGTGGCAGTTTCTTAAAATAAGACAACAATGAAGTTTGCCACATTGATTGACTCATTCTTTCAAGAAAGATTTCTCTATAGCGTGCAATGTTGTTTGATAGCATTTTATCCATAGTAGAACTTTTCAAAATTGGTATCAATTCTCTCAAACTGCTGCTGCTTTATCAACTGAGTTTATTTAATAGTCTGAATTATTTGTTGTCATTTTAACAATGTTCACAGTGTCTTCATCAGGAGTTTATTCTGTCTCAACAAATTACATTCTTTGCTTATCCATAAGAAGTAAACCTTCATCTGTTCAAGTTTTATCATGAGATTGCAGCAATTCAGTCACAACTTCAAACTCCACTTCTCATTCTAGTTCCCTTGCTATTTCTACCACATCTGCAGTTATTTCCTTCTCCGAAGTCTTGAACCACTCAAAATCATTCACGAGGTTTCAAATCAAATTCTTTCAAACTCTTGTTAATGTTGGTATTTTGACCTCCTATCCCCATGAATCATAATTGTTCTTAATGGGATCTAGAATGGTGAATCTTTTCTAAAAGGTATTCAATGTACTTTGCCCAGAGCCATCAGTGAAATCACTCTCAATGGCAGCTATAGTATTAGGAAATGTGTTTCTTAAATAATAAGGCTTGAAAGTTGAAATTACTTCTTGATTCATGGGCTACAGAATGGATATTGTGTTAGTAGGCATGAAAATAGCATTAATCTCCTTGTACATGTCCATCAGAGCTCTTGGGTGACCAGGTACATTGTCAATGAATAGTTACATTTTGAATTGTTTTTTTTTTTTCTGAGCAGTAGGTCTCAACAGTGGGCTGAAAATACTCAGTAAACAATGCTATAAATAGATATGTTGTCCCTCAGGCTTTACTTTTCCATTTCTAGAGCAAGGTAGAGTAGATTTAGTATAATTCTGAAGGGCCCTAGGGTTTTTGGAATGGTAAATGAGCACTGGCTTCAACTGAAAGTCACCAAATGCATTAGCCCTTAACAAGAGAGTCAACTTATCCTTTGAAGCTTTGAAGCCAGGCAATGAATTCTCCTCTCTATCTATGAAAGTCATACATGGCATCTTCTAATAGAAGGTTGTTTTATTTACACTGAAAATCTGTTGATAATCTCATCAACTATCTTTTTTTTTTTTTTTTTTATTATACTTTAAGTTCTAGGGTACATGTGCATAACGTGCAGGTTTGTTACATATATATACTTATGCCATGTTGGTGTGCTGCACCCATCAACTCGTCAGCACCCATCAATTCATCATTTATATCATGTATAACTCCCCAATGCAATCCCTCCCTCCTCCCCCCTCCCCCCTCCCCATGATAGGCCCCAGTGCGTGATGTTCCCCTTCCCGAGTCCAAGTGATCTCATTGTTCAGTTCCCACCTATGAGTGAGAACATGTGGTGTTTGGTTTTCTGTTCTTGTGATAGTTTGCTAAGAATGATGGTTTCCAGCTGCATCCATGTCCCTACAAAGGACGCAAACTCATCCTTTTTTATGGCTGCATAGTATTCCATGGTCTTAACTAGATCTTCTGGGTAACTTGCTACAGCTTCTCCATCAGTACTTGCCACCTTGTACTATTATGTTGTGAAAATGGCTTCTTTCCTTAAACTTCATCAACCAACCTCTGCTAGCTTCAGCCTTTTCTCCTGCAGCTTCCTTACCTCTCTCAGCCTTCGTAGAATTGAAAAGAGTTAGGGCCTTGCTCTTGGGGTTTGGCTTTGGCTAAGAGAATATTGTGGTTAGTTTTGGTCTTATTTCGAGGCCACTAAAACTTTCCCCATATCAGCAATAAGACTGTTTAGGTTTCTTATTATTCACGTATTCACTGGAGTGGCATTTCTGATCTGCTTCAAGAACTTTTCCTTTGCATTCACAACGTGGCTACCTTACACAAGAGGCCTAGCTTTAGATCTGTCTCAGCTTTTGACAGATCTTCCTCACTAAGCTCAATCATTTCTAGCTTTTGATTTAAAGCAGGAGATATGTGACTCTTCCTTTCACTTGAACACTTAGAGGTCATTATAGGGTTATTGATTAGCCTAATTTCAATATTGTTGTGTCTGAGGGAATAGGGAGGCAAGGGAGAGAGATAGTGGAATAGCTGGTTAGTGGAGCCATTCAAAAATCAGCATTTGTCGATTAAGTTCACTGTCTTATATGGGCATGGTTTATGTCCCCCCAACATAATTACAATGGTTAACATCAAAGATCACTGATCACAATAACAGGTATAATAATAATGAAAAGCTTGAAATATTGTGATAATTACCAAAATGTGGCACAGAGACATGAAGTGAACACATGCTGTTGGAAAAATAGCACTGATAGACTTGCCTGATGTAGGGTCCTCACAAACCTTCAATTTCTTAAAAAAAAAAAAAAAAAAGTATCTGTGAAGCGAATAAAGTGAAGCACAATTAAGTGAAGTGCAAGTAAAGAAGGTATGGCTGTACTTACTCTATAATAAGCACTTTCTCACATTACTGTTTCTCCCAAAACAACATAATTTTAACTCAGACATCTCATGTTATTTAGCTTAAGGTTAAAGTTAATGGTTTCATAATACTCAAATGTAAGTATTACATGTATACACACACACGTATATGTCTTTTTGTTGTTGAACATTTAATCTCTCTCTTTTCCCACTTCTGCATATGATACTATAATGTATATTTTGACATATGCCTTGACCACATCATTTATTATTTTCTTAGCCTAGAAAATTAAAAATTGAACTTAAGGGTTAGAATGTGAAACTTTCAAGGCTCTGGGAACATACTGCCAAATTTATTTCTTCAGATGTCCCAATTTTTACTCCTGTGAAAGTTAAGCCAACTATAAAGTTAGGGTAATACTATCCTCACTTTTGACATCAACCACAGAGTTTGGGGGACACTGAGACCACTATCAAGGCTTGATAATTTACCAGAAGAACTCACAGAACCCACTGAAAATTGTTATACTCAAAGTTACAGTGTATTATAGAGAAAGGATACAGATTAAAATTGGCTAAGCAAAGAGACACATAAGGCAGAGTCTAGGAAAAGCACCAAATATGGAATGTGCACGGTTTTCTCCCCATGGAGTCAAGACAGAGGTACTTTCTCAGCACTGGTGTGTGACAGTATGCACGGAGTATTGCCAACCAAGGAAGCTTTCTGAGCCTTGGTATTCAGAGTCTTTAGTGGGCTTCCATCCTGTAGGGAGTCCATGTGGCTGATCTCAGTCCGTCTCCAGCCTCTCAGGAGGTCACTTGACACTTTCTGACTCAAAGCCCCTAACCTAAGTCACATTATTAATATCTGGCTGGCCCAAGGTCTGCAGGCAAACAACAACACTCCTATCAGGCATGACACTCCAAGGGTAAAGAGATTACCACTCAGAAGCTGAGGCGAAGGTCAGACTTCTCGGGGTAAAGTTAAAGTCTTAGTACCCAACTACTTTCAGCAGTGTAGAAAAACATCCATCTCACTGACCTCAGTGTCACTGAGTATGGTCCTTAAGGAGAAGGGCTTTGACAATTTTCTAGAGGAATAAACATCCAATTTTAGCTTTTTTTTTTTGTATTACTAGTGTGGATTACCTTTCCTTATGTTTATTCACCATTTGTATTTTTCTTTTGTGATTTGAGTATTTATCTATTATCAGTTCTTTACTGTGTTAGTGTTTTTCTAATTAACTTTCAAGAGTCTTTTATGTATTCCTCTTAAGTTAATGATTACATATGATTTTCTTAAATATATCTTATTTGTATTTGATATCTTTTTAAATTCATTCCTATATGCATACATTTAAATATCCATAGAGGGTATTCCATAATTCAGTTACTTATAGCATACTTTTTATTGTGCTTTATTTTAATATTAACATTATTTGTTTAAGGTGATAGTAAATTCCTTAAGAGAAATATTTGTGTTTTGTATCTTTTAAAAATCTCTGTAGCATCTGATGCTGGCCTTTATACTGTCAACAAATGATAACTGAAGTAAATCAACCTCCTTTAGTTTTGTTTACCTTTGCATAGCAGTTAAATTATTTACTTCTTTTGCTCATTTTCAGCCACCAAGCTTCCTGGTCACTGGTCAATTCTAAAGAAAATTGCCCCTATAGCTGTCTCCCTCTAGCAAACACGAGCCTGTTACTGACTGCCTTTCTGTTCTGTTTGTTGCTCTGAAGGGGGTGTTCCTCAACAGTGCTGTGGTTCTACTTGCTACAAGCCTGTGTCAGGCCCTATGTCTACAGCCTGATGGAAGCTGCACTGGAGTGGGAAGCCAGTCTGAAAAATCATACTGGAAAGTGCATAAAATCAGCTCTGGGATTTGTATGTTTGAAAGTGTGAAAAATGCACAAATGTATCTAAGAATCAAGGATGGCCGATGCGATGGAACCGTAAGCATCTGCTCTTGTTTCTCTCAGCAAATGTTTAAGACATTTGCCAGTTGTAGACATGAGAATAGCACTTTCTGAGTGGGTTTTGGAAACTGAATGTTACATGTGGTGGTCTCCCTTGACTGGTATTTTTAATAAGTGAGGAGAGCAGCCACATGCCTGGTATGATAAGAGAGGAATCTTGACCCTCTAGACAGGGCTTCTGAAATGTAATGTATGTACAGATCACATGGGAATTGTGTTAGGAAGTAGATTCTGATTCAGGAAGGCTGGCGTGGGACCTGAGTGTTTACATTTCTAACAAGCTCTCAGCTGTGGCTGCTGAAGCTGGTCCATGAATGATGCTTTGAGAACCAAGGTTCTAGAAAGGCCAGCTCAACAGTGTTTCCTTACTGCTCCTTTTGCTGCCTGAATTTCCACCACTGGAAACTCTGTACTTGACTAAGGAAGCTACTTTAAATTCTAAATATTAGGGGTTTTTCTTTTTGTATTTTTATTTTTAGAGACAGAGTCTCACTGTGTCACCCAGGCTGGAGTGTAGTCGTGCAATCTTGGCTCACAGCAGCTTAGGTGATCCTCCTGCTTCAGTCTCCTGAGTAGCTGGGACTACAGGCACATGCCACCATGCCTTGCTGATTTTTGTACTTTTTGTAGAGAGAGGGTCTCGCCATGTTGCCCAGGCGGGTCTCCAATGCCTAGGCTCAAGAGATCCACTGCCTTGGCCTCCCAAAGTGCTGGAATTATAGGCCTAAGACATTGTGCCCAGACAAAGGTTTTTCTTTAACACCTTGAGCCTTAGGAGGGGATGTGGAAGACAACTAACATAACATCTTATATATATATTCATAATTCTTCTGTGGGGTGAGGAACAAGTAAGAGTGCACATTTAACCTTCCTATTAATGCTCTCAATCTATTATTGTTTAAAATAGTTTAGTTTAAATTAGGTCTTCTGGATAAATTCTGAGGTCCCCCTTCTCTCTTTTTACCAGTCTTGATGTCTAGCTATAAGGGAGAACCTGCATGTGTTTGTTGGGGTATGAGGAGGGAGGACTTGGACCTTTCATGGTTCCCAGGGTCCCTGTCTGTGCTGCAGACTGGTGAGTTTGTGTCAGGTGAGCTGCACTGATGCTTACAATGCAAAGGCGAAGCACATGCACATACACACGTGTAGTTAATATCCCTGATCTACTCACAAGTGCATAATGAAGTAGGTTTTATCACCATTTCACAGAAGACGAAGCCAAGCTTAAGAGACAAACTGTCATGCTTGTAGTCTTTACACTGGTAAATGGACTAATTGAGATAAAAATGGGTAACATTGTTACTGTGACTAGACTGGTTAGGAGTACAATTTCATCTAATGCTCAGTCACCCCCTAGGATGGGGTGTCCTAGGAGGAACATCAGTAAGTAGGTTTCCTATCCTCAACATTCACAAGGTATACAAGCCTTTCCCTTCTGGGGCTCGTAGGAGTGTTCAGAACCATGAAATAATGTGTTACTATATAATACATGCTTTGGTGTTTGTGTTTGAGTTTCTGGAGGCACAGGTAAGTGTCACTCCAAAGTTGAAAATGGGTCAACATTGGAAATTTGTATCTTCCCTGGGTAGGAACCAAAGGGACCTTTCAGTGGTTGCTCACTTTCTATTTAGCTGCCTCATACTCTAGCTGAATGGTGATTTCTTGGTTCTTCACTTTCAGCATGTGTGCCTCTCTCTGACTCTTCCATTTTTTTTTTCTCAGTGTGCTGGTTATTTTATTCTTCCCATTGAGTGAACTTCCTCTGTAAGTTTTTAGCAGAATTTTTTTGTCCTACACTTAATATTCATGCTTTTTCTTTTTCTTCCTATTTGTGCTATGGGTGACTCAGCTCTGATGGGGCTGAGGGACTGAAAGAAGTCCTTGGCATTCAATTGAAAGAATCTGGTGATCACAGCAAGTTGGGTGGAGATGTACAGATTAAAACACAGAAGTATTATCCTACCACAAAGAAACTATTGGCATGCTCATTCTTCAGATGCTGAAGCTGAGTGTGAGCCTGGTTAAGTAGCTCACCCAGAGTCCCCAGGTGGCCTTAGAGCTGAGGCTTCATCCAGGTTTGCCCACTTCCTAAGGCCCCGTTGTGGAGGACTGAGAATAACAGGATGGAGAAACTGGCTTGCCCCCATGAGGAGACCAGAGTCAGGGTACATGAGGTAGAGGTGACTCTAAACACAAAACCAAGGTTTTCTTTAGAAATTTCCCAAGAACCAGCCTTGTTGACAGTATGTCAGGTGAGTGAGTGGCTCTGAAATAGGTGGGAGAACACTCTGTGCCATGCCAGCCTACTTTGTGCTGCTTTGCATCAATGTTGGGAACCCCTTCTGTTTTCCCCTCCTGAAGGGCTTCTCATGATGAAATGTCAGGTTCAGGACTTCCGTGTATGCTGGAAGGCAATCATGCTGAGCTGAGCTGAGGCAGGCAATCATGCAATGGAGTTTCAAACCCAAGTATCACTTCTTCTTAGAGATATTTCACAATTTGTAAAAAACCAGAGACATTTGTTCTGTTTGCTTTGGTGAAGAGATAGCCAAAATGGAGAACCCAGTGAAACTGATTGATAAAGGTGAAAGAGCATAAATGAGTTTGTTACACAGAATTTGATATACAGAATATTAAAATAAGAAATATTGGACATAAGGCAGAGATTCTCTAGGCCTTTTGGAGATAAGCACACCATAGCAACGTTACATGAGGCTTGTCCAGAGGGTTAAGGTCACTCCTCTGAGGCCTCTGAAGGCAACACGTGTGTAAAGTAGTAGCTAAATGCAAAAGACATTGGTAAGGGGAGCTGTGTAAAGGAGCAAACCAGAAATAATAGGTCCATATATGCTGGGGTGATATTCAAAATACTGTATTTAACAAACAGTTTGGTACATTGAAACCCCTAGAGTGCAACCTTCAGGATGAGCAAGGAGCAAGGAGCCTTGAGGGCCCAAGATGTGGATAAGGCATTGACTGGCCATGCCGTCAGGGCACTGTCCCGACCCGCAGGACAGTCGAACGGACCCTGGAAGGGGGAGTGGGAATGGAGGAGACAAGAAAACACGAGAAATGGAGACAAGACAAATAGCCTGATCAAGTCTGGTTTAATGGTGGCAGTGCAATGCCTTATATAGGCTGGCAGAGGAAGAGGTTGGGCCAGGGCGGTGACGGGGGGGGCGCGTTTTCTCAAATTACAATCGCGCATGCACCGTGGGTTTGTAATTTTCCCGGGCGCGGGATCGCGCCTGTGCCATAGGCTGCATATCTTCCTGGGCGCAAAAATGTTTGCGCGCACGGGAAAGGTTGGCGCGCGCGGGAACGGTTTCGGCGTGCACGGGAAAAGTTTTAGGCACCTGCGGGAAAAGCTTTAGGCGCGTGCGGGAACAGTTTATAATGAAGAACCCAGAAATGTGCCATCTTGTCTCCGCTTTGCGGAGATCAAGCAACAGAGGTCGGCTAACTCCGGGCCTCATGGCTCCGGACAGGTCCCCCTTTTTTATGTATAATTGTGGCTAGAAGATTGTCCCTCGGGAACTGCACCTGTCTTAGGTTGGAGCAATGCATCTCATCACTGGTACCCGTCATGGGATTAGGCAGTAGCTTATGATGGCCCTCCTGTCTTAGGTTAGTGAGAGATGATACTCTCTTACCTGTCATTGGCTGTCCAGTTCAGCGCATAGGGAAGGTGGTCATAATGGGTGTGAGTATGAACCACCGCGATCTTCTTGTTCTAGGCGATGATAATGGACCTGTATAGGCTTCGCTTGGATAGCCTCGACTTGTTGCTTAATGAATGTCATGAGGTTATTGAAGACCAAAGGTCCTACAGAGAGTAAGAGCAATAGACAAAGCAGGGGGCCCAGGAATGGCATAAGATAGGGAAGGAGTCCATGGAACCCAGTCCAAAACGGGTTATCGGTTATTTCTTTTCGTCGTTTTTCTAGGTCTTCTTGTAGATGCCTGATTTTATCCCTGACGATCCCGGATTTGTTGGCATAGAAACAGCACTTCTCCTGTAAAGCCAAGCAGATGCCTCCCTGTTCTGCAGTTAGTAAATCTAGGCCTCTTCTATTTTGGAGCACTACTTCTGCCAGAGAATCTACCTGATCTTGTAAATCTTGTATAGTACTTGAGATGGCCTGCATATCTGAGATCAATTGGTGAGACAATTTGGTGTATTGAGTAACAGAAACCCCTAGGCCTGTAGCCCCAGTTGCTATGGCAGTAGTTATGCCTAATCCTGCAAGTAAGGGGATAAATTGTATTGCCCTTTTGTTTCTTCCTAAAAAGTGATCTATAGCTGGGATAGGTACAGGTTCATCTCCAGGGATAATGTCTATGTCTGGCAAAAGTGTGGCTAAGACACAGCATCCTGTCCAGTTAGTGGGTAAATAGGTATAAGCCCTATTATTGCCACATATAAAAACTGAGCTGTTTGGGGCACACAACGATTGGGAAATATTTGCTATGGTGGAACAATTATTGAACTCATTGAATCCTACATCAAGGTCGTAAGTGTTATTAAGGGGAGGGGAGTAGGTGCAAGAGGAACTAGGAAATTCTAAAGGCTGCACTTTAAGGGGAGGAATTATGGTGCAAGGGGTATTGGATGTATAATTTAAGTCATTGCTGGGTATGGCAAGAGGAACGGGATCTCCTGATTGCAGACACAGCCAGCAGTCATTAGCTAGACTAGAGTTGGAATTGTTAAGCAGGTTATGAGTAGCAGTGAGGAGGGCAAAGGTCTGGGCATCAATTTTCTCTTTCCCTCGGGCTTTGGGCAAGGCCAAGGGGTGGTAGTGAATTTCCGGGTACAGGGACCTTTGCAACTCCTCAAGGTTTTTGTATACCATAATCTCTTGGACCTTGTCTTGTGGTCCTCCTCCGTCAGAGATATGAAGAGGGGGGCGAATATTCCAGCAGACAGGCTGTCCTACAATTCCAGTACAGCCAGCTGATATAAGGTTATTGGTATTTCCTACAACTGTAGGGACACTACTGGCCCCTATGGTAGGGGTTCTAGACCTTGTTAAGATAGCAGTATAGTATGTTTTGTTGCCAGAGGTACATTCTAGATAAGTAGTGTTGCAGGAACTATGCATAGCAGCCTCAAATGTGTCACAAGGGCAGGTTGTGGTACCCCCTCCACTAAATATTCTTGGGGTTGACACACACCTCCACTTAAGGGAGTCGCTAGACAGGTATGCTGTGTGAGCGGAGCAGGACACAGCTGAGAGGTACTTATTTGGAGGGAAGGTCATATATCCCCCCAGACAATCACAGGGCTTACCGTATCATTGTCGTATATATGCACGGGCCTCATGGGGATTACCAAAGCCGGCATAAACCTGGAATGCTTGGCAAATCAGCACCATGGTCCAGAGGGGCTTGTAGTTGGATTTCATCTCTGCAATAGAGGAAAAGAGTACTCTCAGGGAGAAAGTTACTCCCTGGATTGGTTATTGTTAGGTACCTGTCTCACCAGTCGCTCTGGTAGCCATCTGGCTGCATCATGAGTTTGAGAAAAAACACAAACTGAGCCTCTTCCCCAGATTAACACTGGGTCTGGACCATGCCATGTGTTGTCTAAGGGGTCTTTCCATTTAACCATGGCAAATTGTTTTTTGGACTCAGAATGCCAAAATCGATTGGCTGCTGATCTGTTCAGGTTATCCAAATTTAAAAAATTTAAAATAAAAAGTGTGTGATTAAGGATATTTCTAGGGGTGCCCTTAGTAGGGTACCATTCTCCCTTTTTAATTTTGTCAATGGTGGTTTTTAAGGATAGGTGTGCTCTTTCAACTATTCCTTGTCCTTGAGGGTTATAGGGAATTCCAGTAATGTGTTTTATTTGTAATTTAAGACAGAAGTCTTGAAAGGCTTTGGATGTATAGCCAGGACCATTGTCTGTTTTTAGTTGTTTAGGCTTTCCAACTATGGAAAAACAGTGTAGTAAATGAGCTATAACATGTTTGGTAGCTTCTCCTGTTTGTAAGGTGGCCAGTATAAATCCACTAAATGTATCTATACATACATGGATGTATTTTAAGTTGCCAAATTCTGAATAATGAGTGACATCATTTGCCAGATCATGTTGGGAACTAGTCCTCTTGGGTTAATTCCTAGGTGAGGGACTGACAGGTATGTTATACAGGTCTGACATTGTTTAACTATTTGTCTTGCTTGTTCTCTAGTTATTTTAAACATCAGTCTCAAAGTTTGAGCATTAAGATGGTGTAAGGCATGAGTAGCCTGTGGTTGGGCTAGGTTTGTATTTGTAGCTATGGCTACCGTCTTGGTTGCCATATCAGCCAGTTGGTTGCCCTGGGATAGAGGTCCCGGTAATCCTGAATGAGCTCTAATGTGTCCAAGAAAGAAGGGAGTTGATCTGTCATGTATTAATTGTTGGCATTGTAAAAATAACTTGGCTGTGTCTGACACATGTTTGATTTGTGCTACGGTCTCAAGTAAAGGTATTGAGTGAGCTAAGTATGCACTGTCAGTATAAATATTAAGAGCCTGATTAGGGAAGGCTGACAGCACCGTGATTAGGGCCTGCAATTCTACTAGCTGAGCCGAGGTATGGCTGGTTTTGAATTTAACAGTGGTGTCAGCAAAGGTATATGCAGCAGTTCCTGTGGATGACCCATCAGTGAATACTAATAAGGCATTGTCTAAAGGTGTTTTACTGATGACATGAGGGAAGACAAAAGCATGTAGTTTACAAAATTGGATAAGCTTATTTGGCGGGTAATGGTTATCTAAGTTACCGGCATAAGAGGCGCAAGCAATTGGCCACGTTTCAGTGTTTTGCATCAACCAATGGATTTGTGGCTTAGAATAAAGTTGTATGATCGTAGAGGGTTCAATTCCAAAATATTTTTTGCTATTGTCTCTCCCTAGAATAATTAGATCTGCTATGGCATCATAATAGGGGAGTGATACCTTTTTGGGAGATGAAGGCAAATGGACCCACATAATAGGGTTAGTCTGCCAGAATAAACCAGTAGGTGTCAGTGTTGTGTTAAAGATTAAAAAGCTTAATGACTGTGAATAGTCTATGTTAGTAACAAATTGTTCAGCAATGGCGGTCTCTACCCTATTAAGTGATAAAAGAGCTTCTTTTGATAACGACCTAAGGGACTTAGGGTTGGGGTCACCTCTCAGGGTGTCGAATAAAGGTTTTAAGTCTCCTGTGGTGAGTTTTAAGTAGGGTCAGAGCCAATTTATGTCTCCAAGGAGCTTTTGGAAATCATTGAGGGTTTGTAACTTATCTTTATGGATAACTGCCTTTTGATTAGTAATTTTAGGTCCATTTATTTGAAAACCTAAATATGTGTAAGGGTCTTGTAGTTGTATTTTTTCTGGAGCTATTTGTAACCCCGCTGTGGTTAGTTCTTGTTTGAGTTGAGCAAAACACTGTAAAACTTGTTCTCCTACTTGTCCTGCTATAAGAATGTCATCCATATAGTGTATAATATACATTTGTTTCCATGTCTCTCTAACTGAGTGTATGGCTGTAGCCACATATTTTTGACACAAGGTGGGACTGTTGGCCATACCTTGAGGTAACACTTTCCATTGATATCGCTTCATTGGTTCTTTAAAATTTATAGATGGTAAGCTAAAGGCGAATCGCTTTTGGTCAGTAGGATGAAGGGGAATTGTAAAAAAGCAATCTTTAAGGTCTATGATAATTTTAAAATATCCTTGAGGGATTGCTACTGGAGAAGGTAGCCCTGGCTGTAAGGCGCCCATAAGGACCATAGTAGCATTTACTGCTCTTAAATCTTGTAAGAGTCTCCACTTTCCAGATTTCTTTTTTATGATGAATATGGGGGTGTTCCAAGGAGAGTTGCTTTCTGTAATGTGTCCTGCCTCTAATTGTTCCTGCACTAACTGTTGGGCAGCGGCAAGCTTCTCATTGGTTAGTGGCCATTGATCAACCCAGACGGGTTCATCTGACTTCCAAGTGATTGGGTCAGCACCTTTTTGGGGTGCAGGCATGTCAATGGCCACGGTTAAAAATTTCCAAGCCCCCTTTTATCCAATTTTCCTATGGCTGGGATTGGCTGTAAAATGCCATCTTCTCTTTTTCCTAACCCTTTCCCAGGGTGGTAGCCCTGAGCCAACATTTGTGCAATGACTATATCATTTGGACTACACATCATGACCCTCATTTGGGAGAAAAGATCTCTACCCCAAAGGTTAACAGGCAAATCAGGGATAACAAATGGCTTAATGAGTCCGGAATTATTTTCTTGATCTCTCCAGGTGAGATATTTGGAACTTTGTCTAGGGTTATTACTTTGCCCGATTCCTCGTAAATTTGTTAAGGTCTCTTAAGTGGGCCAACTGGCGGGCCAATCTTGTTGTTTAATAATTGTTACATCAGCCCCTGTGTCTATCAGTCCTGTAAATAACTTTCCGTCTAGCCATAAGGTGAGAGAGGGTTTTTGATTAGTAATGGGCTCTACCCAGTAGATGTCTGAGGATCCGAATCCTCCCTTTCCCCTTAGGGGCGATTGGACTTTATTAGCTGTTTTTAGCAATGGTAACAGGAGTAACTGCGCTATTCTATCCCCTTGAGGAATGATAATGATGTTGTCAATAGCCTTGGCCATGATTTTGATTTCTCCTATATAATCACTATCAACTATATCCGGAAAGACCTGTAGGCCTTTTATAGTGGCGCTGCTACTCCCTAGGATTAACTCAAACATATTTGAGGGTAGGGGTCCATATACCCCAGTACCTAAGGCTTAGGGGTCCCATTTCAGGGGTTAATACTGTGTGGGAGGTGGAACAGAGGTCCAATCCTGCACTTCCTGGGGTTGCTCTACTAAGTTTTGAAACGGATTGCTGTTGGTTGGTACAAAACCGACCACCCCATAAGCTTGTTTCAGGGCCTGGGGCCGGCCCTTCAACCCATTTCCCTGTTGAGGTGTTAGGGGATTTCCTTGATTGTCAATTTTAGATTTACATTCGTTGGCCCAATGTTTTCCTCTTTTACGCCTAGGGCAGAGGCCTGGAGCTTTTGCCTCTAAGGTCTTAGCTAGCTCTCCCTTACAATCCCTAGCGAAGTGTCCCATTTTTCCGCACTTGAAGCACCCCTTGCTATTTTTATTTTTACTAGCAAGGAAGTCTTTTATGGTTTGTCCACTAAAGGTGGCAGCCATAGCCAAGCCCTGTTGATATGAGGGCCCTATGTCTGAACAGAGGCAGATGTAGCCTGTTAAGTCTGTTTTCTTTCTATAAGGTCTGATTGCTGCCTGACAAGCCAGGTTAGCATTTTCGTAAGCTAGCTGTTTTACATAATCTACCCCTGCCTCGGCATTTCCAAATATTCTGCTGGCCGTGGTTAAAAGTCTATGTACAAAGTCTGCAAAGGGCTCATCAGGCCCCTGTTTGACCCCCGTGAGCGAGGCTCCTGGATCCCCCTTAACAGGGAGTTTTCTTCAGGCTTTGGTAGCCGCTGCTTGGATTTGAGAAAACAGTCCAGGATCGTACTGCATCTGAGCATCGGTTTCTGTGTAGTTACCCGAGCCAGTTAGCATATCAAAATCCCAACCATTTCCGGCTTGTTGGTTTCTCTTGGCCGTATCTCTACAATTTTCATAAAATTCTGACTTCCAAATCAGATGGTCGCCTCCGGAAAGAACTGCTCTAACTAAGGTATTTCAATCTATGGGAGTGAGCCAATTTTCGGCCACAGATTCGACTATGGCCAGGGTGTACGGGGCAGTAGCTCCGTATTGCGAGACAGTGGTTTTTAGTTCTTTTATTACAGTAAATTCAAACCCATTGTGGTGTCTCCAGGCTCGGCCCTGCGCATCTGTAGTTTCCATTACTGGAGAAACATCTTGAGGAGAGGAATCCTCCCTATCCCTATTACCAAGTGACCTTCCTTTTGGGACATGCTGTCTGGGTCTCTGAGGGTGAGAGTGTTTCTCTATTCCTTAAGGTATTGAATGCTCTCACTTCCTGTCCTTAATTTCTTCAATCTAGTGATTAAAGACTGATGTAGTTCTTCGAGCTTTATTTGCTCTTCAAGTTGTGCAATTTTTTCTCTAAGCTCCTCTTTTGGGTCTATTACTGCCATAACTGCAGGGGCAGAAGCCTTATTATAGGGAGAAGGATAAGTAAGAGTTTGTGGCCAGTCAGAATTATGACATTTTGCTGCCTTTTCCTCTATATTATCCCAGTCTACTTCTGAAGGGTTAAGGTTATTTTTACTTTTGTTTTCATTAGTTGTAGGTAAAACTGGGTATTTTTTGGCCTTTTCCTTATTTGATGTTTCTATATTTGTTATTGAGGGGACCCCAGCCTCTTCCTCATCACTTTGTAACGATATAAGGTCTATTTCTTTGTTAGGTATGGATTTTTCGAGGTCGGTTTGGGAGCTGCCTCTTAATATTTCCTCAGTCTGAGTAACCACCTGCCATTACCTCAGGATCTTTTTCTTTTTCCTTTTTATCTATTATATCTTTGATCAGATTCCAATAAGAAAAGGCTGTTATCGGAACCTTTTCTGGTCCAAAAGTACTATAGTAATCTTGAAAACAATCTCCCACTCTACGCCATCTCTTAATGTCAATGGTTCCCTCTTGCGGAAACCAAGGGCAGGTATCCTTTATGAAATCAAAAAACTTAAATAAATCATTACTTTTAACCTTTACTCCTCATGTTTTTAAGGCCTCTTTTAATTGCCCTACATAAATTTGATGCTGGCTTAATTCTTGTCCCATAATCAGACACTGTTACTTACCTCTGGTTCCAACGCGGCAGGTTCCTGCGACGTCCGGAGGAATTTCTTCCACTTTTACTTTCGGCTGACTCTAGTGCCTTCTTCCTCACTTCTTCCCCTGTGTCCAGGTCCCTGTTCGGGCGCCAGGTGTCCCGACCCGCAGGACAGTCGAACGGACCCTGGAAGGGGGAGTGGGAATGGAGGAGACAAGAAAACACGAGAAATGGAGACAAGACAAATAGCCTGATCAAGTCTCGTTTAATGGTGGCGGTGCAATGCCTTATATAGGCTGGCAGAGGAAGAGGTTGGGCCAGGGCGGTGACGGGGGGCCGCGTTTTCTCAAATTACCATCGCGCATGCGCCGTGGGTTTGTAATTTTCCTGGGCGCGGGATCGCGCCTTCGCCGTAGGCTGCATATCTTCCTGGGCGCGAAAATGTTTGCGCGTGCGCGGGAAAGGTTGGTGCGCACGGGAACAGTTTCGGCGTGCACGGGAAAAGTTTTAGGCGCACGCGGGAAAAGCTTTAGGCGCGTGTGGGAACAGGTTATAATGAAGAACCCGGAAATGTGCCATCTTATCTCCGCTTTGCGGAGATCAAGCAACAGAGGTCGGCTAACTCCGGGCCTCATGGCTCCGGACAGGGCGCCTTGTTTTTGTGCTGGGATCCAGGCCCTGACACTTAACCCTGGCGTGGGCTGTGACCTCTAGGGGTTCTCCCATTCTAGGGCAACCAGAACATGAGGGAGACACAAAGGGGCTCAGACGATGGCTTTTCATCATCCAATATGAAAATATTGATGCAGGATATTTTCTTGACCCCTTTGCAGGTCTTGCAACAGGGGAGCCCATTTACTTAGCCCACCCCGCTCAACCCCTTATAGGAGGCAGCATGTGAGCAAACAAGTGTGGGCACTGGAGCAAGTGAGTGCAAAAACTGGCTGGCTGCTTTAGCACCAGCAGGAGCAAACTCTTTCAGGCCCCATGGCAGCATCCAGGTGGGAGTGCCTGCAACCCCAAGGACCCACAAGGGTTGTGCTACAATGCTCTGTTAGTTCCACTGTCTGCAGACAGCAGTGTGTTATTAGTTCTGTTTGTCTCATTGCATGGGGCAGCTGCCCTCCACCAGTGAGGGCAAAGGTTCAGTGTGACAGCCTTTTTGGGTACTCGCACTTGGTGCATCCTGAGTTTTTGTCCACTACCCAAGAAGAATGAGGTCACATGAACAAATTGAAGGATGGGGAATGTGGATAATTTTATTGAGCAATGAAAGTGGCTGTCAGCGGAGAGGGGAGCTAGAAAAAAGATGGAAAGGGCAGATCACTCTACCCTGAAGTTAAGCCAACTCTCTGCCTCATCCAGTCACTGTCTCTGGAGTCAAGTCGCCTCTCCCTGATGTCCAGCTGCTTATCCTCTCTACCGACTGAGTCTGGGTCTTTATAGGCACAGAATGGGGAAGCGGGGCAGGTCATAGGTAGTTTTGGAAAAGGCAACATTAGACTAGTAAAAAGAACTAATTCAGAAAGAACTAATTCAGAAAGAACTAATCAGGAAAGAGCTGACACACAAGGATGGAAGTTTTCACTTTGGACTGTGGATTTCAGGGTTTTCACCTCGAAGGAGGAGTTTTGCCAGGGGCATGCTCCTGTCTGCCTAGCATTTCAGGAGACCTACTCCTGTTGCTCTCAATATTTCAGTATTTAAAAAATGAGTCTGGCTCTATCAGTGTGTATCAGTTCAGCATCAATCCTCAGAATAAGGTGAGGTGAGTGTAATCTTTGAGGATTACAGAGGAAATACTGTTACTATGTTTATTTTTAATAGACTTTTGTAAAAATCTTTAGCTTAAGGTTAAGGTTTTGAAGGTCTTCCTGGCCTATATCATACTATACATCAGTAACTTTTGCCCTTCTGCTTCCTAAACTCAGAGGCTCAGAGGCTCAAACATTCTCTAGAGGTTTCTAGCTTCCTGTTATTTCTGTTAAAAATTCCAAACCTGTTCTTGGGAAAGTTATTGCATTGGAAAGTTATTGCTAAAAGATTTGAAATTTTACACAGGCTGTCCATAAAGCCAGAAGCTCTTGAATACTCTGTAAATCATAAGAAAGTGTGGCACTGCTTTGGCCAGTGGTGAATTCCCTGATACTATAACCAGATCAGCAAGACAAACGGAGGAGGCTGACTGTATTTTTAGTGTCTACTGTATTCCAAGGCTGAGCGAGCTCTCTTAGGTTTGTAGTAATGCCCCTTAACCCTAAGCTCACACAGCAAACAATCAGGAAAGCAAACAGCTGTAGCAGGTCTTCACCTGAAACTGACCCATGTAAATGATCTTATGACTTCTTTTGTGTAGTTATTAAAAGATTTGCCAGGGTTGAAGAGTTTCTGTTCTAAATTTAATGCTTGTAAATGTAGGAGACAAAATGTGATTTTTTTTTCACCCATTGCAAGCTTCCCAGCTGAGACCCCATAACAAAAAAAAAACAGATTGATAAGAGAAAAGTGTACAAATTCACCTAAATAAGTTCTTTGTAGCTCAGGAGCCTTCAGAAATGATGATCCAAAGACCTAGGGAAAACTTTATATTTTTATAGACACTTATGCAGAAGTATGATTGGAGAACCAAAGGGTGTGATCTAATGGTAACGAACTATGGGGAACTTAGTAAGGCCTGTCCAGGTTTTTCTTGGAGTCACTGTGAGGTTTTTCTTTCCTCCAGGTATAAAGTAAGACAGCTGTCACATGAAGGTCTTTAGGGGAAACAAGGAGAGGGAAGGTCAGAGAGGTGACCTTTCCAGGTTTTGTGTGTGGTTCCTGGGAGAAGAAGTAAGAGGAATTCTAGTTTCTGTGGCCTACATCAGGGGAGAGAGGGGAGAGGGAATTTCAGTTTCTATGGCCCGCTTCAGGAGAGAGTGGGCTGGAGAGGGTCAGGGAGACCTTCCTGCTTCCACAGGTTTCTCATTTCCTTCAGCTTAAAATACTCACTGTGCCAAGGTGCCATATTTTAGGGTAGTGTTTCCTGCATTCCATTATAAGTATCAGGCCTGGTCCAGAGCCGTGGTGTCCTAGCTCTTCATTGGGATCTGGCCCTTGAGTGTGGCTTCTCACACATGCTGTCACTGAACATCAGGGTTCTCCTGTGGGTTGCCAGTTGTTTTGTGCATTAACAACATGTCATTAGCAGAGGCCTAAGGGAGCACTCTGAGGCTACCTCCTGATGGTGTCTGCCACTCAGACAACATTGATTTTTAACCTTTACTCTGGTACTTTTATAGAGAAGAGCCTCCACAGAAAACCCCTCATTTGTGTTTTATTTCTGCTACTTTCATTGTAGTGTTTTCTTAGACTTAATGACTCATTGATTTCATGGTCTTACTTTAAAATTCTCCATCTGAAATTTTGGCAGTGAGTCATTTTACTCAAAATGCCTGTGCTTCCTTGTTCTTAAGAAATAGTATTGATACATAACGATGAAGCATATTATTTTTCACTTTCATTATATCTGACTAGGAATCACTAGACTGGAATGACATTACCCTTGAAAACAGAATGAAAACAGTCCTCTTAATTACCCTAGTTTGTGTATGTTTAGAGGCTATGGTAAGGCATGCTTATAATTTCCAAAGGGATTTAAGATGGTAAATGGTAATGCATGGTCATATTGCTATACCTTAAAAACCCAACAGTGCCTCAGTGCTGGTAGCTACTCAAGAAATGCTTTTTTTATGTACTAAATTGAATTGAATAAAAACATTAATGGTCCCAACATGTCTGCAGTTGTAAATTTGGAAACATTTTTATAGGCAAATACATTTAAATCAAGTGACATTGATCCTATAACAAATATTTCTATTTCTGTTACCATGAAGTTTTTATCCTGTATGAGTAAATCACCTTAATAGATTTGATGTAATCGAAATTCAGGTTAGCAACAAACAGCATGCAGTTCACTGGGGACATTTGTAAGGGTGTTAATTTAAAGAAGAAAAATAAACTTCAGAATAACATGGGTGGAACTCACTAAGCATGAGTACAAAGGAAAAAAAGATGTAGGAATTGTAGGAAAAATAAGTTCAAATGTGATCACTGTATCCGAGATATGCACACAGACATACCCCAAACTGCCAGGATGCTTGTCTATGGGCAAGAGTTTAGTTTGCAGAAGCTAAGAAAGATTCTCTCATTGTGGATGTCTAATTTTTGCCTCTTCATTCAAAGTACATTCTATGCATGCAAATAATTTAAAAATGAAAGGTAATTCATATTTATAAGAAGTTGAAATATAAAAAATACATGAAAGCATATAGATGGAGTTAGGTTTACATGGTGCTAGACCAGTGGGTTGAAAACTATAAAATTCAGTGAAAGTCTTAGTTTTATGTAAAAATTATAAATCTTGTTTTACCTAATCAAAATATTTTAAAAACCTGATCTGAATAAAATTGTGTTTACTTTCATAGCTACATGCAAGATAAATCATTTTAATTTTCTAAAAAATGGTCTTACATTTCACTATTACTGAAACTGCCTTTGCAAAAATTATGTTAGTGGGAAAATTCTGACACAGGAAAATTATGGCAGTGAAAGAAATTTGACCTAACAGACTCCATCTTGCTTCTAACCTGCAAGCTGTCCTCCTCTGTGTCCTGGGTTCAGGTGATTCTCTGCCTCAGTTTCCTGAGTAGCTGGGATTACAGATGTCCACCACCACGCCCAGCTAATTTTTGTATTTTTAGTAGAGATGGGGATTCACCACATTGGCCAGGATGGTCTTAAACTGCTGATCTCAGGTGATCCACCCGCCTTGGCCTCCCAAAGTGTTGGGATTACAGGTATGAACCATTGCACCCAGCCTGTAGTTTAACTTAGAAAGAAAGATAATAACAGTGCCTCTCTATAACAAACTCCTTCCTTCTTTAGGCAGCAGACAGACTTGGTAAAACTAACAAATTAGCCACAAGATAAAAAATTATGGCTCAGGAGTCATGCAGCCAGACTCCTGACCTTTCCAGTTGCTCCTATGGATAACATCACTATTGTAAAATCTAAGATTGGAGTTTGGGGTATTTTTTAGACCCTGCATTGTGATGGACCAGCTGGTGCCACCCAGACTAGTAAATTGGTTCAACTAGTTATATGTCACCTACCCAGGAACTGAAGACAGCAACAGCTTCAACTCCCTATGATTTCATTCCTGACCCAACCAGTCAGCATTCCCCACTCTCTAGCCTCGTGCCTGCCAAACTGTCTTGAAAAACCCTGGCCTCCAAATTTTGGGGGAGGTTAATCTGAGTAATAATAAAACTCCAGTCTCCCATTTAGCCTGCTCTGCATGTGTTGAACGCATTCTCTGTTGCAATTCCTCCATCTTCATAAACTAGCTCTATCTGGGCAGCTGGCAAGATGAACTTGTCAGTGGTTACATTGTTGTAGATCACAGTCTATGTATTTAATCTTTACAGCAGATACAGAGATTTGAAGAATATACAGTGGGCCTTAAGGACAGCAACAAAGATTTCTCTTATTAGGGGAAAATAGGCTTTAAGAAAGGAATAAATTGTTGAGTGATTCATCTTGGAAAAGAGGAGGCACAATAATACTCCAGTGTATAGAATGTATACTAGGATGCGGGTACCACAGTGGGGAGAGTTTTGTTTGCTTTGTTTATTTAAATATCCCAAACTGTACAGCAAGAACTGATATTTGATACGTGCTTAACAAATATTAAGTATGAGAAGTTAAAATATCACTTGGGTGATGGTAACTAGGAGTTGTTCTACCGCAAAGGAGCCAAATAGAGGGAAATGGGCATTAGATGTTATGGTAGCTTGCAGTGGTGTGAGCATGCATCAGATATTCTAACCTGGCTTTGTCTAGCTGCTGTTTGCTGCAGATGTGTAGGAAGGGCACACCTTTTGCATTCAGAACTCACGTTTTGTTTCCCATCTACATCTCTTTAATCAGTTTGTATTTGGGTTAGGGATGAAGCAGAGATTTTTAAATGAAAGCAGGAAAAAAGAAATAAAGGAAACTAAAGGTTTATTGTTTTGAAATGTAGTTATATCCAATTTTATTTTTATTATTTTCACTAATTATACTTAGTGGAGGTTAAAAATACCATTTCTTCAGGTGCCGTTAGAGGGGACAAATACGCATGCAACACTGATCTGGAGAACAATAGTTAATTGGTAATCCCTTCCAAGTTGTGGTTCAAGTGTTTCTGCAAAGGCTCAGGAGAGGCAGGTTGATTTGAGCAGAGTGGGTGAGTAAGAGAAGTTTCCTGGAATGGTGAATTTTAGAGGGAGAGAATAATTCCACTTTTCTTTATCAAAGAGAGGAGAGGATATTACATGAACAGATTATGAGATTAGAAATTAGTAAAAAGAAATTTAGAGTTAACAGATACTGAGTTTCTACTGAAAGGCAGAAACTGCTTGTCATTAGTGCTACAGTAGATATACTAAGACATGCTCCCTGCTCTCAGGAAACTTGTGATTTAAAAGGGGAAAAGAAGAACACAAATAGACAAATACACCATAGTGTGCAAAGTGCAATACCAGAAGTAAGTACCAAGTTCAGTGCTGGTTTGGAAAAAGATATGTCTGAGAAAGAATTTTCTGTTATGTGAGTCATGAGCAATTGCTTGAGATCTTTAATGTAAAATGACGTTGATTTTTAATATGTTATCTGTTCTAAGTTTGGGGAGATAGTGGTTTGGGAATAATATTCAAGTTCATAAATCTGGCCTCACTGTAGAAGATGCGCTAGTTTATTGAGAGCCAGAAGTTTGGAAGAATAACTGTGAGATTACTATAATGAAACACAGTTTGACTGAAAAGCCCATAATTTATCTAAAGTGCACTAGTACTTCTAGTGTGTTCCAGTGTGCTTAGTTCGACTGATGGATTTTTTTTTTTCTGTCAGAATATGCTTGTATATCTTGGTTTCTATCTAGCTGAAAGATTAGTCCTTTACAGGGCAATAGTAATGTTTTTTTTTTTAAATTATTTATTCTTTTTTTCTCCTTTCCCTCATCCGTGTTTGATATCTTGGCACAAAGACTTAAAAAAAAGTCATGGAAAAAGGCCACGGGACATAGACCGTTCTTTAGGTCCACACTAGTCTTTACTGAAGTGTGGCTGATTTAGTTTTTCCCTGAACTTGGGTATACCAATTGTGTTTAATTTCAAATATGACTGATATTATAATCAGAGCATTTTGGGCAACATAGGGCTTGAGGGTCTTGCATAACCTCTGGTCTTAACGATCCTAACTCAATGGGCAGCTTGTAGCAAATCCAGCTCTCTCCCAGATTACTAGTCCTCTCAATAATTGAGTCTGCCATGAAGGCATGGGATAACTTCTAGATCCCCTGATGTCTCCATGTGAGCTGCGGAGAAACTAGGAAGCTGTGTCAGTGTTACTTTCTCAGACTCCTTCCTCGAACATTTCGAATCCACCTTCTGGATGTCCCCATTGTGCTCTAGTACTATGCTAAACACTGGGATGCTCTAAGTGGAGTGTGTAAGTTTCCTGGGATAACCCCTCAGCTGTTGAGATTCTCTCCCAAAATATATGGATGACTCTAATGCCCCTTATTTCTTTGTTACACCAAGAATCAACTCCAAGTGGAGTTAATGTAAAAAATCCATGTCTCTCTTCTAGCCATTTACCTCAGGCCCCTCCTCTCAGAACTGGATGCACCTCTCTTCTTGTGGGGTGGCAGTTTTCTCTATGTAATATATGGTATCTACCTTTTCAGTGGCTTCATCATTTAAACTCTCAGGTGTCCAGTCCTCCAGGTTCTAGGAATATTAAGTTCAATTTTGGAATTTCTTTTATCAACCATTTTCTCTCTCAATAAAGCTTGCTTTTACAAATAAAAAGCACCTTTCTAAATCTTAATTTACTGCAGATTTGTTAAAACCCTTCCATTTGGAAACTCAAAGCTGAGCAAAGATTTTTTAGCTCTAGGCTGGATTCTACTTACACCAACACAATGAGTATTTTTGATTTAGTAGGTAAGAGAGCCTTGGAAGAATTAGCAATGAAAATATATTAGTTAAATAATTCAGTGGAGCAGTGGAGCAGAATGGAGAGCCTAGAAATAGACCCACACAAATACAGTGAAGTGATCTTTGACAAAGGAGCAAAGGTAACTCGAGGGAGAAATGGTAGACTTTTCAACAAATGGTGCTGGAACAATTGGATGTCCATATGCCTACAAATGAATCTAGACCCAGAGCTTAAACATGTCCATGAATGTTTATAGCAGCTTTTTTCATAATCACCCCAAACTGGAAACAACCAAGATGTCCTTCAGTAGGTGAAGTATAAATTTTGGTACATTTATACAATGGAATATTATTCATCAGTAAAAAGAAATAAGCCATGAAAAGACATTAAGGAAACTTAATTGCATATTGCTAAGTGTAAGAAGCCAGTATGATGAGGTTACGTATTACCCCATTCCAATTGTAGGACGTTCTGGAAAACGCAAAGCTATAGACACAGTAAAATGATCAGTGTTTGCTAGGGATTTGAGGGAAGTATGGAAAGGATAAATAGATGAAGCATAGGGAATCTTTAGGGCAGTACGATTATTCCGTATGCTATTGTAATAACGGATACGAGACATTATAGATTTGTTAAAACCCACAGAATTGTATAGCACAAAGAGTAAACCTTAATGTATGCAAATATATCATTTAGGAGGTTTGGGAATCTCAGGAAAGAAAACAGATGGTCTATGATAAGGCCTAAACTTCCTATGCTGCAAACAAACTGAAGCTGCTCTTCTGCACTTACCTTCTCTATTGTTCAGCATCATTTAGGTGCTTGTTCATCCATACACCATGCTGCCTATGGCCCCTCTGCCTTAGTTTATGGTGCCCCTCTATCTGAAATTTCCTATCCCTACCCCTAGCTCACCTTTCCCTACTTTTTATCTGTATACGTGGTTGTCTTCTCTACTCAACCATGTACAATGCAAGGCCAGAATCTTATTGAATTTAGAACAAGAACAGAAGATAGAAATGGCTTACTTTATATTTATAAAAAGAGAGAGAGAAAGAGAGAGACTGCCTTGGTTCTTACTGACAAGAATCTCACATTTGAGTGGAGACTAGAATATCATTTGTATTACAAATAAAATAATAGTTACTAGTGGAAATTTTAATCCATCCTTATAAAACTCATTAGTTAGGACTGAAATCCTGTAAGGAAACTTTTAAAACAATGAAAGGCAAAATATTTTCTAATATTAGATTATAAATGGCTTAAAGAAGGGAGAAGTGTTATAATAATCTGAGAGTGTGTAGATTACCGCTAGGCATTGAATTCTTGAATATTTTTCTCTTACAGTCTTTGCATCATTTGTGTGCATGCTGTTTATGAAAATTCAATCTGGAAAATGCAGAGTAGCACAGAAAATTAGTTTAAATTTAAATGTAAATTGACCTATGGTAAGAATAGCCCTTTTCCCACCACTTTAGAGTATTTTCTAAAAGAAAAGTTCCACATTTTAATATTCTACATTCACCCATAGAGGTGAGCAACTCTAAAATGAAATACAGCATACACAACACTCTCCTTAGTTGAAGCTCTTACGCTATTCAGAGCTTTTTGTCCAAAGGCATGTGTCCTTGCCTCAACCCATCATGTGGTCTCTGTTTCTGGATCTTGTGAAATAGGATGAAGCACACAGGGCAATTTATGTAAAAAGTCTCTAGATTTATCATAGTGATGTGAAACGAGACAAAATTATATTCTTGTAAAATGACTGGTTTTAAATTCTGTCTTTTAGGACTTGCTCACATTTATTGAATCATTTTGTATTGATTGTAGGGTACAGGAGATGTCTACTGTCATTTTAAAATTAAGAAGAACTTGGAGAATGCATCCATAAGCCTGGAATCTACGAAGAGCCCAGGATTGTTTGTTGGCCTTCAGTCGGATGGGCAGGCAAAACCAATGATTTATACCAAGGATGAGAATGTTTGCTTCTATCCACAAGTCATCCAATGTATGTTTACTCTGACATACTTTGCTTTTTGGTTTGCTTTATGATGGTTTGTGTACAGTGTCTGAAAATTTCATCACATTTTTACTAAGCAAATCTCTGCTGTTAGGCTTTTTTGTTTGTTGTCATTCCAGAAGCAATGGAAGGAAAACATAACGAAGACGGTTGCCTCAAGTTTTCAGATAAATTAATATTAGGTATAGAGTTTTTGCTACATTGAACTTCTTTGTAACTTTGAAAGATGTATGTGTGCATTCGTGTGTCTGTGTACATGTGCATGTTTGAATCTTTGTTTTTTAAGGATAGCATATACCCTGAGAGGAATGAGGCTGTTAGAAACATTCTCAGATTCATTGCTATTAATTTTTAATGGTTGCAGTATAAAAAGAGATGGAATAAAGATCAACACAAGTGGGATTTGGATTAAAAATAGGATTTGGAAAAAATCTCAAGATAGGACAGAAATGTGAATATTTTGAAACTGGTTTCTCTCATATCTAAGTTCATGTTCTCTAGCAAATCGAAATGAAGATATGAGGACATTATTTAAACATGTATTTGTTTTCAAACCTTAAAATGTGTTTCAACACAAAGGCTAATAAAGTAACTTTATTATATTTTTCAATTATCTTGAAGTTTAGTTTGCTATCTAATTTTTGCTTGATGTGGTTCCCTGAATTTTGGCTTACTCAATATCTGTGTCATTTTCTTGGTCTGACTTTTGTTTAGCTTCTGTTGGCTTATGAGAGTCCATGTTTACTGTATGTGTATATATAATATCCCACAGAAGATAGCTTAGAATAGGAATAAAATGATCCTAATGTAACATGATGGTATATTTGGCCGTGTTCTTCACTCTATCTGCATCAACTACTTTTTAGCCTTTAGCTGCCTTTTTAAAAATTTTGTAAACTGTTGGGCTAGTATACCTGAGTTGACTGCCATCCATACCACCACTCCCTCCACCCTTCATTTTCCCACAGGCTGGCCCAGAGTGGCATTCTGCCTTGACACAATGCATATGCCATCTGCCTCTGGAGCTCTGAAGGGAAACAGGTGACTTCAAAGCCAGCAGAAGGATACAGGAGTAGAAAAAGAGCAGTGGGAAATAGCTAGCAGGGGTCAGCTGCCATGCTGGAAGAGCACAGGGAGAAAACAGAAATGACCAGGAAGCAGGTAGAGATGAAAAGGTGAAAAAGAAGAGATTCAAATAATAGAAAAAGAAATGAGAAGAAGAAACGTAATTTGTGGCAGGACATAAGAGAGAGATAATAAAAAGCCACATTTGTCAACATTAGGGTATTTGTACTAAAAGAACCAATAGAAACAAAGCCATTCTTTACAGCTCCTACAATTTAATTGTTACTAAAGCATGGATGGTTTGTTTTCTTCTCTATTTGCTAGAGGCAGCCTCCTGCTTTAACAAGGGCAAGAATGCAAGAGACATTGCTTTAGAAATTTTATTGAAGATTCATGAATCCTAGGAATTCTGAGGAAGGGTTTGAAAGCTTCAACATTTCTTCAAAATACAAAATAATACTTTCCAATTTCACAAGAAGAGCATTCCATTAGGATTTCTGAGTGTTAAAAACTCTATCTTAGGGGATTTTGTGAAGAGTGACAGAATGTTTATGTAAAAGTTTGTAGGGCCAGGCACGGTGGCTCACACCTATAATCCCAGCACTTTGAGAAGCCAAGACGGGTGGATCACTTAAGTCCAGGAGTTTGAGACCAGCCTGGCCAACATGGTGAAACCCTGTCTCTACTAAAAATACAAAAATTAGCTGGGCGTGGTGGTGCATGCCTGTAATCCCAGCTACTGGAAGGAGAATCACTTGAACCTGGGAGGTGGAGTTTGCAGGGAGCTAAGAACGCTCCACTGCACTCTAGCTGAAAAAAAAAAAAAAGGTTACAGTAATTCCCCAAGTCATTTTATTGTTTTAGAATATTTTCTCCTTCCCCTCCCCTCCCCGCCCCTTTCTTACTTTTTTTTTTTTTTTTTTGACGGTCTCTCTCAGTCGCCCAGGCTGGAGTGCAGTGGCGATCTCGGCTCACTGCAAGCTCCGCCTCCCGGGTTCCCGCCATTCTCCTGCCTCAGCCTCCCGAGTAGCTGAGACTACAGGCGCCCGCCACCATGCCCGGCTAATTTTTTGTATTTTTGGTAGAGACTGGGTGTCACCATGTTAGCCAGGATGGTCTCGATCTTCTGACCTCGTGATCTGCCTGCCTTGGCCTCCCGATAGAACGTTTTCTAACTATACTATCTACATATGATAGATTGAACCTACTGTGCCAAAAAAGTTCACTCCCAAAAACATTTGGGAATTTTGAATTGTTTATATTCTAATACAGAGATAGAGCAGCCCCCCAAAACGTTAAGCTGAAACTTTTTTTTTTTTCAGTATAAACTTTTCCTCATAGTTGTCTAGAAAGCAGAGTTAAAGTTGTGAGGTACCCTGAGTGATAAGGGGACTTGGATAGGGTAAGAAATTGTGGTAGGAAGAGAATCATAAGGTTACTCTCAAGAGACTCCACCTGTTGCCCCCAGGCATGCAACCTGAATGAGTGGTCCTGGCTTCCTTGGAAGCCGCTGCACCTCAAGTAAATGTCTACAAGCTGCCTGGTCTGACATGGCACACAATCACGTGGAGGGCACAGCTCTGCTCAGCCAAGGACGAGGGCAGTCTCATTGACAGTTTCCACCCACCAAACAGCAAGAGGCTCAGAAGTATAGCAGGGTAGAGGGACAAGGGTAGGATTTCAGCACACAGGCTTTGAGAGCCAGACTGCAGGTCCTGGGAGGGCACCTTTTGCCAGTGGTATGCTCTCACAGCTCTTGGACCACCTGCCTCTGTTCTGTCAAATGAGGACTAAGAGTGCCTTCACTCAGTTGTGGTGTGAGAATTACATGAATTAACATATGTAAGATGATTAGAATACTGTCTGGTACTCAGCAAGTGCTGTGCAAGTATTTGCTGTTATGATTATTAAAGAGAGGAAGAGCACTTCACGTCATATTTTCTTTTATCACTTAAATAGAGTCGATAGATTCCTGAAAGACAAGAGATTCCGTCTCATCACCTCTTTTAATCACTTTGCATATTTCATTTCTCTGTGATTGATTTTTTTCATCTAGAGTTTGGCAAGGATTTGGTTTAATTTACTGTGTATTGGGAATTTATAATAAAAGTCATTTGTCCCACTACCATTTAGCTGTTCTTGCTAGCGTGTGCAGTAAAACCTCTTCATTCTCTATTTTCATGAATTTATATTCGCAGTATATATAGGAGAAAGTGTGAAAAGATCTGACCCCTTGGGCTTATGTGATTAGTTATTATACTGAGCCTATGGAGAAGATTCTCCATTGATTATCTGGATATTTGGACAATTTGAAAGTTTTCTTCATTCTGTTCCTCTAGATAATAAACCTGCATTTATAATTCCATACAGCCACACTGCTAGGTATTGTTTTAAAGAACTGTAGATCAATATAACATGTAACTTTTCACTAACTTCAGTGTACTATTACTTTTATAGAATACTTAGGAAAGAGTGAACCTATCTAAGTTTTTAGAAGTACTTTACCAGAGACTTGACTTTTGCACAGAAATTTGCCTCCTCTTGCTCTAATTCCAGCCCAGTTTTATGGTATGAGCCATTCTCTGTATATAGATCATGAGACTCTGGCTATTAGTAACCCCTCAAAAATGCAGGACTGAAGATATGGTTCAGATGTTACGTTTTTATTACAATAAGAATTTCTTTCAGGTTCAAGTCTTATGGAAGGAAGTTTGCCTTAAACTATGTTTGGAAATTTCATTTTTGCTTCATTCTAGTCTGCTAAGATCATTCAACCATAAAAATCTAAATGAAATACTGTCATATATCCAAGTCATAAAATTCTGACTATGTATATTACAGTATTAGAAAAATATGACAAAATATGTTTCAGATGATAAAATAGACTATATGGATTTAAAATATATATGCACTAATGTGACACTATAATCATTGCTATTATGTAAGTTTTCACTTGTTTTACTTTTAAAATAGAAGGTATTCAATAAAACAAAAGACTTTTCCTAGTTGATTTTGTAGAGTTACTGCCTTTATTGTCTGGTAGATCTTGATATAGCCTAAATTTTGGATATAACGAGGTACTACCTGAAGTGAGTCATTAATCATCCAAATCCAGCTGTATAGGTAACATATACCTTTTGATAACATCTCTACCTAGACAGCTCTGGTTCTTTCACCTTCACCACAGGTTCTGTTTTACATTGCTAGTGATAGAGTTTTCACTTTTTTTTTAAATTGTAAAAGTCAGACAAAGAGCTACTAAGGGTTGCTCCAGTTCAAAGTATTGTATTATTGGAGGGTCACTTTGGTACTTGGCTTTTGAACATCTTTCTGTAACCCACCTGGCCTAAAGACAAAGTGGGAAGCCTTCTCTACAGAGGGATAGGAAGGTGCTGGATGACATTTCCAGAAAATGTCTTCCACTTTCTGAATTCCCTACTACTGTGTCGTATAAAGAGATATTGGTGTACTTTTTGAGAAGCGGAGGTAGAATTAATGAGAAGCCAGTGTGGGGAGGATAGAGAGGTAAAATGCTCATTCTCGTTTCACAGTTCTGCATAGACTGGCCCTGTTGTGCAACCCTTTTTGGGCTTGTTTCTAATGGACTGGCACATTAATTGTTTTCTCCTCTGTGCTCCCTATGCACGCTGTGCTTGTGTCAGTTAAAGAGCTCATCAGTATCTATCAGAGGTTATGTTTATGTGTTCTCTTTCTGGGCTGTAACCCCATCAATGTCAGAAGCCATTTCTTATACATTGATTTATTCCTAGTGCTATGCAGTGACTGGAAGATAGTTTATCTTTTTGTAGATTCTGTATTTCTACATTACATTGGTAAATGAACTCTTAGTTATATATAAGAATCTTAATTTTTTCCCTCTACAATTACTTATTTATTCTCTATGAACATATTTCTAGTTATTTCTATCTTCTTTTTAATGTTTTAAAATTCCTTTATTATCAATTTTTAGTGTCTCAGCATTTTATTGTATATAAACCACATGGAAAAACTATGTTTTATAAGGATTAGTATTTAAAAGCTTATTATTGTCTGAAATGATATAACACCTGAAGGATATAAATAACAGTGTAATCATGGACAGTTCTTCAGCCACCAGTATTGTGGAGTCTGCACCATCACCCTGTGTGATAAGTGTTGCTAATTTCTACTAAGCATACCTTTGAGGTTGTTATGCTTTCTTACTTTGTGAGTCATCTTACATTGTTGACTGCAATTGTGGTATTAAGAAGTAGTTGTTATTACTCTTTATCATATAGAATCAGAAATTTACATAATTTTTTGTTGCTGATGAGAACCTAAAGCCATTCATAGTGTGAATTACCACCATTTAAAAACAATATGCCTATGCCTGATCCTAGAAAATGAACACAAACAACTTGAATTTGAAATCCTAAATATAAATAGCACTTAGGAGCATATACTATAAAGCTGAAGTCATTATTTAACTTAGAGATACCTATTTCTAAACAAGACTCCAAAACAACTTGCTTCTAAGTAAAAGGTAGAAAAGTAGCTAATGTTTTTCATTGCTTATAGATATGTGTATATTTTGTTGATTCACATATTTCAGTAAGGTCACATGAAATCCTGTTTGAATGACGTTTTAGTTTCCCCTTTTGAGGAAGGCAAAGTAAAAGATTGTTAAGGAAGTTCCCATTTAGAATCTATAAGAAAACCATTTTGAATAAGTTGTTTGATTCATATTGTGATGTTAAACTATCATTCGGATTTGCAAAGCAATGAGTAGGTTTTATAGGGATGCCATCTATGCACAGCCTGCTGGTAAGAATAAGAAGTCATTTTCTGTTAACTACGTAATTCTGAGTAAAGAGATTTGACTAGGCATTGAAATGGAAACAATGACAAAACTTAAACTTGCATAGCTGAACATATGGTGAGTATTCTGAGAAGCAGCAAGTGATTTTGAAAGGATGGCATCTTTTAAAATCTTAATTTCAGTTGGCAGAGAAAACCCAATGGGAATGTCTGCAACACCCAGCCAAGAAGAAGAAAAGATCCATGAGTCAAAAAAGCAGAAAAAAATACCCCCAGAATCTGAGGATAGGAGTCCCTTACCTTCTTCAACTGCAAGTAAGCCACAGCGTTTGCTTTCCTACTTTTGGTTTGTTTGCCTGCATTATTTCTTCCTGTGGCCATCGCAGGAACACTATTAAATTATTTTATAGCATATATTATGTTATACCACATGGACTGCTTGTAGGCTGTTATCTTGCTTTTTTATGCCTTAATTTTATATTATAAAGAATACATATATTTTTAAATGTGTTTCTTTGTCTTAAATTTAATGTTCATCCAGAACAATGTGTTGAAAAGAAGATAGTATTAAATTATAACATCAATTGAACTATTACCTACACAATATTTTATGAATATATTTTATGAAAAATGGTAAATTCTCACCAAAGTCTAAGCAACGACAAAAATAATCTGTATTTCTCTGGTATAGAAAGTGAAGCTTGAAAAAAAGTGCTCTCGGTCCCAGAGGCTTAAATTCCTAGTTTGTATATTAGTTTGATCATTTTTCTTTCTCTTAAATGTATTAACTTTTATCTGACGGGAAAGTGTAATGTATGATATCTGACAAATTCTGTGTATCAGAATCTAGTCATCTTTGGGTAAAATGAAATAGAGGACCGTCTCTGGGGGACCATTGTTTAAAAACCCATCTTGGGAGACAGATAAATTATAATGTTACCTTTAAAAAAGTGATTTTTAAAAATTAGTTATTGGGTATGCTAGCTTTTGTTTCAGATAGTAATATAATAGACATCTCTTGTTGACCATCCTAAGCTATTAGCACATGAACATAGGGAAGAGAAATTAGCCTTTTGATTTTTGCTGCAAAGGACTAGTCTCAGTTTTTTATTTCCATGTCATGTCATGAATCCATGGAGCAGTGTGAAGAATCACACTGAATGAGAAATATGTGCTTAATTAAAATTTCTCACAGCAGAATTCAGTCTTGTGTCAGGAAGTAATGGTATCTAAATCAGGGATGGCCACCTCAAGTAAAATTTGACTTGGTTGAAAATAACATGCTAGCCGAAATCCCTGGGGGATAAATACTTTTTAAATGAGTGGCAAAATGCTTATGAGAAAACCTTCTATACGTCTTATGAAAATTTGTTCTGGCAAAAATATTTTTAAAATGTTACCATTGTGAAATTTTTAAGAATTTTTTTTTTATTGAGGTAGGCCAAGTAATTTGTAAAAATGACAAAATTAGGCTTCATGATAAACCTAAACCTTTTCAAATAATTATTTCATTTAATTAAACATTAAATATGAATTGTGTGCCCATTAAATGTCAGATGTTATAGCTAAAACAGACTTGGTCTCTGCCCTCTTGAATTTGATAGGTGAGCTGTTCGGATAAACATTAAACAATCACACAGAAATGGAAGGCTAAAACCTGATAATTGAGATGAAAGAAATACCCAGGGCATATGAGACACAAAATAAAATTTAAGTCATTAATTAATTGTAAAAAGACTTATAAGTTTCTTCATTTGGTTAATGGCAATACAGTGGAAATGGAGAGTGGGCCAAAGACTGAGAAAATGGAGACTGAGCTCAGTTTCTTCAAGAACTTTTTAAAACATTGACCTGTCACAGATTTTGGCCTTGGATATGAAATCTGGGAAGTCCAGATGATGAGGCTCCTGTAAGGCAAACGCCACCTATAAAATGCCCACGAACGATATGGTTAAATTTTGCCTTCTCGGTTTGTAGTCGGAGTGGTTTTATAGCATCCATGACTTTAAGTGAAGAAAAAATGTCTTCATGTATGAATATTTCCCTAGAAGGCTCTCTCTCATCTGTTACTGAGTAATTAGATCATGACTCCCTTTAGTTGTCTTTTTTCTACCTATGAAAGGACTGCAATAGTTAAAAGTTGCCTCTTGAAAGAAATACCTTCCTCTTGGTTTTGTAGCTTAGCTGTCAAGATAGATTTGGGTTACATTAGCCATTCATATTAAAATATGTTCGTTGAAAAACACTTTAGAAAACTTATTTTCTACTTTTAAAGATATCTAAAACCAAATTTCAGTTCCTTAAGAATGAGACTATATTTGTCCATCCACTTTTGGGATAGGGCAAGATGTATAGTTTTGGAAATGAGGAATTATAGAAAAAATAAAACGGTTCTCTCTCCATTCAAAATGCTTATTTATTAAGGAGAAAGATGGAACTTTTCTCATCTACATCAAAGGGGCAAGAGAATTTAGAACTTAAAATAGCACATATATGATAAATAGTTATTTTGTAGTAGTTAAGTAGAGATATAGTGTCATTAAATTTGCGAGGCTTTCCTTTAGGTCTAAACTGCATTATGATATTAATTTTGTTAGGGTGGGGTGGGGTTGAGGAAGGAATCTTATTTTTTTTAGAATAACCTTTTTATTATGGAAAATTTTAAACCAATACAAAGGTAGAGAGAATGGACAAATGAACCCCCATGTACCCATCACTCAGCTTCAATAATGATCAACATAGGCATAGTCCTGTTTTAGTTATGGTCCTTCCTGCTATGCCCTACAATGTCCTCATTTAATTATTTTAAAGCAAATCTAAGACACCATATTATTCATAAATACTTTGGAAATTCATATTTTAAAAATTAAGTGAGAATATACATTACTTCTGCATAATTTTAAGTTTGGAAACACTGCATTTAAACACATTCAAACCGAATATAAAAAGAGCAGACTTATGATTTGATGCTCTGAACTGAAATTGCCCTTAGATATCTTTCCAGCAACTACTTATTTCTATGAATGAGAAAATCAAGACCCAGGAAGATGAATGTTATGCAAGTCTTAGCTCCAGTCACTTGTCTCTGTGCATGGACACTTGAACAGTGCAGTGCAGCCATCCTGCCAGTCCATCATCTGTTTGTGGTGGCATGCTCCACAGTGTTGCCAGGCAAATCCTAATCTGGGCCAAGGTCTCAGCCATGGCATTTTCTTTCTTAAATATGTTTAGGTGCCAATACTTTAAAAACAAACCTGGGCAGAAAAAAAATCTATTAGTTGAAGTCTTCCTTAAAAACAGTAGTCAGTAAATTTATTCTGAAAAATCTTGGGTAGTCATCTTTGACTAAAAATAATTGCATTCTGAAAAAAATTAGAATACATAAAGCATACAGGAAAATCTTAAAATTATATCATCTTGCTACTTCCCCGAAGATCACTTAAAAATGTATTTATACTTGTGTATATATGTATGTATACACACTTGTAGATTATATTAAATATATCATTTTGTAACTTTCTCAGTTAATAGAAGGTATTAATCATTTAAGGACTTTTCATAATAAGTATTTTTAATAAAATTTAATAGCTATAAATAATCCATTGTGTTGATGTAGCATAACATATTTACCTATTTTCTTATAATTTGTAATGGATGCTCATCTATATATTATTTCATTAGAATAATTCCCATAAATGGAATTACAAAGTAGTTATATTAATTATATTAATGGTTATTCTCATCGTAATTTTTATGTCCCTTTTAATATAAAAAATAGCACGTGGCATCCAGAGTGAAATATAGTTTTTTTTTTTTTAATGCTCGTGGTGTTGTAAATTATATTGTAAAGGTAGTGTGAGTTTTCATTCATCATAGATTGAGGATTTGAAGAGACCTCTGACACATCATAAGCAACATAGAGATTCATAGGAAGAGTGCAGAAATAAACCATTCCATTTCAAATCATCCTAATCACTTGAAAGTACCTCCTTATGTTGAGCAGAAAAGCTACCCATAAATTCTTTTAGTTTATAAAAAAATCAATATTTTCTTCTATAAAACAACCATTGTTGTTTTTTCTTAGTATATTCTCATTTCCTCTTAGTATATTCATCTTATATGTATATAAATATACCAAAAAGTGGATTCTCAGTATTTCTTTTTAGTGTATTCTCATCTGTGTCAAATGTATTGCTTTAATAGTTTCTTTTTATGTATGGTTTTAGACTCTTCACCTTTATGAATATTTCTCTTAAAGTGTGAATCTCCAAGTAGGAACCTGTCTTCTCATATAATCTGAACAGTTTAGAATAATGGTATTCCTTTTATGGGATCTTATACATCAGTTGATACAGTCTCAGCTTGGAATACATGTTTTGGGCATTTTAATTGCATTTCTGGTTTATAGTAACATCATTAGGATATTTTATTCATAATATCCTTTCAGTGTAAAACATATAACTGATCTTTCAACCAAGCCACAGACCTTTGCCTTGTTACTGGTTAGTTTTTATCTTCCTGGTATTAATCCAATGTGCAAGCATGTTAGGATGCCTTTGATTATTTGATTCTGTTTTCTATGTTAGTTATCTGCACCAGCTTTGTGCATCCTGTGCTTTGTATCCCTTCATTGAGAAACTGAAATTTATGAATATAACAAGACTATGTTAATTTTGTAGAAATAGATTTCATCCATTGCAAGATAACTATAGGGGAATGCTTTCACTGTCTTATTTTTTTTCAGATTTATATGTTTTGAAATTAGGGTTTAAATATCTGATATTACACTATCAGATATTAGGAAGCATTTGTTTTCAGTTGTTTTCAATGACATGTTAGAATAAATCAGCTTTCTCAAATATTATCTTGGAATAGCATACAGAGGCTATACAAGCTGTCCCTTTATGGCCACACTCTGAAGGTAATTCATGCTTATGCTGACCTCAACTTTAATCAACCCATGAACTATTAGAATCAGCTAATTTGTTATTTATTTCTATGAGTAATTTATTTTTTCCGCTAGAGCTTCAGTGGACTAACAGCAGCACAAAGTAGATTAACATTTTTTTTTTTTTTTTTTTTTGGTTTGAGTCAACCTGATTGGTGTTTAATTAAATTGTTCAGTCACCCTCACAGAGGATGTTTTTGAGTCATATGAATACATCTTAGGTACCATAGATTTTATTCAGGGTGACCATGAAGAAGTCTATTGACTAATCCAGGGTCCTCATTAAATATTTTCCTAGCTTAGAGTATTTTAAACTTCTGGTCAACAAAAGCAACTGCTTTTATGGTTCTCAGTTCTCAGCAGAAATTTATAGTCTGAGACTAATGGACGTTGGTTCATTTCCAAAAGATCGTGGTATTACATGGTATTCATATTTAATTGATAACAGTACAAACTTTAATACATCATTCTGTATTATAGATTATATCATATTTAGCCATCAATTTTTATAATATGAGTGTACCTTGACAATGTGTTATTTTTGTGCAAGTGATGCAAGAACATGTTAACGTAGGAATAAGGGACCTTAGAAAACATCAACTCATTTGCAGATTAAATCAAACAAACAAGCTAAACACATACACACATAGATTTGTGTTCATTCATGCACAGACATGGAAAAAAATTCAGACTAAATAACCATTGTCTCTTGATTTCATTTCAGAGTTTGTTTCTTTGTATGTTTGTTCACTGTCCTGTGTCTATTGTTTGTTCACTGGCCTTCCTACCTCAGTCTGTCCCTGCTATAGTTCACCCTGTTTCGGACCTATCTTTCTAATACGTAGCTCATACCACCACCGTACTTTAAAATTGTGACTGGTTCTCTCTTACTTGCAAAAGGATGTGCCAACTCCCTTCCAGCTTGACCAGTGCCTTCCATGATCCTCACGTTTCTGTCTCTCCTCTTCACATATAGTATCTTATGCTCAACTGAACATTGGCACCTGCAGTTCTTCCAGCATGCCTGCTGCTTCAAGCCACGTACATGCTGGGAATGCTGTTCCCTCTGTTTAGAATGCTCTTCCTGTCTTTCTGCAAAATTCTGAGCCATCTTCCTACATCCAGCACTGAGGTTTCCTCTGTGCAGCCTTTTCTGCCCACTCCTTAATTACTCACTTCCTGCCCTCTGCTACACCAGAACTTTTCAGTAGTTTTTTTTTGTTTGTTTGTTTTCCATGAAGGTATTTGAGTATTTGAAATCCAGATATTTATATGTCTGTTTTCACCACTGGATAGCATGTATCTCCAGGGCGTGACTCTCATTATTTATCTTTCAAACTTTTCATCAGTTCTGTTATTATGAGAGCAGTGAGCCTAACACAATGCCCAGCAATTAATAGGAACTAAAGTCTTCTCGAATTGAGTAAAAGTGATTCTTTTAGATGACTAAGATATCCACAAGATAGTAAGTGAGTGAATGATCGACATCCTATAATGTTCGCCATTGACCTAGGATCACCAGTTTCTCTCTGGAACTCATGGATGTGCTGTGGAGTCTTTGTCAGTAGAGATCTGGTAATGCAGTTGCCTGAGCCTGAGGAAATTCCAAGTGTATTTGACTAGAAATGTCAGGCACAGTGGCCAAATGTTCACATGTAACATTGAGTTTTAAAAATTAGATCATGTCATAAAATTTTGTTGGACCAATTTTTGTGATCATTTCCAGGTCAGCTACTTCTGATGTAAATGACGTGGAATTCACACTTGCTCTGCCTGAGTTTGAAGTTTGGTTCCTTGTTACTTCCTGTGTAACTCTGGGCAAGTCACTTCACTTCTGAGCCCCAGTTTGTCCATCTGCTTAATAGGGGACAGCACTTCATAGGAGTAGTATGAGGGTTGAGTGAGAGTGACTTGATGATGAATGTTAAGTGCTTAGGATAGTGTGCAGCGCAGAAGAAAACCTCATATGCTAGCAGCACTGCTGCATCCTGGTGAATTATGTTTAGGTGAATACAGGATGCTTATTAAGCTTGTTTAAGTGCAGGTGCTTTGCAGTTAAACATCCCATAGTTTACTTACTATGTGACTCGGCCATATTATTTAATTTCCCTGCTTCTTTTCCTCTTCTTAAAATGGGCATCATAATTTGACTCACCTTAAGAGTTTGGAATGAGGATTGAATGAGAAATGCATATGAAAGGTGCAACACAGAACCCTGCATATATTAGGAGCTTAAAAACAATTAAATTGTTCAGTCACTCCCACAGACAGAGATTACCCAGAGCTGTTATACTGACAGAGATTACCCAGCACATTCTAGAGAAAACTTTAAAAAATGAATGTCAGTTCTTTCATAGCATTTGTTTTTATTTGTATATTTTTGCATGGTTTTTGTTTTAAAATTAGTTCATTATAGCTTAGCAGGAATAATTTCATATTTGCTGGGCTTGTCATCATTGTCGGTAAGATCCTAAGTGCTGCCTAGGGCTACCTATAGTTTCAAGCTACAGAATTAAAGGAAGGAGATCAGCTCTGGCTACCTTTTAACCATTTGACATGGAGAACTTTTACCTCATCATCTTGGGTGTATAAGATTTCAAAGTGGAAATATCAGTTAAGAATTAAAGTGCAGTTGTTGGGGTACTTTCAGACAACCAGTGCAGAGTAGCATGGGAGATGCCCTCAGCACTGCCTGGCCCAGTATCTCCTCAGATGAGACCACAGGTGAAAGGGAGTGTGAAGAAGACAGCCATTCTAGCTTGGGACGTCATGGCATTCTTTACAAACAGGCATGGCTGTGTTTGGGCACTGCTGGTTGCTAGAGGATGCATTGCGAAACACAAGTGCTGTGCAGCCCTGCTCTCGTGGACAACTGCTCTGAGCACCTCAGGAACCATTTGTGTGTGTGAAAATTCTCTCTTTGGTTCCAAATCCTTTCCATTGCCCACTCCAGTAAGGTATTTTTTTATTTTTTTCGGAAATATTTCAGAAAATTTTTCTCTGCCCTCAATTTGCCACTTATCGTGTGTGAAAACAAGTTTTAATTCCCCCTTTTTGTTACTTTATATGGTGGTAGTTCTATATAAAATATGTAAGTCAAGCAGGCAGCTTTATGAAAAATCTGTGGACATAGGACAGAAACTCTAGTTTGCCCTCCTGGATAAGTAAAAGATTGCCAGGTAGGTCAGATGTTTATTGTTGGAATCCAGTTTACTTGGGTGGTTGAGTGTCAGTTGACCAGAACTTTGCTGTGAGAAGACAAGCACAAATCCGCTCCCTGGAGTCCTCACAGTGCAGTGCCTCTTGCTTGCCTCACCCTACCCTGCCCAGTTTTCATGTCCTTTGGCTCCAATGTGACAAAGGATTCTGTCAGCCTGATGTTGTATCTGATCTGCCACTAATGCTTTATTCCCCCATAGAAGAAATCAGACATTTCCAAAGTGGTAAGACTCTTCTGTCAGAAGATGAATGGAAGGTGTTAGTGCTGACGGGAAATACAGGAACTCGAGCCAATGTCACTCTCTGGGTGTATGGAGATAAAGGAGTCACTGGGCCAATAAGTCTTCGCAAGGACAGCTCAGAGCAGCTCTTCCTTCCAGGACAGGAGGATGAGTTTCAGGTAAACAACACTGTGATATTTTCCTGTGAACATTTCAAAGGCATTTCTGTAATGTAGAAGTGTGTGTGTGTGTGTGTGTGTGTGTGTGTGTGTGTGTGTGTCTCCTATTAAAATGAATCTCTGGTCTTTTAGAATGCCTGTAAGTTAATAATGCTTATTGTAACAATCAAAGGAAATATTTTTGCTCACATATCTTATTCGAGCAAGGAAAGTTGTAGAAAAAACTGCTTTCTTTAAAGACAGTTTATTTTAGTATATTTTCAAACTATGGATTTGGAACTGGCCCTATGAACTACCAACTTCAACTCAATTTATAACCAACTGATATGCTGTGTAGAGATTCTTCTGGTAATGAAAACTCTTCTTTTATATACTTGCATATACTTATAGATGTTGCTCAGCTGAGCTATACAGGTGTGAAATTATTTTCTTTTTATAAAATTTGTTTCATCTTTTTAATTAAAAAGGTCTTAAAAGTGAAATAATTTCCTTGGCATCTTCACAGGCCATGTTTTGAAGCTCTGCCCATGCCCATTCTAATTTCTCTCTCTTTTACTTCTTAGAGTCAGAGAACACTGGGCTGCTTAAGTTTGCATGTGGCTGGTTGCCTCTCCTAGTTCCTCAGAGCTTTGGCCAAGTTTCAATTAGGACAATTACATTCCACTTCACTAATCCACCCTTCCACTCCCACTGCCTGTGAAAGCTCTTTGGTGCACTGTTAAACAGCAGTCATTTTCTCTGGAGGGTATTCCTTTTGCATCCTAAGGCTGACTAGAGAATAGAGAATGATTGAGGACAACTTGTGTTGCCAGGAACCCAAGGTTATTTGGGGCTACAGTACCTGGCAATCACTAATACCCAAATGGTTTCTAGATTTTCAGACCTAAGCCTGTCGTTCTACTTTTGTGATCATTAAAGTTAATTTTCACTGAAGAAAAGCAGTTGACTGCAGTTGTGGAAGAGCACTTTGGCTCCTTGCACAGGCAGCCATACCTTATACAAATACATATTTCAAAAGATTGTTTGAAGATAATTGTTTAGAATTCAGAATGTGTGTGTATGGTTAGATCCCTAAGTCACCCCACAAAAGTCTAATTTTCCCATAATATACCTGTGGTATATGTATTTATATGCTGATAAATCCTATCAATGTTTTTCTGAAAAATTTACTTATGGTCAAATCTTGGAATGAATGGTATAGATTCTCAGTCTTGATGCACATTGGAATTACCCAGGGAGCTTTAAAAACTACTGATGCCTGATTCCACCTCCAGAAATTCTAGTTTAATTTGCCTGAGGTGCAGTCTGGGTATTGAGGTTTTCAGATGTTCCCCAACTGATTCTAAAGTGCAACCAAGGTTGAGAATGCTGGATATAGCACTAGACTGCAAATCAGGTAAGCTAGATTAGAGTCCTTGCTTCCCACATGTTAGTTATGTGACCTTGAATATGCCACTTAATTTCTCCAGGCTAGCATTATCTTTACGTATAGAATACAAGCAATAATATCTTTTCTTTCTAAATTTTAAGGTAGTGTGAGGACAAAAAGAGAAAATGTATATAAATTAAAAAAGGAATCCTATTGACATATAGTAAAACTCATAAACTGGTTAAGAACAGAAGCCTTGGAGTCAGAGACCAGGTTCAAATCACCCTTTCACTAGTTTTGTGACCTTAAATAGACTGATTATCCTTTCTAATCCTCAGTTTCCTACTTAGTACAAGGTAGGTAATAATACTCACTTAAAAACCTTGCTGTGAAATTTAAAGAATGCCTGGGAAGGTGTGTGTCGTGCGCTGCACCCGGTAAATGGGAAGTGCTCTATAGGGGACAGATTGCAGGCACTAAGGACCCTTGCTCTGCTGGTAAATGGTTCAGGATATGTTTTCTACCAGCCTCTGTCATTTACTGTGAAGAGTGAATAGCTCTAAATTATTACCTCAGTGGTGGAGAGTGGGGCTACATGTGGAAGTTTCCAGGAGCGTAGAGTCTTGTGGACTCCAGGCCAGCAGGATGGGCATTGCCTGAGAGCTTGTGAGACACACAGAATTTTGGTTCCCATCCCAGACCTACTGGATCAGAATCTGTGTTTTAACCGGATCCCCATGTAATTTGTGTGTGCACTAAAGTTTGAGAAGCACTGGCCTGGGGGTTAATGGGCTCTGGGACTGGGGCCTTATGATAGTTTGAGAATCCTAAATTAGGATGAATTGACACATTTCTACTCTCTCTCCTCTGTGAGTATTGATTCTCTTGTTCCTTTTAATTGGCATCATTTGCCAGTTCTAAGTTTGTCTTTCATTCTCTTTTCCTTCTTTCCAGTCCTGAAGTGAGCATATAGCCATTTTTGAGGACAATGTGGGATATTTTATTAAACCTGGGTTCAAATTTTACTTTTGGAACGTTCTGTGTATCCAGCTGTATATCCTTAGACAAATGACTTAACCTCTTTTAGTTTATTCATCTTTTAAAGTAGGTGCTTAAAAGAGCCTTACCCTTCACCCTTCACAGGGTGACTGTGTGGATTGTAAGGGACAAGAATATCAAGTCTTTCCCGCCTGGCTGGCACAGAGCTGAGTAGCAGTTAGTTCTGCTCTTCTGCAGTAACAGGCAGATAGGTATCAAGTCACATATGCTTGGTAACCAGACTGTTCAGATATCCCTTTATTGTTTTCACTTAAATTGTGGAGAAAGGAAGTTTACACTTAAGTGCTAATAGATTCTTGGGACAATGAAAGGATATTTAAAGTGTGATTTACCTTTTAGAGACAAAGTAGCCTCAAACTGGAGGGTAACTTCCTGCTTTCTCTGGGAGGAAGAGCTAGCCTCTGAGTTCTGCCACTGAAACCAGCTCTGGGAATAAGGAAGTGGGGGAAATTGGCTGTTGGGGATTAACATCCCTATTTTCCTTCTTCCCAGTTGACACCAGCATAATTTCTCTTGACTTGGTATTGAAACAGGCCCAGTTCTGTTCTAGCTGCTGCAGTCTGTAGGGGAAAGTGGTGGTGGGCACTTAAAAAAAAAGAATTGTAAGCATGGGAACTGGGTATGAAAGAGGAGTTCTGATAGTTTCTAGGTGATTTGACTGTCCCAGCTCTTTCAGGGTCTAGTCCATAGGTAGGCAATGTCTAGTCAGACATAATATGCAAGTGCCTACCTATTTATATCTCTAGTCTGCAGAGATAGATTGGTACCTATAGTAGAAATAATGATAGTGGCTATTAGGTAAGCCATTAAGTAATAAGGTGGTATATTACATTTAAAAAAAATTCTCACAGTTCAGTGACCTGGACATATTTTATTATACTAAAAATATCTGCTTATAAGTCTGTCTCCCTTGCTAGGCTGTGTATTTCTCCAAGTTAGAGACAGTGCCGTCATTTTCATCTTTGCATACCTGTGGACTCGCATATTGTTTATTGTTTCAGTATACATTTATTTAGTTGAACTGAAAATTTTATGCCATAAGCATTATGTGACCATTCTTACAGATAAATAAATTGAAGATAAGAGAAGTAAAAAAACATATTTTACTCAGTTTACAACAGTCAGGCTCCCAGTTGAGCTCCAAGTGATTCCAAAGCCAGTTCTCCACAGTGCTACCTGGATTAACAAATACTCTTGGTCCTCATCAAAAACTAAAGCAGCACCCATATTCTGTGGGCAGGTTTGCTTCTCTTCCTTGAACGTAGAACATCTATATCTTAACCTAGGTATCATCAAAGACGATAGGATTTTCAGAGTACAAGGAAGTTCTAGACTCACACTTTCCTTAAGCTTGTAGAAATCACCATATTTAGCTTTTCTTTGGTGAAAATTGTTTTTTTTTTTTTATTTCTTAAAATACAAGCCCATCTTTCTGTCATTGGAACTCAGAAAGTGTTGGCTTCCAGTGAGAAATGTGTGGTAGTCGGAGAACTGAGCATATGTGTGTTCTTCATCCTGTTCTCTCATTTGACTCCTTCCGCATATTTTTAGTCAAGTCTCATGATATTTCTGTCTCATACTCTGTGTCTGTGAAGTTCACTGATTGTTTCTTGAGGGCACTTCTTTTCTAGACTCTGAAAGAGTTCCTGAGAGCTTTTTAACTATTAGGAACAAAAAATGCATTTAGTGTAAAGAGAAAGAATTTTTTAATGTGCTTAATTTAAAACATTCTGATAATTTTTTTCTTCTTTGCATTTCATTTAGGTTGAAATAAGAAGCATTGGAAACATATATAAGATAAGGATAGGACATGATGGAACCAGTGAGCAACCCGAGTGGAAATTGCAGAGGGTAATCATGTCACTTATTTTTTTCTTCATAGTTATTCTCTGATGAAAAGAAGCAAGCAGGCTATGTAAAGCAGTGAAAATGGTATTTTCCTAATTACAGATGCCCCTTGACTTACAGTGGAGTTATGTCTCTCTAAACTCATGGTAAATAAAAAATATCCTAAGTCAAAAACGAATTTAATGCCAGTGACAAAGCAGATGGTTCCCTACTTACTATAGTTTGACTTAAGAGTTTTTGACTTTGTGATGGCATGAAAGCTCAGTAGAAACTGTAACCCATCATAGAGGTCATACAGAGCTCTCTGACTTATGATGGATTACTTCCCAGTAAACCCATCATAACCTCAAGAAATTGTAAGTTGAACTATGGTAAGTTGAGGGCCATCTGTATTGTAAATAATGTGAACAAAATTTTTGTGGACATAACACTGTAAACAAATATGGTTCATCCTTGCGAAAGGTTTTTTTTTTTAAAATAGCATATTTATGGTTATATTTGCAAAGGTAATATCTGTTCATAGAAGAAATCTGAAGAATATGGTGAAGTGTAAGAATAAAAATGAGTTCTTATTCATTGATCATTAGATGACCCCTCTGGTGGTGCATTTTTTTTTTCAAATCTTTTTTCTATGAATCTCTTTCATGGTTCCTTGCAGTCTCATGTGCTTTCTCTCTCTCAATATAGATATAAATACATACACACACACATATATCACATATATATGTGTAAATATCAATGTAAAATACAGCCATGTGCCACATAGTGATATTTTGATTAGCAGTGGACTGCATATACAATGGTGGTCCCATAAGATTATAAGGGAGCTGAAAAATTCTTACTGCCTGATGTCATAGCTGTTATAATGTCCTAGTGTAATGCATTACTCATGTATTTGTAGTGATGCAGGTGTAAACAAACCTGCTGTGCTGCCAGTTGTATAAAAGTATAGCATATTCAATTATGTACAGTACATAATACTTGCTAATATAAGCAACTGTTACTGGGATGTGTTTTATTTATATATATATATAGAAAATATATTTTCTATATATACATATAATACCATATACTTTTAATCACTTAGAGTGTACTCATTCTACTTATTAACAAAAAGTTAACTGTAAAACAGCCTCAGGCAGGCTTTCAGGAAGTATTCCAGAAGGTATTGTTATCATAGGAGATGACGGCTTCATGCATGTTGTTCCCCTGAATATCTTCCAATGGGACAAGATGTGGGGGTGTAAGGCAATGATATGGGTGAACCTGACACTGGGCAGGCCTAGGCGAATGTGTATGTTTATGTCTTTATTTTTTTTTTCTTTTTTTTTTTTTTATTATACTTTAAGTTCTAGGGTACATGTGCATAACGTGCAGGTTTGTTACATATTTATACTTATGCCATGTTGGTGTGCTGCACCCATCAACTCGTCAGCACCCATCAATTCATCATTTATATCATGTATAACTCCCCAATGCAATCCCTCCCTCCTCCCCCCTCCCCATGATAGGCCGCAGTGTGTGATGTTCCCCTTCCCGAGTCCAAGTGATCTCATTGTTCAGTTCCCACCTATGAGTGAGAACATGCGGTGTTTGGTTTTCTGTTCTTGTGATAGTTTGCTAAGAATGATGGTTTCCAGCTGCATCCATGTCCCTACAAAGGACGCAAACTCATCCTTTTTTATGGCTGCATAGTATTCCATGGTGTATATGTGCCACATTTTCTTAATCCAGTCTGTCACAGATGGACATTTGGGTTGATTCCAAGTCTTTGCTATTGTGAATAGTGCCGCAATAAACATACGTGTGCATGTGTCTTTATAGTAGAATAATTTATAATCCTTTGGGTATATACCCAGTAGTGGGATGGCTGGGTCATATGGTACATCTAGTTCTAGATCCTTGAGGAATTGCCATACTGTTTTCCATAATGGTTGAACTAGTTTACAATCCCACCAACAGTGTAAAAGTGTTCCTATTTCTCCACATCCTCTCCAACACCTGTTGTTTCCTGACTTCTTAATGATTGCCATTCTAACGGTGTGAGATGGTATCTCATTGTGGTTTTGATTTGCATTTCTCTGATGGCGAGTGATGATGAGCATTTTTTCACGTGTCTGTTGGCTGTATGAATATCTTCTTTCGAGAAATGTCTGTTCATATCCTTTCCCCACTTTTTGATGGGCTTGTTTGTTTTTTTCTTGTATATTTGTTTCAGTTCTTTGTAGATTCTGGATGTTAGCCCTTTGTCAGATGAGTAGATTGCAAAAATTTTCTCCCATTCTGTAGGTTGCCTGTTCACTCTGATGGTAGTTTCTTTTGCTGTGCAAAAGCTCTTTAGTTTAATTAGATCCCATTTGTCAATTTTTGCTTTTGCTGCCATGTGTCTTTATTTTTAATAAGAAAGCTTACAAAGTAAAAAAGAAAATTTAAGTAGAGAGCCAGGCGCAGTGGCTCATGCCTATAATCCTAGCACTTTGGGAGGCCAAGGTGGGTGGATCACGAGGTCAGGAGTTTGAGACCAGCCTAACCAACATGGTGAAATCCTGTCTCTACTAAAAACACAAAAATTAGCTGGGCGTGGTGGTATGCGCCTATAATCCCAGCTACTCGGAAGGCTGAGGCAGGAGAATCGCTTGAACCTAGTGAGCCGAGATCTCACCACTGCGTTCCAGCCCGGGCAACAAGGCGAGACTCTATCTTAAAAAAAATAAAATAAGTAGAAAAAAAGCTTATGGGCTGGGTGTGGTGGCTCACGCCTATAATCTCAGCAGTTCGGGAGGCGGAGGCGGAACGGAACACCTGAGGTCAGGAGTTCGAGACCAGCCTGGCCAACATGGTGAAACCCCATCTCTACTAAAAATACAAAAATTACCCGCGTGTGGTGGCAGGCACCTGTAATCCCAGCTACTCGGGGGACTGAGGCAGGAGAATTGCTTGAACCTGGGAGGCGGAGGTTGCGGTGAGCTGAGATCACACCATTACACTCCAGCCTGGGGGACAAGAGTGAGACTTTGTCTCAAAAAAAAAAAACTTATGGAATAAGGATATAAAGAAAGAAAATATTTTTGTGTGACTGTAGAGTGTGTTTGTGTTTTAAGCCAAGTATTATTACAAAAGAGTCTAAGGGATTTTTAAAAATTAAAATTTTAATTTATGGAAGAAAAAATTTTTTTAATGAATTTAGTGTAGCATAAGTATACAATGTTAATGAAGTGTACAGTAGTGTACAGTAATGTCCTAGGCCTGGACATTCACTCGCCACTTACTCACTGACTCACCCAGAGCAACTTCCATCCTGCAAACTCCTTTCATGGCAAATGCCCTATACAGGTGTACCATTTTTAATCTTTTATGTTCTATTTTTACTTTACCTTTTCTATGTTTAATAAGTTTAAATTTGTAAATACTTATCATTGTGTTACAATTTCCTATAGTACAGTAACATGCTATACAGGTGTGTAGCCTGTGAGCAATAAGCTATACCATATAGCCTAGGTGTGTAGTAGGCTATTCCATCTGGGTTTGTAGAAGTGCACTCTGTGATGTTGACACAATAATGAAATTGCCTGACAATGCATTTCTTGGAAAGTATCCCCATTGTTAACACATTAATATATATAAAAACATATGTATAAATACCTTAAATATGTACATATAAATACATGTATATATATGTTTATATGTGCTTTGCCCTTTTAGTGAAATTGAATCATGCTATGTATGCACTTTGGGATCCTGTTTTTTTATTTTTTATTTTTATTTAATCATGGCAGTAATAACAATAATAATACTGAGTATTTGTTGAGTGCTTAACATATGCCACCTACCTTACAAATACCATTGTATTTCTGCGTGATAGCAACTCTTTGTTTTAGGTACCATTAATATTCTATTTTACATTTTACATGAGGAGACTGAGGCTTGATAAAGTTATTTGCCTGAGGTTCCTCAGTAAGTGGTCTTATTGTATGTTGGACTCCAGAGACTGAGATCTTAAGCACTATCATTGGACCTTAAGTTTATTTTCAAAAATAGATGGTAATTAAAATCTTAAAAGCCTTGAGATTTCTGTACGGAAGCACTAGATTATAGTGGAGTCAGATGAAATGGTTTGAATCGTAGAACATCTTTGCTTTCTGGCTTTAAATGCAGTATCTGTCACTGGTTCCTTTACAGTACATGATATGTTATTCCAAAATGCTTGAGGGTTTAAAATTTGGAATACCACTGATAGAGTCTAGCAAAATATTTCTTTCTTTTTAAGCAGTTTCTTAATTTTATCTGTGATTTTTATTATTGTATCTTTGGTTGTATAATGAAAGTAATTGAGAAAAATGTTAATTTAGCTGAAATATTTATTGTAGCATTTCTTAGCATATGCCTATATAGTGAAATGTTTTCTAGTCATACAGGAACAGGTAAATATGTTCCAGTCAGTAAGTCAAGAAATTCCTACTTAGCACCTAATATATGCCCTGCATTATGCTAGACGATATGGAGGATTTGAGGTAACCATTTGGTGACTTTAAAGTTTTCTATTTAGAAGCATTGAAAGAATTTGAAGAAGAGAAAAGCAATGACCTTTTAACAAGATACAAAAACCATGGAACCTACAAAGTGTAGTAAAATCACAAGCTCTGTGCCTGTGAATTACTGGGAAAGGCGAGTCAGAACATTTTAAAAGAAACTTACCCTTGAGTTAAGTGGGCCTGAAGTCAATAGCATGGCTTGTGCTTTCTCTGGGGCCTGTGAGTGAAAAAGTGGTTGAGAGGTATAGCAACATCACTACGTAGTGATTCTTCAACTGGAGGAAGAAAAACATCCCCAGCAGAAGCCATCCAAGGAAGGAGCGCTCAGTCCTGGGAACCAAGGGAGGGGTCATCCATTCCTCTGGTCAGTGGTAAAGGCTTCTGTGAAGAGTAAAGTGGGTAGAACATTAATTAATTGATTGAATTGAGCAGCTCGAACTGTCATTACCAAAGCAGTGTAAGAGAAGGGGCTTTTCCTACAGCGTACTTTACTTTTTATTGTGAAGTGATTTCAAATTTATTTAAAAAATTACAAGAATGGAACAAAGAACTCAAATTTCACCCAGATTCCCCATTGTTAAGGTTGCACCCCATCTACTTTGCCATTCCCTGTTAAAATGTATATATGTATGTGTGTTTATGTGTGTGTTTTAATCATTTGACAAATATTTACTGACATGATGTCCACTGATTCTTCGGCTATGTAAATATCTTATTCACCATAAAATTTTTACCCACTAATTTTAGGATCCATTGATGATTCTTGCCTTAGTCAGTTATTACTGTGATGGTTGCCAACTGGTGATTTTTATATTCTATTGTTATTTCTCTACATGTTAATTGGCATTCTACTACAAGGTAGAACTCCTTCCTTCTCTCCATTTCAAAATTTCATTTATTTATTTATACCAGCGTGTACTTGCAGATCCTTATTTTATTTGATGGGCTAATCTTTCTTAACATAATTTACTTTGATGCTGAAACCATCCTTCATTTTTTCCTGTAAGCCCCTGTATTCTTTTCACTTGTCACTGTCCGTTCTACGAGGACTTCTTTACTTTCTGATTTGAAAAGTTGTTTCAGGCTTATCTAGCACTTTCTTTTCCCCTAGCCCTGGAATTACCTATTTCTCAAGGAGCCCTAGTTTAATTTAGTGGAGAATGTCTTTTAGACACCAGTATTTATGTGAGCCATTCAGATAAGTTACTTTCCCCACTAATGCCCACTCGCCTCATCCCTGAGGCCACTTCCCATCATGTGAAAAGCCAGCCATGCTTCTGCTTTCCCAAGATGTTCCCCAATAAATGTTTCCAGTGTGGAAAACACTGAGTTTTGGAAACACTGAGTTTTTCACTCCTCTCTTGGAGGGTCACAATGTAAATAAATATAGTAAAGACTCTGGGATGCCCTGTGGTAAGGAAATCTGTTTAACAGCATTTCCAAAACTAAATTCACCAAGGGGGCCATATTTTTCAGGTAAAATCGATTAACATTCTATGAAAGGAATACTGTGCATTACTGTAGGGGTTTGAGGCATTTGGGGTTTGATTTTGGAAAAAGATATGACTATGGTGCAGAGGCAGTAGCACACATTTTATTAGCACACAACATCACCTAAGATGTTGTGACAAGGTTGCATATGGAGGAAGTTCCCTCCAGCAGTAATCTGTCCAGAAGCCACAGTGCAGGCCTATACTCAAAAGGGGAAGAGGGTAGGGGAGCTCCCTAGGGAGCCTAGGTGATGCCTCTGAGTGCACAGTGGGGACATGTGTCAGAGAGCCCCAAAGGGATGGTTATGAAATATTGCATCCTAAATATGTAAAATAATTTGTTCCCCAATGAGAAGCAAAGTATCTATTTGCAAAGCTGAAATAGTTTCCTTGTGTTTGAAGGATCTTTACATAGACTGGAATTTGTCAGACACAAGCTGTTTGACCTTGTTTAGGTAGAGTCACTTGATAAATACATAGACCTACAAATATTTTATTACCGTCTCTTGCAGTCCTATTCAAGCATATAGAAAAAATTCTGTATAGATGACTACCATCTTCTGTCTGATAATTAAACTCCAGTCATTATTTCTTCTCTCAGTATTTCACAAATACACTGGAAGTTTATTGCTATACAGTACAAAATTTTATTCCTCCACATGCATTTGCTCAGTGGCAAAGTTCAGTAATCTTTATGTCTTTTATATAGTCTTCTTAATCAGTATTTCCCTTTTGTTATATTGCATGGACTATGCTAGTCAAATTAGCTTTATATTTTAGGACAGGTTAGGACCAAGGCAATTTTTAAATACATAGATTTAAGTGTGTCAGGGTGGGAGAGAGCACATCAAGTCTCTCCTTGGACTTTGGTGCTAGAATAACCAATAGCACAGATATATAAAAGTATACATTTGTACTCATTCAGAAAACAATTGTACTCGTATTCAAAGTATGTTATCAAGTATTACTAGAAGAGTTGGTAAGAGTTGGAAGAGTTCTGTTGGTCATTTGAGTATGCCAACATGACTAAGATGCAGTTCTTGTCTTCAAAGAACACATCCCACCATTAACCTAACTATAAACCAGATTGTGCTTAGTTATCCATAAAGTTGTCATTGTAATTGTCCCAGTGAAAATGGCACACGCTGTCTCTACATCTGTCTTCCAAAAGATTTATGGAGAGAACTAAATTGATTTCTCCCTTTTCTCAGATTCTGAGCAGAAAGGTTGGGTAACCTGACCTAGATGTTATATTCTCATTACTGAATTCTAACATGTTAATTCAGACATTGTAAGTACCACCATCTGTCTGTTCCAGTCAACTATTTTTAGGATATGTATTTAACCACTTGGTTGAAAATTTTTAAAGTAATCCAGGAATTTTAAGTTTCTAAGAAACAAGAATGAGTTTTTATGGTAATGTTCTCTTGTGAAACAACTAATATTTGCTGTTGTAAATCAGCAGGGGGAGCTCAGCAAATGAACTTTAGTTTCTATTGAAGGCATTCCTAAAATTATTCCTATTCATTTAGGAAATTAAAACAAATGCTGAATATTTTATGTGATAAAGACACTGCTGTTTCCTTTTCCTTTATTTTTTCCCCAAGCACTTTGTTTATTTGTTTGTTTGCAAGGAAAATGAATGCATGTTTCAGTGAAAAAATGGTTTTGGAAATTCACCCTTTTTCTATTTCTCATCTATCCCAACATAAAGTTTGGCTTTGAAGTTTAATGTTAGTGCACTTTTTCTCAGCCATATCGACTCTTTCATAGTACTCACATTTGGCAATTCTGTATCAGAGCTAAAGCAAAAGTCAAGGCTTTGGGTCTTTTTAGTATTGATAGAATAATACTAGATGATGCCTCAGTCTGAAAGCCAAAAGAAAATACTATTTCCAAAAAGGAAATGATTGGTTTTACGGTGACTAAAGGCTGCCTTTTGTGGACTTGGAAAATCTGAAAGTCTACCATTATTAGGACATATGCCATGAGGGTTCCCCCCATTAATGATCAACCATTTATAGCCAATAGCTATTATTCATCTTGTGATGAACAACGCAAGCACTTATGGAATGCTATTGTTTGGGGGAAGCTGTTGTTTCTAAACAAGTGTTTGTTGAAATTATTCCCAGTGTCCCAAATTAAAATGGGTGAAAATCTAGTTTTTGACATAGCATTTTGAGCAGGGAGCACCTGCCTATTTCATGATACTCTGGTACTTTGGGGCTTTTGATCTAGTGGTGGGTCATGTGATGTCATTCAGACTCTTAAACTTGTATTCCTTGATCATACTTCAGAGACCTTTGAGAAGGTCTGACTTGCTATTTCAGCCATATTAATACACATTAACCAACTGTGCTGTCTAGCATTCAAAATACAGTTGTAGAATATTAATCTAAGTGACCATACTGATTTCAGGTAATGAGTAGCTTGGACTCAAAACGAGATGGCTGTAACTGAACATAGACAGATAGTAATTAATTAACTTTGAATATTGAAGAAAGAAAGATAAGAATACATTTTAGCAAATGCTGTTAAAACTAATAATTGTTTTTAAATCTTAGGTTTTCTATTTTTTTCTCTCTGGAATTGACTTTGACTCTTTCAAATTGAGGTAATAAACTTTAGAGTTGAAGTCAAAAGACTTGAAAGATGTTTAATTTCTAAAAAGTTAAAAAATCACTTTTTCTCTAGGTTTTTCTTGTTGTAAAATAGGGCTCAATGGTACTTGGTATCTCACAAGTTGTGAATATCAGTGAAAAAAATAAATAAAACATAATCAGACCTTTTTGATTCCCTCATTCAACCTGCTCTCCTTCAGTCTTGTTCATCTGAGTAGATGGTGTCACTGTCTACCTAGTTATATAAGCCAGAATCCTACGAATTTTCCTAGATTGTTTTATTTCCCTTCCCTCCAAAATCCAATCCCTCAGAAATCTCCTGCTGACTCTATTGCTGAAACATACCTCAATTTTGTCTATTTTTCCTCCATCTTATTACCATCACTTTACTCCAAGTTGCAATTTTTTCTCTTCTCTCTGCTGTAAAGGTCTCCTGTGATAGCCTTCCAGCTTCTTTTCCCCCCGACTCAGTATCCAGATTTCAAAGAGCAGCCGGAGTGATCTCTCATAAACATCAGTCAGATCATGTCCCCTCATGTAATCTGTCTCCTGCCCACCTCTTTCTCTGCCCCTTCTCATGCTGTGGAAGCCACACTGGTCTTCTCCTGCTTTAGAGATCCTTTGCTATACAATCTCAAGGGAGCCCGCGTTTGCTCTTGATCACATCAGCATGGTTTATTATCTTTATAACGCATCCCTTATCTGATATTTTACATTTGTTTATTGTCTGACTTCCACTAGAAAGTGAGTGACTTGAGAACAGGAGCTTTGTATTTCAGTGTTATAATACCAACTCCTAGAGTATTGCCTGTCATACAGTAGATGTTAGATAAACATTTGTGGAATGAATGAACAAATAAAACACATTTTGTTTATTTAACACGCATTTATAATATGTGAAGTACGGCTGGGTGCAGTGGCTTATGCCTGTAATCCCAGCACTTTGGGAGCCCAAGGCCAGAGGATCTCTTGAGCCCAGTTCAAGACCAGCCTGGGCAACATGGGAAGACCCCTGTCTCTACAGAAATGCAAAAAAATTAGCTAGGCGTGCTGCAGTGAGCTGAGATTGCACCAGTGCACTCCAGCCTGGGTGACAGCGTGAGACCCTGTCTCAAATATATAGCCTGGAGAGTCTTGGAGGTTTGACCCATTCACACAGAATTAGCGGCGAGATAAGGCCAGTGCCCCTTCTCTTGGCCCGTGGCCTAATGCTCTCTCCAATGTCTGGGCTGCCTCTGCAGCACATTTGCTATACATTAACTGGATAAATAGGCTCAAATAGAATAGGAATTCTCTCGAAACTTTTTGATTATTCTAAGTCTTTGAATTGAAGTGGGTCATAGGTTTTGGTGAATTCGTTATTATTTTAACCTACTGCTGGTTAATATGATATGGTAACCTACTTGATATGAGCCCCAGGCAGTCCTGAGATTAGCAAAATTAGGTAAGAAATGCCTTATTTTTTTGAAGTTTTAAAGTATCTCATAAATATTTCTAGTTCCTTTTCATTTCCAGTTACCTCTTCACTTCAGGGTTCTAGAAAGAACCACATAAAGGAAAGAGCAAGTTCTGAAATGCAGTAAGAAAAATAGTTTGTTTTTGAGGATTTTCTAGTTCAGTGAACTGCAGGAAGCACCAGCTTCTTTTGACAAAATCTCCAGGCAAATGTTTAATCTCAAAAGACTCCAGTAGTTTATAGAAACGTTCTCAAAGTTGTGCCAGCTTATTTGAACCAAAGATAAATTCATGTATTTGATAGCCCCTCAGTCAGTTGTAAACACCATAGTTGGTTCCCCTCGTACAGTCCTTGTAACAAATAGGGTGTTATCACAAGGCACAGGATGAGAAATAAGGACATTTAGAGTCAAGCTTTGACTTTGTGTCTGATTTGCAAGAACACTTAAAATGTTCTCTGTTAACACATTTAAACCTTATTATATTTTCATATTTCTGGCTATACAAAGAAAATATTAATGACTGACATGACTGCCCCATCCACCATCCCCAGTATCAGATCTTATAGAGTACTGTAAATACTTTGTGTCCAACAAACATGTTGGTGACTATTTGCCTTTACTTTTTCAGAAAGAGCTTTGTGTGTATGGAATCTGTAATGAAAGTAGAAGTATTTTGTTTTGTTTTGTTTTATAGAACAAAGGTTTATGGTATTTCAGAGTAGGATTTCTAAAAGGATTTTTTTCTAAATCCTTTCTCATCCTAATGTATTCTTTGTGTTCTAACCAGTGTTTATCTTGCATTCACTGGTAAGCAGACAACTGGCCACATGGGTAGCTCTCAGAAAGTATTTGTTGACTCTGGTTCTATATCATTTCTCTTCTAGGAAAAGATAAGATTATTTTATTTATTTTGGTTAGGCTTAAATGAAATGTGTGAAGAGTGTTTTATAAAAAAGGTAGAATACAAATATAGATGGTGGCAATTGTTGTTGGTGATTAATTACATTTAGTCAGGATGTGGAGTGAGGCTATGGCAAAGGGCAGTTGGCTCATTCTGCCCTCGCAACCCCGAGTCTTCTGGCCACAGTGATGACCTTTCTTCTGACCCAACTGGACCTGATCCTTGCTCCATTGATATCTAGGTTGACATTCAATGCAGGCACTAAGAACAGTTAGAGAAGGGGCTCAGGAAGGACATGAAAGAAGAGGTAAAGCCTTTGAGAGGAGTTGGGACAGTGCCAGTCCTTATAGTTTAGAGAGGAATGGCCTCCTTTTTCTTAAAAGCTCCTGCCTGAGGTACAAAGGACCAGAATGGGAACCATTTTAGGGAAAGCAGGCAAGGATTGCACAGTGATCTAGGGGCCCAGGAGACTAGAAGTGCTGGAGAGCTTTCTTGGGAGGATGGGATGAGTGGGAGACCTAGCTCAGAGGACAGCTTTGGGATTCCAAAGCTTTGGAGATTTCTTTTTTTGTTGTTGTTGAAGTTAGAGGTTTTGCCTTTTGTTTATGAACTCCTTGACTGATGGGCTAGAGAATTCATGGAGGCGCCCAGGAGAGAGGAAGCAGGAGAAGCTACTTCAGATTGGCTAAGGGGAGGAGAGCCAAAGGAGACCATTAGTTGTCTTCCCAGATGGTCGTGGTCAGCTCTCCCAAGTACAGTAGGAGTCAGGGAATTGGATTAGAGTTTCTCATTCTGGTAATAGAGAACTGAACATTTGGCTAAAGTTTTCCTTGTGCAGTCTCTAGGAGGTTGTTAAAGAGTGAGGAACCACAATCCCAAATAATTGTTAAGAATTCTGATCTCTAATCTCTGAGATTAATTTTGATACTATTATTATTAATAACAATAAACGTGTTGAGCACTCAGGGTATATACATGATCACTTTTAATGTTTATACCACAGCAAGGTAGATACTATCATTATCCCAATTGAGAACATTGAGGTTTTGAGAACTAGGCAGTACCCATGTCACATAGCTAGCATGTGGATCTGGAAGGAAGTGGTCTTACTTCTAGGCACAAAAACCACCCTCTTACTGCTAACTTGGAAGATTAGATGTTCTGAAATCAAGCTCTTTTACAATGTTCTTAGGTATCACCGAGAGGTGAAGCCAGCTGGACTTCCTGGGTCAAGTGGGGACTTGGAGAACTTTTCTGTCTTACAAGAGGATTGTAAAACACCCCAATCAGCACTATGTAGCTAGGATTGTAAAATGCAACAATCAGTGCTCTGTAACTAGCGAGGGCATTGTAAAATGCACCAATTAGTGCTCTATAAAAACGTACCAATCAGCACTCTGTAGCTAGCAAGAGGATTGTAAAATGCACCAATCGGCACCCTGTAAAACTCACCAATCAGTAAAGCGCACCAATCAGCAGGAGTCTAAAAGTAGCCAATCACAGGGAGGATTAAAAAAGGGCATTCTGATAGGACACAATGGAACATGGGAGGGGACAAATAAGGGAATAAAAGCTGGACACCCCTGCCAGCAGTGGCAACTCTCTCGGGTCCCCTTCCATGCTGTGGAAACATTGTTCTTTCCTTCTTCACAGTAAATCTTGCTGCTGATCATTCTTTGGGTCTGTGCCGTATTCAAGAGCTGTAACACTCACCGTGAAGGTGTGCAGCTCCATTCTTGAAGTCAGCGAGACCACGAACCCACCAGAAGGAACCCACTCCTGACACACCGCCACCCATTCTTGAGAAAGTTCTGCTTTGGGATATAACTTCCTATGTGTAATCATTTATAGTTTACAAACCGTTTTCCAAAAGGTGTTTTAATCTCATTTTATTACATAAGGCACTTTTCAGCTCGTTGAAATATGATGGCAGTTTTGCAAATGAGGGCCTGAAGATGACAGGTCCTCTTGTGGAACTTTTATAAGTGCTCGGTGAGCTGCCATGTTTGTGCTGGTTTGTTTTTGAACTGCATGGTGGGAGGAAGTGCTTCTGACAATTTGTACTTTGCAAACATTTAATCTTTGATTTAACTCACCATCACAAGACTGCTATTGCTCACTGATCCACCAAAAAATGAGGTAAAATAAACTTTCTTACTTGTTTTCATTAATCTTTCTTAATGTATGCATAGCTCACATTTATTTCAGTGGTTGATGATTAAGGCCATACACCTGGTAAGTAGCAGTGCCAATACATAAACCAAGGTCTTTTAATTCAAATCCAGTTTGTTTCACTTGCCACATGCATTTTACTGAGTCCTGCCACTAGCTATCATGTAACTGGGCTTAAACATTGTGGTCGTCCTGGAATTTTGCCTTCTTACTAATTTAACAGTTGAAAAAATTTTTGTGAAAATAAAAACAAACCTAACTGGAGATTACCTAGATTCTTTATTTTTCTGTTTTGAGCCATCATGACTTCGAAGGTAAATGGAACTCATTTAGAGCCCTCGCCATGGAGGCTTTTCAGTGGTGTTGGTGGGATTGTACTTCAGCCAAATCAGTGAGACTTTCTTATCAGTGGGCTCTTCTAAGGATGAAGGGAAGATGGGGCCTTAGAAACCAGAGGCTTCTTGCCAGTTTACATGGAGAGGCTAATGTAGAGGAAGAACCTGTTGAAGTTTTAGGTAGTATGACCTTGTAATCGCTTAACATTTTCTTAGGTTCTTGGAAACTGTGACTTCAAGCAAAACTTGGTATAATGAAACTAATTTACCACAGGCTAACCGATACAAACAAGAGTTAAATTTCTAGCACATATTTCTGGTCCCAAAAACATCACCAATCTTATAAAGTCCAAAACACTTCACATATTAACCATTGAAATAAATGTGAGCTATACATAAATTTAATAAAGATTAATGAAAACAAGTAAGAAAGTTTTACCCTATATTTGGTGAATTAGTGAGTGATAGCAGTCGTAGTTTTGGTGAGTTAAATCAAGGAATAAATGTTTGCGAAGGGAAATTGTCAGGACCACCTCCTCCCACCATGCAGTTCAAAAACCATCACAAACATGACAACTCACTGAGTGTTTTCGTCCCCTAATTGTTTATTGTTGTACATTTGTATGATTATTATAGATGTTACAAATTTTTATTTGACAATCATTTGTATTCATTCGTTCATTTTTCAACCTGCTTATTCCAGTTCAGAGTTGTGGGTGGGCAGAGCCTGTCCTTGCAGCTCAGGGTGCAAGGCGGGAACTGACCTGGCCAGGACGCCATGCCATCATCCCATTGCAGGGCACACTCATACCCACACACTCGCACACCCCCCACACTCTCACACTGGGACCATGTAGACACACCAGTTCCTCTAACATGCAGAACTTCTGGATGTTGGAGGAAACTGGAGGACCTGGAGAAAACCCATACAGACTTAGGGAGAATGTGCAAATTCCACACAGACACTGGCCCCTGTCTAAATAAAGAATGATATAATCCAAAGAGAAATTTCCAATTTCAGCAGAATATATTATATTAACCTTTTTAATATTAATGTATGTATACATATATTCATTTCACTAATGTTAATATGAAGTATTTATATAGTTTATATAAATTTTATACATTACATATAATCTCATTTAATATCCACAGTAACCGTATGAGATAGTCATTATTTCTGTTTTAAAGATGAGAAAACTGATATTCAAAGTGGTTACATGATTTCTCATGGTCAGCTGGAAATGCCAGAGCTAGACTTTGGTCACAGTTTTTCTAGCTGTCCAGTGTTCTTTTCAAGACCTCTTGCCTGGAGCAAGTAAAGATACAGTTGTCACTCATTAATAATCAGGTTTGCGGAGTTAGTCTGTAACCTGTGTTGACAAATACGCAATTCACGTAGTTATTCATTTGATCATTCATTCAACAAACGACGCAAGGACTGCCTTGTAAAAGCTTGTGGTAGTATCAAAATGGGTAGGACATGGTTTCTTCCCTCAAGTCAGTCAAATATTAGCTGTTGAATCATGAATGGGGAGGCTGTTGCAGATCACAAAGTAGGGTTGCTGAACCAAACTGGGGGCTCACAAAAAACTCCTTAGAAGAGGTTACGTGTAAGCTATGAAGGATAGGCAGAGTCATCATGGTAATGAGTCGGGATGAAAACTGTTCTAAGCAGAGCTATGAGTGTATGTGAAAACTGACATGAGAGGGAATGTAGCCAGGTTGAGGAACCATGAACAGATCAGTACAACTAGAACATAGCACGTGAGGGAGAAGTATCTAGCAAGATTATGACCCAGCCATGAACTGCTCATTGTATTGAGGATTTGGGATTTTATACTATAGGAAGGACTGCTTAAAAAAAGTTGTGTGCAGTGTGCAAAATGATCATATTTCTGTTTTAAAATAGTCTCTCTTTAAACAGGCTAAAGGCAGGATTGGAAGAGAGCAAGAACAGCAGACAATGGGTTATGGCAGCAAGCTTGAAGAATAAGCCATCTGAGAAATGGTGGCACCTGCTCCTAAGACCAGGAAGCAGAGAAAATTGAGGAGGGACAGGGACTTATTTAGAAGATTAGCTGGAATCTTAAAAGTATGAGGACATTTTTATCTATCGTGATAGGAGGCAAGGCAAACAACTGTGGGCAGTCCTCTGCTAGTCTGCTGGCATGTGAAGGGGAAGATAAAGGGAAGGGGCCTTTGTGTGGAACAGCCACGAAAGGGGCTGACAAGGGGTCTATAGAGGAGTCACTGGGCTGTGGGGAAAGGCAGCTGCCTGCATGCTGGAAGGTGCAGGCATTTGGTCTGTGTCAACTGGGGGTTTATTTAGAGCCTACAGATGTTATACATACACTTGAAAGGCATTCACTTTTTTTTTTTTTTTTTGAGACGGAGTCTCACTCTGTCACCCAGGCTGGAGTGCAGTGGTGCTATCTCAGCCCGGGAGGTGGGTTCACGCCATTCTCCTGCCTCAGCCTCTCGAGTAGCTGGTTCTACAGGCACCCGCCACCACGCCCAGCTAATTTTTTTGTGTATTTAGTAGAGACGGGGTTTCACCGTGTTAGCCAGGATGGTCTCGATCTCCTGACCTCGTGATCCACCCGCCTCAGCCTCCCAAAGTGCTGGGATTACAGGCATGAGCCACGGCACCTGGCAAAAGGCATTCACTTTTTTTTTCAAGTTCTGATGTATGTCTTGCTTTGGTGACTAATATGAACACAAGATCTCCTTTCGAGTTCTCTGAGATTGCTTTTTTTTCAAATCACTACGACAGGTGAATTTGAGAGCTTTGAATTTGCTAGAGTCCATTTCAAATCTTCATGCCTCCATTTTCTTATCTATTAGATTGAAAGAATTTTACAAGTCTGGTTGGTTAAGGTTAAAAGATAATTAAAACTAGACACTTAGCATAATACATGGCAAATAAAAATTGCCTAATAAACAGCTGATGGTACTGCTACTACTACTACTACTACTACTAATGCTACTAGTAAGTTGGTGCAAAAGTAATTGTGGTTTTGTCATTAACAGTAATGGCAAAATGGCAATTACTTTTGCACCAACCTGCTACTACTACTACTAATACTGCTACTACTACTACTACTAAGAACCATCACCACTATTACCATCATCAAAGTATGCAGTACATTTTTGAAATCCCTGGGATGCATTTTGAATTCCAAGTTCTTTGAGAAATTGGAGATGACACAATTTGGTCATTTTTTCTTCTAATTCCAGGTGACCATGCAACATACGAAAAGCAAGAAGATCCTAGATTTTGCAGCAAACGTGTGGCTCTCTCGGATTCAGGCAGATGGGGATGTTGTCTGTGAGCTTCCTGTAGTAAAAGGAGGACAAGCTATTTTTCCATGTGTGTTATTAATCTTCAGTAGCATCTATTCCATAGACAAATTGTTTGGTAGTTGCTTAAATTTGCTTCTAAGCTATTTAGTTCTTCTAAGAGAGTTGTTTTACTCTTGAGAAGTGACGTTTTTAATGTCACAGCATGAGTTGCTGGTGGATCTTAGATTAAATGTAATCTCAAAATTGTTCTTGTGGCCCAGCTACAGTCACAAAGGCTGAGGCTATGAGAGACAAGAAATGCCATGACTGCGACTCACCTTAGCTTTGCCTGGGGCCAGCTTACCTCCTTGCTTGATTTATTTCCTCATCAAACCTTACATCATTTTGAACTTTAAACATAATGTACAATAACAGTCACCCTTACCACTAAAATACTAAGCATAAAATATCCTCATGTCGTATATAGAAGAACAACCTTTTAAAAAATCTTTTATTTCTCTTTCTGAAAAAGCAATAAACCTTCTGGCCTTTTGTTCATGGTGTAAAAATGCCCATGTATGATTAAAAATAATTGAAGCTCAAAAGTCTCTCAATAGACACAGAAAATCCAGATTAGAGGAATTCTCATATATGTTTTTCTTTTTTCACTATAGCCTGAAAACCTATGGATCTGGGTTCTGTTTGTATGGATTTCAAGGTAATGTATTTCCTCTTGTTTTCTCTCCCTGTTGCTTTGCCAGTAGTGAGATATCAGGTTGACGTCTACACTGGGAAGCTGAAGCATGCAGAAACGGAGTCTGAGGTTTTCCTCTGTCTCTTTGGGGAGAGGGGAGACTCTGGCCTCAGACTGCTGTACAAATCTAACATGCAAGTAAAATTTCAAAGAGGACAGGTGAGTCTATACAAATAATTTCCCAGATTCTTAACAATCTCTCTGAAGATGGCCATCTATGATTTAAAATTTAAAAGGTGTTTGGCACTCTTCAAATTTTAGTTTTAAGACATCTTTAAACACGTTTTCTTGACCTGACTTTCTGGTGTGCTTTGTTTTGGAAGTTGTTCTTGCAAGAAAAATGGGACATACTAAACCAACAGTAAATAATAGAACAAAGAAAATATATTAAAGATTAGTGATTGTGTGAGAAAAAGAAAAAAATGAACTGAAAAGACAAGGAAAACATTTTTGAATGTGCTCTCTCAGGCTGGAAAGATACAAGGCATTATTTTAAAAGATAAGACCATATAAATGCCATTATACTATATTTCATATAATAACACAATGACCTTTAATCTATATAACATCTTGAATGGGGTCAACTGTGTTATTTTCACACCTAAGCCCCTCCTTATTTCCTTTTGTCCTTATGGACAAGCATAAGTCTTTCTATATATTAGATCTTTGAGAAGTTGCAGTAGGATATTGTTAATGTTATTTTGTTGTATATGGAGAGAAAGTACTATTTGAGGGTCTGAAATTAAGTTTGGGGATTATGTAATCTAAAGGCATGTTTTTAAGAAAGAAGACTCCTTAAACCAGTTAGAGTGCTGTTTCTCAGACTGTTGTAGTTTGTGAAATATTTTGAAACATTGGATATCTTGAAGCTCACCTATACATTTGTCGCTGTTGATTACACAAAAGCTTTCATCAGAATGAATAGGAAAGCTAGTTTTGCTTTGAGTGAGTCTAAAGCAAAATTAGGCCTAACTTTTGCTATCAGGAATGAATTATTAATTTTAAGCAGAAACAAAATTTTAGATACCATGATATTATTATTTAATATTATGCTAAGTAATCAGTGAAGTGATCTCCTACAGAACCCTGCTGGCTTTACATCAGCCCCAGACTCTTTCACCCTACCACTTGAGGATAAATGACAGAGGCTCCATGTCCCCTGGCTGCCTGCTAGTTGGACGTCAGCATGTATCATTTTGCAGCAGTGCTGTATCATGGGACATTACCTGCTGAGATTTTGCAAGTCATCTTCATGATTGATCTTCCTCAGTTCATCATTGTGTTTAGCATTTTCCAGACAGTAGGGAGGGTGTGTTATGGACTGAAATTAAAATTGGGTAGGAGATATAGTTGCCATCAGTTTATAAAGAAGAGTACAGTGAGGGCTTAGTGGTATCCGTTTTTAAGTTTAGAATCAGAGATGTAAAAGTGTTTTTCTTCCCTGGTTCATTTTAGATTTTACATTTTCTGTTATTTTCCTCAGTGCTTGGGATGTAATGGAAATGTCCAAATAATTTCAAGAGTTTTGTAGTCAAGAAACTGTGGTAAGAGTCTGAGAGTTTTATTATCAGACTTTGTGCATACCAGCCACATCTCACATCATAAACCACTCATTGGGCTAGTTGTCATTTTCTCTACAAGGTGTCTTAGCACGATAATAAAACGTAGCAATATATGTAACAGACCCAATTTAATTCCGTCTTCAAACCTAAAGTTACTTTAAGATACAAGAAGAGACCAGAAAGCTGACTCAGCCTGTCTTTCCAGACCTCAAGGTACTGTAGTTTGGGTTTGTCCCAAAGCTGACTGAGAGACAAAGACTTTAGTGAAGGTAATTTATCTGGGAGATAATCCCAGTAAGCACTTGAGAAGTGAAGGAGGGGGAACAGTGAGGCAGGAAAGGAGAAAAGCAATATAGGGACATTTGTGAGCTGGTTACTATTATGGCTCCCTCGTCTTGCTGAGAGCTTCAGAGAAACTCTGTAAAACATCCCTCAGATGTGTCCCACCAGGGAAAGCCCTCAGACACAGAAGCAGGAGACAGGGGATTGAGATAGAAAGTTATGAGCACACCTAAACTGTTTATCAAAGCAGCAGATGCACCTAGAAATGGATCCAGAGGACATGGGATGGGGCATCACTTGCATTTGCTACAACAGGTGACGTGCCTCGTGAACGTCGCTTGTAAAGCCATGCTGAGAATGCAGGATAGTGACAATGAGATGATCCATGCACACATAAGAAGACGCACAAATACTCATCATCTGGTTTACAGAACTGTCATTATTGAACTAGTAATGGTTTTGGTCTGGACTCTACAGGAGGTCTCCATCAACAACATGGAGCCAATAGTTGAGACCCAGGTAGTGTGTCTTCAAATATCAAATCGAAATTCAACCTGGTAACAATGCAGGGAGCTGTTAAGACAGCTCCCCACATAGGCAATACAAGTGATACTAGAGTCACATTTTTTACCATAGAGTGCCAGTAGCTAACAGTCAACTATCATTTCTGGTAATTTTTCAGACTTACTTAAATTCATGATCCTTTCCTCAGATAACTTTAGGACAGTTATTCTCAACAACCATCTACGAGGAAGTAATGTGTGAAGGAGTTCTTTTTATTTTAATCAGTATAGCACTGACTTCAGGTCCTGAATCTCTCTGGAAATGTCAGTGTATTTTTGATATAACAAACTAATTCTATTTAGGAGTCCAGGCTGCTCTTTTACAACAAACCCAAGAATGTGCTCTATTTTCATCTACAGAGGAAGGTGCAGGGGAAGGATGTATTGAAGGTGGGAGGGAGGGAGGGGAGGGAGGGGAGGAAGGAAGGAAGGAAAGAAAATTTGTCCCACATGCCTCACAGTATATCAGTACTCATAGAAAGGAAATGTGCTGGCCGGGCGCGGTGGCTCAAGCCTGTAATCCCAGCACTTTGGGAGGCCGAGACGCGCGGATCACGAGGTCAGGAGATCGAGACCATCCTGGCTAACACAGTGAAACCCGTCTCTACTAAAAAATGCAAAAAACTAGCTGGGCGAGGTGGCGGGCGCCTGTAGTCCCAGCTACTCGGGAGGCTGAGGCAGGAGAATGGCGCAAACCCGGGAGGCGGAGCTTGCAGTGAGCTGAGATCCGGCCACTGCACTCCAGCCTGGGCGACACAGCGAGACTCCGTCTCAAAAAAGAAAAAAGAAAGAAAGAAAGAAAGGAAATGTGCTGTACATTAGCTGCATGGTTGTCAACCTGATGCCTTAATGAACTGCTTCTCAGAGTAGGGGTCTAACATGAGAAAAGTCTTTGTGTTGGGATTTCTTTGTTTATTACTCTAGATGCTACTACAAATGGAGAAAATAAAACTGTGAAAGCGAAGAAAACAGCCAGAAATATATTCTTGATAGATAAAAAGTAATTTGCTTATTTTTCTTACCATATTGTCCCTTTTGATGCTAACTATAGTAACATTATCTCTTTTAAAGTATTGTGCTGCTTCTGGCAGTCATTGGGCTATTACTATTGCCTGCATTTGCCATGCCTCGGACTCTAGTTATTTCTGTGAGTTTTTTTCTCTGTCTCCCACACCAGATTGATAAATTTCAAGTAGCAGCAGTGTCGCTTGGAAAACTGCAGAAGGTGCTGTTGCGCTGTGAGGCCAGTGACAAATCACAGTACTGGTACTGTGAACAAGTCGTAGTCAGAGAGCCGGGCACCACATCCAAGTCCATCTTCACCTGTCAAAGGTAATGCTGGTCTCCAAGGTACTTCAAAAGAATGTGCTGCACTGTGGATGATGCTGTGTGTGTGTGTGTGTGTGTGTGTGTGTGTGTGTGTGTGTGTATCTTTTAGGTCACAGATTTGTTTCCTTAACTCAGATTTCACATCATGCATAACTCATTGATTGCTTAAATAATCTTTTGCTAAGCATTGTAAGGAAGGCTTATGTTTAATTTCTTATTACCACAATGTTTTGTGTGTCACAGAAGCACTAAAAGTTTAATACTGGAAATTATTACATAAGTAGTGAGAAAATTTGCTTAACTCTTGGTTTCTTTACATTACTAAAATTGTAGTGTTACAACAGTTTCATAAGGAAATTAAGTGTGGAGAATTTTACAGAGAAGAACTTTCAGAACAGAATGTAAGGAAGACAAACATTAAATTATGGATGAGTTGGACTTTCCTTGAGCCCCATGAGGATCAGTCCTGAAAGCAGCTCTCTAAATTCCTGACCTGGCCTTGTACTGCCTAGGCTTGAGACACAGGTCCCACATATACTTCCTTCTTCAAATCTCCTCATAGAAATCCCACACCTTCTTGCTTAAGAAAGTGTCACCTGTTTTTCCAAGAAGGCTGGTTCTCTGGATCTTTACTGAGCTCTGCTATTTCTCAAGAAAATGCTTAGCTGCGGCTAGATGGCCAATCATGTTTATTGTTGCTTGGTCTCTCAGTCACAGGAAATAGGCTGGGCCCCAGACTTACGAATTGATTTAAAACCCAATCTGTTGTGGGCATGGGAATGAGAAACTTGGGGTTCCATTTTGAAAATTTGAATCTTCAATATCGAGGGCTGCCCTGTAGCCTCTTTTTCCAAATAGGTAATCAACAGGAAATGAGATAACAACGTGCAGGCAGAATAGGGAAGAGGGGAAATTCAAGGGTCTGGATTTAGCCAAGAAAATTGCGACTTTAAGTACTAAGCAAAAAGTAAAAATAATGAGGCAATTCAACTAAAAGTCCTAAAGGCATGCCACTAAAAATTGCAAACACCCAAGATGATTGGAGCTGACTGCGGATGAACAGAAGCGGTGAGATCCACAGTAGCCCTCGTCTTTTTTGCCTTTTAGTCATTAAATTCAGTCAATTCCTTTTCAGAGCGTCTGCTTCATTCATCCTTTCTTTTCTCTTACTACTGCCTCTGCCCTGATTGATGCCCTTGTTCATCAAGACTAGCTCATCCCCGTCGCCTCCCAATTGTCTTCTGTGTCTTTCTTTCCCAGCCTACCTACCCACAACTTCCAAGCTAGCTCTTCTGTGGTACTAACTAGGCTCATTCTGACTTTAGCTTTTCTTCTCTCATTTCTACTTTGTTTTATTTTGAATTTTATTCTTTAATATTTTATTGTATAGCTTTGCCTGAAAATGTTTCAAGAAAAATTGTGGGGGAAAATAATGTTCTAAAAGCTATATTTTAATCACATCACTCCCCTGTTAAAAACCTTCAGTGATCCTCATTGCCTACCACAAAAGCAAAGCAAAACATAACTTCTATTCAAGGCTTTGTAACATCTGACTCTATATTTCCCCCTCCAATTTGTTTTTATAGCAGTCCTCTTGCAAGATCTTAGTGAAATTAGACCCCTATATTACCTAAACAAATTCTGTTCCACTCTGCTTCTGTCCCCTGGAGTGCTAGTCTTCACGCAGGAGGACCTTTCCTTGGTCTATTCTCCCCGTTATAATCCTATCCATCCTCAAGTTCCAATTCCAATTTGGCCTGTAGTATGACTTAATTGACCAAACTACAAATATTTTTTCTCTTCTCTCAATGTGTACTCAGAACTTAGCACAGCACAGGCACCCCCATCTGATGAGTAACATGTAGCACTGAAGAGGACTTGGGTGTCATTTCCCAGCCTGCTCCCACCCACAGCACACAGGCATCTCTGGGGCACTGGTGGCAGCTCTGTTTTATTCCCTGCATCGGAAGAGGTAGAGTGTGCTTCATCCAGGACTTTCATCTTATGTTCTGATACACTTTGTCACATTAACTTAGCTGATTTCTTTTAAATATGAAGTCTCCTGGTGGATAATTTAGATGCATTCACTGCCACTGTCCATGTCTACACATACATTTCACATCATCACCCATCATTTATTGCGCTACCTTACTTTTTTTTTTTTTTGAGATGGAGTCTTGCTATGTCACAGGCTGGAGTGCAGTGACTTGATCTCAGCTCACTGCAACCTTCACCTCCTGGGTTGAAGCAATTCTCCTGCCTCATGATCCCAAGTAGCTGGGATTACAGGTGTGTACCACCATGCCTGGCTAACTTTTGTGTTTTTAGTTGAGGTAGGGTTTCACCATGTTGGCCAGGCTGGTCTCCAACTCCTGACCTCAGGCAATCCGCCTGCCTTAACCTCCCAAAGTGCTGGATTACAGGCATGAGTCACTGCACCCGGCCCCTGCACTACCTTACTTCTTGTTTGTGCTGTGCTACCATGGCCTCCTTTGGAAGGAAGGAACATAAGTGATAGCTTAATTATTATAATTCCAACGGGTTGTATCTGAAAGAATTTTAGTTACAAAATATATTGAACAATCACAAATAATGTAACAGATATAAAATATTAAATGCTAATATTTAATACCCTGCTCATAGTAGGTCCTAAATAAATGGTGGCTAGTGCTCATTCATATAATACCCTGATGAAGAAAGTAAGTTGCAAAAATAATTCCTTTCTACTATGTAGCTATAAAGAGATGGGACAGGTCCTACTTCCTTACTTCTTAAAGAAGCAGAAGAGTGTGACACCAGGAATAGAACTTGTGGCACAGCAGGTTTCTTTCTACTGCAGAAAAAGACTATTCTGAAGCCACTTATAGTTACTTCTGTGCTCCCAGAGACTTTTCTGTGCATATGAGGTCAAGGTCAGTGTCCACGGAGCCTGGAAGGCTGTTCTGAGGGGAAAGGAGACCCGTGGGTGCACACAGGAGCTGGACTGGACAGTCCTGGCAGGGGAGCTGGGTAGGGTATGATGCTGGGCATGTTCATTGTGGCTAGTTCGTTCTGGGGTGCAGGCATCCAAAATGCTCAGGTGCACATCACAGAAGGGAAAAGGAAAGAAAATCTCATTCATGATCCTTGGAGCTTCCTCAGAGAACAAGAATTTATAGCACAGCTGAATTAGGGCAGAGAGAAAGACCACCGAGTGCTTGTTCCTTTTGTGGGCTCAGGGGAAATGATTAGGTGAGACACAAAGCAGAGCCGCGGGAGGAGACTGCTTCTGTGCATCACAGAGGCTGCCTGCGAGTGTGCGCATCCTCCTTTCCTTTTTCCCTCTTCAATTGAACACCCACGTCCTTATGGCTTTATTTTATTTCTATGCCTGAAGGTATTATTTTTCTGTCTTTTGTACATTTAATATAGATAGGGGTATACATCACTGAATTTCTACCATTTACACTGCAGGCTTGGCTATTTGAGGTTTGCAGCAAACAAAATTTGTATTTGAATAAGGCAGACATTCAACTGACTTTATGAATTAATGCAAATATTTTTATTTAGTATTTGTATTAGCTTCCTGTGGCTGCTGTAACAAATTGCCACAGACTTGATTGCATTGAACAACTGAAATATATCCTTTTGCAGTTCCTGGAGGCCAGTGATCCACGATCCAGGTGTCATCGGGGCCTCACTGTCTCGGAAGGCCTGGGAAACAGTCCTTCCTCGCCCTCCCCACTTCTGCTGCATGCTGATTGTCCTTGGGTTTCCTTGGCTTGCAGCTGCATCACTCCAGCCTCTCCTCCATTGTCACATGGCTGTCTTCCTTTTGTGTGTCTGTGTCTCTGTGTTTCTTATCTTTTTTTAAAGACACTGTCGTCGTTGGTCTAGGCCCATCCTACTCCAGTATGGCCTCATCTTTACTAATTACGTCTACAAAAATCCTGTTTCCAAACAAGGTCATGTTCTGAGGTTCTAGGTGGCCACGAATTTTGGAGGAACACTATTTAACCCAGTATACTTTTTGAGTGGATTCTGTAAGGTACTGTTTAGCATTAAATTAGGGAATCTCCAGATTTTTCTGTGTTAACAAACTTGAACTATTGTGTATGCATGTGTATATGTGAGTCTTGACTTTAATGTGAAGTTATTAAAAATAAGTTAGCATCTATCTTTTAATAGAAACAATACCATTCACAATATTTATTTGATAACCTGCTTGACCTGAGAGGGCCTGGAAACAAGGAGCATCAAAAGCCTCTTAATGTTGTCTTCCGTAACTCCTGACTGGTTTGGGAAATGACATTGACACGAGCTTGCAGAAGCAAAGTTATTTGAAATAAAGGCCATATCTAGGGAAATTCTAAATAGAAGAAGAATTTATAAATGCAGAAATCAATCAGTTAAATGCAAATAACTACAAAGAATGACCAACATGGAGAAACCCTGTCTCTACTAAAAATACAAAACTAGCCAGCCGTGGTGGTGCATGCCTGTAATCCCAGCTACTCAGGAGGCTGAGGCAGAAGAATTGCTTGAACCCAGGAGGTGGAGGTAGTGGTGAGCTCATAGTGCACCATTACACTCCAGCCTGGGCAACAAGAGCAAAAACTCTGTCTCAAAAACAAATAAACAAATAAAATGATCTAACCTGACTTGTCAAGGCAAGACAGCATGATCAGCTTTGTCCTCTCAAAACCAAATTGTGGTCAGATAAGTGGAGTGACCCTGAGGCACATTCACCTGAGGAATAAGGATGTGATGCCGCACAGGTTCCTTAGAGTTGACATTGCAGCTAACACCTTTAAAGTGTTCCCGTCTCATTTCTATTCAGGATTCTTGGCTTTTTAAATTTTATTTATTTATTTATTTATTTTGAGAAAGGTTGAGATTATCTCCTTTGTGCAAAGTATAAGAAAAGAAGACTTTAAAAGCTTTCCACTATGGATAGAATAGACTATCAGCAAATCATGAATACCTCTGGTAGGTGGAATGCCACTTCCACTCCAGACCCACACCCTTTTCACAGTCCTCAGCACCTTCTTACTAATTGTTGAAAAAAAGAGTCTGTTGTTCCACCGAAACAATTGTGGGCCCCCTGCAGGCAGGTGAGGCAGACCTTTGGGCAAGGCAAATTAAAGGCCTTCCTTTCATCCTTGAGATCACTCTCTAGGGGAACCTTTGCAGCCAAAAGCTGGCCTTGGCCACACAGCAGGCCTACAGATCAACCAGGGCCTGGCAGACAGGTTCTTCTCTGCTCCTCACAGGCCTTCACTGTGTTCTCAGCTGGTGCTATTGGATCTGAGTTTACCTAACTCTTGGCCATTCCCTGGTGCCTGGAGTCCTGTAGGCTTTCATGTGTATATTTACTGGTAAGTTGACAAAAGATGTGTCACCTCTGCCAGGAGATATTTCCTGAAGCCACAGGTTGGGAAACTCATTTTCCTGTACACATTTCACAAGGCATGTGACATGAACTCAGCACTTACTACATTAAATTATATGTGTGTGTTTATGTGTCTATCCTACTTCTCCAGCTCAGTACACTTTTCCCCAAGGTTGGCCTGATGTCTTATATTTTTACTTTCAGCTCCTATCATTGTTTTTGAAATAGAATAGTTAAATTTACATGTGTAATAAATTCAACCAAAATGCATGCATTAATCAAGACACTATAAGCCCAAAGGGAAATCATATTAAAAGACAGATTTGGAATTAGAACATAAAACTTAAAAGGTTTAAGATGGCCGAATAGGAACAACTCCAGTCTCCAACTCCCAGCGCGAGCGACACAGAAGACCGGTGATTTCTGCATTTTCAACTGAGGTACTGGGGTCATCTCACTAGGGAGTGCCGGACAATCGGTGCTGGTCAGCTGCTGCAGCCTGACCAGCGAGAGCTGAAGCAGGGCGAGGCATCGCCTCACCTGGAAGCGCAAGGGGGAAGGGGATCCGTTTTCCTAGCCAGGGGAACTGAGACACACAACACCTGGAAAATCGGGTAACTCCCACCCCAATACTGCGCTGTAAGCATACAGGCATTCCAGGAGAATATATCCCACACCTGGCCGGGAGGGTCCCACGCCCACGAAGCCTCCCTCACTGCTAACACAGCAGTCTGCCGCGATCTATCCGCAAGGCAGCAGCGAGGCTGGGGGAGGGGCGCCCGCCATTGCTGAGGCTTAAGTAGGTAAACAAAGCCGCTGGGAAGCTCGAACTGGGTGGAGCTCACAGCAGCTCAAGGAAGCCTGCCTGTCTCTGTAGTCTCCACCTCTGGGGACAGCGCACAGCTGAAGACCAACAGGGGAAGTAGCGGGAGCCGGTGCAGACGCGAACGACTCTGTCTGACAGCTTTGGGGAGAGCCGCGGATCTCCCAACGCGGAGGTTGAGATCTGAGAACGGACAGACTGCCTGCTCAGGTGTGTCCCTGACCCCTGAGTAGCCTAGCTGGGAGAAATCCCCCACTAGGGGCAGTCTGACACCCCACACCTCACAGGGTGGAGTACACCCCTGAGAGGACACTTCCAAAGGAAGAATCAGACAGGTACACTCGCTGTTCAGCAATATTCTATCTTCGGCAACCTCTGCTGCTGATACCCAGGCAAACAGGGTCTGGAGTGGACCTCAAGCAATCTCCAACAGACCAACAGAGAGTCCTCTGACTGTCAGAAGGAAAACTATCAAACAGGAAGGACACCTATACCAAAACCCCATCAGTTCGTCACCACCATCAAAGACCAGAGGCAGATAAAACCACAAAGATGGGGAAGAAGCAGGGCAGAAAAGCTGGAAATTCAAAAAATAAGAGCGCATCTCCCCCTGCAAAGGAGCGCAGCCCATCACCAGCAACGGATCAAAGCTGGTCAGAGAATGACTTGGACGAGAGGAGAGAAGAAGGCTTCAGTCCATCAAACTTATCAGAGCTAAAGGAGGAATTACGTACCCAGCGCAAAGAAACTAAAAATCTTGAAAAAAGAGTGGAAGAATTGACAGCTAGACTCATTAATGCAGAGAAGATCATAAACGAAATGACAGAGATGAAAACCATGACACGAGAAATACGTGACAAATGCACAAGCTTCAGTAACCGACTCGATCAACTGGAAGAAAGAGTATCAGCGATTGAAGATCAAATGAATGAAATGAAGCGAGAAGAGAAACCAAAAGAAAAAAGAAGAAAAAGAAATGAGCAAAGCCTGCAAGAAGTATGGGATTACGTAAAAAGACCAAATCTACGTCTGATTGGGGTGCCTGAAAGTGAGGGGGAAAATGGAACCAAGTTGGAAAACACTCTTCAGGATATCATCCAGGAGAACTTCCCCAACCTAGTAGGGCAGGCCAACATTCAAATTCAGGAAATACAGAGAACGCCACAAAGATACTCCTCCAGAAGAGCAACTCCAAGACACATAATTGCCAGATTCACCAAAGTTGAAATGAAGGAAAAAATCTTAAGGGCAGCCAGAGAGAAAGGTCGGGTCACCCACAAAGGGAAGCCCATCAGACTAACAGCAGATCTCTCGGCAGAAACTCTACAAGCCAGAAGAGAGTGGGGGCCAATATTCAACGTTCTTAAAGAAAAGAATTTTAAACCCAGAATTTCATATCCAGCCAAACTAAGTTTCATAAGTGAAGGAGAAATAAAATCCTTTACAGATAAGCAAATGCTTAGAGATTTTGTCACCACCAGGCCTGCCTTACAAGAGACCCTGAAGGAAGCCCTAAACATGGAAAGGAACAACCGGTACCAGCCATCGCAAAAACTTGGCAAAATGTAAAGACCATCGAGGCTAGGAAGAAACTGCATCAACTAACGAGCAAAATAACCAGTTAATATCATAATGGCAGGATCAAGTTCACACATAACAATATTAACCTTAAATGTTAATGGACTAAATGCTCCAATTAAAAGACACAGACTGGCAAACTGGATAAAGAGTCAAGACCCATCAGTCTGCTGTATTCAGGAGACCCATCTCACATGCAGAGACACACATAGGCTCAAAATAAAGGGATGGAGGAAGATCTACCAAGCAAATGGAGAACAAAAAAAAGCAGGGGTTGCAATCCTAGTCTCTGATAAAACAGACTTTAAACCATCAAAGATCAAAAGAGACAAAGAAGGCCATTACATAATGGTAAAGGGATCAATTCAACAGGAAGAGCTAACTCTCCTAAATATATATGCACCCAATACAGGAGCACCCAGATTCATAAAGCAAGTCCTTAGAGACTTACAAAGAGACTTAGACTCCCATACAATAATAATGGGAGACTTCAACACTCCGCTGTCAACATTAGACAGATCAACGAGACAGAAAGTTAACAAGGATATCCAGGAATTGAACTCATCTCTGCACCAAGCGGACCTAATAGACATCTATAGAACTCTCCACCCCAAATCAACAGAATATACATTCTTCTCAGCGCCACGTCGCACTTATTCCAAAATTGACCACATAATTGGAAGTAAAGTACTCCTCAGCAAATGTAAAAGAACAGAAATTATAACAAACTGTCTCTCAGACCACAGTGCAATCAAACTAGAACTCAGGACTAAGAAACTCAATCAAAACCGCTCAACTACATGGAAACTGAACAACCTGCTCCTGAATGACTACTGGGTACATAACGAAATGAAAGCGGAAATAAAGATGTTCTTTGAAACCAATGAGAACAAAGATACAACATACCAGAATCTCTGGGACACATTTAAAGCAGTGTGTAGAGGGAAATTTATAGCACTAAATGCCCACAAGAGAAAGCAGGAAAGATCTAAAATTGACACTCTAACATCACAATTAAAAGAACTAGAGAGGCAAGAGCAATCACATTCAAAAGCTAGCAGAAGGCAAGAAATAACTAAGATCAGAGCAGAACTGAAGGAGATAGAGACACAAAAAACCCTCCAAAACATCAATGAATCCAGGAGTTGGTTTTTTGAAAAGATCAACAAAATTGACAGACCGCTAGCAAGGCTAATAAAGAAAAAAAGAGAGAGGAATCAAATAGATGCAATAAAAAATGATAAAGGGGATATCACCACTGACCCCACAGAAATACAAACTACCATCAGAGAATACTATAAACGCCTCTACGCAAATCAACTAGAAAATCTAGAAGAAATGGATAATTTCCTGGACACTTACACTCTCCCAAGGCTAAACCAGGAAGAAGTTGAATCCCTGAATAGACCAATAGCAGGCTCTGAAATTGAGGCAACAATTAATAGCCTACCCACCAAAAAAAGTCCAGGACCAGATGGATTCACAGCTGAATTCTACCAGAGGTACAAGGAGGAGCTGGTACCATTCCTTCTGAAACTATTCCAATCAATAGAAAAAGAGGGAATCCTCCCTAACTCATTTTATGAGGCCAACATCATCCTGATACCAAAGCCTGGCAGAGACACAACAAAAAAAGAGAATTTTAGACCAATATCCCTGATGAACATTGATGCAAAAATCCTCAATAAAATACTGGCAAACCGGATTCAGCAGCACATCAAAAAGCTTATCCACCATGATCAAGTGGGCTTCATCCCTGGGATGCAAGGCTGGTTCAACATTCGCAAATCAATAAACGTAATCCAGCATATAAACAGAACCAAAGACAAGAACCACATGATTGTCTCAATAGATGCAGAAAAGGCTTTTGACAAAATTCAACAGCCCTTCATGCTAAAAACGCTCAATAAATTCGGTATTGATGGAACGTACCTCAAAATAATAAGAGCTATTTATGACAAACCCACAGCTAATATCATACTGAATGGGCAAAAACTGGAAAAATTCCCTTTGAAAACTGGCACAAGACAGGGATGCCCTCTCTCACCACTCCTATTCAACATAGTGTTGGAAGTTCTGGCTAGAGCAGTCAGGCAAGAGAAAGAAATCAAGGGTATCCAGTTAGGAAAAGAAGAAGTCAAATTGTCCCTGTTTGCAGATGACATGATTGTATATTTAGAAAACCCCATCGTCTCAGCCCAAAATCTCCTTAAGCTGATAAGCAACTTCAGCAAAGTCTCAGGATACAAAATCAATGTGCAAAAATCACAAGCATTCTTATACACCAGTAACAGACAAGCAGAGAGCCAAATCAGGAATGAACTTCCATTCACAATTGCTTCAAAGAGAATAAAATACCTAGGAATCCAGCTTACAAGGGATGTAAAGGACCTCTTCAAGGAGAACTACAAACCACTGCTCAGTGAAATCAAAGAGGACACAAACAAATGGAAGAACATACCATGCTCATGGATAGGAAGAATCAATATCGTGAAAATGGCCATACTCCCCAAGGTTATTTATAGATTCAATGCCATCCCCATCAAGCTACCAATGACTTTCTTCACAGAATTGGAAAAAACTGCTTTAAAGTTCATATGGAACCAAAAAAGAGCCCGCATTGCCAAGACAATCCTAAGTCAAAAGGACAAAGCTGGAGGCGTCACGCTACCTGACTTCAAACTATACTACAAGGCTACAGTAACCAAAACAGCATGGTACTGGTACCAAAACAGAGATATAGACCAATGGAACAGAACAGAGTCCTCAGAAATAATACCGCACATCTACAGCCATCTGATCTTTGACAAACCTGAGAGAAACAAGAAATGGGGAAAGGATTCCCTATTTAATAAATGGTGCTGGGAAAATTGGCTAGCCATAAGTAGAAAGCTGAAACTGGATCCTTTCCTTACCCCTTATACGAAGATTAATTCAAGATGGATTAGAGACTTAAATGTTAGACCTAATACCATAAAAACCCTAGAAGAAAATCTAGGTAGTACCATTCAGGACATAGGCATGGGCAAGGACTTCATGTCTAAAACACCAAAAGCAACGGCAGCAAAAGCCAAAATTGACAAATGGGATCTAATTAAACTAAAGAGCTTTTGCACAGCAAAAGAAACTACCATCAGAGTGAACAGGCAACCTACAGAATGGGAGAAAATTTTTGCAACCTACTCATCTGACAAAGGGCTAATATCCAGAATCTACAAAGAACTCAAACAAATATACGAGAAAAAAACAAACAACCCCATCAAAAAGTGGGGAAAGGATATGAACAGACATTTCTCAAAAGAAGATATTCATACAGCCAACAGACACATGAAAAAATGCTCATCATCACTCGCCATCAGAGAAATGCAAATCAAAACCACAATGAGATACCATCTCACACCAGTTAGAATGGCAATCATTAAGAAGTCAGGAAACAACAGGTGTTGGAGAGGATGTGGAGAAATAGGAACACTTTTACACTGTTGGTGGGATTGTAAACTAGTTCAACCATTATGGAAAACAGTATGGCAATTCCTCAAGGATCTAGAACTAGATGTACCATATGACCCAGCCATCCCACTACTGGGTATATACCCAAAGGATTATAAATTAGTCTACTACAAAGACACATGTACACGTATGTTTATTGCGGCACTATTCACAATAGCAAAGACTTGGAATCAACCCAAATGTCCATCTGTGACAGACTGGATTAAGAAAATGTGGCACATATACACCATGGAATACTATGCAGCCATAAAAAAGGATGAGTTTGCGTCCTTTGTAGGGACATGGATGCAGCTGGAAACCATCATTCTTAGCAAACTATCACAAGAAGAGAAAACCAAACACCGCATGTTCTCACTCATAGGTGGGAACTGAACAATGAGATCACTTGGACTCGGGAAGGGGAACATCACACACTGGGGTCTATCATGGGGAGGGGGGAGGGGGGAGGAGGGAGGGATTGCATTGGGGAGTTATACATGATATAAATGATGAATTGATGGGTGCTGACGAGTTGATGGGTGCAGCACACCAACATGGCATAAGTATACATATGTAACAAACCTGCACGTTATGCACATGTACCCTAGAACTTAAAGTATAATAAAAAAAAAAAAAAAAAAAAAAAAAAAAAAACTTAAAAGGTTTAATTGTATCTTAACCTCACTAAGACATATATAAACGAAATTGTCACTTAATACCCATTTTTAAGTGTTAATGACAACAAAAAGCCAAAGAGTGATTCTTAGAATTAGCTTGAGTTAAAAAAAAACAAAACAAAACGTGTCCCACTGGTACAGAATTTTTTTTTTTTTTTTTTTTTGAGACGGAGTCTCACTTTGTCGCCCAGGCTGGAGTGCAGTGGCGCCATCTCGGCTCACTGCAAGCTCTGCCTCCCGGGTTCACGCCATTCTCCTGCCTCAGCCTCCCAGTAGCTGGGACTACAGGCGCCCGCCACCACGCCTGGCTAATTTTTTGTATTCTTTAGTAGAGACGGGGTTTCACCGTGTTAGCCAGGATGGTCTCGATCTCCTGACCTCATGATCCGCCCGCCTCGGCCTCCCAAAGTGCTGGGATTACAGGCATGAGCCACCGCGCCCGGCCACTGGTATAGATTTTTAAGCAAAACGCAGTTTACTTGTCTCAGGATCTCACTCTTGAAAAACTGAAGTGGCTAGTTGACCAACCACACCGCAAGGGGGCTCCACCTTGACGGCCTGGCAGAGAGCTGCGTTTCTGCTGCTCTGTCACTGCAGCCTCACATACCAGCAGGGCCGCATCTCCATGCGTGAGATTCTTACGTGGAAGCAAGGCTGATAATCACCCTTCTACCATCCCATCATTATTATTCACAAAGCATTCTCCTTGCTTAATTGCCTTGTGGCAACTCTGGCGGTTATTCCATGAAAAGCAAACATGAGGCACATGCTCTTAGGAGGTTGTAATCAAGACCTTCTGTGTCCACAGGACAAATACACAGAACATAATAGGTACTCAGAAAGTGTGCGCTAAATTAGTGAATGAGTGAGTAAATCATGAGCTGAGCCTTATACAGAACAGGACTGAGTATATCATTTGTGGAGAGGGTCAGGAAAAGAAGCAGGGGCAGCCCTGTTTGAACAGCATCCTTCTTCTGCGTAAGTATAGTTGGCAAGAGAACTTTTACACCTAGGCCAGCTCTGACTGAAGGTGTTAGTGTGTGGTGAATTAAAAATGAATTATCCCCCTACCTTGGCCATTTACCTTTCTAGGGTTTTCTTCCAATTCTCCTGAGTAGAGTACGTTTTGCTTCTGTCCCTAGACATTCTCCAGGGATATTGTTACTCTTTTCCCTCATTTGTTTTAGCTCATTTTATTCTTTCTTCTGCTTATTGAAATTCATATCCCTCAAGGCCCCGGACAAAATGTTATCCATGTCATGAAGCTTTCTCTGCTTGCCAGCCAGAACTGTGTTCATCCTTACCCTCTTTAAATTCCTCCAGCACTTGACTTAGACCTTTGTGCAATTCTTGCCAAAGAGTGCACTGCCATTGTTTGTGAACGTATTTGTCTCACATACCAGATGATATGCTTCTTAAGGGTAGGGTCTCATAAATTTCTCTTTATTTTCCAGTATGGTTTCTTGTACCGAGTATGGATTTAGCAAATATTTATAGATAGGAATGGGGAAGGGAAGGAAGGAGGAATGGGGGTAAGGACAATGGATGGAAAACATAATGGAATCCCAAGTTGGAAGAAACCTTAGAGGTCACCTAATCTTTGCATGAGTTCCCTCTGTAACATACTCAGATGTCTCATTACAAATAATTTATGCATTTATTTATTTTCAAAATAATTCAGCCTGTCTACAAATGGTTTTATTTTCCCTTTCTGGGAAAAGTGGGGGTGGGAAGGGTGAGGGGAGATGATGAATGATATAGATAAAAAAGATGTTGAAATTTTGATAAAGTACAGAAATGTAAAATACAATTTTTATAGGCAGAAGGGAATAATAAAAATTATCATGAGGCAGTGAGCAATCATTTAACTTTACTGATTTTTTTTTTTTCCTGAAAGAGGCCACTATTAATCATTTCTTGCTATTCTGAGCATGTATTTGTGCTGCTGCAGATTTCTGTGCTCTTCTTTGTCAGTTTGCGCCATTCCTTGGTGCGAAAGTGACAAGTAGTGATGGTGGGAACCTGACAGAATGAGGTGCAGCAATGAGTCTTGTTCATTTTTTTGGGATGGGGGTGGAGACATAGAATCTTCAAATATTTCTTCTGCCATTTTCAATGTGAACGTGTGACAAATATAAAATATATCTCAGACTAAATATAATCTGTACTACTCTTTACCTTATTATACATCTTCCCCCGGCAAAACACCCTACATGTTTTAAGGCAAGAGCACCCCAACACATTCCACAGTTGTCTACTCTAATCTTAAAAGACTAAGAGAATTTTTGCCCCTGTCTTTGTGTTTCTTAGCTAGGCCAGTGAAAGGGAGCTCCCTGGTGACCGAGGGGTTTAGGCATTCTTTTTTTTTTTTTTTTTTTTTGAGACGGAGTCTTGCTCTGTCACCCAAGCTGGAGTGCACTGGCCAGATCTCAGCTCACTGCAAGCTCCGCCTCCCGGGTTCACGCCATTCTCCTGCCTCAGCCTCCCGAGTAGCTGGGACTACAGGCGCCCGCCACCTCGCCTGGCTAGTTTTTTGTATTTTTTAGTAGAGACAGGGTTTCACCGTGTTAGCCATTCTTTAGCTGATGGCTGCAGAGAATGGATTGTGTTCTTGGTCAAGCAACCTTCTCCTGCTTGCTTTTTATTCCACTCCTTTAATATCATCACTGCACCTCTCAAGCCATACTGCTCCAATTCTCCCATCTGTTCACTGGCTTTGGGGAAATTTTCTTGTCCTAATGCAAAAACTTGCTTCACTATCCAAGGCCTACTGTTTTATGGCACATCTGAGAAAAGTAGGGTGGTTGTTGGTTGACTGGCGGTCACCCCAAATATATTTTCTGTAACACCAACTGTGTACAAGGCACTGTGTTTGGCAGTCAGAAAATGCAGTAGTAACGACTATACTGTAATACATTTATGTATGTATAATTCTGTATCCTTTGTGTAGCTACAATTATTCATAATTTACAAATGAGGAAATTGAGGGTTACACAGATTAAGAATATGGGTTAAGGTTGCACAAGCAGTAGATGTTGAAGCCAGGTTTTGAAACAAGGCAATCTGACTCTACTTGAAATTTAACATCTGTATTCTTTTATCTTTCTTTCTTTCTTTCTTTTTTTTTTTTTTTTTGAGATGGAGTCTTGCTCTGTCACCCAGGCTGGAGTGCAGTGGAGCGATCTCAGCCCACTGCAACCTCTGCCTCCCAGGTTCAAGTGATTCTCCTGCCTCAGCCTCCTGAGTAGCTGGGATTATAGGTGTGCACCACCATGCCTGGCCAATTTTTGTATTTTTAGTAGAGATGGGCTTTCACCATATTGGCCAGGCTGGTCTTGAACTCCTGACCTCAGGTGATCCACTCGCCTCGGCCTCCCAAAGTGCTGGGATTACAGGTGCAAGCCACTGCGCTGGGCCCTGAAGTCTGTATTTTTAAACATGAAGCTGACTGCCTTTATTCAGGCATATAAAGTAAACTCTTTACATATGTAACAATGTAACTGGAAAGATGGGTTACATAAACCAAAACATAACTAATAAAGTAAGATTGCATAATTAGGGGCTGACTAAATGTGCAAAATATATTGTATGTGTGTTATTAGGTTCCAGAGGAGGAAAGACCACTGTGAGCTAAAGTGGTCAGAAGGAAATGAGATTTCTCTTAACTCTGGAAAAATGGAGAGATGAGCAATCCTGACAGCTGGGTAGGACTGCGAGCTCACAGTTCGCCTTTATACCCCACACCTTCCCATTATCTGCTGATTGCAAGGCTAGTGTGGTGGCATCAGTCCTACAGCTCAGACTCTAAGTTCCTTGACATTGTCAGATCCTTGAGTAACCCACACACAACCCATGCCCCTACCCCATCTTGTCCAGCAGCCTCCTGTGCGTCAGCCTCAGGGAATCCCATTGGACTCTGTACCTTTGCCAGTGCTGTTGTCTCCCTCTGCGGTGCCCTTCCTGACCTACTTATTGTCCAGCCTTCAGCTCAAGTATCACCTCTTTGTTGAATTTTTTTGTTCTTCATTCCTTTGCACTTCCCCATTCCTGCCATTCAGTTGGTCAGTCTCTTTCTTCTCCTATAACATCTGTATTTAAGTCACTCATCGCACTTTGTTACATTTCTATCTTTACATATCTGTTTTCTTCTGTTTTACAGTGGAAGCTCCTCAGGTCAGGTTTCTTCTCTCTTTTGTTTTTCTTGTAGCTCCAGCACTTAGGAAAATGCCTGCACACACAAGGCACTTTCTAAGTATCTATTGAATGGATAGATGGAAGGATGGAAGGAATGACAGTATGCGTAAGTGTGTCGGATAGCAATAACCATGTTTTTTGTGGGTAATAATAAAATTGATATACCATGTAATACTACAAAAAAAATGCTTGTACATGACTTTTTGTTTCAGCTTCACAACACTGCTATGAGGCAGGTAATTTAGTCGAAGAAAGTAAGCTTCAGGAGGGTAAGATCACAAAGCCAGTAAATGGCAAAGCTGGTTTCCTGACCTTTTCTTCAAAAAGGGAGCTTATAACGCTAAAGTTTACCTGGTTTAGGGGGAAGCTGCCCAGAGGATCGGCTATTAGCTCACCCGAAGCACGTTTTCCAACATGATAATATTTCACCAACTTTTATGGTTATATTCTTTTTTTTTTTTTAATGAGATGGAGTCTCACTCTGTTGCCCGGGCTGGAGTGCAGTGGCATGATCTCAGCTCACTGCAAGCTCCACCTCCCAGGTTCATTCTATTCTCCTGCCTCAGCCTCCCGAGTAGCTGGGACTATAGGCACCCGCCACTATGCCCGGCTAATTTTTTGTGTTTTTAGTAGACGGGGTTTCACCATGTTAGCCAGGATGGTCTTGATCTCCTGACCTTGTGATCCGCCCACCTCGGCCTCTCAAAGTGCTGGGATTACAGGCGTGAGCCACCACACTTGGCCAATGGTAATATTCTTTTTGCAAACACTGAGGAAGACATTTTAGAGGAAGTCAGGTGAAAGCAAGACAGAAACTCTCTTACAGGAAATATTAAAATAGGGAGTCTATTTTTCTGTGCCAAGTTTCCCTGTAACCAATGTGCAGGCCATGTTTTCTAGGCTGGCCCAGGTACCATGCTCAAAATCTGAAACCCGCCCTTGCCCTTTGCTCCAGCTTGGTACTGGGAGTGCTCTGCTGGAGTCCCATTTGCTTTTACAGGTGATAGTGATAGAGGACTGACAAATCTGGAGAGGTGGGTGGTTAGCAGGATTAGCAACGTATATATTTCATTCTTCAAGCCAGAGGTATGATACCGTTCTTAGTGCTATGATGAGTATGTAATAGGATGGATTGTGTTTGACTATATAAAAAGCAATTTTATAGTTAACATTTAGTGTGCAAAATTAATGCAGAATCAACCTCATTTTAAAATGGAGAAAATCAGAAATTAATTTTCTCTCTATTTTCTCTTCTCTCTTTCTTTCTCTCTCTCTTTTTCCTCAGATGGCTTCCTTTCATGTCTCAGGGCATAATTCATTCAGAAATTGAACTTTATCTTCAAGGTGAGGATTACTGAAACCATCGGTAGAAGAAAGTACAAGATGATTTTGTTACATCTGGACATCATGGAACACTATTCCCCAGTTTTCCTCAGAACAGCCCCTTTGATCATTTATCTTTTATTGTTGGATTTATAGTATTCCTTACAGTGAAATAAAAACATATGTAAATCTGTGTCTTAGAAATGTTACATGCCCTACTTGAAGTTAAAAATCAACGTAAGGATTTGCCGCTGTTAAAGAGTTAAACTCATGTTTCTTCTTTTCCCACTTACGATGTCATCAGACAGATCTATTATTAACTGCACTTCACTTTTATTTTTGCAGAAATGCAAATAAATCATCAACCTAAAATACAAGAGGAAGCAAATGGTAAATGTTGTTGCCACTTTTCATCTTTTAATCATCTGAAATAACCCATTTCTGTTTCAAGATTACCAACCTTACACATTTTTTATAGTACATTCTTACTGAGTTTAACTGTTGTTGATTGAAAAATACTTAAAATGAATACAGGAATAAGCATTAAAGTATAGTTGATTTATAAAGAAACTAACAGCAACTTTAGGCCCAAATGCTTTTTTCCTTAATGCTTCTCTTCAATAATTTAAATATATGGGGAAAATAATTATTGTCTGAATGGTTAAATTATATTAACTTCTTTTAATTGTACTTTTTAAAATACTTATTTGCATATTGGTTTCTTAGTTTTCTTTTAAAGTTTTTATAATTATCTTTTTCTATTAGATCCTCTTCAAATCAATCTGCAATTATAGTATTAATATGTTACATTTTTAAAATTGATCTGAATGAAATGGATAAATACTGTTTACTAGTATGCATACCAGGTTACCATATCTCTGTGTTTTCAAAAATGGATATACTTTCTACAGTGGTTTGAAACTAGGCAAAGGTTAGTGCTAACATTATTTTATTCATGAAATCCTATAATGATGAAGATGGCTACTGAGACATAAACAGTTCAAGCTTAAACTAGCATTCTTATCTATTTATATTAGGAACTGTGTTTCAGCTTAGTTTTTGTTGTTTATTTGGTAAGGAAAAGTCTGTTCATGTGTCAGATTCTTAGTATGGTCATAATTTTGCTAATGTTCCAGAATTTCTTAATAATTTTAAAGGACCTCAAGAGGTCTGTGTCTTATAATAAACCATCAAGTAATAAGGCTTGAAATGATATTCTAAGGAGGAAAATTATCCATTAATACCAGACCTTGGTGGGGCATATGTGGGTAATAAAGGCTAATAGTTTTAAAATGAAGGTTATAATTAAGGCAGAAAATATCAGAAGTCCTTTGTCAATAATGTAAGCCATGTAATCAACATCAGTGATGTCAAACATGAAGTTGCAATGTACAGGGAAGGTGCTGACCTAGGACTTTGTTAGATATACTTCATCAAATTTGATTAAAATAAGTTATTTTAAAATGCTTGCTTGTAATTAATTATTTCTGTTGTCTTATTTTATGGCCTCATTAAAATGTATATTTTTTATAGTTCAAAAGTGGATTAGTCAAAGACTAATGAGTTTAGTTAGTTCATGATACACTGTCATTGTTGTCATTGATGTCAAACATGAAGTTGCAATGTACAGGGAAGGTGCTGACCTAGGATTTTGTTAGATATACTTCATCAAATTTGATTAAAATAAGTTATTTTAAAATGCTTGCTTGTAATTAATTATTTCTGTTGTCTTATTTTATGGCCTCATTAAAATGTATATTTTTTATAGTTCAAAAGTGGATTAGTCAAAGACTAATGAGTTTAGTTAGTTCATGATACACTGTCATTGTTTGTGAATGGTTCTGTCTTATTTCATTTTTAAATTCTAAATAATGTGACCTTTAATATTTCTTGGGATATGATTCTGGAAATACATTAGTGATCTCATAGTTATGTGAATGAGCTAATTTATGGTGTGGAAAGAACCTTGAAATGTTAAGCAGTCTAATCTATTGAGGCAGTGTTACATTGTGGTTAAGAATGTTGAAAAGCAAACATGAGTCTTAGATTTTGAAAGTATATGAAGCACATGTATGTCATTTATGCCTTTCTATGTAGCTTCGGGGGAAGAAAGTAGACCAAAATGCTATTTAAATTTAAAGGAGAAAAGGAAAAAGGACTCAACTAAGTTTATTTCACTTTCATTTTGAGGTGATCAACACTAAGTACAATTATGCACCATTACTAACTCCTAGCCATGTTTAATTAATTCCCACAATCATCTAGGCCATGTTTTCTAAACTTTGACACCTTATAATCTTAAATATTTATAATTCATATAGGTAAAATCATTCTTCATAGCAAAACTACCTACATTACTGAGTTAGACTGAACTTGGTTGTGAGAGAATATTTCAGTATCCATTGCTGGATTGAGTTTCTTCATTGTTATCCGTGCCTTTGGCATATTGCTCTTATATCCAGCCACTATGCTAAACCCCTTCACTAATTCCAATAAATTTATATTAATTATATAATAAAAAATAAATTTAAATTCTAGTTCTAGAAGTTTTTTCAAGATACAATTTGAATGATCTATGAAGACCATATCATATGTGAATTACAACACCTTTTCTTATCCTAATATGCTGTCTAGGTCCCTGGTACAATGTGGAATAGAAGCAGTGATGGTAACATTAATAGTGAATGCGTATATTATTTGCTGTGTAGTCTAAGTGTTCCAGAAAAATTTATATATTTCATCCTCCAGTAACCCTATGGAGTAGGTTGTATCATTATTCTACTTCACAGGTGATGAAACTAAAGGACAGAGAAGATTTTATAACTTGCCTAAAGTCACACAAACAGATTTAGAATTTGAATGCAAGCGGTTCAACTTTGGGGACTGTACTGTTCTTGCTTTAGAGGGACTGATTTTCACTGCCCACTGCCCCCAGTCACCTAAAAATGTGTGCGTGAGAGAGTATTTATCTTCTGTATCTTTGGATTTATCTTGTTGTGTTATTTTTTTAACATATTAAGCTACATTTAGCTTTTAGCCTTGTTTCAAATCCAAGTGAAAGGATGTTTTTAATTGTCAGGGGAGATTATTATTGTTATTATATTTCAAATTACTCTTTTCTCAACCAGAACCTTTGTGGGCATAGGTTGGGTTTTTGATAAGCTCCTTTTACTACCCCTTATTTGGAACCCAACCTTTTGCTAAGGGTGTATCCCCGTTTGGCTTACTTCAAAAGTCTCAGGTCCAGCTCCCACCCTCGTGTGGCCATTGTCACTCATTCTCCTGGCTTGGAGTGTTGGCATCCATCACACCTGCAGTCCTCGCCTTCTTGTTTGCTGAGTGCTCACCACTCACTTTCAGCTAGTGGCCCCTTTTATTATTAATATGCAGTGGATAATTTTTCTTACTTCCTTGAGATTAGAATAATGTACTAAAAACAATTCTTTTTTTGTGATTTATCCAGAATCTCATTGTATTATAGTGAGATGGCTTTAAAAATACCATCTCAGGGCCAGGTGCAGTGGCTCATACCTGTAATCCCAGCACTTTGGGAGGCTGAGGTGGCCGGATCACTTGAGGTCAGGAGTTTGAGACCAGCCTGGCCAACATGGTGAAACCCAGTCTCTACTAAAATACAATAATTGGCTGAGCGTGGTAGTGCATGCCTGTAATCCCAGCTACTTGGGAGGCTGAGGCAGAAGAATTGCTTGAATCCAGGTTTCAGAGGTTGCAGTGAACCTAGATGGCACCACTGCACTCCAACCAGGGCAACAGAGCAAGACCCTGTCTCAAAAAACTAAATAAATAAAGTACCATCTCAGGAAACTGGCTTGGAAGTGTAAGAACCTTGTCATCAGCCAAGCAGTTAGTAAATGAAAGAACTGATATTGGAACTTAGCTCTTAACCATTATACAAAACTGCTTGATTTTAATGACTCAGCTTCCTACATGTACTCAAGGATTTCTGACTTCAGGGATTTAAAAATTCTTGGAGCACTTATTTATTTATAGGCAATGCCAACTCTTTGTAGTATCATTAACAATTTGGTGGATTATATGTGGTAAAGATTATTAAAATATTTTCTCTCTCCTCTCAATTCTATTGCCTGTACATGCTTGGCTGGCCTCACTGCCCAAATAGTGTCTGCTCAAAGAAAGAAAATTAAATTTAATGATTAGTCTCAGTTAAACATGATTAAGAACATAAAATATTCTATCACATCATCATGCATTCTGAGTCAACTATAGATGGCTTTGTATTGCCTTCTACTCTGATCATTCAGGGTACAATTTCCTGTGGTGGTGTGGATAATGACAGAGTAACAGCCTACCTCTTGTGTTGGAGCCTTCTGTCTGTTGTGTCAGCCTTATTTCCTCCACAGGAAGACACACTGTGGCACCGGGGAGCCTGGGCAGGCCTCAGGAATCAGTGTCTCAGATGAGTGTGCATAATTTGTGAAGCTGAGATGCCAGAGGAACCATTTTCAGGATTGCCTTGTCAGTCCCAACATACAGAGCCTGAAACTAGGTTAATGAATTCCAGCAGGGCTAAGTGGGAAAAGAGAAGTCAACTTGTGAACAAGTTTAGAATCAAAAAGAGAGAAGGTGAGCCAAGAGGAATTCTCCCAGCAGAAGCCAGATGCTGTGACTTACTGTTTAGTGCCTGAAACCTTTGGTATGGGCATGCCAGGAAGTGTTAAGTGAGCAACCAGGAATACAGTGCAGTGTTTCTCATGCCCTGGCTGGGTTTAGCTTCATTTGCTCCCAAATTAAGTAGCTAGTGTTTAGTTTTTGTTTGATTCTAGAACATTGGCTCATACCCTTTTTTTTTTTGGTTTGAGACAAAATACCCATAACTCAACATAGCAGTGGAATGGAATGGATTTGACACTGAAACAGTAATACTCAGCATCTTCAGATATCCAACAGCCATGCAGAAACATCACCATCAACAGCCTGCACCTCAACCACTTTGTGTTTATAAATAATTCACAGAAAGCATAGAATGGTTTGGAGTGAAATAGACTTAATCAGGGTATGTCTTGTTAGTCTGAAGCAAGTTTTCTAAACCTTGGGTCTACTGACATTTCAGCTTGGATAATTTTTTGTTGTAGGGGACTGTCATAAATATCAGGGTATTTAGCAGCTTTCCTGGGTTCTACTCACCCACTGAATGGCAATAGCACGCACCTAGTTGTGATGACAAAAAAAAAAAAAAAAATGTCTCCAGACATCAACAAATGTCTCTAAGGGGCAAACTCACCCACAGTTGAGAACTGCTGACCTAGAAAATAGTGGTTCTGCTGGAAAAGTGGTCAGAGGGGTGTGGAGATGGGGAAGTCTGGGAAGGAGGATGTGGGGAACTGTTTGCTAAAAACGTCTGTAACTGCAGCATTTTCTGTGCCCTTCTGAACTCAACAAAAGGTGGAATCAGCCTGGGCAGACATCTGAAACTGCCTTGAATAACTGTGTAAAGCAGAAATGATAGTATGTGACATTTTTGCTGTACACTATTAGGTCATAAAAGATGACACCACTCCTGCCTGGCTCACTTTCTGGGAATGTTAGTCTTTAGAATCCAGCCACTGTCCTGTGAAAAAGCCTGGACCTTATGGAGAAGTCTGCATGGAAAGGAACTAAGGCCATTGCTCTGACCCCTGGCTGTGTTTGCCACCAGCACCACCTTGCCAGTCACATTGAGAGAATTATGTTGGAAGCAAATCCTCCTGGCCACAGCTGAACTGCCCCAATTGACACTATGTGGAGCAGAGATAATCCTTCCCTGCTAAGCCTGGCCCAAATTGTACTTTCAATGGCATAAGAAATGATTGTCATTGTTCTGCACCGTTAAGTTTTAGGATAGTTTGTTATGCGGCAATAGATCATGGTAGCAGTAGAATTGGTAGTGGATAGGCTCTTATAGACCTGCATACATAGGTCAAGACTTGGATTCTAAATATATTGAAGATTATGAATTACTTTCCTAATGAGCAGCGCACAGTAATGTGGGTCTGAAAAGTAGATTTGAACCTAGTAGATTGCTTAGGATGTTGGGACACAAAGCACTCAGGAATTGTTAGCAAATGCAGTCAGCCTTCCGTACCTGCAGGTCCTACATCCCTGGATTCCATCAACCACATATCAAAAAGTTCCAGAAAAAACCCAAATAATAAAAAGTAACAATATAACAACAGAAAGTAATACACATTTAAAAAATACTATTTATATAGCATTTATATGGTATTAGCTATAAGTAATCTAGAGAAGATTTAATGTATATGGGAGGATATGCACAGGTTATTTGCAAATATTGTGCCATTTTGTTGTTGTTTTTGTTTGGTTAGTTTATTTTTTAGAGACAGGGTCTTGCCGTGTCACCCAGGGTAGAGTGCAGTGGCATGATCATAGCTTACTGCAGCCTTGACCTCTTCGCCTCAAGGGATCCTCCTGCCTCAGCCTCCTGAGTAGCTGGGACTACAGGCATATGCCACCACGCCCAGCTAATTAAAAAAAAAATTGTAGGGACAAGATCTCACTGTATTGCCCAGGCTGGGCTTGATCTTCCCACGTTGGCCTGCCAAAGCACTGGAATTACAGATATGAGCTACTATTCTTGGCCAACTAGGCCATTTCCTATAAGGGACTTGAGCATCTTTGGATTTTGATATGAGGGGGCATCCTGGAACTAATCTCCCTGGAACACCGAAGGATGACTGTAGTCAAAGGAAGGCAAGTCAAGTTTTCCATGTAAGCCAAGATAAGGTGGGTGATTAAAGAGGCAATGGGACATGGAAGGGGTTTGGCAGCAAGTATCAAGGATACAATGGAAGGGAATTTGGGATGAGGACAAGGTGGAAATGCCAAGGCTGAGCTGCTAGAATCCAGGTTGAAAATCATCACAGGGAACCTAGGGCACCTGGAAAGAATTTGATATTTAATTTTCACACTCTCCTCCCTGTTAAGGGTCAAGATTTGAGGTGGAATCAGATGTACTAAATAGGCAGGGGATGCATGGTAAACTGCACTGAAGTATAGTTGTCCTACCTAAATAGTGATACAACAAGCTCTCACATGCGGGAGGCTGCTGAGTGTTCCAGTTAGCAGTGCAGATTCTGAATCTTGACTGCACCACTTACTCACTGCATGGCTTGGGAAATCAGTGTATTTCTTTATGCCTCAGTTTCTTTCCTATAAAATGTAGGTAATAGTAGAAACTCTTGGGATTGTTGTGAGAATTAAATAATATCCATAAAGTACCTTGAACAGAGCCTAGTACATCTTATGTATCCAATAAACATTAGCTTTTAAGCTGTATGTTTCACTTGTAATGGAACCTATCCCTGTCTTGAGTGCTGCGGCTGTAGTCCCACTGTGCACATGTTTGGACTACAGCAAGCACTTCCCACCCTGTTGGCTGACTCTGTCACTCTTCTTAGTCTTCTCTCTTTAGCCCTGTAAAGTGGAGTGTTCTTTACTACATCATACAATAATCAGTGGTAAATAATCACAGGAATAACAAGAGATTCATCTTAGACCAATATCAAGATAAAATAGGTAACAGATTCATTTCTGATAATGTTTTATGATTGTTTTCTGGACTTAAAGTGGAGAAAATTGAGCACTGTTCAAAACCATTTTATTCTAGGAAGCATAGCTGTTTCTAATTCGGTGTCAAATTTATCCCAACTCCTGTGGTAGTCAGCACAGAATTTCTCTATTGCTTTACGTGTATAATAGGATTAATGATATTTGTCTCTTGAAAGAATAAAAATATTTGTAAAGCACTTAAAATTTAAAAAATCTCATGATCCTCTTATGAGGTTGTATTTTGAAGGACTTGTGAATTTATATACATAGAATTATTTAGAGATAAAATTAATAAAAATCAGAATGATCTGTCTTGTTTATAGTATCTTTGCTAAATATCATATAAATATATTTATATGACCTTGAAAATGTGGATCATACAAGGTCAATATTTGTTTTGATTATCTTTGTGCTAATAATAAGATCAATTATGAGGCAAATAATAATGTCCTTGTCCTTTGTATGAAAAATGACACTAATGACACGTCATCAGAAGGACTTGTTTTTGTTAATTGGTAAGTAGTTATATATTGTGCTGAAATAATCTTAATAGTATCTTGAATATCCTTCCTCATACAGGCAGCCTTGCTTTTCAAAATACATTTTAACGGATCCCAAAACGTTTCATAAATCATCCATTCATTTTTTGAAAGGCTGTTATGTGCCAAATGTTGTATTAGGCACTGGGAATACAGAGACATTTAAGGCCAAAATCTGCCCTTCAGGGGCTTAAAATCTGGGTGGAGAGGGTCCTGATCTGTTAAGGCACTTACTTGCACGTCCAAATGTTGAAGTGTGCCTGGGTCCAGTATAGGCATGAGAGGGAGAGTGGTTCATTCTGATTACAGGGAGGGCTCTTTGTCAATGCTTCTTTTTTTCTTTTTTGGAGATGGAGTCTCACTCTGTCGCCTAGGTTGAAGTGTAGTGGCACGATCTCGGCTCACTGCAACCTCCACCTCCCGGTTCAAGCAACTCTCCTGCCTCAGCCTCCCGAGTAGCTGGGTCTACAGGCATGCACCACCATGCCCGGCTAATATTTGTATTTTTAGTAGAGATGGAGTTTCACCATATTGGCCAGGCTGGTCTCGAACTACTGACCTCGTGATCTGCCCGCCTCAGCCTCCCAAAGTGCTGGGATTACAGGTGTGAGCCACTGCACCTGGCCACGTTAATGCTTCTTAAGAGAAGCTGACCTTTGAGCTAGGATGTTCACCAGGTTAGAGGAGAGAGCTGAAAGAGAGGACATTTTGGCTGAAAGATTTTAGTCCAAGTCCTGGAGGAAGAAAGGAGCCTTTCAGGATAGCTGAAGGCTGGCACAAGGGAAGGTCACCGTGTGAGAGGGAGGCTGTAGAGGGGTCCAGTGGCTACTTGGAGGTGGGTGTTATGGGCAGTGGGCATCAATATTATAAAAAGAGCTAGATTAGACATTTGACAGGCATACCAACCTATATGTAATATTATGTCAGCATGGATGTAATGATTGAGAAAGTTTTATTTATTCTGACCCTTCCTCACCACCTAAAATCTGGGGTACTCTGCAGGACTTTTTTGGAGGTAGATCTGTTCAACTTTTGAGTTTTATCCCCCAAGTCACCTGCAGTTCTTCTCCATCTTTCCCTGCCACAACCCTCAACTTCTCCACCAAGTAAGAGCCAAACATTTCATGCACAGGGCTCTTGCTCTTTTTAGGCTGTCTCAATCTACCCCTGATTATTATAGTCAGGGAAGTGAGAGACTGCAGTCTGCAGAGACGCGCTGGGTGTTTTTGCTTTCACTGAATCTTCCTGTGTCCTACTCTGTTAAGGTAAGAGTCATGGGGACCACGTTTGCTGTCTAATGAGGCAAAGCAGACTGTTCCATTGTTTTTTTTTTATTGCATTGCAGTGACTTAAGGCAAGCAGATGTGAAGAGTGTTTTCCCTCAGTATGCCCAACTAACAATTGTGTGGAAGAAATGCATCCTCTCTGCATTTCTTTGAGTATTCAGTGGGTAGTTGCCAAGTAACTGAAAACGTGTCTAGACACAGATGTTTCTATATTCAACAACAGGGTTAATTTTCTGAACTGCAAAGTCAAATGCATGTAACCCCTGTAACAGAATACACAGAATAAGGTAAAGAAAAAAATGTTATGATCTAAGGAAGGGCTATTGAACTTTACTAGCTGTAGCAACTTTGCTCACCAAAATAACTCAGCCATGCTTTCCTGAGAATGCATTTCCACTTGATAAGAAAACATTGTGAAGGAAACAGTTAATGACAAGTCTGCAGTCTAATTTTTTCCTCTACCTGGGATACATGAAAGAGGTGACTCAGTCAAATCCCTGTGCATACATGCTAATAACTGGACATCCTGATAAAAATGCTAATGGTATTTATAAGTAAAAAGATAATGGAGAGTCCTTATCTGTGAAATGCTTTCAGCAGCTATTCTAGTTATCTATTGCTGTGTGAAAAATCACCCCCAAACTCAGTGGCTTAAAACAATAATTTATTATTATCTCTACCTTTCAGCAAGTTAATGTGACTCAGCTAGGTGATTTTTTGCTTGGAACTTCTCACACAACTTTAGTTAGTGCTGCAATTGCAGACATCTGAAGAGATAGCTCCCCTATGCTGCCAGCTGATGAGCCTGGGTTAGGCTTTTCAGGCCATATGGTCTTTGTTGCAACTACTCAACTGTGCTCTTGTAGTGTGAAATCACCCATGTACAATACATAAACAAATGAGCATGGCTTCATTCCAATGAAACTTAATTACAAAAACAGGTGGCAGGCCGGATTTGGCCCATGGGCCATAGTTTGCCAACCCCTGGACTATGATCTCTGCAGGGAAGAATGCTTGTCCTGGGTCCTGCTAGTGAATCATTAGTAAACTTGGTATTAGGTAAGATGCATAAACTGTGTGGAGTTTGATTTGATCATCAAACTCACTTGTTCCTTAGAGTCTCTCAAATGTTGAACACAATGTTTGTGCATAATGTGGACACAGTATCTGTAAGTCAACTTGTTAACAGATATCAATTTAATTCCAATTGTTGGCCTACATTACACTTGATGTTCCACATTCATGGATTCAACCAACAACAAATAAAAATATTTTTAAAAAGGAAGGTAGTGTCTGTACTGAACATGTACAGACTTTTTTCATGTTATTGTTATCTAAACAATACATTCTAACAACTACTTATGTTGCATTTATATAGTACTAGGTATTAGAAGTAATCTAGATATGATTTAAAATATACAAAAGGATGTGTGTGTGTTATACAGAAATACTACACCATTGTGTATCAGGGACTTGAGCATCTATTGGCATTGGTATCTATGGGGATTTCTGGAACAAATCCTCCACAGATACTGAGGAACAACTGTAGGCTGAAGTTTGGAATTCTCTAGGTCAGTTTTACGTACACTGATTGCACCTGGTTACATGAGAATGGAAATGGCAGAGCACATACTTCTCAGTGTAAATATGGAAGATCCTGTTAGACTTTACTTCATTGTTGAGAAGAAATCTGAATTTATTATGGAATATTTGGAGATCATAGAGTATATCCGAACTACTTTAAAAGTATTTTTAACACAAAAGAAAGTAAGCCTCCTAAGGCTGTGATTTCCAAGAAAATTTCCTTTTATCTGCAGTAGGGTTTATTTAAATGAAAGGCATTGCTATAGTATCTCCCCCAATTTAAGCTTGGAAAAGAGAATGAAAGGGCACAGCCTGAGGTAGATTGTCAGTAATGGCTTATTGCATAGTCAACGAACTTTTAAAAAAATCTTTCAAAACATTGGTAAATGTAAGATAAATATTTAGACTTCAATTACATGGAATTTTCTTTCTTCCTTTGAAAACTCTAATAGAAGTAATTTTCCAAAGGGATTAACAGATGACAACATTTTTTGATATGAGTCCTTGGGGTTGAATAAACAGTAGCTATAAGGCAAAGGAAAAAAAAAAGAAATGTATAGATAAAATATCTGAAGGCATATTCTTTTGATTTTTTTGATGAAAAAAGTTTTACAATAGAAAATTACAGAAAATACTTGTAATTTTGGCACATATACAAGCAATACAAAAACTGTAAACATACTTTTAGCCCTGTTATAAATAAATTATTTCATAGGGCAGTGGAACTTTTAATTTAAAAATAAACTCAGAATGTTCCTCTATGTTATTTTCTACAAGTGTTCTCAACTATTTTGTATTTAAGGTAGTGAAACATTCTTAGAGAAGTTCAGTGATTAGATTTTTAAAGCATGAAATATAAAATTTGTTTTTTTTTCCAATTGCAAAGAGAAAAACATGCTTAGGAAAACTTGAAAGTGAATAAAAATAACTGCAGAAGATGTTTCATTAGTTATCCCACCCTTAAGGCCTGTGTCATCGTGACATGCTAATTCCAAAAAGGAGGAACACAGACATATTATATGAATCAGTGGTTCCTTGCTATTTGCCTCTATTTCAGTAAACAAGACATCCAAGCTTCTGTGCAAACTTATTCCCGTCCTTGCCCCCATGATAGTAGGGGGGATCATGATAGTAGTAGACAGCAGGTCCAGACGGCCCGGGAAGGAGATAAGGATGAGATAGGAAAGAAGGCCTACAAAAAAGGAAAGAGATCCTTCAACTTCTTGAATTATGCATCAAAGCACAGGTGTGAGGTTTTCTGTAAGAATTAAATTATGATAGGATTCTCAATGGGACTTAGTTTTAGATTTGCCTGTTTCTTATTTTGCCACATGAACTGTAGTTCCTGAAAGCTGGCTGGCTGCAGGGTAGAAGTAGCAGTGCACCCTCTTGAGTTCTGCTGCCCATTTGAGGTACTGGGTCCATCTTTCTTAACAAAGATGACATTATGCAAAATTTACTTGATGCAAGTTTTATCAAACTGTTTAGAGATTTTCAAATGCTGTTTATGGATATACGGACAGTGGTGGGTGGGGAGAGGCATTGTTGTTTTAAAAAGAAAATCACATCTTAATGGAAGAATTGCTGAGAACTTGGTGGGCAGAGTGTGGTGGTTTTAATCGTATTTTGGAAATATAAGAATTACTCACAGGGTAGTAGGTTTATGGAGCCTTGGAAAACAACAGTAACAACATCTTCAGATTACCCCTGCACTCTAGGGACAAGCTGTGATGAGTAGAAGTGTATGCCCTGCACAGAGTTCTGACTGGCAGGACTTTGTCCTTTGCTATGCTTGGCTGTGTGTTGTGAACTCAGGGTGAGAGGGGTTCGTTGCTGTGGGTTTGATGATGTAGTTTCCCAAAGAAGTGCACAAAATAATAAAATGAAGACCTATTTTGTCTTTCTAACTAAACCAATCATAAAACAACTTATACTATACATCTTTTTAATTGTTTCCTGCCATGCTCTGCTTGTCTCAGCCTTTCTGTGCTCTCAGTATCACTGCAGCAGGAAGCTCAGTGATCTCCTATGCTTTCCCGATGCATTGTCTTTCTCTATTTCAAACGTGTCTTTTCTTCATCCTCCCTCCCCAAGCCCAACTCCTTCTGCCAAGACCTATTTGTCCAGTACAGCATTTTTTTCCTTACTTGTTGGTTTGTTCCAGCTCTCAGGGAACTCCAGCAATTTTTCATGAGAAAGAAAGTTAGTAATTTTTTTGCCTTGTTTTTATGTCTTCTACATCCTTAGCACTATCTACTAGGATCACCAAACTGTGTTACTACTGTAGCTTGATAGGACTCTTCTAGGACAGATGATGCCTTAACGTCACGTTATCAGGATGCCTGTCATTCATTCCCATCCCCAAATTTGACAGTTATTTGCCTAAATAAATTCCTAAGTATTTCAGCTAAACACTTAATTCTAAATGCCTCCAATTCCTTGTTTTGCCCAAAATATGTATTGTTCTCAAAAGCCCACTGCTATTTGTTTTGTAATTAAGCTACAATATTTCCAAAACTTCTTTATATGCTAGCATTCAAGAAGGAAATCCATGATAAGCAATTATTTTCACACTTGATTTCACAAACTATTCATAACCAAGTAAATTAAGTAGAAATCTTTATTTTCTTAATATTAATGTGTTTTCCCTCTATACTTTTATATTGATTTCCTTTTTCCTTTGCAGATGAAGACTGGAAGGTGACTATTGTCACTGGGGATCCTGAAAATGCTGGCACCACGGCAACAGTGTTCCTTTATGTCTATGGAGAAACAAAATGTTCAGGTCCTATTATTTTGGGATCTGGGAAACACCAGCTGTTTAACTCTAACACTGCAGATATATTCAAGGTAGAAATGATATAGCGATAACTTGTTTGCTGAGATATATTGTGACGTACATCCCCGCAGATGAAATGGAGAGTAATTTTTTGTTGTTCTTTTGGTATTGCATTCACATTAAATTTGCTTGGTATATGTGGCGTGTTTTATCCCATGGGAGCTGGGAAACAGTAATAACAACTGGGACATAAGATTTTTGTTTCTTCTTCATTTTTTTATTTCTATAAAGGCAACAAAGTATATGCATTTTAGAACATTTAAAAATTAGAGTGGAATAATTTACTACTAATCCTGTCATCATGCTGAGTATTTTCATTTTTGAATATCTGTCTCAGTCCTTGTTCATACCCATACATGTTTTCCACAAGCACACTAACACATATGATGGAGCATGATGGTATGATGGAACGGTGGTGCAGCCTAATGACTAAGACATGGGCCAAAGAGTCAAATAGTCAACATTAAAATGCTGACTTTGCCACTTACAAGCATAGTGACCTGGACATATTATTTAACCTTTCTGTGCCTCACTTTCTTCAATAATCTTTACTTCAGAGGGTTAGAATGAGGATTAAATTAATCCTCAGTGTAGTATCTGAAATGCTCAATAAATGTTTGCTATTAATATTGCACTACATAGGCAATTTTGTAGCACCCTGTATTACATGTAATATGGCCATTTATGAAAGGAGCTACATAGTCTTCCCACTTAAAATTTTTATTGATTAGATACTAAGTAATATGCTATGAATAAAGAGAACACTTTGGTGTTGTTGGACATTTAAATGGCTTTCAAGTTTTTGGTATTATAAATAGTGCTGCAACAAACATACTTTTAACCTTAGCTTTCTTCTTATTTTTTTAACCAAAGCTACCTATTTTCCTATGACAAACTCTGAGAAATGGTATTACTCTTGAGCCATTTTGAAAAACTACTTTGTGAAAGTATCTGATTTACATAGCACATTGCTTCCCAAAACATAGTAAACACTGGTAAATTTTAATGGTTGTTAAATCCCTATGACATCCCAAGTCATGTTATCTATTTCTGCCATACAACATGTTTAATAATTTCAATTACAATTTATCAGTTTCTTTGTGCAAGTTAGAGTATGTAACTGTGGATCTATGGAAGTTGTCTTCATTTCTTTTTGTTAAAAGTGCTTTTTGGCGATGTAATTCACCCTAACATTCATATCATAACATTCATCCATTTTTAATATTTTTAAATTTTTTTATGTTTTAAAGTTTTGTTTTAAATTCAATACATTGGATATGTAATTGTATATATTTATGGGGTACAGTATGATGTTCCAATACATACATATATTGTATAATGATCAAATCAGGGTAAAAAACATTCACCCATTTAAAGTGTATAAAGTGTACAACTCTGTGAATGTACTAAACAATCACCACAATCTAATTTTAGAACATTTTCATCACTCCAAAAAGAAGGCCAGTACCCATTAGCAGAAACTCTCCATTTTTCTATCTCCCAGCTTTAGGAAACTAGTGATCTACTTTCTGCCTCTATACATTTGCCTGTTCTAGACATTTCATATATGTGGAATCATGCAATATGGAGTATTTGTGTCTGACACTCTTTTACGTAGCGTAAAGAATGCTTTAAAACTTAATCAGTGTTGCAGCATGTATCAGTGCTTTATTCTTTATGGTTAAATAATATCCTATTATATGAATGAACCACATTTTATTTATCCATTTATCAGTTGATACAGATTTGAGTTGTTTTCATTTTCAGCTGTTGTGAACAATGCAGCTATGAAAATCTATGTACAAGTTTTTGTGTGAACATGTTATCGTTTCACTATGTATGTATCATTTCACACATAAACTTGGGTATATACCTAGGAGTGGAATTTCTGAATCATATGTTTAACATTTTGAGAAACTGCCAAACTGTTTTCTAAAGTAGCTGCACCAGTTTTACACTTCTACCAGCAATGTACAAGGTTTCGTCTTTCTCCACATCCTTATCAACATTCGATATTATATGTTTTTTGATTCTAACCATCCTAGTGGATGTAAAATAGTATCTTATTGCGATTTTGATATGTATTTCTTTAATGACTAATGATGTTGAGTACCTTTTCATATGCTTGTTGGCCATTGATGTGTTTTCACTGGAAAAATATCCATTCAAATGACTTGCCCATTTTTATACTTGATCTTAGCCAAAGGGCTGAGAAGCAATGATTTGCCCATTTTTAATTGGATCATTTATCTTTTTATTAATGAGTTTAAGAGTTCTTTATAAATTCTGAATATGAATCTGTTATCATATATGTTTTACAATTTTTTCTCCTATTTTTTGAGTTGCCTTTTAACTTTCTTGCTGGTATGGATTTAAGTTACCTTCTAGTGTCCTTTCAAATCAGACTGAAGAGTTCCCTTTGGTATTTCTTGTAGGGCAGGTCTGCTAGTGATGAATTCTCTATTTTTGTTTTTCTGGGAAAGTCTTAATTTGCATATCCAAGTCTTGGTTGACAGTTTTCTTCTTTCAGTACTTTGAATATGTCATCCCATTTCTTTATGGCCTTTACGATTTCTGATGAGAAGTCAGGAGTTAACCTTATTAAAAATTCTGTACATATGATAAGTTGTTTGTCTTCTGCTGCTTTCAAGATTCTCTGCTTGTTTTTGGCTTTCAAAAATTTTACTGTGTTGTGTTTAGGTGTAGATCACCTTATTGTTGGTTTTAATAGTTACTGTGGTTGCAAGGTTGCCAGTTTTCAAGACTATTGTGGAGTTGGGGAGGGTGGTAGAGAGTAGATCAATGTACAATACACAAACCCTTATGCTTCTACCAATGTTCATCATTTTCATTGAATACATACTCCTCAATTTGTTATAATCCTTTGACTATTTTTCAGAGTTCTACATAATTTCATTTCAATAGTTTTTTTATTGCTTTTGTGGAGCACTGGATTCATGGAGGGTCTCAGTCTGCCATTTCGGAAGTCCTGCTCTGCTCTTACTATCTTGATCATATTTTGTTATTTTTAATTCAAGTTTCTGTTTCTCCATTAAATCTTCCATGATTTCCATACTTGCTGAAGATAAACAAGAACTGGCCCAATATAAATTTGGATTCGAGGCTATGTCATGTGACCAAATCCTTGGAATAGAAGAACCACCATCCAAGTGGCTCTTGAGACATTGACTATCTTATTGTCAGAACAGTGAAAATTTCCTTTTATATAACTGGTTCATATGGTAGGTGACAACATAGGGTAACTGTAATATTCTCCTGACCCAATCATAGGCCTTGAAGAGGAACTTGATTGTAGGACTTCATAAAAGAAGAGGATTCTAGTTTCAAAAAGGGCTTGCAAAATGGTGTCAGTGGCTTTGTAGCAATTTTGATATACACCCTCTATAGACTATAGAGTTCAGCTCTATGGTTGCACCTAGAATGTCACTGAGAGCCAAAATGAAGGAAATTAAACATCCTCAGGAAAACAATCAAGGCAAAATTAAGAGCAGAATGTCCATTATGGCAGAAAGTTGGAGAGAGTAGGCAGAGAGGAGTTTCTAGAAAACAGGGGCTAGACCTAGTTCAGTTGCTAACCCTTGAATCTGTTCATTGCCTGACATAGACTAGACACTCATGAATATCTGTTGAAATCATGAAAATTTAATAAAAATTACTTGGCTGAAATTTGTTTAATATTGGCTGCTTTATCTTGGGGGCATTCACTGTTGAATTTTTCTTGTGATCCTTCTCTGAGGGAATCATAAAAGCACCCATGTATGTTATATGGATATTATTTACTTATAAACCTGCCCAGAGATTTAGTTGGGCTTTTTATTGCATTTTTGCAAATTGAAATCTAAGTAGTATTCTCTGTTGCTTGGAAAAAGTTAGTGCTTACACCATTCACTCCTAGAAAGTCGTTTTCTCCTTCTGATTTACTATTGTATGAAGTCAATTAATTTTGTACATGAATAGGTTTAATATTTATTGTGAATTCCTAGGGCACTTGCCTAATCATTGAATATCCCTTATGCTTCTTAGAACAGAAATGGATAATACAGTTTTGCCTTTGTAAAAACAATTTATATCAGCAGCAAAGAGAAGACCTGTATTTGACCTCCAACTCTGCCCTTTACTATATAATGAAATATGGACAAAGCACTTAATATTTGTAAACTTTAATTTCCTCCTTTGTAAAATGCGTGCAACAATACTTTATATCTATGCAGATTGAAAGAGTTAAGAATCAATGCACTTTATATAAAGTATAAAACACTCTTATCATTATGCTCTTTAGGCTGACTCTTATGATACTGCCCACAAATTGTTGGAGACTTCCTGATAGGATGGGGTTTAAGATAATTTTTCAGATGAATGAAGGCAGGAATGCAGCTTGGCAGATGGCTTGTGGGTGGCTATTTCTGTCATGGGGGTATGTGTAGAAATGTCTGGAGGCTGGAGTGGGAGGAAGAAACATAGGAAAACAAGACTAGGTTGGCTGAGCTAGAGCAAGTCGGTGAGTATGTAATATCAAGAATGTTTATCTGGGTCTTTTCAATGTTTAAAGGTTAGATGTCCATGTGGACCTACAAACTATTAGCCATTATTAGCTAGATGGGTGTTAGCATGTCATTTTGATTTTGGCACAACTCTGGATGACTTTCTTTTCTCTCCTCCTTCTTGTCCTCTTTCTTCTTTATCTTCTTTTCCATTCTTTCCTCTTTTTTTTCTTGGAATCCTAAAACTTGGAGATTGGTGATATTTTACATTGACTTCATTCAGAAGTTTAGGAGTGGCAGCACTATGCAGTTCCCTGTTGACATGACTGACTTTCCTGTGGATGGCAGATCCTAGGGACAATTTAACTTAAACTTTTTCCTTAGTTACAAAAGTTGAAATATTTTTAAAATGACATCTTCTACAAATTTTCACTTCTAAATACTTATTAAGAAAAGTTAATAACGTTGCTCCCCTTAAATAGAAAATAAATTGCAGAAATAAAACCCCAGTTCAGATGATATCAGCAAGATAATAGAATAAAATTTGCTCAGCTTCAGTACTCCTCACAGGAAGACAAACTAACAATTATCTACAGAGAAGAGTGCCTTTGTGAAAATCCCAGAAACTGGGGGTGAGGTTGATGCACCCCACAGAAATGAGAAAAGTTCTCATTAAAAGGGTAAGAGAAGCAGTTACACTTTGACTGCTTCACCTCTCCCTCAGGCTGGCATGGCATCATACCAAGCTAGTCCTAGATGGACATCCAGCTTTTCCAACATTTTGGGGTGCTTCATGGGAAACTCACTTCTGCTTTGCCCTACAGGGTATACTGGGGGAATTGGCAGGGTTAGATTCTATGGGGTCAGCCAGGAACAAAGAAGCATGGCAGGGTTCACAGCAACCAGTGCACAGAACTTGGTGATAGCACTGCATCCCTGCTGTTATCATTATCACTGACTAACCAGAGAGCTTAGTCAGTGTCTCTGCCTAACCATGGAGCAAAACTAGTGGTACTGTCTGGCCAGAGAATACAGTCTGCAGTTTTGCCTGTCTTGGGTTCCAAACTAGTGGTCAGGCCAAGCCATGGAGCCTAACCTACAGCTCTGCCTGAGCAATGAGCCAAGCCAAAGTCCCGGCCTGACTCTGGAGCATATCTTGCAGCCCTGCCTGATCAACAAGCCCAGACAAAGACTCTGCCATGACATAGAACCCATCCTGTGATTCCACTAGGGAAGGCAGCACAGCCAGTGACCTTGTGCAACTATGGGGTAAGCCTGTGTCCCTGCCCAACCAGGGAGCTAGGCTAGCAATCCAGCCTACCATGAAGCCCTGTCTATGGCCCCTCTCAGCTGTGAAATTTAGCCTATAGCCCCACCTGATAATAAAACCCAGCCTATGATCTTGCTAAATTGTAGAGCATAGCCTCATGAAGCAGGGAGTCCAGACAGCAAACCCACCTACTTGTGGAGTGCAGCCTATAACCCCATCAAACTGCAGGGCACAATCTACAGATTCTCCCAACCTGAGACCCCAGTAGAGGTCCTCACTGACTGTGGAGCACAGCCAACAACTCTGCATTATCAAGCAACCCACCCAATAACCCTGCTCAACTGTGGGACACAGCCTGTGACCCTACCCAATTGCAGAGCCCAGACTGCAGCTAACCCCAACTGCAGAGCTCAGTCTGCATAAATGTGAAGTCCAGCCATGAGCACCGTCTGGCCAGAGAGATTGGTTAGGTCTCTGACTAGGAGTGATTGTGGAACTCAGCCTATAGCCCTGCCTAATCATAAGTCCAAGCAGCAGCACTGCTTGGCCAGGGAAAGCAGCCTATAACTCTGCCCAACCAGAGGCAATTGTGGAGCCCAACCAGTGGCCCCACATTGCCAGGAGCCCAACCAGAAGTTCTGCCTGACCACAGCCAGGTCAGCAGACCTACTGGTTGCAGAGACCAGCTTGCAGCTCCACCCAACATCAGAGCATGGACAGATGTCTTGCCCAATTGCAGACCTTGACAGAAAGCATCACCTACCCGTGAATGCTACCAGCTGGTCTGTCTAAAACCCCAGGCTGGGCTGATGGGTGGAGGTCTTTCCCTGCCAATGTGAACCTGTAAAGGCTAGAAGACCTGACTGCTTCCTTAAATGCACAGTCACCAATGCAAGAATATAAGGATCACAAAGAATCATGGTAACATGAAACTACCAAAGAAAACTAATAAAGCTCCAATAGTTGATCCTAGAGAAATGGAGATCTAGGAACTGTTTGACAAGAAATTGAGAATAATCCATTTAAACAAGTTCAGTGAACTTCAAGAACAAAACAGGTAGACAACTAAATGAAGTTAGATAAGCAACACATGATCAAAACTATTATAGAAATTCAACAAGGACATAGAAACCATTAAACAAAATTAAAATTCTAAAGCTGAAGAATACAATGAATGAAATGAAAAATTCAGTAGAGAGCTTCAACATTTGACTCAATAAAGAAGAAGAAAGAATCAGTGAATTTGAAGACAGGTCATTTGAAAATATCCAGTCGGTGGAGCAAAAAGGAAACAAAATAATTTTTAAAAGCAAAGAAAGGTTATTAGTTAATGGGATACCATCAAGTGAAACAATACATGCATTATGAAAATTCCAGAAGGAGAAGAAGGAAAGATGGAGACAAAAAGCCTACTTAAAGAAATGATTACTGAAAACCTTGCAAATTTGGGGAGAGAAATAGACATTCTGATTTGTGAACCCCGAGGGTCACTGGACGTGTTGAATCTGAAATGTTAAACACAAAGCAAATTATAAATAAATTGTCAAAATTCAAAGACAAAGAGAATTTTGAAATCAATGAAAGAAAAATGATTCTTTATATACAATGGAACCTCCACAAGACTATCAGTGGATTTCTAGCAGAACCCTTGCAGGCCAGGAAAGACTGGGATCAGATATTCAAAATACTAAGAAAAAAACTGTCGACCAAGAATACTGTACCCACCAAACTTGTCCTTCAGAAATGGAGAGATAAAGATTTCCCATCCCAAAGTGATGAAGGAGTTCATCACTTTACCTTCCTTACAAGAAGTGCTAAAGGAAGTTCATCAAGTTGAAATGAAAGGACACTAATTAACAACCTAAAATATATGAATGTGTGAAATTGGCTATAAAAATAAACATATATAGTCAAAGGCAGAATTATCTAAACTTTTATTATGGTGATGCATAACTCATTTCAATTCTAGTAGAGAAGTTAAAAATGTATTAACAATAACTATAACAACAATAACTTGCTATTAGATATGGAATACATAAAATATAAATTGTAATATCAATAACATAAAATATTAGGTGTGAGTTAAAAGTGTCATTTTATAGACAATTAAATTTAAATTATCTGGTTGTAAGATATTTTATGCAAGTCTTATGATAACCACAAAGAATAAACCTGCAGTAGATACACAAAAGATTAAGAGACAGAGATTAAAGAATACCAACACAAAATTCATCAATTACAAAAGAAGACAGTAAGCAAGGAAAAAAGGAGTAAAGGAAATATAAAGAATCAGAAAATTAACCAAATGGCAAGGATATGTTTTTAATTATCAATAATTACTTTAAATATAAATGGATTCAATTCTTTGATGAAAAGATGTACAACATTTGAATGGATTCAAAAACAAGATCCAATAATATGCTGCCTACAGGGGATTCACTTTAGCTTTAAAGACACACATAGGCTGTAGTTAGGGATGGAAAAGACTTTCCATGAAATGATAATCAAATATTGGCATGGGTGACTATAATTATATCATACAAATTGACTTTAAGCCGAAGACTGTCACAAGAGACAAAGAAGATTATTACTTAATGATAAAGGGATCAATTTATCAAGAAGGTAGAGCAATTATAAATATTTATGTACCCAACACTGAGCAGCTAAATATATAAAGTGAGTACAATTACAACAATAGAAGTGAAAGGAGAAATAAGCAGCAATATTATAATAGTAAGAGTCTTCGATATTAAACCCTCAGTGATGGATAGATCATCCAGATAGAAAATTGATGAAGAAACCATGGGTTTGAACAATACTGTAAACCCAGTGAACCTAACAGACATATACAGAACATTTCATCCGACAGCAGCAGAATACACACTATTCTCAAGGGCACATAAAATATCCAGGATAGGTCACATGTTAGGACACGAAACAAGTCTTAACAAATTCAAGAAGATTGAAATTACATCAAGTATCTTTTCTCACTACAATAGTATGAAACTCAAAGTAAATGACAGGAAGAAAATTGGGAGATTTACAAATACATGGAGATTAAACATACTCCTCAATAATTAAGGAGTCAAAATCAACTTTTTGATTTATTTTTGATTAGAATAAATCAAAAAATAACTTGAGACAAACACAAATGAAAATAGAACATACCAAAACTTACGTGATACAAAAGCAGTGCTGAGAGGAAAGTTTATAGCTGTAAATGGCTGCTTAATGAAACAATAAAGATCTCAAATAAACAAGCTAACTACACACTTCGAGGGATTAGAAAAATAGAACAAAATAAGTCCAAAGTTAGCAGAAAGAGGGAAACAATAAAGATTAGAGTAGGAAAAAAAAAATGAAATAGAGAGTAGAAGAACAGTAGAAAAGATCAATAAAACCAAAAATTAGTTTTTGGAAAAGATAAAATTAGCAAGCCTCTAGCTAGACTAATCAAGAAAAAAAGTGACAGAACTCAAATAAAATTATCAATGAAAAAGAAGACATTACAACTCATACCACAGAAACACGTAGGATCATAAGAGACTACTATGAACAATTATGTGTCAACAAATTGAATAACTTAGAGAAAAATTTATAGAAACATACAACCTAAAAACATTGAAACATGAAGAAATAGAAAGTCTGAATACACCAGTAATGAGTAAGGAGATTGAATCAGTAATCTCACAGCAAGGAAAAAACCAAGACCTTTAGTCTTCATTCTGAGTTCTACCAAACATTTAAAGAAGAATTAATGCCAAACCATCTCAAACTCTTCTAAAAAATTTCAAGTGGAGAGAATAATTCCAAACTCATTTTATGAAGCCAGCATTACCCTGATACCGAAGCCAGACAGGATATTAGAAGAAAAAAAAATTACAGGATAATATTCCTGATGAACATAGAGGCAAAACTCCTCAACAAAATACTGGCAAACACAATTCAAAAGCAGATTAAAGTATCATTTAGCATAATCAAGTGGGATTTATCCCTGGGGTGTAAGGATGGTTCAATATGTACAAATCAATAATTGTGAAACACCATATTAACAGAAGGAAGGATAAAAATAATATGATCATCTCAACAGATACAGAAAAAGCATTTGACAAATTTCAATATGGTTTTATGATAAAAACTCTCAGCATATTTAATATAGAAGGAATGTATCTCAACCTAATAAAGACCAAATATTATAATACCACAGCAAACATTATACTCAATGGTGAAAAACTGAATGCTTTCTCTCAAACATCAGGAAAAAGATAAGGGTGCCTACTCTTGCTACTTCGATTCAGCATAGTACTGGAAGTGCTAGTTAGAATAATTAGGGGAGAAAAAATAGGGCATCCAAATCAGAGAGAAGGAAATAAAATCATCTGTCTGCAGATGACATAATCGTATATATAGAAAATTCTAAAAATTCCACCAAAAAGCAGTTAGAATAAACAAACTCAGTAAAGTTACAGGCTACAAAATCAACATTTAAAAAATCTGTTGCATTTTCATACATTAACAATGAACTATCTGAAAAAAAATTGAATCCCATTTGTAATACCATTGAAACAATAAAATAATTAGGAATAAATTTAACCAAGGAGGTGAAACATCTCTACACTTAAAACAATAAGCCATTGTTGAAAGAAATTAAATATGCACAATTAAATGGAAAGATATTCCATGTTCATGGATCAGAAAAATTAATATTATTAAAATGTACATATTACCCAAAGCAGTTTACAGATTCAGTGAAATTCCTGTCACAATTCCAATAGCATTTTTCACAGAAATATAAAATACAATCCAAAATTTTATATGAAACCACAACAAACTCTAAATAGTCAAAGCATTCTTGAGAAAAAAGAACAAAGCTGGATGCATCACATTACCTGATTTCACATGATATTCTAAAACCATAATAACTAAAACAGTATTTTTATTTTATTGGCATAAAAAGAGACACAAAGACAAATGGAACAGAATCAAGAGCCCAGAAATAAACCCATGCATATACAGCAAACTGTCAATATTTGACAATATTTGTCAATATTTGACAAGGGCACCGAGAATACACAATGGGGAAATGTTACCTTTTTCAATAAGTGGTATTGGGAAAACTGGATATCCATGAGCAAAAGGATGAAATTGGACCCATGTCTTACACCTTTCACAGAAATTGATTAGAAACAATTAAATACTTAAAACTTCTAGAAGAGAAAGAAACCATAGGAAAAACCCACTTTTCCCTATGTTTTGGCAATGATGTTTTTGGCTATGACACCAGAATCACAGGCAACACAAGCAAAAATACACAAATGGGCTGTATTAAACTAAAACGCTTCTGCACAGAAATGAAAACAATCAACAAAATAAAAAGGCAATGAGTTGAAATGAAATGGGAATGGGAGAAAATATTTGCCAACCAAATATCTGATAAGGGATTAATATCCCAAATATATCGGGAACTCATTCAGCTTAATAGTAGAAAAACTTAAATAATATAATTTAAAAATGGAAAAAGACCTCAGTAGACATTTTCCCAAAGAGGACAGAAATGGCCAACATGTACACCAAGAAGTGCTCCAAATAACAAATCACCAGGGAAATGCAAATTGAAACCACAATGAGATACCACATTTAGCCTGTTAGCATGGCTATCATCAAAAAAATAAGCGATAATAAGTTTTGGTGAAGATGTGGAGAAAAGGGAACCCTTGTATACTGTTTGTGGGAATGTATCGTTACAGACATTATGGAAAACAGTAAGGAGAGGCCTATAAAATTAAAAATAGAGCTACCATATGATCTGCTTCTGTGTATATATCTGAAGGAAACAAAACCAGTATCTTGAAGAGATATCTGCACCCCTGTGGTCATCGCAGCGTCATTCACAATAACCAAGACAAGAAAACAACTTATTTCTCCATCAATGAATGAATAAACATAAATAAAGCCAAAAAAGACCTAAAAACCCTAATACAGGTGCAGAATATATTATGGAAAACATATCATTGATTTTCAGAAGGGTTAAATTTTCTCAGGCTAAATTTTAGAACAAAAATATTATTGGCTTCAGATATCAATCATTTTTTATTTATTGGAAGACAACTGAAAGAATATGGCATGGCCTACTCCTTAAGAAGCCAAAAGCCTTTGTGGAGAGGGAAGATTAAGGTTGTTTGCTGCTGTCTGCTCTGAGCTGGATGACAGATATTTAGCAAAACTGAAACATGAAAGAAAAAATGTCTTTCTCTAATCTCTCTCTGTTGACATCTTCTTTTGAAAGACTAACGTCTTTATTTGTGGACTTGATCATATCCTCCTCTATCTCTCAAGATTGTGTCCCATTAGCCATCCTTATTTTTTCTTGCATCTTCAGGATTATTCTAATTAACTCTTGCCTTCAACCTGCCAACAGGCTTGTTTTTCCTGTTCTAAATATGACCCTTACTCTACTCTTAAGTTACAGTTTTCCTTCTCTTTGCAGATCTTCAAAGTACTAACCCATACTCATTCCTTTACCTCTTTCTCTTTCCATTCTCTCCTAATCTTGCAATTTGGAATATTATCTCATCACTCTATTTAAACCACATTTTCTAGGATCAGCAGTGAGATTCTGATTCTTCCTCAACTATTTTTCTCAATTGGTAGGCAAGGAATTATTGGGTGAACAGACAGTGCAGTGGTAGATGTGAGTATTGGAACCAGATATCCTGGGTTCAGATTTTAGCTTCTTGACCACCTGTGTGTTTGTGCACATTTACCATTTTATTCTCTGTAAAATTATTAAAAATAATAGTACCTAAGAGGACTGTTGTGAGGATTATGTGGATATATAAAATCAACGTAAAATTTTCAGCATATAAAAGGGCATGTAGTCAATACTCAAAATTTTTTAAAGTATTTTTATTGTGTTTGGGAAGCAAAGAGACAAAAATGTTTCAGGAAACTGTAGGTGACAGTTATAGGTTGAATTGTGTTCCTCTAAAAGATATGTTGAAATCCTTGATACCTGTGAATATGACCTTATTTGGAAATAGGCTCTTTACAGATTTAATTATGATATAAGTTAACATGAGGTCATACTAGAGTAGACAGGGCCTTGATTCAATATTACTGGTGTTATGAGAGAGAAGAGAGGCATCGAGAGAGAACACTATTTAGTGACAGAGGCACAGATTAGATTGGTGAACTGCAAGCCAAGGGATGCCAAGGATTGACAGCCACCACCAGGAGCTAGAAAGAGGCAATGAAGGATTCCACCCAGAGTCTCAGAGGGAGTATGGCCTCACTGACCTCTTGATTTCAGACTTCCAGCCTCCAGAATGGTGAGAGAATAAGTATCTATTGTTTTATGCCACCCAGTTTGTTATGAAAACCCTAGGAAATGAATATAGAATCCAACAGTCAGATGCTTCACAGAAATGAGGAACAAAAATGGAAAGAAAATGGATCAATTTGCCAACAAAGAGGATATTAGTGCCTTTCAAAAGAGCTGTTTTACTAATCTTGCTGAGAGATATTATAGGGAATGATAGAATCTATCATGGGGTGAAGAGAAATGGTGGTTCTGGACATAGAGCCACTTGCCCATTACATTTGTGAGAGGGAAACAGGTATTAGAGCACAACAGTGTAAAGAGTAGGACCCTTTTTAAGAATATAAAAATTATCCATTTTTGCATGAGAAGAAGGTGGCAGTGGAGAGACATTTTTGTATATAAGACTGCTGAAGACAGTTGGAGTAAGTGTTAGAGTTAGATCCTTCAAAAGTCAAGAGATCTACTCTCTTAACAGCTACCAAGGATGCGGTTGGAAGAATAGCTTTTATAGAGGAGGACAGCACCTCTTCATCATTTTTGAGCCTAGAAATTAAGCTAGGAAATAGTTGTAATAATAGACGTTAAGGTAGAAATAAAGTACAGTTTGGCTGTAATAGTTGCTTTAGAAATTTGAATATGTTCCAACATAATCAATATATTAAAGAACAGTGAGCATAAGTGGAATTTCACGTTTGCTTATGCACGTTTTATCCATAAGAACCACTAGATGAGTGCAGAAAACTCTACCTAGCTGAATTGAGTCACATAGGACTACACACACACACACACATGCACACACACACCTCAAACACCTACCAGCTACCTCAGTTCACTGCATGTGTTAGGAACCATACTTATTCACATCTGATGTTAAAACTATCCTTCCAATTTCAAATACTCCTTCTTCCACAACTTGAAAATAACTTACAAGCTGCAGTTGTTTCCACACCCCTTCCAGGAGAAAACTTTGTGTCTTTTCAAAATAAAATATCATATTTATTATAGTATTTATGTATTTCTTAACCATTAGCATGTATATAACTGTGCTACCATTTTTATTAGGTTCCTATCTTTTTTCTGATGTCATTGATGAAGTTTCCAAGTGTTGTTTCCCAACTTATTTTTTTTTTTTTTTACCATAAGCCTATGGTTTTTATTGTAAAATTTTCCAGCGTGGTGATTTTAGGGACACGTGTCACATTATAAAACTGGTTATACCTATAGCAGGAGCTCCTCCTGGATGGTCTGATTTCCCTTTCATTTTATTTTTTTTACTTGAGACAGAGTCTCACTCTGTAGCCCAAGCTGTAGTGCAGTGGTGTGATCTTGGCTCACTGCAACCTCCGCCTCCTGGGTTCAAGCAATTCTCATGCCTCAGCCTCCCGAGTAGCTGGGACTACAGTCACATGCCACCATGCCCCAGTTTTTTATATTTTTACAAGTTTTTTTGTATTTTAGTAGAGAGGGGGTTTCACCATGTTGCCTAAGTTGGTCTCAAACTCCTGAGCTCAGGCGATCTGCCTGCTTCGGCCTCCCAAAGTGCTGGGATTACAGGCATGAGCCACCGCGCCCAGCTGGTGGTTCGATTTCTAAAGTATAGAAGAAGCCAGCAATATTTCTATGAGTGGAATTTCATTTGCTCAAGGTAATGAACAAAGAGAGTGATAGACTAGAAAGTCTATGAAGACAACAGAAATACATTAAGGAAACAAGGGAAACTGAAGTCTTCACATTGTCTTAATTTTGTTGGTTCTATTATCTACTTGTTCCCTGAAACTTAATTATCAAAAAATTCACAAATTGTATCATGTAGGTTGTCAATTAATAAATTGAGCTTATGGCTCAAGTAACTTTCAGGCATGAGACAATAGAGGCAAAAGATCATTATCCTCAGATGATTTATTTTGAGGGCATTAGTGTTCTTATTGCATGTTGAGCCAGGTAAATTTGAAGTGATTTGTCCTCAGAATATTTCAATTATTGTAACGTATACGGGAAACATTCTTCATCATTTTAGTTGCCACTTAAGGAAGAAAAAGTAAATTATAAAGTTGTTCCTATCCTGGCTCGACAATATCACACATACCTGTACATCTATATTAGTCTCTATTTTTATCTTCATCTTCTCTTAACATATGTAATGTTAACATATACAATATTTGTTACATTTCTTTTTCTATAGAACTGTGATAGCAAAAATGTTAATATTTTATATACAATTATTATATTCAACTTTTTTTTGGATTTGGTTTTTCCTACAGCATAATATGTAAGTAATATAGTGAAAATAAATGTCTACGTATTTTGAGAGTATGTTAATTAATTAGAAAAGCTTTTTGTTTTAAAGATGAAACCCTGAAATATCTTGGTGATGTTATTTGCTACTATAATATAAAAGTAAAATAATAGAAAGCTATATGTGATTGAACTTAATACTCTATAAATTTTGTAATAATTTTCCATTTTAACTTAAATAAATCTCCCACGAATCCAAATATATTCATTCAAAAAACATTTATTGCGATCTATTCTTTACCAAATACCATGACAACAGCTTTTACTTTCTTTAAAATTTATGGATACTTTTGACTTCTCTGTATCTTTATAGTTAATGGGTTTCTTATAGACAGTATGGAGTTGGGTCTTGCTTTTTATCCTACCTGGCAATCTGTCATTTCACTATGTTTAGACCATTCTCACTTAAAGTGATTATTATATAATTAGAATAAGGTCTACCATCTTGCTAGTTGTTTTCTATTTGTTCTATTTTTTCCTTCTCTCCTTTTTCTCCCCTTTTTCTGCCTTCTCAAGATTTAACTGAACTTTTTAAATGCATCAATGTTATCTCCTTTTTTGAAATTATTTATACATTTTTTTCTTTATTAAAAACATTCTACTGGTTTCCCCATGGTTTAGGGTGTCTATTTTAAAATAATCTGAGTCTCCTTTCAAATAATATGACACCCCATGTGCAGTATAAGGGTCTTAGAATAATCCAAATTTCTACTTCCCATTTCTTATAGCATTGTTGTCATACATTTCACCTTTATTTATGGGTAATCATACAGTATATAATAACTGATTTTATTTTAAATAGTCAGTTATATTTTAGAGAATTAAAAATAAGAAAAATAATATTTATTTTACTTTTATTCCATTTACAATGTTCTTGATTTCTTTGTGTAGACCAAGATTTCTGGCCTATGCCACAAACCTTCTGTAGGAAGAATTACCTTCAATATTTTTTGTTGAATAGGTCTGTTAGAAATATATTTCCTCAGTTTGTGTTTATATGAGAAAGTCTTTATTTATCCTTCATTTTTAAATGGTGTTTTTACTGGACATGAAATTCTGGATTGCCAGTTCTTTTGTTCTTTAGTACTTTGAAGAAGTCAATTTATTGTCTTCTGTTTGCATTTATTCCAACAAGAGCAATGATGTAATTCTTATTCTTCCCTCTACTCATAATGTATCTTTTTCTCTAACCACCTTCAAGATTTTCTCTTTGTCTTTGGTTTATAGCAATTTGTATATAATTTGCCTCTGTGTGTGTGTGTGTGTGTGTGTGTGTGTGTGTGGGTGGGTGGGTGTGTGCGTATTAATATTTATCCTGGTTGGTGAGCTTCTTAGCTGATTTGGTTTCTGTATCTAATTTTGAAAATTTTTGACCATTATCTTTTGAAAATATTTCTCATACCCTGTTCTCTTTCTTCTTTTTTCAAGATTCCAACTGTATGTATACGAGACTACATGTTTGATATTGTCCCATGTTCCCAGATGCTCTGTTCTATTATTTTTCCATTAACAAAATCTTTGTGTTTCAATTAACCAATCTAAATATTCATTAATTCTTCCCTTGGCCATGTTGAATCTGTCAATGAGGCTGTCAAAGGAATTATCCATCTTTGTAACTGTGTTTTTGATTTCTAGAGATTTCTTTGGTTCTTTCTTATAGTTTCCAATTGTTTTACTGAAAGTACTCATCTGTTTTTTTTATGTTGTCCACATCTTCCATTAGAGGTTTAAACATTTAATCATAGTTACATTAAATTTCTTATATGATAGTTTTAACATTTGTGTCATATCTGAGTCTGATTTTGATTATTGTTTTGACTCTTCAGATTGTGGTTTTCTTGCCTTTTCCCAAGTCCTGTAGGTTTTGTTGTTGTTAGAAGCTGGATGTGTTGTATAGAACGGTAGATAGTGAAATAAATACTGTTAATACTTGGAGATAAGCACACTTTCCTTCTGCTCTGCATTTAGTGGAGGAATTTGTACTAATGTAACCATTACTTGAGCTGAGTTTAAAGTCTGTTGTTGCTATGGTTACTTTCAGTGTAACTTTGGGTTCCTTTAGTAACACCTTATGTTTAGGATATAGTCTAATTAGAGAGTTTTTCTCAATATTTGCTTCCCAGTTGGCTTGGGTGTGTCTACCTGGCTTTGGCTCTTCTGGTTTGTCTGTTGCAGCTCACAGCTGTATTCCCCTGTTATTTTTCCTCAACACCTGTTAATGTAGTGTTGAGAGGGTGGGGCAGGTGTATGTTCTCAGATGTTCTGATTAAGCTTCAGTCTCAGCCAGGTGTTGCGAACCTTCACAGGTGTTCCTGCTTCTCCTCCGGGCGTAGCGGGCCTCAGATGTGTTTCTGCCACTCCCCTCAGAATCACAGACTTTTTTTCCAGTGTTGCCCTTTCTCAGTTGCAATGTATTTCTATCAGTGCCCCTCAGATAACAGTTTCTGTTTCTCTTCCCTCTGCAAATTACATCTTTTGTTCCATAGGTGAGATAGAGGAGACAGATTCAGGGCTTCAGCCTTGGCTGCTGTTCCTACCCCCAGCCAGCATGAGGAAGGACTCTTTCTCACTGTTCACCCCAATCTTCCCTGCAAGTGCCTGTTGGGGTTCTTGGAGGAAAAGTCTGCAAGAGAGTGCAAACTCTTATGCTTCCCACATCCAGCCTTAAGCAATTTGTTGGAAATTTCTAGGTGCATTCTTTACCGGTATACAGGACATCTGTAGACATCCACTCCAGGTGAGCACGTGCGTAGGTCCTGTTTCTCCCTGAGGAAACCTATCTCTCTCCAGAGTTTGGTTAGATTTTTACCCTGTAATCTAGTTCTCCAGGAAAATCATTGATTTGCAGTTTTTCCAGGTTTTTCTTTGTTGTAAAAATGACTCTCTCTTCCAACTCTCTATATCTCTGAGCTCAAACTATGAATATTTACATGTGTAGTTGGATTTATTTATTTTCTTTTTATTAGATTTCTATAGAATTGTAGTCACTAAAAAGCTGCAGATAATATATAAAATTTTAAAATGTATAAAGGCTCAATAATCCAGTAAAAAAGATGTTATTTAGATGTTATAAGTCCACTGTTCTCCATTTTCTCTGAGAAGAAAATAAATAATATAGACTGTAAAAAAGGCAACTTAAAGACATATTTAAGAAAGACCTTCTAAATAGTAAAGGTAAAAATAGCCTTGTAATTTATTTATTATAGATTCTTTTCATGTGAAAATGTTAAACAACTGAGGCATTTTCAGTATGTCCTGATTCAGATGAATACAACCTGTAAGTAAGAGAACAGATCCATAAAAGACTGTTTAGTCATGGCATTCAATAGAAAATGTTAAACGCTTGAGAATATTGGCTTTTTAGTGAGGATAGAGCAAAACAAAATGAGAAATACCTTCAAATTTCAATTTGATGTGAAGAGACGAGAAAACCTCTATCAAAGTTCTTAGGAAAGATATGATGAAATCTAAATAAAATGTTTTATCCACTTTCTCAAAAACCGTTTTAGGAAAACTAAATTGTTATTTCTTTCTGAAAGGTAAGGTCTTCAAAGGCTGCTATTCATTTCAAAGTCGTTCAGCAAGTACTTCTACAGTACACGCAATAGGTTTAACACTGTGCTGAGGTCTCTGAAGGGTACAGAGCTATGAAGTGAGAAACAATCCCACTAAGAGAAAGGACATATATGCGTGACAGAGGCAAGATGCCAGAAGTGTTATGAGTTAGTGCCCCATTAAGCAGGATAGATGCAAAAAGCTTTATGGGCTCGGAGAAAGCATCTACAGTTCACTCTTGGGATTGGATGAAACAAAATCTTCTATAGCTGTTGACTAGTGGACCTTTCAACTGGGATCAGGGTGTGCTGGAAGTGTGTTCTGTAGAAGCAAGGTAGCTTACTAAGCTCAAGGGAGAAAAAAGCTTTGTCTTTCTTAGGATTCATAGCTTTATTTCTTCTATGCATCTTTGTGCTTCCCACATAAAATTCTCAAACTCAGTCACAGCAACATTTACCCCTTTTGTGAGTATTTTCTACATCTTCTCAACTTGCCTGGAAACGAAGACTACAAAATATTATTTTTAAAATCTCATTAAAAACTTTGTCTTATTTTTCAGTCTAATCAGTTTGTTTTTCAAATGAATTTTCGTAGCTACTTTTGGAGTCTATGTGATAAATGGACTGGGACTCTATATGAACATGTTCCTCACTGTGTCATGGATAGGACTGGAGAGAGACACATGGACAGAATTTTGAAACTGTTGATAATACAATTAGCTGTCACAGATGAACATAGGGGAAAAATGATGAACACTATCTTGTAACACGAGGGATTATGACGTATCTCCTGAGGACCATGAAAATTATTTTGACTCTTGTAACAGTTAATGGGCTTGAGATAACTGTGAAGACTCTCCTGAGAAAACTGAGGGTCCAGGAAAATGTATAACAAATAATGGTATTACACTATCATCCTTCAGATGCTATTCAGGGAACAATGTTGTTCAATAATTTCCTTAAAAGAATTGCTTATTGTATAAATGAGTGAGGTATATCTTTATCTACCATTACAAAAGATTTCCAGGATATATTATGTAGTGAAAAAAGGTAAAAACATGTATGCTACAATTTATTTAAGAAAAGAAGTGTTATGGGAATATATGCATATACATATTTATATATACATAAATATTGCATGTATACATGGTTTTTAATTTAAAAATAAACAATGGGCTGGGCTCAGTGGCTCACATGTATAATCCCAGCACTTTGGGAGGCTGAGGTGGGCAGATCACGAGGTCAGGAGTTTGAGACCAGCCTGACCAACATGGTGAAACCCCGTCTCTACTAAAAATACAAAAATTAGCTGGGCGTAGTGGCACACGCCTGTAATCTCAGCTACTCAGGAGGCTGAGGCAGGAGAATCGCTTGAACTCAGGAGGCGGAGGTTACAGTGAGCTGAGATCGCACCACTGCACTCCAGCCTGGGCAACCGAGCGAGACTCCATCTCAACAAAATAAAAGAATAAAAAATAATAATAAACAATGGAAGGTAAACTATAAGATAAGTGACTACGTATGTGAGAGAGAGGGGCTAGGTTAGAGGGGTTAGTAAGAAAAACTAAGCTTCTTTGAATAAACTTTGTTTTGCAACTTTGATTTAAAACATATAATCATTTATATAATTTTAAAAATTGATTTTAAAAAGGCAACTTCTAAAAGTAAAAGGAAAATGAAACAAATGAACCTGTATAGCCAGATGACGTAAGCACACACAGCCTGGAACTATTCCAAATGACATTAAGGCCCAGCGTTAAGGTTTGACTGCATAACCCTTGTAGGGTAGACATTCATCATTTAGCTGGTCCTAGTTTTGATATGGATAACCTGAGACTGTTGTTTGTGTAATGTGGGATAAAGCACATGAAAAATCACACAACTGTAATTGAGAACCACTTTATTTTTTTTCAGTGATTTCAAAAAGGCTAACAAAAAACGATATGGACAAAAATTTACCTGGCAAAAAGAAGCAGTAAGAAAAGCAAGAGTTACAATTCTGACAACAAAAAACATCAAAATCGAAAAGTATAAGATGAGATAAAGGACACTTTGTAATGTTAAAAGCTACATTTGATGCAACACCAATACATTAAATAACACAGCACTCATGTGAAACAAAAACTACACAGATGCAAGGATTTGGGTAGAAACCCAGTCATATAAGAGACTTTAATACATGACTCTTAATTCAAGACAGGTCAAGTGTTCCAAAAGTAAGCAATTATATTTTAAAAAGTCTAAGCAGTGTAATCAATAAGGTAGTTCTTTTGTTTGTATACATTATACCCTAATAGTGGAGAATATTTTCTCTTTTCAAATTTGGGTGACAATGTAAATATTGGTGTAGCTTTCAAATACAGATGCTTGGGTTTCACCTGGGATCATACGATTCCAAGGTCTGAAAAGCTGCTCATGTTATTCTGACTTTCATCAGCATCTGAAGTCACTGACAAACGAGACAGAATCAACAACATTGGCAGTGCCTGAATTTTGAGGGAAATCTGAACAAAACATTTGATACTGAGATTGCTTGAGATCATCCTGGACAGACAGTTTTTATAAACATCCCTGATTTTTCTCTGCCTAGACCATTGAACTGTTTTCTGAATATCGTTTCAATAAATATGCTCATTTACTAGTTATATAGTACATATTAGTTATGCCTGGCTAGTTATTTATTTCTATCTCGAAGCTATCTTTCAGATGAAATATGTATATTATGGCAGAATTATTAACATTCTTCACCAAGTTTGAATATTGGTCTCTAGCATCACAGTAAATAAAATTTGTGCTCTCAACTTGTCCACAGAAATAGAGATACCACAATAAAATAAAATAATACAAAATAAACAGTGGCATAGTTCACACCCATAACTTGAATCCTATTATTCTAAATGGCTTACCAGTTATATATTATACCCTGTGAAACTATGCCATGCTGATTGGAGCTTGTTCCAAAAAGTGACTGAGTTTATATAACTGGAAAATGCAAGCAACCTGGTTGGACCCTGGGTGTTTTGCTGGTACATTAGTTAAAACATCCTGGCGATAACACCAGGTGCATGCTCATGGAGTGGAAATGTTTTCCATTTCTCTAGACTTTTTTTCGTTTTCTGAAGGTTGGAAGGCAAATGAATGCTGTTGGTGATTTCCAGGCTATTAGAGAATCCAGCCATTATATATGACATCTGAAACTTTGTGAATGACAGCTCCTTATGGCTAGTGATCAAGTGTGTTTCCCGCAGCCTTTAGGATATGTTAGGTGCTAAAAGTTAAACTTTGATTCCTCTGAGTGAGTCCACCTTCTCTTTTGCAGAATGTTTGTATCTAATATCAGAGACCAAGGTAATAAATTTACTGTCAGTGGTTTTTTTTTTACATTTTAATTTTAATTTAATTTAATTTTTTTTTGAGACAGAGTCACGCTCTGTCACCCCTGCTGGAGTAAAGTGGTGCAATCTTGGCTCACTGCAACCTTCGCCTCCCGCGTTCAAGCGATTCTCCTGCCTCAGCCTCCTGAGTAGCTGAGATTACAGGCAACTGCCACCATGCCCAGCTAATTTTTTTATTTTTAGTAGAGATGGGGTTTCACTGTGTTGGCTATGCTGGTCTCAAACTCCTAACCTCGTGATCCACCTGTCTTGGCCTCTCAAAGTGCTGGGATTACAAGCATGAGCCATTGCATCTGGCCAGGTTGTTTTTAACCTCAGCATAGAGTCAACTGGAGAGCTTAACGATGGACAGCCTTTCAGTGTGGAATCATGGACTTTTATCTTAGTTGGAGCTGATTTAAAACACCAAAAACCCATCTCTCTTTATAAAGTTTCCCTGTCTACATCTTAGCAAAGTGACATAACTGCTTTTTGACAAGTATTGTGGCACTAGCTTTACATTTGAAATTTCACAGCATTGTCATTTTTTTCAATGCCCACATTTGTTTCATGAATGCAATTCATAAAGTTATATACCTTGCTACATGTGAACATAAGTGTTTTAAGAGCTCACAACTTAGATAATTAGGCATACAACTTTTTTGGTGATAGTTTTGAAGACAGATTTGGAGTATTGGTCATCATAAAAACGTAAGGAACGGCTCATATATTTGCCTTCATTTCTTTCTTTGTATTTTTACAAAAAATATTCTTTGTTTTCAACAAATTGTAATGGGTAAAGAGGAACATTTAGTACCTCAAGGGGAGATGGATAATTATCTTCACCCTGAGATAATACCATTGTTAAGGTTACCAAATGCTAACTATGTTGTCCCCAAAATAAGCTGAAAGTGCATCAGTTTAAGTCACGTTTGTCTTTAAAGTCTTATTTGCCACAAAATTAGATTTCTAAAAGAAAAATTGAACAAAACAAGCACGTTCTAGGTGACAGAAATGTTTCATTCTTGTTCATATGAGAATGTCAAAATTAATATCTATTGACCACCTGCAAAGGGCAACGTTTGTTTGAGGTATTCTACTTGTGTGATATAATTAAATCTCCTCCACCTGTTATGAGGTAGAATGCAAAAGGACAGGTGACTTATAAGGAGCAATGGGCACACAACTTTCTGAGGCTAGGTCTGTCAAGCTCCATCAGCCTTTCATTATATCATGTTTGAACTAGAGACTGAAGTAGTCTCATAGATCGCAAAAAACAGAAAAAAGGGTACCACTAGTCCTTCAAAGAACAAATTCTTCTGAACTGGAAATTATATTTTCCTTTTTTTAGTTAGAAGAAATCATCGTAGTTACATGATTAGAGTCTTACCTCACTAAAATATTCCACAGCCTATGTTGACATCTCACTAGATCCTTTCACTCCTTTGACCACATATGTGTAAAAGCATGCTGTATTCAATGTGTGTTTCTGATGCTTGTCTGTTTATTTGTTTGTACTTGAGCTTTTCCTTTAACTTAGAGAGGTACCTGGATGTAGGGACTGTATTAGTCACGGTTCTCTAACCATACAGAACCACCAGAATGTGTGTGCATCTCTATCATCTAGCTATCTATCTCTATCTCTATCTATCTATCTTATCTATCTATCTATCTATCTATCTATCTATCTATCTATCTATCTATCTATCTATCTATCATGAGATATTTATTTTAAGGAATTGGCTCAAAATTCCTTTAGTGTGGACTGGCAGGCTTGAACCTAAAGAAAAGCTGCAGTCCATGTCCAACTCCAAAGGCCATCTGCCGGTAGAATTACTTCTTGCTTGGGGAGGTCAGTCTGTTCTGTTGAGGCCTTTAACAGATTTGATGAGGCCCTCCCACATTATGGAAGACAATCTGCTTTCCTGAGAGTCCACAGATTCAAATCAGATCTTATCCAAAAAAGAAAAACACCTTCTCGGGAACACTCAGAATACTGTTTGACCAAATATTTGGGCCCCATGGCGCTGTCACGTAGACACATGCAATAATCATCGTAGCATGGAACCATCATATCATGAAAGTTCTTTCAACAACCAAATGAACAGGGGCTTATAGAATATGGGGTTCACTGAGGTGCAAGAAAGTCTTTCTCCTCCCAGAATCAGGAGCAGGAAAATGGTGGTTACTCCCTGATCCTTCAAGAAGCCCTTTACCCTCAGTAAACTGGAGTCCACTACATGGAGACCCACTGCCCTCTAACCACCTGACTTCCCCACGGCTCTGCACGAAGCTGTCTTAAAATGCCTGGGGCAAATGGAAGAAGATGGTCTTCCCTTAGCCCACTGTCCAGGATCCCTCAGGTGCCCAGAGTGTGGAAATGGACATCTTAGCATCCCCTGGCATTCTTCACAGATTTGCCATAAGCCTGAGCTTTGAATAGTTGTGATTTAATACGGAGGTTGCTAGCATGTGGGGTACAGGAAATGGGAGTTAGAATCCTGATCTTCTTAAGAACTGTTAGCCTATGTTATGGGATTGGAATACCCGACTAGTTGTTACAGAACATGACTCTAGAAGATGTGAGCAAATCTCCCCTTCCTTTCATTTTTCACTTGACCATTATTTTACCATTTCTTTGTTAAAAAATGTTTCTTCTGCTTCCAATTGTAAGTCAGAAATAGAAAGGAAAGTGTTACTCTCGCATGGGTATAATCCCATAGAATTTGGAAGGGACTGATGAACAGACATTGGTGTATAGTTGCTTATCTCTTTGTTCATCTTTTCTCCCTGGAAACTCTGCCTATTGTGTTACTAGAGTAGCCCTTGATGGTCACACCCCATTCTACCTAGATCGGCTTCACAGAGCCCACTGAGGTTTGTTAAGTTCCTTATATTTAACAACATTATCTGTCCCATAGCATAAACAATTAGCACATATAATTTTATAATGCTAATGAAGAAGATAAGCTACCAATGAAGCTAAAAGCTCTAGTTCTACCAAATATTTGCATAGTTGTAGTATTTATGCAAATTATTTCACTTGGCACTTCAACCTACATTCCTTAATTTAGCTATATTTTCCTGTCTTTATATACTCTGGGCAATAACTTTTGCTTCCTTCACTGCCTTTACCTAGAAAGAAATGTGGCTCTATACAAGATTGAATTTGCTTTTATTAACTTGGAGCTCTTTCTAAAGTTTAGTTGTACATACAGCTTGCTAACATCGTATGCCATCATAAATAAACAACTCATATTCTTACTCATACATTCTCTTTCTTCATTCTGTGATGCAAAACTTGGGTTGGTATCTGTGGGAGTTATGTATATGCTTCCAAAAGAGGCCAAATTCTCACAGGATATCAAAATAGCCTAGTGAGATAGTATCAGCAATGGGGGTTCAGTGGCAGAGATGGAGTCGACTGCTGGCACCTGAATTATGTATTAATAAAAGTTAGATTCATGCAGTATGCTAGTAGTAGCAGACTGTGTTGTTCATAAAAGCCTTAAATTCAAACAAATTCTCTGTATTTATTTCAATCATATGCCAGAAAGACATGCTGTACATAAAAAATGACTGTTTCTTTCACAGCCATTGTACCGTAAAGAAAATACAATTATATTTTGTTTGGTGGCTTTGCTAGGGAAAAAATAGCACTCTCTCCTAGAACAACTTTTTGCAACATACTCTGATCCCAAGGACTACATGCATGCCATTTGCCATGGTTAGGTTGATGCTGAAAAGTAAGTGGTGACTTCAGCTGTATTACTTAAGGTGGCAATAAGAAAGTCATTTGTGATGCTGTGTGATAGCGAAAGCATTTTTTTCTCTGAATTGCAGTATGTGAAAGAGAGTTGAAGAATATTTGACAGTATGCCAGTTGGCAAGTGGTACCATTTTAATAAGTCAGTATTGCCGAGAGTCCAGGTAAAAGCTCATCTGAAAGTGAAATACATTGATGAAAGCTCAGGCCAAAGAACGCTTTCACAACTGGAAACAGTATGCCTGTGTGTCTAGAGCACATATATGAGAATCCTTTCAGAATGATGCACACGCCTGACCATATGCTCTAGTGAATGCCATTACAATCCCTGCTGGCTTTTCAGAAAAAAATAAACATAATTACATTTGGCACCAGCATGAACTTATTTTAGACTAAAAAAGATACTAAACAATGTTTCAAAATGACTGGGGTTCTAGAGTGCCCTGCTTCTCATAAAGCAATCAGCCAGAGAAGATGAGAACTCAGGTGGCTGTTTTGATCCCAGCTTAAAGATTTTAGAAAGGGTATTTCTGAACATTCATAATACTTAATCCTATTATTTGGGCACTTATTTCCTTACACATGGCAGGTGATCACTTTGTAAATAGATTTTTTAAGTCCCACCACTCTATCTTTTGCTTCTTGCCTTTATTATGATTGAATTTGATTGTCAAAGTGCTGCTCCTGGAGACCATTCAGATCCCCTTCATAGGCATGATGTCTCTTGAAACTCACGATACATTGAATTATTTTTTTCCTTCTATTGGGAAACAGCTGGAAATAAATTGACTGTTAACTATTGTTCCCAAGCAAGTTCCACCAAGGTCCATGTGTTCCTTTTGCAGAAAGATAAATTTCACATTATGGCGAGAAATGAAACATGTAATGTTTGCACTGTTTCTGTGGAAAATCCCTGTTCCAACACTGTGCCTGCTTACTGTTTAATGTTGTTCCTGGAGAAGAGGGAAGGCTCGGTCCAACATGCCACAGAAGATTCACAACTGCAGATCCCCACTGTTGATGATAGAAAAAGGCATAAAAGGTGGCACCATTCCATTCTGCTGGCTTTGAGGCAGAACCTGTTAGCAGGCCAAGTCTTTGTTTTTGCCACCCCAAGTAGTAAGAGGTTCAAATCTGTGCAAATGCATGGAAAAATAGGAGACACACAAACAGAGGGTCAAACCCAGGGTAGTGATCTTTAAATGCTGTGAAGTATAGTTTTGTATAGAGAATTAAGAGATAACAGAATAAACCCTTGTTGGTTGTTTCTAGGTCTTTTGCTACCCTGAAGCATCCTCATCTTTGCTTATTTTAAAACAAGCAAAATAAAGCCTAGTTTAGAGAAGGGGGAACCCCTGACCTTGAACAAGCACATGGTATGAGGTTCTATCCATTTTGTTTTGCTGTGGTATGCTTTGCAGCTTTCCTTGGAATTGTTACTGCTGCCAACTCAAGCCAGGCCTGTCTTCCCATGTCTGCACTTGACCAGTATCCTTATTATAGGGTCCTCCTGCCAGGCTGTTTCCTGTAATGATTATCCCCAAACCCACCTTTAGCAAATTATCATCAACAATATTTGTAATTTTAATAATAAAATGTAACATTTCCTGCCATCTTAGACTATTTTATTATTATTGCTCAAATCAGTCTCCAACCTAAACTATTTTAAGTCAACATTTTCTATACCTGCACAGCCCCCTCTTGCAGTACTAATCACATTAGTATTTAACATTTTAAGATCTACAACCATTTCTGAGCTGTATGCTCCGTGAGGGAAGAAGTCGTGTCACATGTATGCTACTTCCTCCTCAGCACATGGCACCTGACAGACATAGGCCTTTAAATATCTGTGAAATGGGTAAAGTTAAGTGTGAGTTCAAATTATGTATTTCGAAGTTTAGATATTCCTAGCCATTTTTAAAATCGGTAGAATCAGGGATTCAAAAGTTTGGGTGTGGGAAACATTCACTAACATTCCAGGTTTTAACTGATTCAAGTTCATATCTTGATCTTCACATTTTGATGCTTTTCACTGAACTCAGGATTGCACAGATAATTTTAAACTGAAAGCTCACTTACCGCATATTGCCTTCCTTCACACTATTCAGCAAGACTTGGTTTCTGGGTGTTCCTCACCAAAGCTCTGACTTGGAGTCTTGTGGTGGTAGCTCAGTTATAATTAAATAAAAACATTGTATAATTGAACAATGTTTGTCAACTTGGTTTCAAGAACAGTTTGTATCTTCTTCTCTAAAACTAGTCTATAAATTACAGAGTGAGCACAACCATACTATATCAAGACCAAGAGAAAAACCTGTAGATGTCAGCTATACAGTAATAAATGTGTACATTTGTCAGATTTTTGTTTGTTTTTATTTATGTAGACACAGAATCTCACTCTGTCACCCAGGCTGGAGTGCAGTGGTGAAATCTCGGCACACTGCAACTTCTGCCTCCCAGACTCAAGCGGTTCTTGTGTCTCAGCCTTCCGAGTAGGTGGGATTATAGGCATACGCCATCACGCCTGGCTGATTTTTGTATTTTTAATAGAGACAGGGTGTTGCCATGTTGACTGGGCTGGTCTTGAACTCCTGGCTTCAAATTATCTGCCCACCTCAGCCTCCTAAAGTGCTGGGATTACAGGTGTGAGCCACTGTGCTTGACCTTTGTTTGCTTTTAAAATGCATATATTAATATTTTCTGTCAGTGTTTTGGTTCCTATGATATGGTAATATATAGATTCGGTTCAGACATGTCATCCTCATGCATGGCTTCTCAATAACCAACCTTAGAAAGATTCGTAGGTTATTTAATTTTATTTTAGGCATTCACTTCCAATTCTGTTTTCCTTTGCCTCATAAGCACATGTTAATTTTATCTTCCTAAAATTCTACTGGGTCTCAAGCATAACAGCAGATTCTCATTCACATGATTCCAGATATCTCTCCCTCTTTCTATGTATCTATGTATCCATGTATCTATCTATCTATCTATCTATCTATCTATCTATCTATCTATCTATCTATCTATCTATTTATCTATCTACCCATCTTCTATCATTTATCTATTGAATTAAAAAGTGAAGGAAGCAGGAATGTTATTCTTGAGACTCCTCTGAAGATTCCAGCAGCTCACTGCTCTAGTTATTTCAGTTGCTTAAATGCCTGTGGTAACTCATTCTTACTAATCCATCTGGCCAACAGATTTTATTGGTATTAACACTTCTGTGCCACAAGTCAAAATTTAGTTTCTGCTCTCATTTTCTGTAAGAATCTTATTGTGGGTAATGGTGAGGAGGTGTTAAAGGGAACCCAGTCCAACTTTTATACTTTGCAGAAAGTGAAGCCTTAGGCATTGAACTCTAATTACACCTAAATTGTCTCGAGCAGTTTCCTAAGTCTAGTAACAGTAGCCAATCAAATCAACATCTACATGGTTCCCATGGAATACTTTTCACTCTCCTTTACCTGGACTCAGAAACTGAATTAACTGACAGCAAGATAGCATGCTAGGAAAAGAATCCTGGCTTTCAGGTTTGTCACACTGTCTTGGGGGACAGAGTTCCATGAACAGCCTGCCCACGCACCCAGGGATGGACCTAATCAGTACTTTGCCTCACCTTTACTCTGTGGTTAACCTTTGCCCCGAATGCAAATAGAAATCCGTGTGATGGTGAAACCAGGCCATTGCCCAGAAAAAGGAGAGCAGTTGAATGGATACTGCGGGCCTACTGAAACTTACAGCAGAATGAGAAAAACTTTTCCACTCCATGGATATAAAGGACATTTAAAATTAATTAGTTTTAAGATTGCTTCATCATTTGCTCTTGCAAATAAGATATTATCTAACTCCCTGGAAATATTCTATAAATATTTGAGAGCCAGCCCTCATATGTACAGTCACATGGACATCCCTGTGCACACAGCATTTACATGCATGCACTGGATAAGCACAGGCTGTGTCTACACAGGGGGAGATTATGCAGAAAATGCAGGGGCTGGAAAGATAAGGAACTATTTGAAATTATGTTTGCTGTTTCTATTTTTTGTTTTCCTATGTGGATCAGGTTTATCTCTCAGAATAGAATTGTCCAAATGTTTTAGCATGTGGTGTGGTGGTAAGGACAGGCAATATGAAATCCAGTCATCTGGAATTAAAATTTCCTGCTCTGAATCTTAGAGGCTGTGGGGAGTTGAGCAAATGATATAACCTCTCTGAATCTTAGTGTCCTCTTTTGTAATAGGGAGAATTATGTGTATCTCATATGGCTCCAGTAAGGATTTAAAATGACTTACAGAAAACGTCTGGCAGAAAATCTCCTTACCTCAACAAACAGACCTGTTGTTCCTGTCCATGTTTTAGTATTAAACCATATAAATTTTGACGCTTTTTTTTTTAAGCTAATCTTGAGCGTTTCCCTTTTTTTATTATTATTATACTTTAAGTTCTAGGGTACATGTGCACAACATGCAGGTTTGCTACATATGTGTACATGTGCCATATTGGTGTGCTGCACCCATTAACTCATCATTTACATTAGGTATATCTCCTAGTGCTATCCCTCCCCCCTCCCCACTCCCCACAATAGGCCCCAGTGTGTGATGTTCCCCTTCCTGTGTCCAAGTGATCTCATTGTTCAATTCCCACCTATGAGTGAGCACATGCGGTGTTTGGTTTTCTGTTCTTGTGATAGTTTGCTGAGAATGGTGGTTTCCAGCTGCATCTATGTCCCTACAAAGGACACAAACTCATCCTTTTTTATGACTGCATAGTATTCCATGGTGTATATGTGCCACATTTTCTTAATCCAGTCTGTCACTGATGGACATTTGGGTTGATTCCAAGTCTTTGCTATTGTGAATAGTGCTGCAATAAACATACATGTGCATGTGTCTTTATAGCAGCATGACTTATAATTCTTTGGGTATATACCCAGTAATGAGATGGCTGGGTCAAATGGTATTTCTAGTTCCAGATCCTTGAGGAATCGCCACACTGTTTTCCACAATGGTTGAACTAGTTTACAGTCCCACCAACAGTGTAAAAGTGTTCCTATTTCTCCACATCCTCTCCAGCACCTGTTGTTTCCTGATTTTTTAATGATTGCCATTCTAACTGGTGTGAGATGGTATCTCATTGTGGTTTTGATTTGCATTTCTCTGATGGCACGTGATGATGAGCATTTTTTTCCTGTGTCTGTTGGCTGTATGAATGTCCTCTTTTGAGAAGTGTCTGTTAATATCCTTTGCCCACTTTTTGATGGAGTTGTTTGTTTTTTTCTTGTAAATTTGTTTGAGTTCTTTGTCGGTTCTTGATATTAGCCCTTTGTCAGATGAGTAGATTGCAAAAATTTTCTCCCATTCTGTGGGTTGCCTATTCACTCTGATGGTAGTTTCTTTTGCTGTGCAGAAGCTCTTTAGTTTAATTAGATCCCATTTGTCAATTTTGGCTTTTGTTGCCGTTGCTTTTGGTGTTTTAGACATGAAGTCCTTGCCCATGCCTATGTCCTGAATGGTATTACCTAGGTTTTCTTCTAGGGTTTTTATGGTTTTTGGTCTAAAATTTAACTCTCTAATCCATCTTGAAGAAATTTTCATATAAGGAGTAAGGAAAGGATCCAATTTCAGCTTTCTACTTATGGCTAGCCAATTTTCCCAGCACCATTTATTAAATAGGGAATCCTTTCCCCATTTCTTGTTTTTGTCAGGTTTGTCAAAGATCAGATGGCTGTCGATGTGTGGTATTATTTCTGAGGGCTCTGTTCTGTTCCACTGGTTTATGTGTCTGTTTTGGTACCAGTACCATGCTGTTTTGGTTACTGTAGCCTTGTAGTACAGTTTGAAGTCAGGTAGCATGATGCCTCCAGCTTTGTTCTTTTGGCTTAGGATTGTCTTGGCAATGCGGGGTCTTTTTTGGTTCCATATGAACTTTAAAGCAGATTTTTCCAATTTTGTGAAGAAAGTCATTGGTAGCTTAATGGGGATGGCATTGAATCTACAAATTACCTTGGGCAGTGTGGCTATTTTCACAATATTGATTCTTCCTATCCATGAGCATGATATGTTCTTCCATTTGTTTGCGTCCTCTTTTATTTCACTGAGCAGTGGTTTGTAGTTCTCCTTGAAGAGGTCCTTCACATCCTTTGTAAGTTGGATTCCTAGGTATTTTATTATTTGAAGCTATTGTGAATGGGAGTTCATTCATGATTTGACTCTCTGTTTGTCTGTTACTGGTGTGTGTATAAGAACGCTTGTGATTTTTGCACATTGATTTTGTATCCTGAGACTTTTCCAAAGTTGCCTATCAGCTGAAGGAGATTTTGGGCTGAGACAATGGGGCTTTCTAAATATACAATCATGTCATCTGCAAACAGGGACAATTTGACTTCTTCTTTTCCTAACTGAGTACCCTTGATTTCTTTCTCTTGCCTGATTACCCTAGCCAGAACTTCCAACACTATGTTGAATAGGAGTGGTGAGAGAGGGCATCCCTGTCTTGTGCCAGTTTTCAAAGGGAATGCTTCCAATTTTTGTCCATTCTGTATGATATTGGCTGTGGGTTTGTCATAAATAGCTCTTATTATTTTGAGATACGTTCCATCAATACCGAATTTATTGAGAGTTTTTAGCATGAATGGGCTGTTGAATTTTGTCAAAGGCCTTTTATGCATCTATTGAGATAATTATGTGGTTTTTGTCTTTGGTTCTGTTTATATTCTGGATTACGTTTATTGATTTGCATATATTGAACCAGTCTTGCATCCCAGGGATGAAGCCCACTTGATCATGGTGGATAAACTTTTTGATGTGCTGCTGGAATTGGTTTGCCAGTATTTTATTGAGGATTTTTGCATTGATGCTCATCAGGGATATTGCTCTAAAATTCTCTTTTTTTTGTTGTGTCTCTGCCAGGCTTTGGTATCAGGATGATGCTGGCCTCATAAAATGAGTTAGGGAGGATTCCCTCTTTTTCTATTGATTGGAATAGTTTCAGAAGGAATGCTACCAGCTCCTCCTTGTACCTCTGGTAGAATTCGGCTGTGAATCTGTCTGGTCCTGGACTTTTTCTGGTTGGTAGGCTATTAATTATTGCCTCAATTTCAGAGCCTGCTTTTGGTCTATTCAGGGATTCAATTTCTTCCTGGTTTAGTCTTGGGAGAGTGTAAGTGTCCAGGAAATTATCCATTTCTTCTAGGTTTTCTAGTTAATTTGTGTAGAGGTGTTTATAGTATTCTCTGATCGTAGTTTGTATTTCTGTGGGGTCGGTGGTGATATCCCCTTCATCAATTTTTATTGCATCTATTTGATTCTTCTCTCTTTCCTTCTTTATTAGTCTTGCTAGCGGTCTACCAATTTTGTTGATCTTTTCAAAAAACCAGCTCCTGGATTCATTGATTTTTTTGGAGTGTTTTTTGTGTCTCTATCTCCTTCAGTTCTGCTCTGATCATAGTTATTTCTTGCCTTCTGCTAGCTTTTGAATGTGTTTGCTCTTGCTTCTCTAGTTCTTTTAATTGTGATGTTAGAGTGTCAATTTTAGATCTTTCCTGCTTTCTCTTGTGGACACTTAGTGCTATAAATTTCCCTCTACACACTGCTTTAAATGTGTCCCGGAGATTCTGGTATGTTGTATCTTTGTTCTCATTGGTTTCAAAGAACATCTTTATTTCTGCCTTCATTTCGTTATGTACCCAGTAGTCATTCAGGAGCAGGTTGTTCATTTTCCATGTAGTTGAGTGGTTTTGATTGAGTTTCTTAGTCCTGAGTTCTAGTTTGATTGCACTGTGGTCTGAGAGACAGTTTGTTATAATTTCTGTTTTTTTACATTTGCTGAGGAGTGCTTTACTTCCAACTATGTGGTCAATTTTGGAATAAGTGCAATGTGGTGCTGAGAAGAACAAATATTCTGTTGATTTGGGGTGGAGAGTTCTGTAGGTGTCTATTAGGTCCCCTCAATACAGAGTTGAGTTCAATTCCTGGATATCCTTGTTAACTTTCTGTCTCGTTGATCTGTCTAATGTTGATAGTGGGGTGTTAAAGTCTCCCATTATTATTGTATGGGAGTCTAAGTCTCTAAGGACTTGCTTTATGAATCTGGGTGCTCCTGTATTAGGTGCATATATATTTAGGATAGTTAGCTCTTCCTGATGAATTGGTCTGTTTACCATTATGTAGTGGCCTTGTCTCTTTTGATCTTTGATGGTTTAAAGTCTGTTTTATCAGAGACTAGGTTTGCAATCCCTGCTTTTTTTTTTGTTTTCCATTTTCTTGGTAGATCTTCCTCCATCCCTTTATTTTGAGCATATGTGTGTCTCTGCATGTGTGATGGGTCTCCTGAACACAGCAAACTGATGGATCTTGACTCTTTATCCAATTCGCCAGTCTGTGTCTTTTAATTGGATCATTTAGTCCATTGACCTTTAAGGTTAATATTGTTATGTGTGAACTTGATCCTGTCATTATGATATTAGCTGGTTATTTTGCTCGTTAGTTGATGCAGTTTCTTCCTAGCATTGATGGACTTTACATTTTGGCAATGGCTGGTACTGGTTTTTGCAATGGCTGGTACTGGTTTTTCCTTTCCATGTTTAGTGCTTCCTTCAGGATCTCTTGTAGGGCAGGCCTGGTGGTGACAAAATCTCTAAGCATTTGCTTGTCTGTAAAGGATTTTATTTCTCCTTCACTTATGAAACTTAGTTTGGCTGGATATGAAATTCTGGGTTGAAAATTCTTTTCTTTAAGAATGTGGAACATTGGCCCTCACTCTCTTCTGGCTTGTAGAGTTTCTGCTGAGAGATCTGCTGTTAGTCTGATGGGCTTCCCTTTGTGGGTAAGCCGACCTTTCTCTCTGGCTTCCCTTAACATTTTTTCCTTCATTACAACTTTGGTGAATCTGACAATTATGTGTCTTGAGTTGTTCTTCTCAAGGAGTATCTTTGTGGTGTTCTCTGTATTTCCTGAATATGAATGTTGGCCTGCCTTACTAGGTTGGGGAAGTTCTCCTGGATGATATCCTGTAGAGTGTTTTCCAACTTGGTTCCATTTTCCCCGTCACTTTCAGGTACACCAATCAGACGTAGGTTTGGTCTTTTCGCATAATCCCATATTTCTTGGAGGCTTTGTTAATTTCTCTTTACTCTTTTTTCTCTACACTTCTCTTCTCACTTCCTTTCATTGATTTGATCTTCAATCACTGATACTCTTTCTTCCAGATGATCGAGTCAGTTACTGAATCTTATGCATTTGTCACGTAGTTCTCGTGTCATGGTTTTCATCTCTATCAGTTCTTTTAAGGTCTTCTCTGCATTGATTATTCTAGTTATCCATTCATTCATTCTTTTTTCAAGGTTTTTAGTTTCTTTGTGCTGGGTACGTAGTTCCTCCTTTAGCTCTGAGAAGTTTGAACGACTGAAGCCTTCTTCTCTCATCTCATCAAAGTCATCCTCTGTCCAGCTTTGTTCCATTGCTGGCGATGAGCTGCATTCCTTTGGAGGTGGAGATGTGCTCTGATTTTTTGAATTCCAGCTTTTTTGCACTGCTTTTTCCCCATCTTTGTGGTTTTATCTGCCTTTGGTCTTTGATGACAGTGACATACTGATGGGGTTTTGGTGTGGGTGTCCTTTCTGTTTGTTAGTTTTCCTTCTAACAGTCAGGACTCTCAGCTACAGTTCTGTTGGAGTTTGCTTGATGTCCATTCCAGACCCTGTTTGCCTGGGTATCAGCAGCAGAGGCTGCAGAAGATAGAATATTGCTGAACAGCGAGTGTTGCTGTCTGATTCTTGCTCTGGAAGCTTTGTCTCAGGGGTGTATCCAGCCGTGTGAGGTGTGAGGTGTTGGTCTGCACCTAGTGGGGATGTCTCCTATTTAGGCTACTCAGGGGTCAGGGACCCACTTGAGCAGGCAGTCTGTCCATTCTCAGATCCCAACCTTCATGCCTGGAGAACACTGTTCTCTTCAAAGCTGTCAGACAGGGACATTTACATCTGCAGAGTTTTTTGCTGCTTTTTGTTTACCTATGCCCTGTCTCCAGAGGTGCAGTCTACAGAGGCAGGCAGGCCTCCTTGAGCTGTGGTGGGCTCCACCCAATTCAAGCTTTCCAGCAGCTTGTTTACCTACTTAAGCCTCAGCAATGGTGGGCGCCCCTCCCCCAGCCTCACTGCTGCCTTGCAGTTAGATCTCAGACTGCTGTGCTAGCAATGAGGGAGGCTCCGTGGGTGTGGGACCCTCCGGGCCAGGTGTGGGATATAATCTCCTGGTGTGCTGTTTGCTAAGACCCTTGGTAAAGTGCAGTATTAGGGTGTGAGTTACCCAATTTTCCAGGTGTTGTGTGTCTCAGTTTCCCTTGGCTAGGAAAAGGAATTCCCTTCCCCCTTGCTCTTCCCAGGTGAGGTGAAGCCTCGCCCTGCCTCAACTCTCGCTGGTTGGGCTGCACCCGCAGACAAGCATCAACTGTCTGACACGCCCCAGTGAGATGAACCCAGTACCTCAGTTGAAAATGCGGAAATCACCCATCTTCTGTGTCACTCATGCTGGGAGCTGGAGGCTGCAGCTGTTCCTATTTGGCCATCTTGAGTGCCCCCCAAATTTTAACTCTTGACTTTTGACTTGGTTTTGGATGTAAGATTGGGTTAGTTTTAAGTAAAAAGTCAAAATTATTAGATATGTTAGGCACATATTTAAGACATTTTCTTGTTGTAACTCTGAAAATGAATGGGCCCATGAATACTCCACAAAGTTCACAAGATATGAGCCTTAAAGTGATATCTGCAGAGAATGAATGAGCACTCAAAAGTAAAAGACAAACAAAAATAAAAATAATGCAAAGTAACTGTACTGTCCCTCAAAAGTATTTCAGAATATAGTATTATGGTTGTTCTGTAGAGAACGAGAAGCCATAATGGATAATCATTGGAACATATAAAATCTGGTGTTTTCTTAGAGTTCACTGATTAGACTCTGTAGAGAATTTGTCCTGGTATGGAACTCAGCATCTCTGCAAGGAACACTGGACATAGAATTAAGTCTCCCAATTTCCCCTGACTATTATGTTTTCAAAGCTCTCTCTCAGGTGTGCTGGTTACTTAATGCTCTTTCATAATTGTTTACTCTGTTAAGCTGACATTTGATGCCACTCACATCGCTTCAGTTATTTTGTCCCTCTTTGGAGAGGTTTGCTGCTGATCACAGAATGACAGTGTCCATGGGCTCGTTAAAGAGTGCAAATTTTGCCTTAAAAAAAAAAAAAAAAAACTCCAGTATGTTTTTGGAGACCACCAACATGCACACACTCTCTCCCCACCCAATGCCACCACCTGGTCACTGCCATAGAATTTTGTCCTTTGTGAGAATGGCTTGAACCCGGGAGGTGGAGGTTGCAGTGAGCCGAGGTTGCACCACTGCACTCCAGCCTGGGTGACAAAGTAAGGCTCTGTCTCAAAAAACTAATGAAAAAATAATTTTGTCCTTTGTGATTAAGTCAAGTAGTTTAATAACTATTAATAGTTTAATAACTATTTTTGAAATAGTTTTATAATATACTTGTTGAATAACTCTTAGTCACAGAAAAATTGGTTTCATTTTTAAGTTAAAATCAACCCTTAACTCTCTTCTTCAAAGAGACATGCATAAACTTTTGGAGTTAATGGATGTGTTTGTTACATGGATTGTGGTTGTGGCCTCATGCCATGTCCAAACCCCTCAAATTGTATACATCAAATATGCACAATTTTTGCAAATCAATTATATCTCAATAAAGCTATTAAAAGAAATAAATTAAAAAGTCTCTTCTTATACTTTTCTTAAATGAAATACCAAAATAATCAATTAAGTAATACTTAATATTGGCATCAACTCAAGGAAAGAGTACACTTTAAATATTCTAGACTATGAATAGGACTAATATTGATTTGTTGTACTCCAGACAATGTAGCTTGGTAACAATATTCCTTACATAAAATGTGAATATTAAGATAGCTGGAATTTTCTTCAAAATCTAACATGGCACAGTTTAAAACCTTTTAATGGCAGACAGATGGGTTGGATAGCATTTTAAACTTCTTTCCAACCCTTTAATTCTTAGAGCATTTTTACAAAAACAAAATGTGTGTGTGTGTGTGTGTGTGTGTGGTGTTCGTGTGTGTGCAGAGAGAGAGAATGCAGAATACCAGGCCAATATTTTAGATTTTAAAAATAGATGACTATTTGTTCTGTTTGCTAATGTTAATAATTTTCAGAAAGAGAGTTCATATTTGGCCCAGCTGAAGTAATTATTATAATGGGGATTAACTTATGTCTAGACATGAACATTTTGCCTTTGCTCTGAGTGGTATTATTACTTGAAAAATGTTAATACACCATGAATATGAACCTGTAGCATACTGATGTATCCCAATTTGACTATAACACTTTCTGAGCCTTACAGATCTCTTACCTACTAGCTTTGTGATGATTGCTGAGTCCTAACTGTTCTTTCACAGGTGTAAATGTGAAGCCTTAGGGGATTCAGCTTACAAGGAAGGTAGATTCTTAAAAATAAAACCCTCACTCTCCAATTATAAACAATCCCAATGAGTGAAAAGGGAGAAGTATTTAATAAAGTCACTGACTACATAGAGATTTCTTTGATGAACTAGAATTTTGAAAGCTGCATTCTAAAATGCATAAAGGGGCAAACTTAAGAACGCATAAAAATGAATAGCAAGAGCTTTCCAAAAAGGTCTCTGTAAGGCTAAAACCTCCATACTACTGCAGACATGGAAAATGCTAACGGCCATTAAAAGCAAAGACAAAGGAAGGAGTCCCCTGCTTTGATCAAATAGATATAAAAAGCAAGGAAAAAATAGAACTACTAAACTTTGACTGGACTTTTAATGAAAGTCTCTAACTTGGAAATATAAAGGCAAATAAGGTGGAATTTCAATCTAAGAAACTGAGGATTTTGTTAGATAAAATATGTGGCATAGAATGTACCCCAAATATTTAGGATTACTCTCCTTGCCTTCATTTCCAATATTGCCATCAGGGTCACCACCTTCTCTTGCCCAGACTCATGTACTAGTCTCTTACATAGTCTCTCCTGGCTTTTACTTTTACTTCCTTGCCATTCTTCTTTTGCAGAACAGTCAAGGAAATCTTTTAAAAACATAAACTGGAACATGTTATCTCCTGCTTTAAATCCCCACATGGGCTCACATCCCTGCCTGAGGGAACCAGCTAACTTTTCATCCTTCATCCATTCTGTGCTTCCCCCAGGTCCCAACAGCCCAAGGAGTTTCTCTCTGCTCCAAGCTTGACCACTCCAAACTCATTTCCACTGTAGGACCTTGAAATGGTTATGGTAGCGAGCCCCTCTGCTTGCAGTGCTTTCTCCCCTGATATCCACCAGCTTAGGAGAGTTATCTTTTTGTCATTCAGATCTCAGCCTGAATATCACTTTCTTGGCGAGCCTTTCCCTGGCCACCCTGTCTACAATGACCACCCCTTCAGTCTCTTCAGAGGACTGAGCCTGTCATTGCTTTATTTCTCATCTGTGTTCATTGTCTGTCTCATCTCATTAGACATCTCCATAAGTATGCTCCATATGGATAGGTACCCTGTGTATTTTATTCATTGCTGTCTCTTCCCAGTCCCTAGAACAATGACTGGTTAGATAACAAGCACTCAATACACATTTTTAGATGACTGAGAGATAGACTGAATAAATGGCTAAGAACTGGGAGAACTGAGACAAAGAAGATCCGGTTAGGTTTGGTGTCTTGGGGATGCTTTTGGTGGAGGTGGGATCAAGCTGGACTTTGCCCAAGGCTTGGAAAGGTGGGAGGGAGACTTGGGCACACATTGTGAGCCAGAGGAATGTTAGGAGAGAAGATACTGATGGGGAAAGTCCATAGCTGTTGGCAATGGTGACAAATGAGCCTGTCCAGAAGGTAGAGAGTGGTAGGGAATGAAACCAAATGGGCGGAGTCAGAGTAATGGTGGGGAGTGTTTGAAAACTAGACAGAAAATGTTGGTACCTCTGTGGAAAGAAGAGTATATTTCTGTGAGCAAAATAAAACTATGTTTAATATAGAGGAAAATGTGTTACAATATAAGTGAGGAATAAACAATTTCCTCACTTATGTAGGAAGACTTTCTTTTTGTTAAATGACTCTAGAACACCTCATTATTCCATCTGTTAATTCTATTGATGTTCACACATGTATGATGTACATAAAGTAAAACATTTTTCTCTAAAAATAATATGCACTCTTCATTTTTATTAGATTCATGTGGTAGTATTGCAAAGTTCCACTAGCAGAGAAAGTCATAATTAATATGTAGCCTATTTAATTTTGTTTTCACAAAGGAACTATGAAAGCATAATTGGGAAATGTGACTGTCTCTTACAGAGTTTGTCTTTCCTGTCATAAAATTTGACCAAATGAAATGCCCACAACCAGAGTTTTTCTATAAAATTAGAGAAAAACAGCAAAAAGCCCCAAAATCTTCAACCCTTTTTAACATTGCAAAGATGCGGTATGTTAACAACAACTGCTTAGGCTATTTTTCAAGCCAAGGTCATCTTATGCTGCCTTGGCTAGGTATGAATTTGACTGACAGTTTTAAACCAAATGTTCACTGAAGTCCTGCATTCTTCATTTGCATGCATCCTATGCAACCTCCAACTAGCTACTTTAGCTCAATTTCCTCAACTGTGAAATGGATTCAATAAATAGTGTCTTTGCAAAAATGCAAACTGTAACTGAAATAACCCTTATGCTAATGATGGCCTGTTCTGACAGGAGATTTCCCGTCCTCTCACTTCCATCAACCCTAAGAGATGCTATTTTATAAAAACGTATCAGATTTATTTAGCTTGAGACTTTTTGTTCAAAGTAGCAACTGTAACACAACAAACACACAGATTCAGTAATAAGGAAAAATTCCAACATAGAAAACTAAGGCTAATGACAGACCTCTTGATGCAGAAGGACTTCTAAGTGGAGCTCAGTCAAGATGTCAGGCTCAGCTTTACTTAATGAGACAGCCTGTCTAAGGAAAGGCAGGAAGGGGTGTCAGAGTGTCCTTGCCTTAGTTCTCGAAACTTGAGTCTTAGGGTCTATGTCCACTGGAGAAAGGCAACTCCCTGTCTTTGTCCTGTGGATCTACTTTGAGAGGCGAATTACTGGTTGCCCTGCATTTTCTTTAAGTGAGAAAACCTTACTGACAGGATCTCAGAACAAGGCAAATACTGCAAATCCCAGAAACCGCAGAGCAAAAGAAGGAAATCAGCAATGATGGAGTGCATTATGTGAGGAGAGTCTTCAGGTCTGAAGGCTTAAGCGGGGGCAGAGAAGAGAACTCAGGGTACATTTCTCCCAGTGCCAGGATGTTACAGAGGAGTGGTGGAGACTGGAGTTTGGAAGACGAGGGGGAGGTAAAATGCCCTGGAGGGCCCAGAACACATTCATTATAAACTTTCTACCCACATTTTTCTCTATGCCTCCTTTTTAAGACCAATAACTCTTAGAATTGTGCTTTTGAGGCTATTTTCTAGATCCTGTAGGCACGTTTCATTCCTTTTTATTCTTTTTTTCTCCTCTGTGTATTTTCATATAGCCTCTCTTCACATTCACTAATTCTGTCTTCTGCTTGATCAGTTCAGCTGTTAAGAGACTCTGATGCATTTTTCAGTGTGCCACTTGCATTTTTCAGCTCCAGAATTTCTGCTTGATCTTTTTTATTATTTCAATATCTTTGTTAAATGTCTCTGATAGGATTCTGAAGTCCTTCTGTCAGTTACCTTGAAGTTTGTTGAGCTTCCTTGAAACAGCTATTTTGAATTCTGTGTCTGAAAGTTCACATATCTCTGTCTCTCCAAGATTAGTCCCTGGTACCTTGTTAGTTCGCTTGGTGATGTCACATTCTCCTGGATGTTCTTGATGTTTGTAGATGTGTGTTGATGTATCGTCATTGAATAATTACGTATTCATTCTAATCTTCACAGTCTGAGCTTCTCTGTACCTATTTTTTAAGAGAAGGCTCTCCAGGTATTCAAAGGGAATTGAGTGTTGTGATCTGAGTCTTTGGGCACTGTGGTGGTATCTGCATTAGGGAGCACCATAAGCCCAGTAATGCTACAACTCTTGCAAACTCATGGAGGTACCACCATGGTGGGCTTGGGTAAGATCCAGAAAATTTCTCTGGAATACCAGGCAGAGTCTCTCATTCTATTCTCTCACTTTCCTCTAAACAGAAGAAGCCTCTCTCTCCATGAAGGGCTGCCTGAAATTGAGAGAGGGGTGACACAAGAACTTCTCAGCTGGGAATGTGCAAGAAGTACTTGATATAGTACTGGATCTCACGCAAGACCCATGGTGACTACTGCCTGAGTACTACTGATTTTTACCAGGGCCCAGTGGCTCTTAGTCAGCAGGTGGTAAATCCCGCCAGGACTGGTCTATCCCTTCAGGGTAACTTCCTTTCTGGTCAAGGATGGATCTAAAAATGCCATTCAGGAATTTGGACCTGGAATCAGGGTCTTTAAGAATCTGCTTGGTGTTTTATTTTATTGTGGCTGAGCTGATACCCAAGCAGCAAGACAAAAATCTTCTGTGCTCTTCCCTCTCCTTTCCCCAAGCAGTGGAGTTTCTTCCTGAGCTGCACTGCCTGGGGTTGGGGGAGGGGTGAGGCAAGCACTCCCTTGGCCACTCCAGCTTGTGTTGCACTGGGTTGTATACACTGCAAGTTCACTGGCTCCAAGGCCAGTGAAGCACCAGGACTTGCCTCAGAATTGCAGTCCTCGTGGCCTGACTGCCTTTCAAATTTATACAGGACCCTAGACTGCTTTAGTTTGCTGGTGGTAGAGTTAGCTGGAAATCGAGTTTCTATTGCTGGGGTGGAGGATTTCCCTCTGGCTGGGACTGCTCTAAATGCTCCCTCCATGGGCACAGGAAGAATTTCTGCCCTGTGTTGTGTTCTGCTGTGCAGGGCAGCACTGAGTTCCATGGCAGAGTCTCACGGTCACTTCATTGTCCCTTCCCCAAGCACAAGGGTTCTCTGCATTCTGTGGAGGATGTGGAGGGCTGGTGTGGGCAGTGCAAGGTTGTCTTTTCGGCCGTCTTCAGTGCCCCTTTCCATGATATGATCTTAAAACCAGGTACTGCGATCGCTCACCTGATTGTTGGTTCTTATGATGGTGTTTTCATGTGTGGCTGGTTGTTCAGTTTGGTGTTCCTGAGAGGGGAGGATTGCTGCAGGCTATCTTTCTCCACCTCCTCCCTGAAGCACACTCAGGAAATTGGCGTCCTCACCAGAGCACACTCAGGAAATTGGTGTCCTCAGAAGAGTGAAAGAAGACATGACCTCCAGGAATCCGCAGGAGGATCCAGGAGGAGAGGATATCCTTAGGCGAAGCAGTAAGATGAGAGATGAAGCTGGAGATGGCTTAGAAACAAAAACACAAAGCAGAATAAAAAGCTATATTTAAAGCAGATGAGTATAGAATAGCATTGCCAAAGGTGGACTCAGTGATGAGGGGCACACCAGAAATTACCTCCCAGAATGAAAAAAACAAGAGATAGAAAAATAGAGAAGAGAAGGTAGGTGTAGAAGACAGAGAACAGATGGTAAATAAGGTGTTTTAGAAGAAAAAACAAGGGGAAATACAGTAATAACCATCAAAAATGTGATGGAAACAACCTTCTGTAGCTCTAGAAAGACTATCATATATAAATGAAATGGCTTGAAATAAGTAGAAAGAGATGCACACATCCAGATACACCCTGATAGCTTTTTGGAAAGCTAAGAATAATCCCACAGGTGGACATAAAAAAAAAAAAAATAGATGCTTGACAAACCATACAAATGACTTACATGAACATATTTACACTGATTTCAATAGGCTTATGTTATCTAAAATAAATTCTAGTAATTATGGGGTTTGATTCCACATTCTGCCTTACTCTACATAACAGAGTCCAATTTAGTACTTTCTAAACCTGGGTACTCTGATATGTAGAAAACGGGCACAGACATTTACCTCTTATGTTGGTTGTGAGGATGAAATTAACAGTTAGTCATCCTCAGTGGTTGCTGAAGTCTCACACTCTAAGAACAACTTAATGTGTTAAATTGGAAAAAATTAGTATGAACTCATGACCTTAAAAAGATACCTACTTTCTAATTTGTCACTGCTAATTATCCCAACGGCACCTGTTTGTTCATCTACCACCAGTTCTTCTGCGTCCTATACTGCTCCAAATTTGCCCCTGATAATGCACACCCTAAAAAGAATCAGGGTATCTGGGAGGAAAATTGATTCCAGCGTTCAAGCAGGAAAAAAACTGGATTGGTCTGGAATATCCTTTTGTTGTCTGAAATCAACTATTGCTTCAAAAGTGTCAGGAACAGTGCTAAAGGACAGAAGAGCAAACTTAACAAGGCTTCCATTGGCTAAGCTGCAAAGACCATCATCATAATAGTGATAATAATCATAATAGTTAATTGAAACAAGTTGAGACTGTGAAAAGTCATGCATTAGTAACTATATTGGAAAGAGAAAAGTGAATATAAAGTGTACAAAATGTAGTTGTAATACAGCGAAGGGTATACGTAATAGTTTACGTTTAATTATTTATTAGTTTTAATAAATAAAGGAGAAACAGAAAATGTTGGTACCTCTGTGGAAAGAGATTCCCATAAAGCACTGTGCCATTTGAAATTTTAATAAATTCACTTCTATAAAAGATTTAAACATTCTGCAAAATGCTACTGAGAAAATTTATCCAGAGAGTAGCATATTTGATTGTAGGAATTTTATCTTTCAGTGTATCTACTATGATTTTGGATAATATTACTGATGTCATTCAATATAGCATAGTTCTTTATTACCTGGAATATGAAAGAAAGAAATTAGAAAAAACAAATTATTAACAATTTAGTTTAAATGATGGGATCTCTTTTACATTTTGTAAATTGTTTATCTCTTTTATAGATAAAAATGTATTAAAATTCAAACTGCACATTTATTTTATGGATATTTTGAATATATGAGTATTTTGCTTCTCATTTTAATTATGTATCTGTTTATGAGTACAAAAAACAAACTTGTTTCTTTTTCTGTGGAAAGGAAGGGAAAAATACAGAAAATTATGCAGAGTAATCCAAGTAGTCCCTGAAAAAACAGGTATTACACCAAGATGAGGAAGGACTGCCTTAGACCTGCAGGCATCAACATTAGCCAACTAAAGAAGAGTTCACCACGTGTCCCAAAATGGTGAATTAGCCAAATACCTAGAGGGGAGCTAACTACACACATGCAATCTCTCATCTCATAGGATGAGACCTCTAGGTGGCTTTGCTAATTGTAACAAAATGGTAATAAGTAAATTTCTTAACTTTTGTTTTTAAATAATTACGTATTCCTCGGAAGTTGCAAAGATAATAGAGAGGTCTTGTGTACCCTTAACCCATTTTCCCACAGTGGTTTCATCTCACAGAGTAATAGTTCAATGTCTAAGCCTTAGTACAATGTGCGTGCATAGTTCTATGTTGTTTTATCAGGTGTATAGCACTCATGTGACTCCCCCCCACCACACACACACTGCAATAAAGATCTGTAACTATTCCATCCTGAGAAAGCCCTTCCCGGTGCTGCCCCCTTACAGTCACAGCTCCCCCACCTCCACCCTACCTACCATCATCTCTGGCAAACATGCTTCTGTTTTATATCTCAATAATGTTTAGAATGTTGTATAATTGGAATCATATAGCATATGACCTTTTGAGACTGGCACTCTTTTTTGCTTTTCTTTTTTTATTTTTTGAGATGGAGTATCCCTCCGTTGCCCAGACTGGAGTGCAGTGGCACCATCTTGGTTCACCGCAATCTCTGCTTCCCAGGTTTAAGCAATTCTCATGCCTCAGCCTCCTGAGTAGCTGGGATTACAGGCATGTGGCACCACACCCAGCTAATTTTTTTGTTTTTAGTAGAGATGGGGTTTCACCATGTTGACCAGGCTGGTCTTGAACTCCTGAGCTCCAGTGGTCCACCCACCTTGGCTGGTATTACAGGCATGAGCTGGTATTACAGGCATGAGCCACCATGCCCAGCCAGTTTGCTCCTTTTTATTGCTGAGTAATATTTTATGGTATGGATGTATCACAGTTTGTCTAACCATTCACCTATTGAAGGACATTTTGCTCATTTCCAGTTTGGGGCCGTTATAAATAAAGATGCTAAAACAAATATGTACGAGACTTTGTGTGGACAAGATTTTCCATTTCTCTGGGATAAATTCCCAGGAATGTAATTGCTAGGTTGTATGGTAGTGTATTATGGAAACCGTCGAAGTATTTTCCAGACTGTACTATTTTATCTCCATCAATAACATACGAGAGATCTGGACTTTTTTTTTCCATCCTTGCAAGCATTTGATAGTCACTAAACTTTTATTTTAGCTATCCTAATAGTTGTGCAGTGATATCTCATTGTGGTCTTAATTTGCATTACCCTAATGCAAAACATCTTTTCATATACTTGTTTGCCATCCATACATCCTCTTTGGTAAAATATATTTTTATGTCATTTGCCCATTTTCTAATTGGATTGTTTGTGTGTGTGTTTTTTTAATATTGAGCTTTTAGCTTCTAGTAAAACTAACAAATTAAAAAAAGAAGATAAATTACTAATATTAGAAATGAAACAGAGGTTATCACTATAGATATTGCAGATGTTGAAAAGAAAATAAGGGAACACCACAAACAGTTCTACCCATAATTTGCCAGCTTAGGTAAAATGGATCGCTTCCTCAAAAAAACAAACAAGTACAACTCACCCAATATGAAATGAATTGAAGTAGATAATTTGAATAGCCTTATAATCAGCAAGAAAATTGAATTTTTAATTTTGAAACTCCCAGAGAAGAATCTCTAGGCCCATAGATGGTTTCACTAGAGAATCCTACCAAATATTTAAGGAATGATTAGTTTTGCACAATCCTTACTGGAAATCAGAAGTGGGAATACTGTCTAACTCATTCTATGAAGCCATTATTACCTTGATCACTAAAACGAGATAAAGACATCCCCAAAAATGGGAAACCACAGACTAATTTTCCTCATGAATATAGATACAAAAGTCCTTAACAAAATATTACCAAACAGAATTCAGTAATCTACAAAAAAAGAATTATATACCATGACCAAGTAGGATTTATCCAGGCATACAAGTCTGGTTAAACGTTTGAAAATGAGTCAGTTATAACCTATTATATTAATAGGCTAAGAAAGAAAAATTGTATGATCATGTTAATTGATGTAGAAATAGCATTTGACAAAATTCAACACCCATTCATAATTTTTTAAACTCTCAGAAAAAATGCAAATATCAACTCGAAAAGAGCATCTATAAATACTCAGAGCTAACACTATTTTTTTTTCTTTCTTTCTTTCTTTTTTTTGAGATGGAGTCTCGCTCTGTTGCTCAGGCTGGAGTGCAGTGGCATGATCTCCACTCACTGCAAACTCCGCCTCCCGGGTTCATGCCATTCTCCTGCCTCAGCCTCCCGAGTAGCTGGGACTACAGGCGCCCGCCACCACGCCCAGCTAATTTGAGTAGAGATGGGGTTTCACCGTGTTAGCCAGGATGGTCTCGATCTCCTGACCTCATGATACGCCTGCCTCGGCCTCCCAAAGTGCTGGGATTACAGGCGTGAGCCACCGCACCCGGCCGCTAACACTATTCTTTTTTTTTTTTTTTTTTTTTTTTTTTTTTTTTTTTTGAGACGGAGTCTCGCTCTGTAGCCCGGGCTGGAGTGCAGTGGCCAGATCTCAGCTCACTGCAAGCTCCGCTTCCCGGGTTTACGCCATTCTCCTGCCTCAGCCTCCCGAGTAACTGGGACTACAGGCGCCCGCCACATCGCCCGGCTAGTTTTTTTGTATTTTTTTAGTAGAGACGGGGTTTTTTTTTTTTTTTGAGACGGGGTCTCGCTCTGTCCCCCAGGCTGGAGTGCAGTGGCGCGATCTCGGCTCACTGCAAGCTCCGCCTCCGGGGTTCACGCCATTCTCCTGCCTCAGCCTCCTTGAGTAGCTGGGACTACAGGCGCCCGCCACCGCGCCCAGCTAATTTTTTGTATTTTTAGTGGAGACGAGGTTTCACCGCGGTCTCAGTCTCTTGACCTTGTGATCCGCCCGCTTCGGCCTCCCAAAGTGCTGGGATTACAGGCGTGAGCCACCACGCCCGGCCAACACTATTCTTAGTGGCAAAAAGCTGAATGCTTTTTTCCTAAGGGAAAAGTTTTGCAAGGCAAAACTGCCTGCCTTCAACGTTCTTATTCAATACAGTGGTAAAAGTTCAGGAAATAAAAAGCCTAGGGATTAGAGTTCTTGGGCGTGTATTACTGTGCTTTTAGACACAAAAAGCATGATCCATCAAAGAAAAAAGTGATAAATTGGACTTTATCAGAATTAAAAACTTTTATATGTGAAAAACCTTGTTAAAAGGATGAAAAGACACACCTCAAATGGGACAAAATATTTGCAAACTACGTATATCACAGACAACTCGTATCTGTTGGGTGGAGTGCTCTATACATGTCTATTAGACCCTGTTGATTGTTGGTGTTAGTTCTATATCCTTCATGATTTTCTGTCTAGTTGTTTCATCAATTTTTGAGAGATGGATGTTCTGGTTTCCAACAATCTTGTGGATATGTTTATTTTTCTTTAGTTGTATCAAGTTTTCCTTTACATATTTTGCTTGAGCTATATAAGAGATATAATAAGATGACTCATGCCTATAATCCCAATTTTCGGGGGCAGAGCAGAGGATGAGTGCTTGAAGTCAGGAGCTTGAGACCAGCCTGGGCAACATGGCAAGACCCTGTCTCCACAAAAAATAAAAATCAGCCTGGTGCAATGGCTTTCACCTGTAGTCCTAGTTACTTGGGAGGCTGAGGCGGTAGGATCATTTGAGCCCAGGAATTGGAGGCTGCAGTGAAGCATGATTGTAACCACTGCACTCCAGCCTTGGTGACAGAGTGAGCCTGACTCACAATAAAAAACAAAACCAAAAAACAAAAAAAAGATGTAATAAGAGATGTTTGACTAGAGAAAAAGGCAACTTAGCCTGACAGTTGACTCAGGTTTAAAACACGTGGGACAAGCAGCCACATTTCAGAGCTAGCATTTGAGCAGAATCTTAAAGACTCAGAAAAACTTTTGTAGGCAAAAAAGTAAAGGAAGGGTATCATGAACAGAAGGACAAGTTCTTGATGCAGTACTTGGAGAATAACGTAGATGACTGTGCCCCCCACATTGTCTGCATTATCATTTCCACCTCCTGGAGGAATGCTTTTGAGGGATAGCAATGATTTATCTTGTGTCTAACCACAAAAGTCTATGCATAATTGAAATTGTTAGCTTTGCCTACTGTGGAGTTCTTTGTTCCATGATATTTCTTTGAAGATACAAGTTGTTTCAGTTTTTAGAGAATAACCATTTAAAGCATTTCTGTCATCAATATAAACATGAGTTGCTTAAGTATTACAGCAACAAAATTTAAACTCCTATCAAAATTGCAGAAATATTTTGTTACATCAAATAATCCAATTATAAATTCGGTCTCCAATTTAATGTATATTTTACAAACTTAAAGAAAATTGCCAAGTCCTCATGATATGTGTCACTCAATCCAAACCCTACAAAATATTTACAAAAAAGGCCATTAAAAAGATCTGCATTAAACTTTTCCTGCTTCATGTTCAAAGTTTAATACAGCCATGCGTTGCTTAATGATGGGGATACCTCTGACAAATGTGTCAGCAGGTAATTTTGTCATTGTGTAAACATCATAGGGTGCACTTGCCCAAACCTAGATGGTCTAGCCTGCTACGCGCCTATGCTGTATGGGATTGCCTATTGATTCTAGGCCTTGAACCTGTACTACTAAGTACTGTAGGCACTTGTAACACAGTGATAACGACTTATGTATCTAAACATAGAAAAGGTACAGTAAAAATATGATATGAAAGATAAAAAATGGTATACCTGTACAGGGCACTTACCATGAATGGAGCTTGCAGGACTGGAAGTAGCTCTGGATGAGGAAGTGAGTGAGTGGTGAGTGAATGTGAAGGCCTAGGACATTACTGTACACCAATTTATGTAAATACTGGACACCAAGCCTACACTAGATTTATAAAAAATATTTTTCTTTCATCAATAACAAAGTAACCTTAGCTTACTATTTGATTTTTCTGCAATAACACAGCTTGAAACACAAACACATTGTACAGCAGTACAAAAATATTTTCTTTATATTTTTAGTCTATAAGTGTTTTATTTATTTTTCTTTTCTTTCTTTCTTTTTCTTTTTTTTCTTTTTTTTTTTTTTTGAGATAAGATTTCACTCTGTTGCCCAGGCTGGAGTGCAGTGGTATAATCGTGACTTACTGCAGCCTCCCAGGCTCAGGTGATCCTCCCACCACAGCCTCCTCCCAAGTAGCTGGACTCCAGGTGCGTGCCACCACGCCAGGCTAATTTTTAAATATTTTTCTAGAGATGGGGTTTCACCGTGTTGCCTAAGCTGGTCTTGAACTCCTGGGCTCAAATAATCCTCCTGCCTCAGCCTCACGAACTGCTGGGATTACAGGCATGAGCCACTGTGCCAGGCTACAATTTATATTTTTAGAAGTAATTAAGGGAGGCTGAGATGGCAGATCACCTGAGGTCAGAAGTTCCAGACCAGCTTGGCCAACATGGTGAAACCCTGTCTCTACTCAAAATACAAAAATTAGCCAGACCTGGTGGCGGGCGCCTGTAGTCCCAGCTACTGGGGAGGATGAGGCAGGAGAATCACTTGAACCCAGAAGGCGGAGGTAGCCGTGAGCTGAGATCACGCCATTGTACTCCAGCTTTGGCTACAAGAGCAAAACTACGTCTCAAAAAAAAAAGGGAAAAGGTAGTAATTATTTTTTTCTACTTTTAAAGCTTTTTTGTTAAAAATAAGACATAGATGCACACATTAGCCTAGGCCTACGCAGGGTCAAGATCATGAATATCACCATCTTTCACTTCTGTATCTTGTCCCACTGGAAGGTCTTCAGGGACAAAAAAACGCATGGAGCTGTCATCTCCTATGATAACGATGCCTTCTTCTGGATACCTCCTGAAGGACCTGCCTGAGGCTGTTTTATAGTTAGTTTTAAAAAATAAGTAGAAATATACTGTAAAATAATAATTAAAAGTATATCATAGTAAATATATCAATCACAGTAGCATAGTCATTTATTATCTGCTATGGTTTGGAAATGACTTGTTTGGCCCCACCAAGCCTCCTGTTGAAATCTGACCCCCAGGGTTGGAGATGGGGCCTGTGAGAGGTCTTTGGGTCATGAAGGTGGATGTCTCATGAGTGGCTTTGTGCCATTCTCTCAGGCGTGAGTGAGTTCCTGCTCTTAATTCTCAAGAGAACTAGTTGTTAAAAAGACCTTGGCACCTTCTCCCTCTCTCTCTTGCTTCTTTTCTTACCATGTGATCTCGGCAGGGCTCCTCTTTGCCTTCTGCCAGGAATAGAAGCTTCCTGAAACCCTCACCAGAAGCAGATGCTAGTGCCGTGCTTCTTGTGTAGTCTGCAGAACAGGAGCCAGATCAACCTGTTTTCTTTATGAATTCCCCAGCCTCAGGTATTCCTTTATAACAACACAAACAGACTATGACATTATCACTATCAAGTATGTACTGTACATAATTGTATGTGCTATACTTTTATATGACTTGCAGTGCAGTAGATTTGTTCACACCAACATCACCACAAACATGTGAGTAATGTGTTCCCTATGACATTATGACAGCTATGATGTCACTAGGCAATAAAAATTTCTCAGGTCCATTATAATCTTGTTCCTTCTTCCTTCTTCCTTCTTTCTTCTTTCTTCTTTCTCCTTCCTTCCTTCCTTCCTTCCTTCTCCTTCCTTCCTTCCTTCCTTCCTTCCTTCCTTCCTTCCTTCCTCTCCTCCTCTCTTCTTCTTTCTCTTTTCTTCTTTCTTCTTTTTTTTGAGATGGAATCTTGCTCTGTCACCCAGGCTGGAGTGCAGTGGTGCATTCTCTGCTCACTGCAGCCTCCACCCCACCAGGCTCAAGTGATTCTCCTGCCTCAGCCTCCTGAGTAGTTGGGATTACAGGGGCCCACCACCATGCCTGGCTAATTTTTGTATTTTTAGTAGAGATGGGATTTTGCCATGTTGGCCAGGCTGACCTCAAACTCCTGTCAGGTCCATTATAATCTTACAAGACCACTGCATATATGCAATCCATCCTTGACCCAAATGTTGTTATGCAGTGCATGACTATATGTAATTTCTAGATAGGAGGTGGATTTGGTTTTGCTGGGCTTGAAATGTAAACCTTCATGGTAAACCTGCCTCTGCTTCCTGGCAATGGCTAATGCCATATGCTCTTGCCCCAACAAAAAGTTTTCCAAAACATCATGGGAACTTTGGGAAATAGAGCATATATTTTTAAAAATATGGTTTGTTGAGAAATTAAAGAATTAGATGAAACCAGAAAATAAAAACATCCATTATAAATACAATCAATAGACATTTATATTAATGATATTAATAAAGTGTACAAAGCAGAAGAATCACAAATATGTTTTTGGAGGAGACAGAACATCGAGAGAACATATGACTTTTGATATATTTATGATGGAATTACAAAATCAGGGTTCTAGATGAATATAAGGAGGTTCTCTGGATGTTCAGAATAGGTATTTGACACCATTTTACATCTGGTATATCTATGATCATTCCAAAAATAATCCAGAAAGACCAACACATGTACATGTTCTTAAGAGCTGACTGAACCAAGTAAATATTAAAAAATCATTTGAATAAATAAGCAGAGAGACTTTGATTCACTAGATTTTTCCCTTATCTGGTGAGAAAAGTCACTGGATTTCTCAATTATTTGATCTAAACTTTACTAAGAATTGTATGAATAGATCTTGTGGAATGATTCTGGGGGGGAGGGGAAAGGACAGCACTTTCTCCCATAAACCAGTGTAAATTTATCTGAATTAAAATTTTTTATCTGTTTAATTTGGAAAAGCTACACATCTAGATGTTTTTAGACAGAATAAAAAAAAAAAAAGAGTATGTATTCTGAAGCTTTTGGATATAACGTACCTGAATGTCAGTTAGGGCAAGTTTGTTGATAGTATTGATAGTCTTCTATATTCCTACTTATTTTTTGTAAATATCTATCAATTATTGAGAGAAGGGTGTTAAAAATCTCCAAATATGATTGTGTATTAATCTATCCCTTTTATTTCTATCAAGTTTTTCTTCCTGTTTTTAAGTTCTATGAATAGGTACCTTCACACTTAGGATTATTATATCTAGTTGCTGAATTGACTATTTTGTCATAAAATGATCTGTATTTCTAGTAATACTCCTATTCTTAAAGTCACCATTATCTAATGTTAATATACACATGCAGATTTCTTTTGCTTTGTGTTTTCTTGGTATCTAATTTTTTCATCCTTTCCTTTTTTAGCTGTCTGTGTCTTTATACCGTATAGTTTTTATATATGGCATATTGTTAGACGTTACTTTTTTAAATCCAGTCTGATAATCTCTGCCATTTAAATAAAAAATTGATCAATTTACTTTTATAAAAAATGGGGTTGCAATTCACATAGCATATAATTAACCATTTTGAAACATACCATTCAGTGGCATTTAGTACATTTAGTGGTTCATGTTATGCAGCCACTACCCTGTCTAGTTCCAAAACATTTCCATCACCCCAAAAGAAAACTCTGTACACATTCAGCAATTACTTTCCATTCTCCCTTCCCTTTCAGCTGGCAACCAGTATCTGTTTTCTGCCTCTTCAAATATTTCTCGATTTTTTTTTTTTTTTTTTTTTTTGAGACGGAGTCTCGGTCTGTCACCCAGGCTGGAATGCAGTGGCCAGATCTCAGCTCACTGCAAGCTCCGCCTCCCGGGTTCACGCCATTCTCCTGCCTCAGCCTCCCAGGTAGCTGGGACTACAGGCGCCGCCACCTCGCCCGGCTAGTTTTTTTGGATTTTTTAGTAGAAACGGGCTTTCACCGTGTTAGCCAGGATGGTCTCGATCTCCTGACCTCGCAATCCGCCCGTCTCGGCCTCCCAAAGTGCTAGGATTACAGGCTTGAGCCACCGCGCCCGGCCTATTTCTCGATATTTTTATATCAATGGACTCATTGAGTACATGGTCTTTTTTGTTTGACTTCTTTCCCTTAGCATCTTGATTTTTGAGGTTTATCCATGTTGAAGCCTATATCAGTACTTCACTTCTTTTTATGGCTGAATAATATTCCTTTGTTTGTATATATCACAATTTGTTGATATATTCGTCAATTGTTGGACATTTGGTTTGTATCCACATTTTGGCTGCATAGACTGTGTTGCTCCGAATATTTATGTACAAGTGTTTGTCTGAATACCTGTTTTCAGTTCTTTTGGGTATATACCCAGCAGTGGAATGTTGGGTCATATGGTAATGCTATATTTAATGTCATGAGAACTGCCAAATGTTTTCCCATAGTGGCTGCACCTTATTGTTGTTTTAGAATTCTTTATATATTCTGGATATTTCAATCTTGTATTATTTTGTTTCTCCTTTCTCTTTTTTGGGATAACCTATTGTTTCTTTTCTTTTCTTTTTTTTTTTTTTTTAACCATTCAATAGTATATTCTCCTTTGGTTTATTAACTGTACCTCTTTTTGGTTTTTAGTGGTTTATGTACACATTAAAATATGCATTCTTAACATGTATAGTATAATAAACTTTAAAGAGTGCTATCCTATTCACATCCCCTCAAACCCTTGTGCTATTATTATGTATTTTATTTCTACATATATTACAAACCCCATAAAAGGTAAAACATCCTATTCCTCATTATATTTGCTTTAAACAGTCCATTGATTTGCGTGAAATTTAACAAAAGAAGAAAAATTGTGGTTTATGTATACCCTTTTATGTATAGTATATTTACTATATCCATGCTTCTCCTTTTCTGCTATACATTTACATATCCATCTTGTATTATTTCTCTTCAGCCTGAAGAACTTCTCTTTGCATTTTTTTATAGTACAAGTTGGCTAGTTATAAATTTTCTTAGCTTTTTTTTTAATGAAAAGATGTTCATTTTACCTTCATTTTTAAAGAATATTTTTGCTAGATATAAAACTTTAGGTTGGCAATGTTAATTTGCTCTTAGAACTTAAAAGATGCTTCATTGTATTCTGATCTGCATTATTTCTAAAGCAAAAATAGCCACTATTCTTATTTCTATTCTCCTATATAAAAATAGTATTTTTCTTTGGCTGCTTTTAAGAATTTTTCTTTCCTTTTCATCAGTTACTATGATCTGTCTAGGTGTGATTTTCTTTATATATATTTTGCTTGAGATTCACTATGCTTGCTTTTTCTGTGGGTTGCTGTTTTTGGCCAAAATTGAAAAATTTTAATAAATATTTAAATAATTTTTCTGCTCTATTCAATCTCTTCTTTCCTTCCAGGAGTCTAATTATATATATGTTAGTTTAACTGATACTGTCTCACAGATTGCTGAGATGCTGTTAAATTGTTTTACTAATTTTTTATTGTATATTTCAATATGGATAATTTCTATTAACTGCCGTCAAGTTTACTGACTTTTTTGTGTCTAATTGGTTATTTTATTCCATTAATTATTATTTTACTTGTTGTATTTTCTAGATCTAGGATTTTCACTTTTTAAATATAATTTCTAGATATTGCTTGACAATGCTTATCTCTTTACTGAGTATATTCCTCCTTTCCTGTAGATTATATGGCATATTTACTATATTTTAATATCCTTGTCTGCTAATTCCAACATCCATGTTATTTGTAGGTCTATTTTTATTAACTCCTTTTTTATTGACATTTTGCAGTTTGTTCGTACGTCTAGTAATTTTGATTGCATAGTAGACCTTGTGGATAATAGTGCAGTCACTCTGGATTATGTTACATTCTTCTGAAGAATGTTGAGTGCTGTTAATTTGTGGATCACCTTGAATGTAGGGGTTTGTTTTTATGCCTTGTTAGGGCAGGGCTATTTCAGCTTTATCCTTAGTCTCGAGAGAATCTTTTTAGTAAAGAGATGTAGTTGTCATTTCTAATGCATGGTACTTCTGGGGATTTGATGGAAAGCCTTGGGAATTTATCATGCTTTTACAACTTGCTGTAACTCAAACTTTAAAGTCTTTTTCTAAAGTCATTTGTGGTAAGTAACAGCTAGAATTGCCACTTAGTTATTTTAGCCTTCTGACTTGTTTTCTCTCTGAGCTCCTTGCAGTCATACCTGCATGTGAATAGTATAGTCATTGGTCTAGGATTTGACTGGTATTTACATACAGATTTGTATCACCCACTTTTGTTCCCTCCTTTCTGGGATCTCCCCTCTTAATTTCCAGCTACTCTGGTAGTTCCAAATTCATTCTGCCCATTCTTCAGCAGATTAGACTGTATGTTTCTGCTTGAGTTTTAGCCTCGTTGTTTCTTGTAGAATTGGAAACGTCCTCAGGCAAAAAGCTATACAAATATAAATATCGGCTATTTTCAAGGGTAAGGTCTTTTCTCTCTCATTTAAGGTCAAATCCCTGGCTTTGCTGTCAGCTTTGTTTGTTTTACAGTACCCTCAAGCAGAATTTATTATTGTTGTTGCTAGAAAGTTAGGTCAAAATAAGTTACCCTTCTATAATAAAAGTGGACCCTACATAAAGAATTGATTATAATCCATTTATATTTTGCCAAGATGTATCAAGATTTACTTCAAAATCCAGGAGAAATGTGACTGCTATGTTAGAAAAAGTTAAAGATCCATATTAGGGGATGTTGGCTTTAACCTTAATCATACAACTGCCTCATAAAGATATCAGGACTTTGTTTCCAGTAGAAATCATTCACTGTTGAAAATACAGATTGCATAACAAAGTATAAGCCACATTTTTCATTCATTTAAGTAGCAACTAATTGGATTATAAACTGTTATTGTTAAATTAAAAAAAAGAAAGAAACACAAGCATCAAAGTGTTAATAAGAACCTTTTCCCAGTTACTGGGACTCAGATTCTTATAAGGAGACTGTTATAACAAATCATCAAAACTTTGCAAATTATTATCAGATTTGTGTGCCCACTAAAATTTTGATAGAAGCTAAAGAGAATGAAGGAAACACATGAAATGAAAAAAATCAACAGCTATATGATTTATTTAACAAATGTTTAAAGCAGTCTATTCTCTGCCAAATTTTGTGTAAATACTAAGGGTAGAGAAAAGAAAGACAGAACTCAGATCCTCAAGGGATTAAGGGTCTAGTGGGGAATGCTAAAAATGGACAAAGGACTAAAGATTAAATACGTGAGACTTAAACTTAAGACTTAAGTTTAAATTTTCTCAAGAAAGTAGGACAAAGTATTTAAGGTACCCAGAATTGTTTACAGCTAGTAGCTCCTAAATCTTCAGAGGCATCATAACTTTAGATAATCAAATGCGTGAGAAATCTGTTCCCTCTGAAAGTCGAGGTCAGAGTCAGGGGCTCAGGACTAGGAGAACATGTTATTCTGTGCAGGGAAAAACCCACTAGAATCTGCGATCACTTAGATTCTTGAAGTCTTTTAAGATTTTTGAGGAAAGGGCTTTTGAACTTAGCTTTGTGAATGGCACCAAGACTAAAGAATAAAGCATTTTTTAAACCAAGGACCCCTGTTTAGTTTCAGAAGGAAACCTGAATACTCTAGGCCATAAAGCCCTGTACCCTTTTAAAAAAATCGAAGTATCATTTACTCATTAAGCCAGGAAAGTTTTATTTTCCAGTTCTTTCCTAAGGAATTTTTACCCAGGATGTGTAGAGGAGAAGAGTATCATATTTTTCATGTTGTATAATATAACAAATTGTCTGTGCTTTGGGAGATGTTTTGTTGCTGTTGTTGTTGTTGTTTTGTTTTGTTTTGTTTTGTTTTGTTTTTGTGGTGTCACTTCCTCTTAAAATTTATCTGAAGGATTTTTAGTGTTTCTAACTTGTTAGAACTCAAGTTTCTAGTTTATACTTCTACATTCCTGCCCTGAGTTGAAAGCTATAGTATTTCCTTGAAGGGCAATCAGTATGTAAAATGAGCTGTCCTAGATGACTTGAGATGTTGAGTTAAGATAAAATGCCCCAGATGGAATTCAGTGATCACAAAGCTAATTGGTGTTTCAATGTGTTTTGCCAACATATGAAAGTAAGACACTTTCTAGTCTCAGAGGATACAGAGTTTACACAACATGAAATTTGCTTCTAGAACTTAAGTTTTAAAAATAACTTATTTTCCATTTATTAAAAAAATGCTAAAGTTTCATGTGGGTTTAGGGTATCCTGGTTAGAAAAATCCTACATTTTGGAGTCACTGTCCTTTTTTGTGTGTTTTCAAATGTAGGAAGTTAAATGTGTAGAAAACTAAAAACAGTTATATGCAAGAAAAATTTCTAGGCATATTACATTTTTATTTGATTAAAACTGAAGTGACGCAGGTTGATTTATTAAACCAGAACGAACAGTTCCAAACTAATTTGACTAATATCTTAGAAGCAATTTGGAAGCAGTCTACAGCACTAGCCATGCTATAGTTCAGTCATTTTGGTTCTGGTTCTAATTGGCTAACCCAGGCATGCACAATCTATGGGTAATTTAGTTTCTATGCCATGACACTATTCAGTTATTATTTACAAGTATATTTGTGAATTACCAGCAGAATTAGACACAGGGTTTATCAATTTTAATTTCACTTATGATGGCCAAACCGTAGTTTTAATTTCCTTCTGTGAGTGGTTGGACCCATTTTCTGTCCTGTCTTTAGATTAGATATATTTAGACCACTTCTTTTTGTTGTTAGTACAAAATTCTGACTCATAAAAAATAGCTGCTATATTTATTGACTTCTGTCATACTTTGTAAGATTGGTACTATTGTAGTGTTCAGATGGGGACACTGAAACTTAGAGAGGTTGAAAAACTTGCTGCAGTTCACACAGCCAGCCAGGGTACAAGGAAATAACTTTAAGACCGAGGTCTGTCTGATATCAAAACCTGAGGTTCAGTATTTCTATGGAGAGATCATGTTATTTTGCCTTAGGGTGCATGTTGGAGCTTGGCTACTGATTTCTATCATATTTCCTTCTATCAGTAACTTTGAGGAGGATGTTAGGAGTCCTGTACTTATCTGAACTAAGTACCAATGTTAACCTTTTTTCTACATGATAGAATTCCTATAATCACATTGTTCTAGAAATAATAGGAGGGGGACCAACTATTTAGCCTGCCTGTGATGAGTTCTGTCTCTGAGCATCCAGACTAGAGAGCGTTTTGGCTACAGGACAGAATTTATTCAGAGCAATTATCACCAATATGACAACCCAAGATTATATTATCAAGAAAAATATTTTAGTAGAAAAAGGTAGCAGGTATGCATAACAGGTGTAATTTCTGTGATGATGTGACCATTTATGGTAATACCAAAGGGAGAAAAGATGTTGTAGGTCATTGTGGGGGTGAGGGCAGATGAAATACTAGAAGGCAGATTAAATGGCTTCTAACTATAGTATGTGGCAGTCAGAATTTTGGCCTCATGATTTTTGGCCCTGGTGTTACTCTTATGACTACGTTATGTTCCATGGCAAATAGATTTTGCAGACGTAATTAAGGTTACTAATTAGCTGACCTTAAAATAGGAAGATTAGTCTGGTTTATACAGGTGGGCCTACTCTAAGTTATACATGCCTCTAAAAGCAAACATTTTTCTCCCAATGGTAGCAGAAATTCCAAGCATAAGAAGGGTTTGATGTGCCCTTGGTAACTTGGAGATTCAGAGAGGGCCACACGTCAAGGAAACAGGGAACTCAATCCTATAGCCACAAGGAACAGGACCCTGCCAACCGTGTGAATAAGCTTGGAAGCAGAAGCTTCCCCAGAGCCTCCAAAGAGGAGCCCAGCTCACCCAGCGCCTTGATCTCAGCTTGTGTGGTCTTAAGCGGAAGTTCAGCTGAGCCACATGGTGCCTGGACTTCTGACTCATGGAATTGGAAGACAATAAATGGGTCTTATTTTAAGTAATGAAGTCTGTGGTAATTTGTTACAACAGAAATAGAAAACTAATGTAGTACATAATTGATCAATTTTTTTTCACATGACCCCTGTAGGAATTTTCAAGACAAAAAATATTGCTTATTCTGAATAATGAATAATACTTTAGAATATTTGTCATACTGAATAATTGTGTGTTTTGGGGGGGTGCAAAGGAATACAATCACATTACCAACATGTTTGTAGAATCACAGCATGAACATGAACGCTAGTTTAAATCTAGGTGTACATATGTTCTCTTCCTCAAGATCTCACTTTAATGGGAAAATTCAATTTTAATAACACGAGAGCATTAGATTATCTTATTATTCAGGTCTAACCACTGAATGAATAGTGTGTAATAATAATTATGATAAAATATGTATATTGCAAGATAGTAATGGTGAGTTGCTAAAAGAAAGGATGTAATGAAAACTAGCTGGATTTAATTTATTGGTTTTTCCATGGTTAGTGGATACATGCCTCACCATATAGAACAGCATTTCATGGTGTTAGAAGTAACTGGTTCTAAGGGAAATTAGTAAGGAGTATTTATGATTAAAAAAAGTAGGTATTGAGTTCAAAATGGATTATGAATTTGGAAATTGGAGATGTAGGGAGTTTTAGTTCCCTTTTATCCTTTGTGTTGCAGATTAATCTCAAAGATATTGGTGAAATCTATAAAATACGTATTGGACACGACAACACTGGAAAGAATCCCAGGTGGTATCTGGAAGAAGTTAGACTTGAAAATATAGCCACAAATGAGCTATTTTGTTTGCCTGTTGATTCCTGGATAGCTGAGAATGAGAATGATGGAGATCTATGGAAGGAAATACCCATCATGGGAACTAAGAAAGCACCTTTGCCAGGTATATCATTCCATTTCCTTTGTGATGTGTATTGAAAATTAAAATAATTGAGATGATTTAGAATAGGGCTGGCACCTTTTTCTGTGAAGGACCAAACAGTAAATATCTCACATTCTGTGCGCTATAAAGTCTCTGCGAAAACTGCTCACTCTGCCAGTGTAGTGAGGTGGCAGATATAGATTATATGGAAACAAATAACATGGCTGTGTGCCAATAAAACTTTATGTGTAGACTCTGAAATTGGAGTGTCATATAATGTTTATTTGTTAAGAAATAGTATTCTGGTTTTGATTTTTTTAATCATTAAGAAAAATAAAAAGCATTCCAGCTCCTGGACTGTACAAAAACAAGTGGCTGGCAGATTTGGCCCAAGGGCCGCAAGTTGTTTGCCCACCCCTGATTTAGAACATTAGACTTTAGGATTAACACTGGTATGTCTGTTCAAAGGTGACCATGTATATCCAAGAATAGATGCGTGTGTTCAGCTCATCTTTCTGTAAGCTGCTTTGCTACCATTTAGATGTGACTTTCTTCTTAGCTAATTATGTTAACAGATGTCAGCAATCATGAACTTTGTAGCACCTGAATTCCCTTACTGTGTATTTTTTCTTTCTTGCTTGAAAGCGAACTTACCCAATGTCTTAATTTTCTCTCTGTCCATTTCTGGTACCTCTAATAACTACCTTCTTTTTGCCTCCACCACTGGAGAGAAAATATTATTTCTCAATGGATACTGATAGTCTTTTTGTTCAGAATGAAATGACTGTGTATATGTGTGTGTATATGTGTGCATGTATATGTTTGTGTGTATGCATGTGAGTGTTTGAGTGTATGCGTGTGAATGCTTATATATGTATGTGTTTGACAGAACGTATATATGTGGGTATATGCGTATGAGTGTGTGCATGCATGTGACACTATGTGTATGTGTATATGTGTGTGTGTGCATGCATGTTCCTGTATGCATGTGTGAAAAAGTCTGTGTGTATGAGTGTGTGTGTGTGTTCTTAGTATCCTGGACCTCTCTGCTGTATTTGATACTGATACTGTTCATGTCTCATTTGAAGAGGCAGAGGTTCTCAGAGGCTCTGGAACCAAGTCTTGGCTTGGTGATGTGATCAGCCTCCCTTAGCCAACAATGCCTTGTCTGTAAAGTGGTGATAAATAGTGTTTATGCCACAGGATTGTTTTCAGTACATGAGATAATGCATTTATGATATTGAGGATGACGTACTTACAGTATATAGCAGTGTTCCTAGCACACAAAAATCCCACAAGAAATACTAGCCATTACTATCATCATCATCATTATGTATCTCTCCTACCTTGACTTTCATCACGTGGTACCAGCCTAGTACTTTGACTGTTTCATCCAAGTTTTTCTCTTTATATCACTGGCCCTACTTGGTCATTTTGCCTTGAACAGGTGGGTTTAAATGCTTGATTCTTTGCTCCCCTTTGAGCATCTCTCTAACTTCTATTGTTAATTCTACACAACAGAATGATACATTTTCCTCTTCAGTCCTGTCTTCTTTCCTGCCTAGGGCCCCAGCACTCCATTAGGTGTTTACCATCCCATCATCTTTAATACCCACTCATTCAACCATTCCACACAGATAAGGGTAAACACATGTCTACAAACAGGTCTCAGGTGGTTGGTGTGAGCCAGGAGTAATGAGCACCAGAGGAAATCCAGATGATTCAGATAGGGGTCCTATTCTTTAGAAGTCATTCTGTCTTCATGGCCATAGTTATCATCGTCAGTCTAATGACTCCCCCTCTTCTGGCCTCTCATCAGTTTCTTCTTTTCAGTATCCCCTGGAAGTCTTTGCTCAGCATTTCAGTGATTCTTTGAACCCTCCCTGTCCCCTGCCCGTTCACCTCCTGCTGATTTCCTCTACAATTACTGGAGGGGCTGGGCTTCTCTCCACCAGCGTCTCATTGAATAGCCTTATATCCCAGCTGGTGCTCCACCCCACATACTCTCAATCTCTGTTAGAATGGCACAGAATACATGGGTACATGCCCCCAGAAATTTGTTGATTAATTCAGACACAGCAAGAAGTATTTAGGGTAAGTCCTGCTTAGTGAAAGGAGAAATGTAGAATAATACTAATGCTTTATATTTGTATATATTTTGACAGTTTGCAAAAACATTCTCCCATATAAAATTTCATTTGACACATCATAAAGCTCCTGATTCTAATAGTTCTTTCTAGCTGTCCTGCAGTCATGTGAAGGTGGCAGTGGTATCCAGGGATGCCCAGAAGATGCTGAAATGGGAAAAATGAAAGGGTCCTAAAAAATTTAGAATTCTGGTTTCTACCCTGCATGTCTCAGGACCTATCTATTCTAATCACCTTGTTGCTAACATGTCAAATTCATTCTACTTTTGAAAAATGATGTTTAAAAAAATGTTGAAATCCATGGTACTAATAAACAGAAGAACTCTGATGGTGTGCTATACTAGATATTTCTTAATTTGTTATGTTTTTAAAGGCTGCATTATTATTATTATTATTATTATTATTATTATTATTATTGAGATAGAGTCTCTCTCTGTCGCCCAGGCTGGAGTGCAGTGGTGCAGTCTCGACTCACTGCAACGTCCACCTCCTGAGTTCAAGCGATTCTCCTGCCCCAGCCTCCTGAGTAGCTGCGATTACAGGAGCGAGCCACCTTGCCTGGCTAAGTTTTGCATTTTTAGTAGAGATGGGGTTTCACCATGTTGTCCAGGCTGGTCTCGAACTCCTGACCTCAGGTGATCTGCCCAAGGCTGCATTATTTTAAAGTGAACTTTGAGCCCTATTAGACAACTCATTTGTGTTTCTTTCAGTTGCTTCTATTGGAGCACATTTGTTATACGCAAAAAGGAAAAAAAATGTGGAAGGCAGTTGTATGAGTTTTTGTTGTTGTTGTTGTTGTTGTTTAATTTGAGGTCCAAGAGAAATTACATTGTATTTTAAATGAGCTATTGATTGTGGGTCCATTTAACTCGAGCAGCAATAAAGGCTCAGCATGTCTTCCCTGCATCTTTCTGTTCATCCTTTCTCCAAACTAGCTAATGAAACTTTATCCATTAGCATTTCCCATTTAAAGGGGTTAATTTCTTAGCTGAATCGCACTAACCATTTCTTAAGGTACTTTCTCCAGCAGAAGAATATAATGTAATGATGATACTTACAGCTAATCTGACCAAGTCTTCTCATTTTTCTCAGGCTCTGCAGTATCAATCCAGTTGCCCTTTTCCCAGATTAATCATTAAAATCATTAAAATAAGAAAATGAAAAAAATAATAACACCCCAGTATTCAGGAATTAAACAGAGACCAAAACTCATGGGTGGGCAAGGAGCGGTCTGGGCATGCTGAGTACCATCTTTTGGAAAGTCATCTTGGTGCCATCCAGAGGCTCATTTGTTATTCCCATGACATCAAGGAAAGCCCACAGTGGATTCAGACCAATGAACTGATACTTTCTTGATTTAGCTTTGAGAAGAGAAGGAAGGAAATGTTGACCTTCAATATTGTGGGATTGCCTGTCCCCCTGTTGTGGCATTCTCTAGCTGGCCACGGGAAAAACACAGGGAGTGATGAGGAGAAACTTTTAAATGATTAAGCTACTGATACTTTTCTTGGAGTTGCCAGGCTGGCAAAGTCCTAGGGATGCACTTGAGGGTTGGGTACTTTTTAATTTTGTAGCACAGAAAGAGTGGTTTCCCAAGCAGTTGGCACTTACACTCTGAGCCGATTAATTCTGTGACATTGCCTCTTATTTTCAAAGGATTGCTGGAATGTTTTCAAAAGGAGAGGGTTTTGAGAGTACTAGTCTATAAGTCATCATGCTTTGGGGGCTGAGCTAGATTGCTGGTAGATTATAGTCATCTCCTCCCAGAGGCCAGCACTGCCAAGTGCAGCTTGTTTCGCGCCTTTCTCTGATTTATTCAGCATCCGCGGTGTTGGTGGGGAGCAGCCCGGAGGAGATGCCTATTGCCCTTGGCTTGTTGTCCTTAAGAGTCTTTAGTTAACGGCCTGGCAGGGATGCTTAAGGCTGATAAGAATGCCGACTCAGCTTGAGGTGGCCTTGCCTCACGTTCTGGCTCCAGGCTGTCTCCAGGAGAGATGGATGATAAAGGAAGGTGAGGGTCGAGGCCCCATCTATGGGTGAAGAAATGTTTGATGCCAGCCTTTGGCAAGTGGTCAGAAGGGCTTTCCTTCAAATCAAGAAATAGCCATCTGAGAATGTATTAAAGTACCATCATATTTGAAATATGTCTGCTTCAAAATATTTGCATTTATGAAACTTGAAGTCACGAGAAAATAAGCTGAAATGTCTGCTGACAACCTATAGCAAGTTTTAGATAACAACTGAGCTAAATTAAAAAAAAAAAAAGGACAAGCTTTCTTTAATGCTTTAGCCTTTATCACAGTACTCGTCAATATGTGAAGGGAAAACATGGGCTTCAGAATGATTCAGACCTTTTCGTCCACAAGAGGACTGTCGTTCAGATACACAGCATCTGGCCTCAAATCCAGGTCTCCATCACTGACTATATGAATTGGGGCAAGTGGCCAGGTTTTCTGAGTTTCTGTTTCTTTGTGAAATGGGAAATATAACATCTATTACCTGAATGATTACCATTGAATTCACCATCTAAACCAGGACTTTTTTTGAGAGTGAAGAAGGGCTCTGAATCATTATTTCAGGACAGCAGTGTCAGTGGAGACCTTTTTAGGCAAACCCAGGCCATGAGCCTCCTGTGGGGTTTCCACCAGGAGCGCAGCAGAGCAGCGCAATGGGTGCCCATCACAGAGGAGGCACTCAGTACGCTAAAATCATTCATTCCCCTCCTTCCTTCGCAGCATTTAGCTGCTATCATGGGAACACTGGTATCACAAAGAGCACTTTGGGATTAGTACAGGCTGTTCTCAACCCCATTGACAGAGTGACCCTCTTAAAATGTCAATCAGATTATGTCATTCCTTTGCTTACAACCCTCCAAAGATTTTCTAACTTACTAAGAGCAACAGCCAAAGTCATCACAATGTCCTACAAAGACCTACTTGTGTCCTGCCACCACCTGCTGTCCCCGACTCCAGCCTCTATTTCCCTCGTCACTCTGGCTTGCATCCCCGAAGCCCTCAGGCCCCTGCCCTTTCAGTTCCATCTGCTATCACAGGCCTCGCCCAGGACCCTGCATGGCCAGCTCTTCATCTGTGCTCAGGTCTCTGATCCAAGGGACGTTTCCAGTGCCGCTTTCCTGGCAACCTTCTGTAAAATTGCAAGAAACTCCACTCCCCTCCCAACTATGGCATCCCTTTTCTCTCTACAGCTCAGATGTACTTCTTTTCTGTGTGTGTGAGACAGAGTCTTGCCCATGCTGGAGTGCTGTGGTGCAATCTCAGCCCACTGCAACCTCCACCTTCTGGGTTCAAGCGATTCTCCTGCCTCAACCTCCTGAGGAGTTGGGACTACAGGTATTTTATTCTATTTATTTATTTACGTATTTTTAGTAGAGACGGAGTTTTGCTATGTTGGCCAGGCTGGTCTTAAACTCCTGACCTCAGGTGATCCACCCGCCTCGGCCTCCCAAAGTGCTGGGATTACAAGTGTGAGCTATGGTGCTGGCCCATAGGTATTTCTTTTTCAACAATCAGATATGTACTTTCAACCAAGAGGCACAGGATGATGCAGCCCCAAAGCGCCGCCGTATATGGTCGTGGATCCCAAACCTTCAGTGCAGACTGGAACTGAACTGTCTGCACATGTTTAACGCTGAATCTCATTTGCCATCTGTTCCTGAGATCTGATGTTTTTGGGCTGTATCAATGCGATCTCACCACAGTGAGTGCTCCAAAAGCTTAATTCTTGATGACCTGAGAGAAAGCACTAAAACGGGTCATTAATTAAATCAAAGGGAAGCTTCAGCCTAGGGGTTTGTCTTCGGGAAGTTTGGTCACTCTGCCTGCAGAGCTCCAGGGCCCTTGTGCCCATCCTTGCTCCAGTCCTGAGGGGGCTGGTAGCCCTCCCTGCCCAGCATCACAGGGCTCAGGTGCAGAGGGAAGCAGGCCCAACAGCCAGGAGAGGGGGCAGGTGAGGAGTCCCTGGGGCAGTCATTAGTGTTACCTAGGCGCATTAGAGCCTCATGGCTAAGACTAAGGGACTAGGGAAGTCCCCGAAACGCAATTGCACTCTGTTCTGATTAGGAAAGGTTCCACAAAAAAATACCCATGTTAACTAACAATATTGTGTGCCCTGCGATAAGGCTGAGGGCATCAATGAGAAGTTCATGGCCTTCTAGCCTTCTCCTTGAACTTTATGGTTATTTGGTTATGTCCACCAAGGTAGGCAGAACCTGAAACTTGTTCAGAACTTTTTCCCGAGATGAAAGAAAGTGTGCTGAGAGAGCATGGCCCCAGGATGATTTACCAGCTGGACAGAGCTGGGAGGCCCGGTGGCCCAAAGAACCCTTCATACCACCTTCTGTAAATTGAGGAGCTAAATAAATATTTAGCTCAATTTATTTATTTATTTAGCTTCAAATTATGTATTTAACTCTTCAATTTATTTACTTTTAATGGCAAAAACCGCAGTTACTTTTGCACCAACCTATAGAAGGGCCTGAGTGGAGAATCTTCTGGTTAGGGTCCTAATTAACATGTAAGGTTTCATGGATTTCACTAGAGTGTAACGCTGTTTGCCCCTAACAAAGGTTGTGGAGTCCTCTGTGTGTACGTATGTGTGTGCATGTGTAGACATGCTTCATACATGTTTGCACAAGGGCACATCTCTCTAGGTTAAGTCCCATAGATCATTTCCCAATAAAACACAAAGTATACACCTTGTTAGGAGAACAGACGCCTGCAACATTAGAGATACAGCTGGAAAAATGATATTCTTATGTGATCCCATTGTTGATTTGTTAAATGGAGAATATTTCCCGAGCTGATTGAGCAGATTGAGAAATCTTGGATAGTTTGGATGGAAGGAAAATGAATGACACCACTGGGTCACACTGTGTAAAGGAGACGAGGAGGCATTCTAAATGAGCTCTCTTAGGGGGAGCTTCTAACCCAGAGTCTGGCATGAAGGGCACACCATGCCAGGTCCCTGCCTCACCCCTCTTCAGTCCCTCCACATGCTGGTGGATGGCACTCCTTAGAGACAGTCAGAGTCTGGGAAGCGAAATTCTATTGTCCGCTCCACTGACACATATGGACCTGGGTCTAGGAGATGTGGCCAAAGGGCCAGAAGCTAAGTGGCCCCTGGGGTGAACTGGGGAACAAGAACAAAGTTAGGAAGGAAGAGACAAGTTCCAATGACTATCTGGGAGGAGCACTTTGGGGCGGGGGTTGCAGAGTGCCTGGGAAGGTGGCCTGGGAAGGGCACAGCTCAGGGTGGGGAGCAGCCGCTGCCTTCTTCAGATGATTCATACCTGATCAGTGGTTCTTTGGCAACTAGCAGAGTGCGGTGCACAGGACTCATCGATGGAGGGATGAGGGAGCACTTCTTTATTCAGCAGATATTTATGTGTGCTAGGAGCTGGGGGTTCTAACTTGAAAAAACATGAGCCCTGCCCCTAGGAATATGGGAGTTAGGAGCAAGGAAACCAAGACGCCCCCTGCACGGATGAGTGGACTTCTGCAGCAATGCCCTCAGAAGTGGCAGCTCGGGCTACAGACAGTCCTGTAGACAAAGCCATTGCCTGATAGAGCACTGATAACTTCAAGTGACCTTAATAACACAATTACCAAATATTCTTTCATGCTTTATTCAAAATCATCCTAAATTGAGGAGATTGCTTCCTTTTAGGGCATTTCTCTGGAAATAGCTGCTTAAATCTAGGAGGAAAATTGCCTGGCTCAACTAATTTATTATCACTTCCTATTACTGACAGATGGCCAACTGTGGGGGAGGCAGCCGTCTGCTCCTTTGCATGCGTACTACTGGGACCAAAATTTTGTGGTCCTCAGTACTTCCTTGCTCATGTTCAACTGCAACATCTTAGACTAGGTTATAAGTGGCCCTTCCTCCTGAAACATCTACTGGTCCTAATGTTCTACTCATTTATAGACACACATAGAAGTCTGATAGGGGAAGATTCAATTCCATTCCACAGATAAACTTCTGGTCTCTAAATAGTTAAGCTACTCCACTCCAGCCAGCTTTGTGAAGGGCTGCCCTCATTGCCACATGTCTGCAGTTTTCACTTTACCTTGCATAATCAGAAATGGGCTACCAAGGGAAAGAAAAACTTCTTGGCCCAAAAAGAATATGAGATGACCGTTAAAATGAAATCCAGATTAAAAACAGAACTATACTAAATATAGTATATATTATAAACAATTAATTGGCTTCAATTCCTTTATACATTCATTCATTTAAGAAACAGACACGTGTCATGTATGAGACCATCTTTCTAGACACGGTCCAGGTTACTGCTATATCTGCATTGTTTTCACCATCATGTGGTGGATTCGAATCTTCATAATGATAACTTTGAGGGGTGCAAAATATAACCTTTTTCCTTCTCCACAACTGATTAATGTCTACAGCCCTTCCTACGAAAGTATTGGGTGTGATAGAAATATTCTTTATCTTGATTGTGGTAGTAGTTCCAAGACTGTGCGCATTTGGTAACACTCATCAAACTATATCTTAAAAGTGAATTTTACTGCATGTTAAATTATACTTTAAAATACTTGACTTAAAAAATAACCCACACCCTTGTTGCTACTGATGGTGGAAATCTTAATCATTTTGACTCCGAATAAACTCAGACACTTCCAGTATAGAGTTGAATTTAGTTTCTTTTGGTCTAAAACTGACCAATTCAGGATTCTTTCTTCTCATTCTGCCCCTCTTCCTACTCCACGTGAATACCTTGGTTCCCAGATATGGTCCTCATGTCTGAAGGTGCGAGGGCTACCTTCAGTTCTCTTTGGCCTTACCCGAAGTGTCTCATTCTGTTTGTCTTTGGGAGTCACCTCCTCCCTCACTGGTAATGTCTGCTGAAGGAAGCACACATCACACCACAGCTCTAGTTTCTGTGCCACCCTGGCTAGAAAAATGTGTCCCTTTGGGACTATCACACTGATCTCAGCCATTCCATGCTTCTCTTAGCAGCAGGGGTGTGAGCTGATGAGGGCATTCTGTTGCCTTTCCCACACTCCTCCTGGCTGCTTGGACAACAGGATGCTGCCTCTGCTGGTGCATTGCTCAGGCCAGATCAGAGACACCAGGGAAGGAGGGAAGGAGGCAGAGGGGAGGGAGGGAGATGGAAAAGGGACTTTTTTTCTCCAAATTCTTGTAAAAAAAGAGAGAGATTTGTTCAAAAACTCTTACAATGAGTAGTCGTATCTTTCACAAGTGATATCTCTCCTAAGATTCTTTCAGTCTGTTTCAGAATCAGTGGACTTTTTGTTTTAGGCCTTATTCAGAACTGTCTTCCTCCAAGAAATAAGTGTCACTCCCAGGAGGCCCCAGGGCCCTCGGGGCAAGAAAGAAAAATATAGGGAAGAAAAGTCTCAGCTACAATCTCATAATAGTATCCTGATATGTTTGCCAGAATGATGGTGATAATAACGATCTTCTGACAGATGGAATTCCAGTTCTGAATGGTAGAAAGCAGGGCTTTGTTTTGGCTGCATTCATTTTAGATTGTGCAGTCCTTCCACTGGCTCTCTAAGAGGAGGTCATCCAGGCCACAGGCATTAGGCACGGTAGCTGCTGACTCGTGAGCTGTACTCGGTCACCTCTGGGCTCTGGGAGCCCCTCTACTCTCTTGGTTGATTGCTGATAGATATCACAGGCCCTTGGCTTTATCCAACCTGCTGCTATTCATTAAGCTGTCGTGGTTCTTCACACTTTCCTGCTACCACTGTCCCTGTTTCCCAGCTCAGGCTCTGGGGCAGTGTGTGTGGGGTCCACTTTTTGGGGACAGCTAAGTTGCCCGCACTCTTCAGGGCTAGTCCCCAGAGCAGTGCGGGGCTCTGAGTAGAGAACTGCAGAATGAATCAACAGCTGCTGCTTCTCTTCCCTGCAGGTCCCCTCTCACTTCTATTACTTCTGTGTCTTTGGCCTCTAGTCCTGTAAAATATATATATAGCTTTTGTTTTGTTTTAATCTGCTCTTAATTTTAGAAAAATTTCCCACAATATGAAAATACATGTGATTGCTCTCTCTCCCTCCTCTCCTGACCCTTCTCCCTCTGTTGCAGTTTTGCACTCATTTCTCCCTGCCCCACCTATGTGTGGGCTCAGATATCTGGCACAGGCATCCTTGGCAGTCATCTCAGGCAGCATAAGTGCCTGAGTCAGGAGCTGAGGCAGCAGGTGGAGCTTAGGAGTCTCTGTCAATTTCCACCTGCTTCTGCACTCTCCTCTGAGCCCCAAGACTCATGGGCTCCTTGGCTTCTAAGGAGTGCCTCCTCCTATCCTATTCTTCATGGGGCCTGAAGACAAGGTCCTGGTGGAGTGCTTGTAGGAGTGGTAAGGAGAGATAAACTGCGGGTGTCTGGTTGTTGGTGTGTCCCGATCATCCTCTGTCCCTTCCTGGTGTGGATTGGGCCCAACGATACAGCTGCAGAAGACACAGATGCTATCTGGTTTAAGGCTCTTCTCCCATACACACTGCTGGATGGAGACTCCTGTACCATCACAGAAATATGAACTCATAGCCAAAATAATGTAATCTCTGTATAGTACAACTGTGTCAAAAGTAAATAAAGAGACTGGATCATGATGCAGTGGTATTATAGCAAAGAAGCTAAAAATTTGAAGACTTATAATGAATGTATTTAAAGAGATAAAAAAAGTTTAGTGATGAAGAACAGTTCTTTCCCAAGATGCTTTTTTTAAAATATTTTTTAATTTTTTTTTTTGGCTTAAAACTTTTTTTTTTTTATTATACTTTAAGTTCTAGGTACATGTGCATAACGTGCAGGTTTGTTACATATGTATACTTGTGTCATGTTGGTATGCTGCACCCATCAACTCGTCAGCACCCATCAATTCGTCATTTATATCAGGTATAACTCCCAATGCAATCCCTCCCCCCTCCCCCCTCCCCATGATAGGCCCCGATGTATGATGTTCCCCGTCCCAAGTCCAAGTGATCTCATTGTTCAGTTCCCACCTGTGAGTGAGAACATGCGGTGTTTGGTTTTCTGTTCTTGTGATAGTTTGCTAAGAATGATGGTTTCCAGCTGCATCCATGTCCCTACAAAGGATGCAAACTCATCCTTTTTTATGGCGGCATAGTATTCCATGGTGTATATGTGCCACATTTTTTTAATCCACTCTGTCACAGATGGACATTTGGGTTGATTCCAAGTCTTTGCTATTGTGAATAGTGCCGCAATAAACATACGTGTGCATGTGTCTTTATAGCAGCATGATTTATAATCCTCTGGGTATATACCCAGTAGTGGGATGGCTGGGTCATATGGTACATCTAGTTCTAGATCCTTGAGGAATCGCCATACTGTTTTCCATAATGGTTGAACTAGTTTACAATCCCACCAACAGTGTAAAAGTGTTCCTATTTCTCCACATCCTCTCCAACAACTGTTGTTTCCTGACTTTTGAATGATTGCCATTCTAACTGGTGTGAGATGGTATCTCATTGTGGTTTTGATTTGCATCTCTCTGATGGCCAGTGATGATGAGCATTTTTTCATGTGTCTGTTGGCTGTATGAATGTCTTCTTTTGAGAAATGTCTGTTCATATCCTTTGCCCACTTTTTGATGGGGTTGTTTGTTTTTTTCTTGTAAATTTGTTTGAGTTCTTTGTAGATTCTGGATATTAGCCCTTTGTCAGATGAGTAGATTGCAAAAATTTTCTCCCATTCTGTAGGTTGCCTGTTCACTCTGATGGTAGTTTCTTTTGCTGTGCAGAAGCTCTTTAGTTTAATTAGATCCCATTTGTCAATTTTGGCTTTTGCTGCCGTTGCTTTTGGTGTTTTAGACATGAAGTCTTTGCCCATGCCTATGTCCTGAATGGTACTACCTAGATTTTCTTCTAGGGTTTTGATGGTATTAGGTCTAACATTTAAGTCTCTAATCCATCTTGAATTAATTTTTGTATAAGGAGTAAGGAAAGGATCCAGTTTCAGCTTTCTACTTATGGCTAGCCAATCTTCCCAGCACCATTTATTAAATAGGGAATCGTTTCCCCCTTTCTTGTTTCTCTCAGGTTTGTCAAAGATCAGATGGCTGTAGACGTGTGGTCTTATTTCTGAGGACTCTGTTCTGTTCCATTGGTCTATAGCTCTGTTTTGGTACCAGTACCATGCTGTTTTGGTTACTATAGACTTGTAGTATAGTTTGAAGTCAGGTAGCATGATGCCTCCAGCTTTGTTCTTATGACTTAGGATTGTCTTGGCAATGCAGGCTCTTTTTTGGTTCCATATGAACTTTAAAGCAGTTTTTTTCCAATTCTGTGAAGAAACTCATTGGTAGCTTGATGGGGATGGCATTGAATCTATAAATAACCTTGGGCAGTATGGCCATTTTCACGATATTGATTCTTCCTATCCATGAGCATGGTATGTTCTTCCATTTGTTAGTGTCCTCTTTTATTTCACTGAGCAGTGGTTTGTAGTTCTCCTTGAAGAGGTCCTTGACATCCCTTGTAAGTTGGATTCCTAGGTATTTTATTCTCTTTGAAGCAATTGTGAATGGAAGTTCATTCCTGATTTGGCTCTCTGTTTGTCTGTTACTGGTGTATAGGGATGCTTGTGATTTTTGCACATTAATTTTGTATCCTGAGACTTTGCTGAAGTTGCTTATCAGCTTAAGGAGATTTTGGGCTGAGACAATGGGGTTTTCTAAATATACAATCATGTCATCTGCAAACAGGGACAATTTGACTTCTTCTTTTCCTAACTGAATACCCTTGATTTCTTTCTCTTGCCTGATTGCCCTAGCCAGAACTTCCAACACTATGTTGAATAGGAGTGGTGGGAGAGGGCATCCCTGTCTTGTGCCAGTTTTCAAAGGGAATTTTTCCAGTTTTTGCCCATTCAGTATGATATTAGCTGTGGGTTTGTCATAAATAGCTCTTATTATTTTGAGGTACGTTCCATCAATACCGAATTTATTGAGCGTTTTTAGCATGAAGGGCTGTTGAATTTTGTCAAAGGCCTTTTCTGCATCTATTGAGATAATCATGTGGTTCTTGTCTTTGGTTCTGTTTATATGCTGGATTACGTTTATTGATTTTTGAATGTTGAACCAGCCTTGCATCCCAGGGATGAAGCCCACTTGATCATGGTGGATAAGCTTTTTGATGTGCTGCTGAATCCGGTTTGCCAGTATTTTATTGAGGATTTTTGCATCGATGTTCATCAGGGATATTGGTCTAAAATTCTCTTTTTTTGTTGTGTCTCTGCCAGGCTTTGGTATCAGGATGATGTTGGTCTCATAAAATGAGTTAGGGAGGATTCCCTCTTTTTCAATTGATTGGAATAGTTTCAGAAGGAATGGTATCACCTCCTCCTTATACCTCTGGGAGAATTCAGCTGTGAATCCATCTGGTCCTGGACTTTTTTTGGTTGGTAGGCTATTAATTATTGCCTCAATTTCAGAGCCTGCTATTGGTCTATTCAGGGATTCAACTTCTTCCTGGTTTAGTCTTGGAAGAGTGTAAGTGTCCAGGAAATTATCCATTTCGTCTAGATTTTCTAGTTGATTTGCGTAGAGGTGTTTATAGTATTCTCTGATGGTAGTTTGTATTTCTGTGGGGTCTGTGGTGATATCCCCTTTATCATTTTTTATTGCATCTATTTGATTCTTCTCTCTTTTCTAAGTTATTAGTCTTGCTAGCGGTCTGTCAATTTTGTTAATTTTTTCAAAAAACCAACTCCTGGATTCATTGATTTTTTGGAGGGTGTTTTGTGTCTCTATCTCCTTCAGTTCTGCTCTGATCTTACTTATTTCTTGCCTTCTGCTAGCTTTTGAATGTGTTTGCTCTTGCTTCTCCAGTTCTTTTAATTGTGATGTTAGAGTGTCAATTTTAGATCTTTCCAGCTTTCTCTTGTGGGCATTTAGTGCTATAAATTTCCCTCTACACACTGCTTTAAATGTGTCCCAGAGATTCTGGTATGTTGTATCTTTGTTCTCATTGGTTTCAAAGAACATCTTTATTTCTGCCTTCATTTCGTTATGTACCCAGTAGTCATTCAGGAGCAGGTTGTTCAGTTTCCATGTAGTTGAGCGGTTTTGATTGAGTTTCTTAGTCCTGAGTTCTAGTTTGATTGCACTGTGGTTTGAGAGACAGTTTGTTATAATTTCTGTTCTTTTACATTTGCTAAAGAGTGCTTTACTTCCAACTATGTGGTCAATTTTGGAATAAGTGCGATGTGATGCTGAGAAGAGTGTATATTCTGTTGATTTGGGGTGGAGAGTTCTATAGATGTCTATTAGGTCCGCTTGGTGCAGAGATGAGTTCAATTCCTGGATATCCTTGTTAACTTTCTGTCTCGTTGATCTGTCTAATGTTGACAGTGGAGTGTTGAAGTCTCCCATTATTATTGTATGGGAGTCTAAGTCTCTTTGTAAGTCTCTAAGGACTTGCTTTATGAATTTGGGTGCTCCTGTATTGGGTGCATATATATTTAGGATAGTTAGCTCTTCCTGTTGAATTGATCCCTTTACCATTATGTAATGGCCTTCTTTGTCTCTTTTGATCTTTGATGGTTTAAAGTCTATTTTATCGGAGACTAGGATTGCAACCCCTGCTTTTTTTTGTTCTCCATTTGCTTGGTAGATCTTCCTCCATCCCTTTATTTTGAGCCTATGTATGTCTCTGCATGTGAGATGGGTCTCCTGAATACAGCAGACTGATGGGTCTTGACTCTTTATCCAGTTTGCCAGTCTGTGTCTTTTAATTGGAGCATTTAGTCCATTAACATTTAAGGTTAACATGGTTATGTGTGAACTTGATCCTGCCATTATGATATTAACTGGTTATTTTGCTCATTAGTTGATGCAGTTTCTTCCTAGCCTCGATGGTCTTTACATTTTGGCATGTTTTTGCAATGGCTGGTACTGGTTGTTCCTTTCCATGTTTAGGGCTTCCTTCAGGGTCTCTTGTAAGGCAGGCCTGGTGGTGACAAAATCTCTAAGCATTTGCTTATCTGTAAAGGATTTTATTTCTCCTTCACTTATGAAACTTAGTTTGGCTGGATATGAAATTCTGGGTTGAAAATTATTTTCTTTAAGAACGTTGAATATTGGCCCCCACTCTCTTCTGGCTTGTAGAGTTTCTGCTGAGAGGTCTGCTGTTAGTCTGATGGGCTTCCCTTTGTGGGTAACCCGACCTTTCTCTCTGGCTGCCCTTAAGATTTTTTCCTTCATTTCAATTTTGGTGAATCTGGCAATTATGTGTCTTGGAGATGCTCTTCTCGAGGAGTATCTTTGTGGCGTTCTATGTATTGCCTGAATTTGAATGTTGGCCTGCCCTGCTAGGTTGGGGAAGTTCTCCTGGATGATATCCTGAAGAGTGTTTTACAACTTGGTTCCATTTTCCCCCTCACTTTCAGGCACCCCAATCAGACGTAGATTTGGTCTTTTTACATAATCCCATACTTCTTGCAGGCTTTGTTCATTTCTTTTTCTTCTTTTTTCTTTTGGTTTCTCTTCTCGCTTCATTTCATTCATTTGATCCTCAATCGCTGATACTCTTTCTTCCAGTTGATCGAGTCGGTTACTGAAGCTTGTGCGTTTGTCACGTATATCTCGTGTCATTGTTTTCATCTCTGTCATTTCATTTATGACCTTCTCTGCATTAATTATTCTAGCTATCAATTCTTCCACTCTTTTTTCAAGATTTTTAGTTTCTTTGCACTGGGTACGTAATTCCTCCTTTAGCTCTGAGAAGTTTGATGGACTGAAGCCTTCTTCTCTCATTTCGTCAAAGTCATTCTCTGACCAGCTTTGATCCATTGCTGGCGATGAGCTGCACTCCTTTGCAGGGGGAGATGCGCTCTTATTTCTTGAATTTCCAGCTTTTCTGCCCCGCTTTTTCCCCATCTTCATGGTTTTATCTGCCTCTGGTCTTTGATGATGGTGACACACTGATGGGGTTTTGGTATAGGTGTTCTTCCTGTTTGATAGTTTTCCTTCTAATAGTCAGGACCCTCAGCTGTAGGTCTGTTGGGGATTGCTTGAGGTCCACTCCAGACCCTGTTTGCCTGGGTATCAGCAGCAGAGGTTGCAGAAGATAGAATATTGCTGAACAGCGAGTGTACCTGTCTGATTCTTACTTTGGAAGCTTCTTCTCAGGGGTGTACTCCACCCTGTGAGGTGTGGGGTGTCAGACTGCCCCTAGTGGGGGATGTTTCCCACTTAGGCTACTCAGGGGTCAGGGACCCACTTGAGCAGGCAGTCTGTCCGTTCTTAGATCTCAACCTCCGTGTTGGGAGATCTACTGCTCTCTTCAAAGCTGTCAGACAGAGTTGTTCGCGTCTGCACAGGCCTCTGCTGCTTCCCCTTTTGTTGTTTAGCTGTGCCCTGTCCCCAGAGGTGGAGTCTACGGAGACAGGCAGGTTTCCTTGAGCTGCTGTGAGCTCCACCCAGTTCGAGCTTCCCAGCGGCTTTGTTTACCTACTTAAGCCTCAGCAATTGGGGGCGCCCCTCCCCCAGCCTCGCTGCTGCCCTTTCGGTTAGATCGCAGACTGCTGTGCTAGCAATGAGGGAGGCTCCGTGGGCATGGGACCCTCCCGGCCAGGTGTGGGTATAATCTCCTGGTCTGCCCGTTTGCTTAAAGCGCAGTATTGGGGTGGGAATTACCCGATTTTCCAGGTGTTGTGTGTCTCAGTTCCCCTGGCTAGGAAAAGGGATTCCCTTCCCCCTTGCGCTTCCCAGGTGAGGCGATGCCTCGTCCTGCTTCAGCTCTCGCTGGTGTGGCTGCAGCAGCTGACCAGCACTGATTGTCTGGCACTCCCCAGTGAGATGACCCCAGTACCTCAGTTGAAAATGCAGAAATCACCGGTCTTCTGTGTCACTCGCGCTGGGAGTTGGAGACTGGAGCTGTTCCTATTCGGCCATCTTGCTCCGCCCCCCCATTTTTTAATTTTTTTGAGATGGAGTCTCACTCAGTCACTGAGGCTAGAGTGCAGTGGCATAATCTCGGCTCACTGCAACCTCTGCCTCCTGGGTTCAAGCTATTCTCCTATCTCAGCCTCCCAAGTAGCTGGGATTACAGGCGCCTGCCACCACACCCTGCAAAGTTTTGCATTTTTAGTAAAGATGGGGTTTCACCATGTTGGCCAGGCTGGTCTTAAATGCCTGACCTCAAGTAATCTGCCCACCTTGGCCTCCCAAAGTGCTGTGATTACAGGTGTGAGCCACCGCGCCTGGCCTGGGATGATATTTTAGAAAAGCTTCATAATGACTGATAAGCTCTCAGACCAGTGACACTAAGCCAAGTCAACCATTCTTGGGTGTGGCAAGGCTGCCCATCAAGCAGGCAGAAGTTAGGGAATGCCAACACCTGGAACTCTGAAGGAGGCTACAGTGCACCTGTGCATTCTTATGTAAATTAAAACAAAAAACAAAAAACAGAAGTACATTGTATTTTCTGTTTTTTGTTTTTTACTGTTTCGATAATCAACCAGGAGACCAAGCAGCTGAATTCATTCATTGCAGTAAAATTGGACTGGAAAAAAAAATTAAGTTGTTATGCTTGGACAATTTTTTGCACATCCCTCTCCCAGACTTCTAGTGAAAAATCATATCATCCCCCTTCCCCAGCCATGTGACATTTTAAATATATCCTTATGACTAAGCAATTATGTGTCCCCATGAAAAACAAGCATATTAAAAAAAAAAATTCTGTGCTTGCTGCAGTAAGCAGAGACTGAAGAATCCAGGGATTAAGGATACTATTTATGGAGCTGTTAATGCTTGGAGTTGAGGCTGATAAATCATCATTAACAAACACCTAGCAAAAGTTTGGGCCTACAAAGATGTTTGAAAATGAACCTGCAGGTGAAGATTTTGAAAGATTTTTGTACCACTAATAAGATCATATAAATCTTATTTATGTAGTCGGCACATTTATAAGCCCAAAGAATGAATAAGTTAAAGAAATCAGACATTAAACATGCTGAGCTTTGATAATACATGTGTTTGCATTCCTTGACAGATGGGGGAATTGTTAAAATGGTAATAAATAATAAAAAAATATAAGGATGAGAGTGTTGAAGATAACGACATTGCAAACAAAAGTGAAAAAATAGTAAAAATATATAGTGTAGCTATCAATTGAATTGGGTGACAATTGTGGCAAATAGGAAGAAAAGCATTTTATGCTGTGCTTCTGGCTTTGTCATGTAAGGTTTTCATAAGCACCTGAAGTTAGTGGCTAATTGTCAGAAAGGAAAATTTAACATCAACCACGGTAAAAAGAACATTTAAAAAATTTAGCAGAAATGTCCAACATATATGGATAACCAACAACAAATCTACTTTTTCAAATACTTTTAGCTAAATGACAGTGATAGATGCAGTAATAGCCACTTCGAAAAAATGGTGCTTTAAGAAGATCATCTGTAGCCTGAATGACAGGTATCAGTAATACCTGTCTTTGAATATATTCAGGTAAAATGGTCTCCATTCTGGAAAACATTGACATCTTGAAATCTATCCTTGTATTTTTTCAAGTATTCGAGCTAATTTTAAGTTCTCTTCTTACATATTTTAGACTTATCATTGAGCTCCCCCAGGAGTTCATCTCCTTGTATGTATCCTTCTCTTGAGGTCAGATAATTTGTCAGCCTTGTACATTTTACAATAGAGTGAATATTTGTTAGCTAGGGCATATGGCCGTGCTTTTAAATCAACAACACTGAGCGTTGACTTTTCATGCCCAAGGAGAAGGACTGAAGAAAGGAGCTGATACAATCTTTGCTTACTCAGATTTGTTTGCAACACCTGATATTTCAGTGTGTGTCTAAGTGACATGTTAACTAAGTATTATTGAAGTTCTCTCTTTGGGTTAAGTTAGATAAAGAAGAATTTCATATTGCCTTAAAGATCAAGAAAAAAAATTCTGAAGTTAGAAATTATTGTTACGAATTTAGCATTAAAAAAGAATTTACATGCTTTTGTTGTACTACTATAGCAAATGCTTAGTGGATCATATTGTATAGTATAATGAAAACAAAGTCAGTGTTGCAGATTCCAGCAAAAATGTCTGTTTCTCCAGGCAGGGTGGGCAGAATTATGTTTTGTTTATCTCCCAACTTAAACTATGTAACTCTTTTTAACTTGGTTTGAGAATAAAGCTTAGTGCTCAACTATGATAACAACCTTGTTCTAAATTTCTGGTACATTTTCTTTCTTTGAATTATTTAGATGGCAAGTACACACGTGTGTGTGTGCGCTCATGTGCGCACGTGCATGCATACTTTTTGAGGTACATATGAGGTGCATATAACCTAATCAATTGGAGCATCTTCTAGGGACACTGTGTTGAGAAGTATCTGAGGCCATGTGCAGGTTAGCAGGAAGCTGCAAGATTTCTTTAGGAGTGTGTGATGGTTGAGGAAGGACTGAGTGTTGCTTTTTGTGCTGTCAATATGTGGTTTGTGTTCTAAACACTTTTTTATGTATACTTTCAAACACCTTCAACTATTCATTTAACTGTCTTACTTTGTATCTGTTTTAATATTTTAACATCTCCCTTTAAAAAAAATCATAAGCAAGTTCACTCTTCATCTGAAATTTAAAAGATTTCTCAGTGAACAGAAGCCTGGTTTCTCTATATAAAGACATCAAATCATGCTGGTCCTCACAAGCATCATACTTGTTTTCATGAAGAATTCTAGGAGAAGCTTCCACTTAATTCAGTCCAGGCAATTCCACAGGTTGTAAGACCAGCTCTTCTTTATAGGTTGTTTTAAAGATTTCTTTGGTTGTCCTAAATTCATGAGAAGTGTTCTAATTTTCTGTTTACACTCAGCTGGGTTTCACTCTGGGGTATTTTTGAATATGTAAGACTGCACAAAGAAACTGATTTATCTTCTCTGCTTATACCATTTCCCAATATACCACATTTGTCTTTATAAAGGTCAGGCATGATGGAAACAGCCAATGTTTCTCACTTACCTTGTTTCCTTACTTGTTGGATTTTCATGTCTGAGTTCTTCGGAAAATGTTAATGTGAATTTCTATAAATGAAACTACTCAATTGCACAAAGGGTGATTTATAAAGAGTTCTAAGATCTTGGAATAAAAAGTACCCATTGTATCCCAGATATTATTCTTACTAGTAATATCAGCAAGAACAATCTCTTTTCTAACTATTGACTTCTATCAATGTCTCAGAAATTGCCTTAATTCTAAGGTCAAATATAGTGGATTATAATTTGCTGGTACCTTACTGGACTTTTAAAAATATATATATTTGGCCGGGCGCGGTGGCTCAAGCCTATAATCCCCAGCACTTTGGGAGGCCGAGACGGGCGGATCACGAGGTCAGGAGATCGAGACCATCCTGGCTAACACGGTGAAACCCCGTCTCTACTAAAATACAAAAAACTAGCCGGGCGTGGTGGTGGGCGCCTGTAGTCCCAGCTACTCGGGAGGCTGAGGCAGGAGAATGGCGTGAACCCGGGAGGCGGAGCTTGCAGTGAGCTGAGATCTGGCCACTGCACTCCAGCCTGGGTGACAGAGCAAGACTCCGTCTCAAAAAAAAAAAAAAAATATATATATATATATATATATATATATTTAAATTTGCATCTCTCTGGGATCTTTGTTATTTTTTATCTGTCAAGAGGGCTATTGAAAATCTCCATTATTAGAATAATCTCCAAGAAGTAGCAGCATGAGTGACCAGCTGTGATTAGAACAGCCAAACTTTAGGGGAAAAAATGGCCGCTTTCATCTAATTAAGAGAGAGGAGAGTTTTTGTTTTTTTTTTTTAAATACAATTTCTCATAATAACTGTGAAAGTGCAGTGGTTAATGAAAGTACATAATTGCTAACAATAATTATTTTGAAACAGTAGTTCTGGGAATAGCTGAGAGTCTGTATGAATGAGGTGAACATTAAGTAGCTGAAAGTATGTTTGAAAGGGGGTACATAGAAGAAGAAGAGTTGGCGCCAAGTACCATAGAGAAACTCACATCAACTAGATGAGAAAACATTCTGATTTCTTTGTAGAATATCTAACTACATTCAAAGAGATAAATAAAAATGAGAAAGATAATATCAGATTTCTTACATTTCAGTGGTGCTTTATGAGATTCGCATATATACTGGCACAATGCTAGGTGCAGAAACAGAGTCTAATGTATCTATCAACCTCATTGGTACCAGAGGAGATTCAGGAAAACGGAGACTTCATCAGTCCAAAAACAATGAAATCAAGTTTCAACGTGGACAGGTAACAGAAACAGGTCTTCATCTGTTTTTACCGACTATCCTTCCTTTAATTTATTTAACAAAAAGACACACAAACAGAAAATATCTGAGATGCTCAGTTGATTCCTGTGAGGAATTCAGGGAGGTGTGGTCATTTCTTAGTGTGCATGTTATTGTTCTGGAGTTGAGTAGAGGATGGGGGTTAACCCAACAAACGCAATATTCTACTTCCAGATAGGGCAGCCTCGGCTATAACAAAATGGGCACCCTGCTGAGAACAACTAGAAACATTTGATAAAACATCTTTTAAACTGGTTTTAAAGGTATGAGAGAGCTACCCAGGCAGTTAGGGCTTGAGGGCCCAAGATCCTGGAGAGAAAGAAAGTGCAGAGGAGAACTTGGTATCAGCATGGCTTTCCACCATTTGTAAGGGGAAGCTTGGAATCGATAAGCCAGTCAAAAAGTAGCAGTGGAGCAGTGGAGAGTCTGAGATGCTGTTCAGAGATTTAGGAGGCCTCCTGGGGCTGGGATTTCTCACTTGAACAGTGGCGACCTCAGTGTGAGTCCTCTCAAAGCAGAGCAGGGACACGTCCTGCAACTCGTCATTGAGAGCAGTGATCCCAGGAAGCAGCAGTGAAGGAAAGCAGAGAGTGAGAGAGGAAAAGAGGAGGAGTCAGTAGAAGTGTGCATTCTAGAAGTCACTGCTGTTGGCAGCAAGGACTGGATCACTCTAGGACCAGAGCCACCAGACTGGGCACCAGGAGCAGCAGTGACAGGAGCAGCCTTGGGGGACAGTAACTCATGTCTTATGGCCATGCACAGATAAACTCCATCTCTGCCATTGTGGTTACTCCATCCATGGCCCATGGCCCATTGTACCACAGGCATTGAGGTGGCCAAGGCAAGACCCCTAAATAAAAAATTATAAAATATTGTTGGAAAAAAATTTAAAACATAGCTGCATGGGAAGCTGAGATAGGAGAATTGCTTGAGCCTAGCCCAACTTAGCAAGACCTCACCTCTAAAACAAGATAAGAGAGAGAGAAAGAGAAAGAAAGAAAGAAAGAGAAAGGAAGGAAGGAAGGAAGGAAAAGAAAGAAAAAGAAAGAAAAGAAGGAAAGAAAGAAAGAGAAAGAAAGGGAGAGAAAGAGAAAGAAAGATGGAAAGAAAGAGAAAAGAAAAGAAAAAGAAATATACTATGTTCAGGGACTCAGTATTATAAAGTTCTTACTGCTATCTAATTGATTTGCAATTTTAATATAATATCAATCAAAATCTCAGGAACTCTTTTAAAACAGAAATTGGCAATCTAATTATAAAATTTATGTGGAAATGCAGTCAAATACACCTAAAATAATGTTGAAAAAGAAAAACTAAGTGGAGGAATTACAGTACCAGGTATCAACACTTATAAAATTAAGGTAATTAAGACAGCATCAATTTGTACAAAGAAAGTCAAATATAGCAAAGAAACAGAAGAGAGTCCAGAAACAGATCCACACATCCTAATGTGCAGCATCACCGAAAGCACTGAAAAATTTCAACGAATTTTTTAAATTGGATATTGTTATAGAAAAAAAAAAATCACAACTCCTATTTTACATCAAATCCCCAAATCAGTTTTATGTAACTGTATGTCTAAATGTGAAAGGTAAAGCAATCAAATATCTAGAAGATATGATGCAAGAAAATCCTCATAATCTAGGGGGTTGACTAGGACTTTAAAAGTGTTTAATTGTGGGCCGGGCACAGTGGTTCATGCCTGTAATCCCAGCACTTTGGGAGGCCGAGGTGGGTGGATCATTTGAGGTCAGCAGTTCGAGACCAGCCTGGTCAACATGGTGAAAACCCACCTTTACTAAAAATACAAAAATTAGCCCGGCATGGTGGTGGGCGCCTGTAGTCCCAGTTACTCAGGAAGCTGAGGCAGGAGAATCAGGAGGCTGAACCCGGGAACTGGAGGTTGCATTGAGCCAAGAAAGCACCACTGCACTCCAGCCTGGGTGACAGAGCAAGACTCTGTCCCAAAAAAAAAAAAAAAAAAAAAAATTACTTGTGGTAAAATACACATAACATAAAATTTATTTTTAAACTATTTTTAAGTATAATGTTCTTAAAGTGTAAGTATAATGGTTTAAGTACATTCACTTTATTGTGTAAGCATTACTACCATCCATCTCCAGAACTCTTTTCATTTTGCGAAACTGAAACTCAGTATTCATTAAACAACTCTCCATTCTTCCGTCCTCCAGTCTTTGGCAACCACCATTCTACTTTATGTCTCTATGAGTTGACTACTCTAGGTACCTCATATAAGTGGAATCATACAGTATTTTCTTTTTGTGACTAACTTCACTTAGCATAATATACTCAAATTTCATGCATGTTGTAGCATGTGACAGGATTTATTTCCTTTGCAAGGCTGAGTAGTATTTTATTGTATTGTTCGTGCACGTTGTAGCATGTGACAGGGCACCTTTCCTTTGAAAGGCTGAATAATATTTGAAAACATTTCCTGTTTTGTTTATCCATTCACTCCATGATGGACACGTGGGCTGCTTCCGCCTTTTAGATATTGTGAATGATGTCGCTATGAACATGAGTAGACAGTTATAAACTAAAACTTTAAAGACAAATCAGAAAGCATAAAGGGGAAAAAGATAAATTATACTATTTTAGTATTAAAGATTTCTGTTCCTCACGATACCATTAAGAGAGTAAAAAGGGAAGGCACACGGTGGGAAAAGATACTGTAGAAACATACCGGCAAAAGACTTGTTTGCAGACTGTATATAAAAAAACTACAGAGCAACAAGAAAAAGACTGAAAACCCCATTTAAAACATGAGCATAACACTTGAATATGTGCTCTACAAAACAGGGTATCCAAATCACCAATAAACATAAAATGCCTCCCCAGCCTTATTAATAATCAGTGAAAACCACAGTGAAGTGTTACTGTGCATGATCAGATGGTTAAACTTAAAAAGAATAACAATAAATATCAATTCACCTGTGGAGCACTTTGAACTCTCATATGCTTCACATACGGACTGCATATTAGTATAAACATTTTTAAAAAACAAGACTTACTATACACACACACCCCCCCCCCATAACCCAGCTGTTTCCCAACAGAAATATATGCAGATATCATGAAAAGACACGTATAGGAATGTTCCGAGCAGCATTATTCTAGGAATAATGTTTGTCTGTAAATAGTAGAGTGGATGAATAATTTGGAGTAATATTCAGTAATGAAAATGAACAAGATGCTGCTGAGCAAAATGGCGCAGAGGAATCTCATGTTGAATGACACAAGCCACGTGGAGCAAGAACGCACTCTAGGATTCTGTTGATATATGGTCCCAAACAAGGCAAAACCAATTAAAAGTGCTAAATGTCAGGATAGGGGATATCGTTTGGGGAGACAGTGACTGAGAGAGGCATGTCGGGGTCTTGGGTGCTGCTAAGGCTCTGTTACAGGGACGTGTTTGTTGAGTGTGCATTTGTAATTTGTACACCTGTATCTATTTCATAGTTTACTTTAAAACATCCTGTGTGTGTGTGTATATATATATATACACACACATATACATATTTCAATACGTAGTTTATTTAAAAGTAAAAGATACTAAGAAATAGAACAATGTGGTAAGCACCAATTCTGATGATAGCCTCCTGGGTCTGAGACTTGGCTCCTTACCCACTAGGTATTGACCTGGGACAAGTAGCTTAACTCTAGGTGCCTCGGTCTCTTCAACTGTGAAATGAGGAGGTGAGTAGTACTGACCTCATGGGGTGTTCTGAAGATTCAATGAGTTAATATGTCAAAAAATACTTGGGAAAGTTTGGCACTTACTCACATAGTATAGATTATGAGCTGTTATTATTGGTAATAGTAGATTTAAAATAAATCTCCTAATTACATTCTAAAAATCTTTTCCAATAGACTCTGTGATTTAGGAGAGCAAGAATTATATTCTACATGTTTTGTGTCTCTCACACAAAGTTCTCTCACAAAGAACTTTGCACATAAAATAGTGGTAATTTTTACAGTAGTAGTAAGAATATTATATAGTATTGTAACAATATAGTATCAATAGTAATACTATTTTTTTCTAGAGAAAGGAAATATCCTAATGGTCACTGAGTTTATTTCTTTATTGTGCAGGTTGATATTTTTTCCATTAAGGCTGTATCTCTCGGAAAATTGAAGAAAGTTTAATTAGTCATGATGGGACAGGTCCAGGTAAGATTTAGTTTCTTGGTAAGAAGTTTATTTTGCAAATTTATGAAAAATTGTGTAAAAAGCAGGTTGAAAGAACAGAAAAATGTACAGGTCATATAAAATTCAGATAAGAAAATAATCTTATTTTACATTATAGTTAATGTAAATATATGAAGTTGTATTTATATATAATTTACATTATATTAAAATATTTGTATATTATAATTGTAATATATTTATGTCATACATTTACATTAAATATATTTTTGTAAATATTTAATGTAAATTTATGATATATATTTATATTAGGTATATTTACATTAAATATAATGTAAGGTTATAAATGGTCACTAATTAAATTATATAGTGACCATTTATTGACTGAACATTAAATTATATATATTTTATATATAAATAATATAGATATTACACAGGAAATTTCCTAGAAAGAGAAAAGCTTTAGTGTGTGCATGTGTGCGTGCATGGTGTGTGATCCCTAGAGCTCCTAGGCATTCTTCACAGTTGCATGTCTGTCATGTCTGTCCCTGTGTTTCTCTGGGTCCCTTATCCCACACTTTTCAGCAAACTAGTCACTTGAGCACCATCCCTGATCCAACCTTTCCCTCTGTGTCTTCTCCCCAGGCACAGCTATCAACCAAGCCCTGTCAATTCCACTCCATTCATATCTTTCCTACTGGTTCCCTTAGCACTATTAAATTCAAACTTCAGTTCTACTGCTAAAACGTAACTCTATATTATAACTTATAGTACTGAAACCATTGATCACATTGATTTCCATATTCCTTTTTCCTTTCTGCTAGATTTTGAGTTTTTTAAAGGCTAGAATTATGTAATATTTATCTTTATTTTCCTAGTGTCTAGTATTGTGCCTGACAGTATAGTTTAATTAGTGACCATTCATTGAATGAACATATTTAAATCAGTGAAATGATTTTCAGTAAAACTCTTTAAAATGAATGGGAAGAGCTTAAAGTGGCCATAGTGACAGAAACCAAATGGAGCAGACGCAGAAAAGGTGAGGTAGCCGTGAAAAGAAAGAAAAAAGAAAGAAAATAGACACATAGTTCAATGAGTTCAGGATCGTATAGAGGAAATTATTAGGAAAAGGCAGAAGTAAGAAATCGAATAGAGGAAGGAACGACATAATATGCTTCCTTCTATACATGGTGTCACTGCAGAGTGGTGTCACTGTAGAGTGGTGTTTCTGTAAGGTGGTGTTACTGTAGAGCAGTGCCACTGTAAAGTGATGTTACTGCAGAGTGATGCCACTGTAGAACATTGTCACTGTAGAGCACTGTCACTGTAGAGTGGTGTTGCTGTAGAGCTGTGTCACTGTACAGTGATGTTACTGCAGAGTGATGTCACTGTGGAACACTGTCACTGTAGAGCACTGTCACTGTAGAGTGGTGTTGCTGTAGAGCTGTGTCACTGTAGAGTGATGTTACTGCAGAGTGATGTCACTGTGGAACACTGTCACTGTAGAGCACTGTCACTGTAGAGTAGTGTTGCCGTAGAGCTGTGTCACTGTAGAGCAGTGTCTGTAGGCTGGTATCACTGCAGAGTGCTGTCACTGTAGAGTGGTGTCACTGTAGAGTTGCATTTCTATAAGGTGGTGTCACTGTGGAGCGGTGTCACTGTAGAGTTGCATTTCTGTAAGGTGGTGTCACTGTGGAGCTGTGTCACTGTAGAGTGGCGTTTCTGTAAGGTGGTATCATTGTGGAGCAGTGTCACTGTAGAGCAGTGCCAGTGTAGAGCAATGTTACTGTAGAGTGATGTCACTGTGGAATGTTGTCACTGTAGAGCAGTGTCACTTTAGATTGATGTGACTGTAGAGCAGTGCTGCTATAGAGCAGTGTTGCTGTGGAGTGATGTTGCTGTAGAGTGACATTACTGTAGAAGAGTGTCACCATAGAGTAGCTTCACTGCAGAATGGCATCAGTGCACAGCCATGGCACTGTAAAGGAGTGTCACTGTAGAGCAGTGTCACTGTAGATTAGTGTCACTGTAGAGTGGTGTCATTGTAGAGCAGTGTCACCATAGAGCAGGATCACTGCAGAGGGGTGTCATTATAGAGTTGTTTCACTGCAGAGTGGTGTCACTGTAGAGTGGTGTCACTGTAGAGCAGTGTCACTGTAGAGCGGTGTCACTGTAGAGCGGTGTCACTGTAGAGCAGTGTCACTGTAGAACGGTGTCACTGTAGAGCGGTGTCACTGTGGAGTGGTATCACTGTAGGTGGTGTCGCTGTAGTGCAGTGTCACTGTGGAACAGCACTGTCACCGTTGAGGGGTGTCACTGTAGGGTGGTGTTGCTGTAATGCAGTGTCACTGTGGAGCAGCATTGTCACTGTAGAGGGGTGTCACTGTAGGGTGGTGTCACTACAGAGTTATATCACTATAGGTGGTGTCACTGTGGAGTGTTGTCTCTGTGGATCAATGTCACTATAGGTGGTGTCACTGTAGGGTGGTGTCCCTGTAGAGTGTGTCACTGTAGAGCATGTCATTACAGAGTGGTATCACTGTAGGTGTTGTCAGTGCAGGGTGGTGTCACTGTAGGTGGTGTCACTGTAGGGTGGTGTCACTATAGCAGTGTCACTGTGGAGCGTTGTCACTATGGAGTGGTATTACTATAGGTGGAGTCACTGTAGGACGTTGCTGTAGAGAAAACTGCCACCACGACATCAGGGCAATCACTGTTGCAGGCAGAGGAAGAGAAGCAGAATTAGGTATTTATTTGAAGAGGTAGGCTGGACATTTGATGGGGATGATATTATAACCAAGGTTGTTTGATACAAAGAATAAAAATGACAGAAGGAAGAATGAAAGGGACATTGTGATTTTAAACATGTTTACATGGCTCATTTACTCATACAGAAATGGCTTTGATGGAGGGAGCAACAAACTTCCAAAATACTGATTTTTTTTTTTTGAAGGAAACATTCATTAACAAAAAACATGCAGGTATGGGAAGGACAATAGTGAGATTCTCAAGTTATTTTTTTTCTTTCCATTTTTAAGAAGAAGCCACAACAGTATTGTTCTTTTAACCCAAATACTGTTATGTCTAGGGTTATCTAACCACAAATGGAATACATAGAAAGCTTCAGTAAAGACTCAAATTTGTAGCAAATTTGTAGAACTGCAGACATTTAGGAATTATCTGAGTATCTTAAATAAAATAGACCCCTGGGCCCACCCCAGAGATTCTGCCTGAGTGGGTACCAAGTAATCAGACGTAGATGTGCTTTTCTGTTTATCGCTTGCAACACAAGCACCTCCAGGGGTCCTGATCCCAGAGGTCCTCAGACTGCATCCCCAGGGTTCTTTGTTGAGGGACTGCAGGATGCCAGTCCCCGGCTGGATGCAAATGTCAGTGAGATGCATGGGGTGTCTGTGCTCACAGGCAAGGCCTATGGTGACAAACACATATGAAATACTTACATTAAGTTAGAATGGAGTATGATAAATATTTGAAAGTAACCTTCACAGTGCTGTTGTCCATTTGGCAAAGGGACCTGGAAGAACATAAAAACCTTCACAGGAAAAGAAGAAAATGTGGTAGGTAGGCTGGGGGTGAGGGCCAGGTTTTGGCTGGATATTTGGACATTTAGATGGGTTTCTCTGACTGGTGGGATCAGGCTATTTGAAATTCAGTTAAGGAACTCAGTTAAGGCAAGTTAAGAGTAATTTTAAAGTTAACATGATTTTAAAGTTCTTTAATGGAACTATCCTTCCTACATTCTGAATACTCTTTCCACTAAAATAAAAATATGCCATAATACAGTATCTAGGTTATATTCTTTTCCCACCTTTTCTTTTCAAACTGTGTATTATTTGGAGTCTGATAACCCACTGTCTAACATAAGCCTGAACATTACCAGTACTGGTGGTTCTACCTGTGTTCACCTCTTCCACAAAGTATCCATCCTGATTTTTAAATTTTTCATGATTTCAGAAACCTGTGCTTTAAAGAAAGGCTTTACTAATCATGTGGGGATACTTGAAAACACTGATAGTTTCTGTGCCTTCTAAAAGTTGTGATGTGCCATATGCTGTCTTTTGGGACATGATTTTTTTTAACTCAACGTTCTTTCCAAGGTCTATCCACTTTCATGTGTGGTGCAATAGTTGATTTTCACCACTGTGTAATATTCTATTGCATAATAACACATAATTAATCTGTCCATCTCTTGTTAATACATAGTTGTGTTGTTTGCAGTTTGACTGTTACAAACAAGCTGAAATAAACATTCTTTGTTTTTATTTTTTTGAGATGGAATCTCACTCTGTTGCCCAGGCTGGAGTACAGTGGTGTGATCTCGGCTTACTGCAACCTCCATCTCCTGGGTTCAAGCAGTGCTCCTGCCTCAGCCTCTCGAGTGACTTGGAATACAGGCTCATGCCACCATGCCCAGCTAATTTTTTGTATTTTTAGTAGAGATGGGGTTTCACTATGTTGGCCAGGCTGGTCTCAAACTCCTGACCTCAGGTGATCTACCCGCCTTGGCCTCTAAAAGTTCTGGGATTTCAGGCATGAGCCACCGTGCCCAGTCTGAAGGAAACTTTCTAATGCACAGAAGCAAGAGTTCTTCTAGGAGGGTGGTTCCCAACTGGGAGCAAATTTGCCCCCTAGGGACATTTGACAATGTCTGGAGACTGTTTTGGTTGTCACAGCTGGTAGGTGTTACTACCAGCACCTAGCGGGTAGAGGCCTGAGATGCTGCTAAGCATTTTACCACACACAAGGCAGTCCCACAACAAAGAATTATCAGGCCCCAAATGTCAGCAGAGCTGAGGCTAAGAAACCTCAGGTTCTAAGGTAAATCCATAGAAGTCAGTTGCTAGGTAGGTCAAAGGATATGATCAAATCTGGCTCTCTAAGATAAACTACTTGTTTCAAAAGTGATTCTACTAAGTTTTTCTCTTATCTACAGTATATAAGAATTTCTATTGCGTCATATGCTTGCCAACACCTGGTACACTTAATTTTTGCCTTTATTTTACGTAAGTTGCTATAAAATAGTATTCTGTTTGGCCCTAATTTGCATTACCCTGATTTCTAAAACAGTGAGCATTCTTTCTTCTTTTTCTTATCCTTAACTGAATTTCTTTATCTGTGGAAATACATGTTCTTGTCTATAATATTTAGGGGAAAGGCAAAGGTATTCTAATAAAAAGTAATTTACAAAAAAGTTTTTTAAAGATAGCAGCATATTCCACACCCAGGTAACAGCCCCGAAGAGATAGCCATTCCCAGCCAGCCATCAGGGACTAGGTCCTTCCACCTTGCTATTCTTCCATCACCTAAGTCTCCTCTCCTCTGTGTGGTCAGAGCTGGTTACAGCACATGGAAAAGAGGGAAAGTCCCCTGCAACAGTGTCTTTTGAGTATGGGAGATGGCAGCTGCACATACGACTTCTGGCCACATTTCATTCCTGAGAACCTAGTCACATAGTACATCTGTGGCTGCAGAGACATCTGGGAGATGTGGATCTCTCGCATTGCAGAAATGCCAAGAAAAGGAGAGCAATTAGCAGTGACTGGCACCATGTCTTCTCTAGTTAGTGTTATATTTTGATGACTGAAATTCTTAATTTTAAAGTAGTTTAAGAGTATAGTGTAATTTTTAAATTATCCGCATATTTTGTGTCTTATTTAAGAAAGTCTTCTCTACCACTAGAGTATTCCAAATGGATATTTTTATGTATATATGTGCACAATCATGTGCTGCATAACCATGTTTCGGTTAACGTGGACCACATATGTGATGGTAGTCCCATAAGATTATAATGGAGTTGAAAAATTCCTATTACCTAGTAACATCACTGCCATTGCAATATTGTAGTGAAACACATTACCTTTTCTATGTTTAGATACACATATACTTACCATTGTGTAACGGTTGCCTACAGTATTTAGTACAGTAACATACTGAACAGGTTATAGCCTAGGAGGATAGGCTGTGCCATATCACCTAGGTATGTGGTAGGCGATACCATCTAGGTTTGTGTAAGTGCTTACAAAGTTTGCACAATAATGAAACCGCCTAATGATGCCTTTCTCAGAATGTGTCCCTGATGTTAATGATACAAGTTTATACATCCACATACATATATTTTAAGTCTTGTTATTAAAATTTAAAATTTTACTCCATCTGTAATTGATTTCTATGTATGATATGAGGATGGAATCAACTTACATTCTTTTCCATATGGATCACCAATTGTATTACCACTGTGTATTGAGTACTTCATCTTCACTTGAGAGCTCTACAAAGTCATCTTTATTTTATACAAGGAGTCATTGCTTTGCATAGAATCTATATGCACACATTTCAGTTGCAATGATTTACTTAACACAAGTCCCCAAACAGCATAATTCAAATTTCAGCTACCATGCTCTAGTAACTGCAATCACGTAAGTACAAACTTTGCTGCTAGCTTTTTAGTCTGCAAATCACTATGTGGATAACAGATGCACATTCTCATCAGCAACCAGTCACATCACTTCTTCCAAAGTCTGTCTGTTGGTACTGGGTCGTGGTGCGTTTGTTATCAGTATATGCCTAGACAGCAAAGTGTATAGTTGTATTGCTTCCTTGTTTACCAATAATGAATCCATGTGACAGTTTATAACAATATATAATTGAAAGATGAAAGTGCATCAAAGAAACGAAAAGTGGCAATGCTGGAAGTGAAGTTCAAATCTAACATAAATGGAGTTATAGACAAAACTTACCACCATGAAAGTGTTGACACTGCCACCATTTGAGAGACTTTAGATTCGCAGTAAGAGGAAATTAATGAGGGGAATTGATGCCCATGGACGAGGAAGGTGGTGGTGACAAGAAGGACGAAGGTGTTGATAAAAACTTCCCTTAAAGGAATTCTGAGATATTTTATGATGTTGAAAACACACACACAAAAATATTGTAAGCTGATCCAAATTTAGGAGTTTAATAATTTGCTAAGATGCTTCCTCTGTATTATAAATTATATGATGAGAAAAAGAAGGCAAGCACCAAACAATTCCTAAGCTTTTTTATTAGAAAAAAATAAAACATTTTAATTTTCAGTGTTTCTAATGTTTTAAATTATAGCACATTAAATATTAGTGTTGCTACTTTACATTTTTGTAGCTATTTTAAATTCACAGTAAAGATTTTTTGATGTTTTGAAAAAATGTTTAAAGATCATCAAACAGTCATAAGTTTTCCCTCTTGATTATTAAGATGGCTTGCATAGTTTCAGCTTGCAGTTCTTGTTATGGTTCCACACTAATGTGCAGAGCAGAGGTGCCTGTATCAAGTTTATGTGAATGGGAAAGGTTAATTCTGAATTCTTTTTCTATCCCATAGTCAATTTATCTATGCCAGCCCCAATTCCACATTGCCTTGATTGGTATAGATTTACAATAAACGTTGATAACTGGTAGGATGATTCCCCTCCCTTACTGAAGATCAGAAGTGCTTGTGATATTCTTGGGCCTTTATCATCCACATGAATTTTATTACCAGCTTCTGGATTTTCATGTAAAACACTATGGTGAATTTGGTTTACTTACACTGAGGTTTTAAATTAGTTTATGAGGAACTGACATCTTTATGATATCTTCCTACTTACCAATATGGGATAGTTCTCCATTTATTTATGGCTTTTTTTGCTGTCATTTCCTACATTTAGATGATTTTTCTATAAATTATACTACATCTGATTTTAAATTAACTCCCAAATTCTTAAATTTTTATAGCAATTCAACATTGTGACTTTCATTAAATTATGCTTTTTAACCTTTCCTCTCTGGTTAATAGAAATACACTGGATTTTTATGTATTAATTATGTTTCTAACAATTTTTCTCATCACTCTTAATTCTATATTCTGTGATTTCTTTGGGTTTTAAGTTAAGTCATATCTCCTGTGAATAATGACAGTTCTGTTTCTTTTTTCTATACTTATCAGTTTTCCTTTTCCTTTCTTCTTTCTCTCCTCTCCTTTCTCCCTTGTTCCCTCATTCTCTCTCTCCCTTCTTTCCTTACTTTCATTTTTTCTTTCTTTAATTGTATTGACAAGTACAGTAATCAATTATAACTTCTAAATTTTCACTATTAAGAATGATGATTGATTGTGACTTTCCATTACTATTTAAACTTATAAATCTTCTATGGCTTAACATAAATGAAATGCATTTATGTGAATTTACTTCTCTCTTTATTCTTGGCTCATGTGCTTTTAAATAATTTTTTAAAATTTTATAGAGAGTTTGGGTCCCTATCTTCTCTTTTCCTCTGCTTCTAGTACTCTGAGTAATTAGGTTGCTCACTCACATTTTCATTTCTCTACTGGCATAATTTGCATGTGCATATTTTCGTACCCTGACATGTGTACTTAAAAAGGAACATTTGGAGGACCTATGAATAAAATCATAATGCTGGTGTTTTTATGCTAAAGAGTTAAATAAATCTCCTTTGTCAACTGACACAGGTAATGGATGGTTTCTTGGGAGTATTGTTGTTAAGTCTGAAGATGAAGACAGCAGTGAAGAGGTGCTGTTTCCATGCAACAGGTATGCTGTTAATGCATTATTATGCAAAATTATACTCTCTTTGTCCAATTTATTCCACCTGTGTCCTCCAGCATGCCTCATCCCGGCTGTTGGACAATATCATTCATTCCCTGAAAACCAGAACTGAAGGTCTTCTCTCCTCAAGAAGCTGTCCTTTATCAGCATTAGTAATTCTCTCTTCTTTTGTAATAGCTAACATTTTCTCTTCTGAAAAAAGTATGCTGAAATGGAAAGAAATTGGATTAGGACTTAGGAAAACAGGTTCTTCTTTCTGTTTCTAAAAAACATGCTAAACTCCCTGCTAGTACTGTGAACTTGGGTACCACTCTTCACTTCTCGGAGGTTCAATGTCCTCATATGGAAGATGGCAGTAATACCTATTTCCCCTAGTTCATTTGAATCATTTAAACTCAAATTATGTTATATATGTGAACTGTGAACTCTAATGCATTGTACTAATGTGGTGTAGCTGTAATATAATAGGAGACTTAAGTGGCAAGGGTAACTGTAATTCCTTGGCCGTGTGGTCATAGGTGAATCACTCAAACTTCTGATTCTCAGTTTTCAAAGTTTTATGAGAATGATTAAATATTCTCTACCTACTTTATAGAGTTATAATAAGTAGAATATCAAATATACCTTAAAACAAAATGCACTAAACAGAGAAATTATGTAGTTAAGTTCCCTCCATTATTAATCAATCTACAGAATATGTTGATCCATTTGATCAGTCATTATGCAAGTAGTAATTGAGCATCCACCATATCAAGAAGTGGGGTAGATAATGGAGATCCAGCAATAAGGCAATCCAGGTTCTGTTGGCAAGGACCTATGGTCCCCGCATGGGAACATGGGAAATGTTAACGACATGAGGGCCATGAGAGAGGCTTATATATGCTGTGAAGACCTGGTGTCAAGGTGCTATATCTATGTGATTGCATGTTCCTTGAATCTAGAGAACTCATGCATTGTATGTATTAATTTATCCATCCATTTATTTATGCAAAAATATTGCATGCTTGCTAGGTGTCAGGCACTATACCAAATCCTAGAGATTTAGAGATAAAAAAGTGGAGTCCCTGTCTTCAGAGAACTTCCACTTGATGCTCAATTAGGGGAGGAGGGATGTAATGCTACATGAAGCTGGAGAGCTGAGTATGCTCCGAGTTTAGCAGGTGGCTCAGCATCACTATTCCCTAAAGTGAGGGACACTCTTCAGACATGCGGAGAAGCACATTGGTTGACTCACTGGATTTTACCTTACTATAGTTTTAATTCTAGGAAATAGTCATTCCTTTGAAACTTAATAAGGAGTTGCATTTTGTATGAACAAAATGTGTAGCACTTCTCTGATCATGTTTGTTTCTTTTCTCAATGCACATTCATTTAAAGTGCATGTAGTAGTAGCTATTGCCATTTTATGAAATTCAAGCTCTAGGAAGAGACCTTGTATTTTATTTTATTTTATTTTTATTTTATTTTATTTTTTTAGGTGGAACCTCGCTCTGTCGCCCGGGCTGGAGTGCAGTGGCCGGATCTCAGCTCACTGCAAGCTCCGCCTCCCGGGTTCACGCCATTCTCCTGCCTCAGCCTCCCGAGTAGCTGGGACTATAGGCGCCCACCATCTCGCCCGGCTAGTTTTTTTGTATTTTTTAGTAGAGACGGGGTTTCACCGTGTTAGCCAGGATGGTCTCGATCTGCTGACCTCGTGATCCACCCGTCTCGGCCTCCCAAAATGCTGGGATTACAGGCTTGAGCCACCGCGCCCAGCCAAGAGACCTTGTATTTTTATTTTTGCAAGAAATCTTAGTGAATAGGGAATAGAAGGGGAAATGATTGAAGTTTTTTAGCACCAGATTTGGATTACAACTGCATTACTTACTAGCTCTGGGAGCCTCAGTTTATTCTTATGTAAAATGGCAGTAATGACACCTATTTTGCAGGGTTGTTTGAGGATTTCAGACAATGTATATAAAGTACCTACAAAAGTGTCCTGCAATTATTAGAGGCTCCATGATGGTAAATGTTATTGTCATAGAAGCAATTTTAAAGAAATTTTTAGACGTGATACTACATATGCAAATGAAGGGAGAAAACACACCTTTGTTTCTAGATCATGTGTGTATTTAGAACTCTCAATAATTGACTAAGTTTTACTTTTTAAATATTGTATCTGCACAGCCCAATATGGTAGCCACCAGTCACATATGGCTAATTAAATTTAAATTAATTAAAATCGAATCAAATAAAAATTCAGTTGCTTGGTTGTACTAGCTACAATTCAAGTGCTGAATAGACACAGATGGTTACTGACTACCATATTGGCCAGTATATATACAACATTTGGTTTTATATCACATCTACATATTTGGTATCATATGAAGCTGTGTTTGATATTTTACAGTATAGTTTATTGCTCTAAATGTGATGGTACCAATGAAATCATGTAAGTAGTAAATATAAGATTATTATTTTTCTATTTGTGCCACATTTAGCAAAGTCAAAAGGCATCCAGGGCAGGTGATAATGGTCACATTCTCTTCCAAGCCAAGATTAATTTTACTGGCAATGCAAAGGAGTAGAAATCAAGATGGAGGTGACTTATTTCTAGATTTTAGAATAATTGCAAACCTTAGAAATTGGATTTATAGAAACAAAATGATGCAGATGAAAATATTTAAGATGTTTTATTGTATTATACTATCATATGGAATGATATACACACAGGCATATCATTGCACTGTTATCATTAACTTAACTACAGCAATATAAACTGTTTTCCTTGCCTTTTCTCTCTGAGGACCCAGGGTTAAATAAGTAATAAAAACGTTTTCTTGCTATTCCATCAGAAGTGGAAGAAAGCATAGATAGCATTTAGTCTCATGGTTTGACAGATGAGAAAACTATGACCTAATGAGATTAATGGCGTGCACACCTCAGACGCGTTAGTTAGAGAGCAGGGAGGGGCTCTTGGTTCGTTGGCTCTCTGGAACGAACCATTTAGTATCTGTCAATCTGTTGTTTTTATGATATAACTATGATTTTGTGAATTATCTTCTACTGAAGAATTCCCTGCACAAGATACCAAGTTTGCTATAAAACTGTTTTGTCAGAAAGTTCTACTTTCTGGAGCGTTTGGAGTGTTTAGATGACATAAGTTTTAGTCTTCCTCAGTATAGATTACCAGCTACTTAAATGCAAGTCCCCTCCTAATTATGGGAAAAGAAAAGGTCTCTGAGAAGGAAGTTATTTATAACTTTATTTGTGGAGTTTCAAAATAACCAAGATATAGAGGGGTTATATTTTGTGTTGTGGGAGCCTCTAAGATTTCCACACCCATCTGTTCTATTGCCGTAGAGAAAAATCAGAAGAATACCCATCACCAGCATTTACTGAATGCTTTCCAAGGAATAGGCTTCGTGGTAAAGCCAGAACTGCACACAGATACTCATTTGATCCCCACAGCAAGCCTACAGGTAGACTCTGTGATCTTTATATTTCAAAGACAATTTCCTTGCTGGAATATATTAGTAATTGGAGTCAGGATTCAGATCAAAATATATTTGACTCTATAACTGTACTGTTTCACATGGGAGCCACAAGCCACATGTGTCTACTGAACTGTGGCTCTTCCAATGTAGGTACAAGATATATTCCAGATTTCAAGCATGTAGAATAAAAAAAGAATGTGATATAATTTTTATACTGATTACATGTTGAAATAATCATCTTTTGAATGTATGAAAATTCAAAATATTAAATTTACCTTCTTTTTACTTCTTTCCATATGCGGTTTGTATTCTACTTCTCTTGAAGCGTGCTGTCCTAGAGTCTGAGGGTTTAACCACTGTGTATACCTGTCAGTCACATGGCAGGAGAGAAATAACAGCTACCACTAAGGAAACTCCAAGTGAGAAATTTTGCCTATGTTAGAATGTTTGTGATGTTACCAGAGGACTTTTCTAAAACCCAAAATTTTGCAGTGAACCAATATGACCTTACAACTTGAGTGAAGGAAAAAGGCTTGCCGAAGCTGGACTGCTAAATAATCTGGTGTGGCTTAAAATCTTAAATCCTTTTTTCAAATTCTGATCTCTCTAAAGGCCTCTTTAAATTCTTTCCATATATATATTTTTTTCCTTTCTAACTAATGAGCCTTCTTTCAATGCTCTCTCATATTCATTATCTTCTTTTTTCCATGGCAGATGGCTAGATGATACCAAGATGACGGCGAGACCCAGCGGGAATTGCTCGCAGAAAGTAGCCCCCGTGCAGGAGGAGAGACTGGGTCCATCATCTCTTGAAAGGGCCCACTTGGGCCTGTCGCACCAATATGCTTCAAAAGGCTGTTGATCTGATTGTGACAGTGCATTTTTCTTTTGCTTGGGCTGGAGCAAACACCTGGGGAGGGTCAGTTTGTGCCGGACCCACTCATTGTTTCTGAGAACTTCCGAAGTTGGGAGGATGCACTGAGAGTCTCGGCCAACAGCTGACCAAGATCCTCCCCTGGTATCTGGGGTGCCCATACTGCTGCTGCTCACCTCCTCCTCCTCCTCTTCCTTCTCCTTTTCTTTCCCTTCCTCCTCTTCCCCTCCCTCCTCTTCCTTCTTTCTTTTCCTTTTTCTTTCAGAAAATCTGACTTACTGCTAAGGTTACTGAAATGTTTAAATAAGTAGCCTTTGTAGAAAATAACTGAAGAGGTACCTAATAACATTTGATGTATGAAAAACACTTCTATGCAACCTATGTTAATTTTAAAGTGGAAGTTTTATTGTTAGACAATGGTATGTCTCTCTCAGAATTAGTGGTCATATCAATAAGAAAATGTAGAAAGAACCCAACCAATTGGGTTACTGTGTGTTCCCAGTGCACATCCTGTGGGTCCACTTGCAGTTTGGTCTTTGAGCTGGTGACAGAGGCCTGCAGGCAGACAGCAGCAGAGTGCAGGGCAGACATCTCACATCCATCGGTCACTTTTTCTCATGAAGCCTCAAATACTTGTCAACTCGGTGCCACAGGCGCCTTCTTCCAATCTGTTAATTTGGCACATGAGCTAAAACTCATTTGCTAGCCCAGGAGAGATCAGGATGTGGCTTTCAATATCAAAGACACCTGTCTTTGAATCTCTATTTTGCCCCTGTGAGGTAGATGCTATCATCACCCACATTTTGCAGATGAGGAAACCAACACATGGAAAAGCCAAGTGACCTGCCCAAGCTTAGAGAGTGGAATGAGCAGGAGAGCCAGGATGTAACCCTACAACTCTGACTCCAGAGCCCGTGTGCGTCCACACTGTGACCTGGGCCCTCCTGCCTTCCCTGCGTGTTTTTAGTATCCTGCAAAATCAGGCAGAGGGGCCAAGGAGGCAAATCTTGCATACCACTTTCATGATTTTTGTCATCTGCAGTAGTACCTGTACTAGTATATGTTTGATATTTTCTTCCTTGAACTGGGTATAAATCAGTTTATTTATAAGTGAAGAGAGCTTGGCCTCATCCTAAACCATATTCCTAATATCCATGAAATCACTGACTTAATATGTAATTACATTTTTTTCCTAAAACACATTAAAATAAATCTATGTCTAACAAAAATTTTAAGTTAGACTATATGCTAACTAAAATTATCTTATCAATATCCAGTAGTGGGCACATTTCACAATTAGGAAAAGCAGAGTGTGTGTGTAAGTGTGTATATATGTGTGTGTGTGTCTATGTGTGTGTGTGTGTGTGCATGTGTGTGTAGTACTTAACTCTGGCCTGGCAGATCATTATTAGTAAATAATGTTCAATAAGTAGATGCTGTTGTTATAATGGTTTCCCTTTTACTAACCCATGACCAAGAACTAATCCCTTCCTTAGAAACGGTAAATTTTTACATCTGAGGATGAAAATACATCAAGAATATAGCTTCAGTGAAGTTAAAAACAGCCTTTTTTTTTCTAAAGTGACCAGTAGACCATATTAGAGGTAAGAAAAATAAGTACAATAGTTCCCCCTTATTGGTGATTTTGCTTTCTGAGGTTTCAATTACCAGAAGTCAACCACAGTCTGAAAATATTAAATGGAAAATGTCGGAAATAAACCATTCATTCATTTTCAGTTGCATGCCATTCTACTCAGTGTGATGAAATCCCATGCCATCCTGCTCTGTCCCATCCAGGATGTGAATATTCTCTTTGTCGTGAGTATCCATGAATCACTTAGGCCTAGTATTGCAGCGCTTGTGTTTGTCACCCTTATTTTACCTAATAAGGACCCCAAAGTGCAAGAGTAGTGCTCTAGCAATTCGGATATGCCAAAGAGAAGCTGAAAAGTACCTCCTTTAAGTGAAAGGGTGAAAGTTCTTGTCTTAATAAGGAAAGAAAATAAGTTGTATGCTAAGGTTGCTAAGACCCATAGTAAGAACAAATATTCGTCAAATTGTAAAGGGAGAAAAATAAATTTGTGGATGATATAAATAGGGTACAATACTATCCATGGTTTCAGATATCCAGCAGGGGTTTTGGAATGTATCCCCCAAGGATAAGGAGGACCAGTCCAGGCTGAACAGAAGCTTGGAGAATCACCTCTTGCCCTTGATGACATTTATTTCATGGTGCCCTGCACAAAGCGGAACTGAACAAACACACTCATTTACTAAGCAGAAGCTTGTAAAACATCTCCTGTGTGCCAGGCCCAGAGTCAGACACTGGGAATAAACTGGCAAACAGCATAGTCATTTTCCCTGCCCTCTGAGGGGCCAGTGTTCTAGCAAGGACCTGAGTGAATAATGTGCATGCTGCAAACAGAGCAGAGGCGCACTGCAAACTTGCAGGCCCTATGGAGGGAGAGAGAGCTTGTGCTCAGCTTTGTATGTTCAGTTCTTGGCATACCAAGTGCTCTCTGCTAACTCGCAGGCCCTATGGAGGGAGAGAGATCTTGTGCTCAGCTTTGTATATTCAGTTCTTGGCATACTGCCTGCTTATAGTCAGTGCTCTGTGTCTATTAAATACATGAATCATTCTTGCCTTACCATACAATACACCTTATTAGAGATTGAAATATTAAATGATTCCCAATTCAGTTTATATTTGTGCAGAATAAGTATTCCCAAATAATTACACTCAGTGCCTCTATTTTTACAAACTTTGCTGCAACAATACAGTTTCATTCCAAGCATAATCCTGCCCCTTTCTCCCCACCCTGCCACAGTTCAGATTGGAGTTGTCTATTTCCCAGTTCTATCCAACAGCACATTTACAATTCTTCTCTTGAGGGAGGAGGTGATGTAAATACCAATACTGCATTCTATTTTTTAATTTCCATAAGTCCTGTTTGGTTGTTTTTCTTTACAATATGCTAGATTAATTTCATAGTTTTTTACAGCAGAAGATATTTTTAAACCTGTTGAAGCAGTGCTATAGATGTTTTTATAATCTATATTGACATTTCCAATATCCAAAGGCTGTGTCAGATATGTGCTATTTCTGCTGATAGCACCACCAATTTATGTGGATTCTTGTTTATTTTATCCTTATAGTGCTCATTTCTTAGACATTGTCCAGATTCTGGGACTGTCTCAATCCAAACCCCTTATATAATAGCTATTCCTTGAAAACTGGAAAACTAACACTGAAGCTATATTTATTTCTAGGTTTTCAGAGAAAGCAAAAAATTATTGACAGAGTGCACAGCACAAAGGCAGGAAATAGATTCTTAAAGGTTGGGTGAAAAGAGGCATTTTGGTCATGTCGTTTGTTTTTTCTTGTGGAGTGAATGATGTAAAACCCCCATCCATAAACCTGACATGCATATCCTTTAAAAATGCTGGTGAATGGCAGACAAGTGCAAAAACAAAGACCAGAAAACAAAATGTGGCCCATTTCACGGAGCACCACAATTGTCTAGCACAACCCCTGTGTCTTCACAGGTTTGCTTACACCTGGGTTAAAGTCAAGATGGAGCGAAGAACACTTTTATCTGATGGATGCATCCTCTATTTTAACCACCAAGTTATCGTAATGGTGCAATGATGGTATGGATGGCCTTCAGGTGCTAATGTGTTTTCATATAAACTTCGCAAGCAGATTTAAGTTACATGTTTGTTATAGCAAAGGATGACGTAGCTTCTTTGTGGCTGTAGGTAAAATAATGTCTTGGACAGCTAAGCTAATTGTTCTTTAATACGGAGAGAGGCTCTCCAGAAAGCCCATCAGAGTTAGGTTTATCCTGCAGTCATCAGGGCTGATAATACTTTTGGACAGTTATATTTTAAGTTACTTTTAGAAGTGAAGAAACACTGCAAAGTACGCCCTCCTCCACATCCAGGTAAGCTAATGTTTTTTACATGGAGGTTCCTTTTCATTCTTTCAGGCAGTGGGATAAAGTATACTAGAAAAAGACCCCTGGGTTCTGAAATTAATCTTGATCCTCTACCACAAAGAGTGTGAAGTCCTAAGAATGTAGCATCAACTTCCTTGGGCCTCTGTTTCCAGGCCTCTATGAGGATGACTAAAGAGTACCAATTAAACTGATTACTAAGCTTATGAATATGTCAATTACTTGATTATAGGGTCAACATTAATATTTGCAAGCTTATCCACATCAGTTGACTGAAACTTTGCAAACATACCATTCCTTAGGACTTTGCCCATGTTGGTTTCTTTGCTTGGAAGGGGCTTCCCTTCTTGCCTGGAAAATTCCTATTCAGTTTCTGAGACCATGCATCAGTTTTGCATCAGTCAAAACTAAGGCTCCCCCGTTCTCTGTGTTTCCACATTACCCTGTCCTTCTCCTCTTACTGTAATTAGCATTTTGCATAGTGATCATGTATCTCAGTTCACAAATTCAGAAGTGTGACAAATGTTACTTCTTTTGTTTTCTGTACGTCAGCTTAATGTTCAGCTCCTAATCTCTGTCACACAGATTGGTAAAAAATTCCTGTTATTTTCTTTCTTTCTTTCCTTCCTTCCTTCCTTCCTTCCTTCCTTCCTTCCTTCCTTCCTTCCTTCCTTCCTTCCTTCCTTCCTTCCTTCCTTCCTTCCTTCCTTCCTTCCTTCCTTCCTTCCTTCCTTCCTTCCTTTTTTTTTTGAGACCGAGTTTCTGTTTCGCTCCTGTTGCACAGGCTGTAGTGCAGTGGCGCCATCTCAGCTCAATTGCAACCTCCGCCTCCCGGATTCAAGCAATTCTCCTGCCACAGCCTCTCAAGTCTGGGATTACAGGTGTGCACCTTATTTTCAAGCATAATTGAGGCACGTTCTCCTTTCTAAGGGGCAACAGAATCCTAGAAGCTTATACTCTGTTTGGAGAGAAAAATGCTTTTCCTCCAAGTCTGTCATTGTCCCTGCCACAGTCTGTTTTCTCTCTGGAACTCGCACAGTACTAGACTTTTTGGCATGGCTGAGAACCCAAGTGTCTCAGGACACTCCTTTCTAGCCTGCTCTGCAGCCCTCCCCTAAGAGGAAGGGTGCATCTCCTCCAGGTCTCTCCTTACTCGAAGACAACAGATCTCACGGGGATCCCGCTGCTTTGGGGCTCACAGACCTCTTTTTTTCTGGTAGATAAAAATCTCTTCTCTTTTCCCTGTTGTTTCTCCAAAGCCCTGTCTGTTTTTCCTCCTATATGAGTGTAACTAGTGTAAGTTATTGTTTTTTTTTAAGTGTTTTGATTTTTATAGAAGACTGGATGTTGTTTCTAGTATGAACATGATGATGGCAGACAAAAGAACTTTCCCCTTCTGTTTTTATTCAAATTAACAAAGACAATGGAAAACCTATGGTCTCCAATTTCAGTGAAAGCAGTACTTAGTGAACACCTGCAAACTCCCGGGTATACAGTGTGTGGCCTGCAAAAGCCACTGACACAGACAAAAGCTCGAGGGCCAACCAGTGGCAAATCTCAGAAAGTGCCAGCAGAAGTCCACTTTCCAAGGTTGTGTGGCCCACCGGGAGGTACAAAAACTGTATTTTAATTGATAACAACTGGAAAAGATATGTGTCTGGAGCCTGACAGAGAGGAGGGTTGAGATTAGCAGAAGTTGTGTAGAGGAAGGTCGAGTAGGGAATGTGCCTTTGAGGTCGTTAAGCGTTAAAGAGTTCCCACAAATAATTTTCCAAGGAAAAGGAACAGTACACAGTAAAAACAAAGCTAAGCCTTAAATAAAAACAAAAAAACATTAATGAGTATCAGCAGAAATAGCACATATCTGACACAGCCTTTGGATATTGGAAATGTCAATATAGATTATAAAAACATCTATAGCACTGCTTCAACAGGTTTAAAAATATCTTCTGCTGTAAAAAACTATGAAATTAATCTAGCATATTGTAAAGAAAAACAACCAAACAGGACTTATGGAAATTAAAAAATAGAATGCGTAAAATTTAAATCTGGGTTTATGTGTTTAATGCAAATTAGGTTCAGTGGAAAAGAAAATTTGTTCACTAGAATATAAACTAGAAGGAATTTTCTAGAATGTAGCAGAGAAAGATAAATAAATGATATGTATGATGGGGAAGTTTCCAGAAGTGTTGAAATATATCATTTCACAGATTCCTCAATTTCCAGGAGATCAATAAATTTCAAACTGGATTCAATTAAAAATATCCACATCCAGAGCAAATGTAATAAAACTGTTAGTATCAAAAACATACAGGATATTTAACAAACAGCCTGAGAGAAAAGCTAGTTACCTTCAAAGAAGCAGAACGTACAAGATCAACAGAGAAAACCAGGGAATGGAGTAATATCTTCAGGATGCTGAAAAATTATAAAAATAACCTAAAATTTTCTAGCCAAGGAAAATATATTTCCAGAATGAGACCAAAAATGAAGATATTTTCTTTTCTTTTTTTTTTTTTTGAGACAGAGTTTCGCTCTTGTTGCTCAGTCTGGAGTGCAATGGCATGCCACTGTCAGGCACCGATATCTATAGATGGGGAAGATTTCGTGGCAGTGTATGAAGTCTTCCAAAGCACTTCAAATTGTATCATCTTTATAGGGTGCATTTCTTTTCTTTTTTTCAGACGGAGTTTTGCTCTTGTGGCCAGGCTGGAGTGCAATGGCGCGATCTTGGCTCACCACAGGCTCCACCTCTGGGGTTCAAGTGATTCTCCTGCCTCAGCCTCCCGAGTAGCTGGGATTACAGGTATGTGCCACCACTCCCAGCTTATTTTGTATTTTTATTAGAGACAGGGTTTCTCCATGTTGGTCAGGCTGGTCTCAAACTCCCGACCTCAGGTGATCCGCCTGCCTTAGCCTCCCAAAGTGCTGGGATTGCAGGCATGAGCCACTGCACCTGGACTAAATGAAGATATTTTCAAACATACACACAAAAATTCTAAGAGAGTTTGCTGTTAGTTCCTCACTAAAGGACATTCTAAAGCACATACTTCAGACAGAAAGAAAGCAACTCTGGATGTAAAGACTGAGATGCAAGAAGGAATGATGATCATGGGAAGTAGAAAATATGTAGACACATCTAAAATAACATTGGCTGCATTGAAGTATTGTTAAAAATGAGATAAAGTTGAAACAGGAAACAACAAATAACACATAAGTCTGTGAGTTGGGTGGGGGTAAGTGAAGCACTGTATTCAAAAGCCCTGGATGATCTAAAAGGAGGACGGAGGTATTCGATTTAGTATGCTCGTTTGAATTTCTAGGGCAACCACCAAAAGAATAAAAACAGGATAAAATTTCCAAACAAGTTTAAGTGTGGTGAAAAGGTTTAATCCATCAGGAAGATATTGTATAATTTTAAATTAATGTTACTAGTATATAGGCTCAAATGACATAATGCAAAAATAAGCATACATACAATTAAAAATAGAGGCAGCCTGTTTTACATAAGGAGATTTTAAATATGCACTTCTCTTGGTAAGTGGGAAAATAAGGGAGAAAAAAAGTGTTAAAGATATAGAAGATTTAAATGACATGATTAACAAAGGCCATAATAGAGACGTGTAAAACTGCATCTGGCAAATGCCAATGCACATTCTTTTCAGATATATATGTAACATCATAAAAATTGGGTAGGGGTTGGGCCATAAAACAGTCATAAAATTGAATGAAATACAGATACATCAATAACATGGATGGATTTCATAATCATAATTTTATAATGTTGAATAAAATAAGCTAGTAACAAATATATGAATGTATTTACATTTACATAAAAGTAAAAAGCAGGCAAAATTTTCACAGGTAGTGTTTTCTTACATATATATTATATATGAAACTATTTTTAAAGGCCCAACAGTTATTACCAAAAAGGTCAGGAAGATGGTGGTGCCTTCAAGAGAAGGCTGTGGCCCATGGGGGGCCTTCCAGACAATTGACAGTGTTCCATATTTAATCTTTTTTTTTTGATAGCTACATGAGTGTTGATTTTATAATTATTCTCTACGCTTTCATAGGTGTTTCTGTGGTGAAATATACATAACATAGAAGTCAGTATTGTAGCCATTCTTAGGTGTACGATCTAGTGGCTTTAAGTCCATTCACAGTGTTGTGTAACCATCACCACCATCCATCTCCAGAACCTTATCATCATCCCAAACAAATGTTTTGTGGCTATTAAACAATGTCTACCCACTCCTCTGTTTCCTGTAGCCCCTGGTAACCTCTGATCTACTTTCTGTTTCATTAATTTGCCTAATTCTGGGCATTTCATATAAATGGAATCATGCAATATTTGTTCTTTTGTGTCTGACTTTTTTCATTAAGCATAATGTCTTCAAGGTTCATCCATGTTGTAGCATGGTTGAGAATTTCCTTCCTTTCTAAGGCTGAATAACATTCCATTTTATGGATAGACCACATTTGGTTTACCATCATATATGTTTTATGTAAATATCTGTCTTACTGTTATATCTCACAAACAGAAAAACAAACTATAGAAAGACATACAAGAAAAAAATTTTAAATAGGTTATCTGTGGTAGAGGAGGGACGGGAATAGGGAGAATGAAAGGCAAGAATAGAAATAAATCTTTTGTGCCACTTGATGGTTTTGAATCACTCAGTTTATCACCTGTATAAAAAATTAAGAATGAATAGTTGATGGGTTAAAAAATAGAATAAATAAGACCTAGTACTTGGTAGCACAACGGGATGACTGTAGTCAATAATAATTTAATTGTACATCTACAAATAACTAAAAGAGTAGAATTGAATTGTTTGTACACAAAGGATAAATGCTTGAGGGGATGGATACCCCATTTTCTGTGATGTGATTATAATGCACTGCATGCCTGTATCAACGCATCTCAAGTATCCCATAGATATATATGCCTACTACGTATCCACAAACATTAAACATTTAAACAAATGAATGGTTCAATGAATAAATGATTGAAAATGAAAGGGGAGTATCCTAACTACCAACGCACATAAGGGACAGATGTTCAGGGAACCTCAGCCTTCCTCTTTACCAAAATTATCAGGAAAGAGAGTGACCTAGCCTGATGTCCTGCCTGAAAGGAGGGGACGGAGGAGGAGCAAATGAAAGAAGTCAGGAATTAACAGCTCAAAAGCGTTCCTGTTATATTAGTCTATTTCTCTCTCAAGAGCAGGACTTTTTATCTTATTCATCTTTGTTTTCTGGAGCACAATGCCTGGGTCAGTACAGACACAAAAAAGTTATGTTTTGCTACTGGAAATTAAAATTTATGAGTAATGAATATTAATAGAAAAGCTGAGAAAATTGAAATATTTTGGGAAATTCATCTTGCTTGCTTTTTTTTTCCCCCAGCAGTTTTTGTGATTCTGTGTCAACCCAGTGAGATACTCTTAGAAAAAAGATCTGTGAAGTCTCTTGTTTAGCCCCGTGTCACTGTCAGTTAATAGAGAGGGACAGGCTTCTCAGAAAGACTTAGGAAGTTAGAAATGTATGGTGAAGTGACAGTCCCAGCAGTGGTGACTGGAGCACACCGAGAGTGCTCACCACTGTCCTCTGAGGGCTCTGACCCTGGGCATTTGGCTGGCAAAGCTCCATGTGGCGTTTCATCAGGGGCAACTAGCTCACATAGACCCCATGAAAATGCATTCTGACTCCCAGAAATTAAGCACCTATTAGGAATATTACAATGATTACCCTATAGAGAAAGGAAGACTCAGGTGGGCTTATAAAGTGTCTGTTTTTATAAGCTTTCTGGCTCTCTAAGCTGTGTTGCTACCAGTCTCCCCATTGTCATTACTTGTGTACCTCTCTAACTTATTTTTCTGCTATTATTCTCCTGTTGGAATTAATGATTACTGGCTCCTTTAACTTTAACAATAAAATTGGCGATTGTTGGAGAGAGGTCAAATTTAAGCATCACACAATCGTTTCAACAGATTCCCTAACGCTTAAAAATCCACTCCTCAACTCTGCTTTTTTATTTCACTGATATAGCTGGAGGATGATGTGTCAAATTGAATTCCACGGGCCCTTTATTAGTGTTTACTGCATTTTGCCTGCCCAGCACCCATTCCTGCTCCTAAGAACACCCCACTTTCTTTTTTAAAAACTAGCTCTTCCTAATGCAAAGGACTGTATTTTTCTTGCTCTGTCCTTTTGGCTGAGGGCAAGGCTTGTGACCCAAGCAAAGCTAGTACTCGGACTTTAAATCTTCAATGGCCAAGAGACAAAAAAATGGTATTTTTGCTGCACACAACAAAGGGTCTCCTCTTCCCCACAACCAGAGTGTTTGTTGTTGAGGTGTCTGCCCTTGGGCCAAGTGAGCTGTCTGGGTCCGTCCCACCCTGCCACACTGGCTCCCCACCCGCAAGCTAGTCCTGTCAAGTGCCTTCCTACAGTTACTCAAGATTTTCAGGTTGGGTGCGGTGGCTCACACCTGTAATCCCAGCATTTTGGGAGGCTGAGGTGGGTGGATCTTTTGAGATTGGGAGTTAGAGATCAGCCTGGCCAACATGGCGAAACCCTGTTTCTACAAAAAATGCAAAAAAATTAGCCGGGCATGGTGGCTTGTGCCTGTAATCCCAGTTACTCAGGAGGCGGAGGTGGGAGAATGGCTTGAACCTGGGAGGCAGAGGCTGCAGTGAGCCAAGATCTCGCCACTGTAATCCAGCCTGGGTGACAGAGTGAGAGTCTGTCTAAAAAAAAAAAAAAAAAAATTCAGCATTAGTTACTCTTTCCTGCGATTAATTAAAGGATTCCAACTAATTCAAACACTTTGCTCAACCTGCTTGGGTCTTACTTCCTTTTTCCTCCATCCTGCAGTTTTTTGTGCATGCCATCCCTCTTTTACAGACCTCAATCACTGACCCCTCCCTTCTCCCCCCATCTGCTTCCTTTAATTCTAGCCTTGAGTGTGTATGCTGGCATGAGCATTGTTTTAGGATGGAAGTCCTTAAACAACAGGGTAATGGGCTTTTGCTTGTTGTGTTTTATTACTTTGAAGACTATGTGGAAATAAACAAAAACTATCAAAATGAGAAAAGCAAATGCTATCTTTTCTGACCTTGCTGTAGCAAGGGAGTCAGCTACCATCGCTTGTGTTTTGGCAGAGACTCACAGGCAGGCAGACAGGTGGAAAGGTGGAGAAGCGGAAAGGCTCCAGGTGTGCCCTGATGAAGCTGTTAGCCTGGGGAAGCTGGAGGTGGCTAACTAGCTGGGGCATCCTATGTAACTGGTTAGGAGTGCGTATTTGGCTTTTTCTGGTTGATCTTTAGATTCAAGTGGGAGCAGAAAACATGGAATCTGATCATATTGATCTCATCTTGACTGCTGGGGGCCATTGCTACTGAAGTTGTATTTTGGCTTCCTGGGTTGGTTGCTGCAGAGTTTGGGGGTCAGAATTCTATTGTCATGTACAGTCTGCTTATTGTCTCTTTGTTTAATTCAGACTCTCAGTTAGCACTTGAGTTTTGTGGTTTAGGTTACTTATATTTAAGACACTTTCTCTTTACTTTTATTCCCCAGCCTCTTATTTTCATTTCCAGTGCAAAGGAAATGAAATGGTAAGAAATAAAATTCTTTGCCCAAAGACACCCGTTGAAACGGAGAGTTCTAGTTCCTAATCGCCTGGCATTTTTGTTTTGTTTTACTAAATGGAGATTAACTTTTAGTTGCTCTTTGTGGTCTCTAAATGCAGGTGATCAGGATCTGCATATGAAAAGGTTTTAAAATTCCTTCTGAAACACGTCATCGACTTCTGAATACATTTACAAATGAGTCTGCAAAAATGACTAGGTTTTCTTTCCTACATAACTCCGATCAAGATATTATCTCTAAATGTGCTTATGCATAAGAATGACCTGGAAAAGTGATTTAAGATGCAGATCCCCACTCCTCTTGTAGACTTGATGTGCAAGACTCTCTTGAGGTGGAGTCTGAAGCTTTTGGTTTGTTTATTGATGTACAAGAAGCACCCTGGGTGACTCTCATGCAATCTGGCAGGTACTGGTCCTCAGGCTGACATCTGGCAACCTTTGAATTAGGAATTTCACTGCAACATGTTGGTGAGACTGACACTGTCACATCATTTACCCCTTTTGCAAATGTTGCTGTTGACAGCGTGTGCACACTTACATTGTGTTTCTTGAGATTTGAAAATTGTGCAGCCTGGGGGATTTCCAATTTACCATTGTGTGTGTGTTTGTGTGTGTGTGTGTGTGTGTGTGTGTATACTACACTTGGAAGGGGAGACAGGTGAAGGCAAAGCATGTAAGTCAGGCTGTGTTACTTTTGTCCTTGCCAAAGGTGCTTTCCTGAACCTGGAACAAGTATGAAAAACAAAGTTTCACAATGTTAGAAAGTTCAAGGAAGAGCCGAGCTGCAGGGCGCCTAAGCACAAAGGTATGTAACGTTTCCCAGTTAATTTGATGAAAGGAGTTTCTATCAATTTAACCATAGTGCTTAAAATAGCTTTTGCTCTAAATTTTTTTCAAGACTGGCAATGCAAAAAGAGACAGGAAATGTTCCATACTGTGTCAGACAATAAGTCACTCACTTCTTCCAGAGTTGTCCTTGACTAAATGTTAGAGTTCCCCTCAAGATTCTCCTGCCACAGTCCACACACTCAGAGCAGGACAAAACCCAGCAGATGGGGGCTGTGTTGCTGGTGCAGGGTTTCTCCCTCTGGAGGGGCCCGACGCTGACCACTCCCCTGTTGTCTGGATCTTTAAAAGGGATTGTCATCAGTGAAGAAATGCACTGTCACTGCCAGTGGGTGTGAGTTCTGCAGAGGTAGCCCTAGCTCTTGCAGGCTATGATATCTGGAAATGCTGTGTCAGTAGGATACCCTTGATCACTTCATGACACTCTGACAGCTCAGACACAAAGGTCCCATGGGGAGGTGTCAGCAAAGGACGTTTCTTAGCCATCAGCTAGTACACATTCCTTAGGTGTGGCCTCATGTATCCATGTAATCATTCCTTCGTTCAATAAGCAACACAGAGCATGTGGTGTCACCTCCTATGAGAGCTCATGCTTCTTCGCACCAGGGTGTGTGCCCCAGTCACTTGCTATGCTCTGAGCTCACTGAGCTCGAACGGAGGCGACACCAAGCTGCGTGCAGAGATTCTGACTTACGGAGTCTGTGCCTGTGATCACAAACTGTACTCGGGATTGAGGAGCCCTTTCTAGAATGGTCTAGGATTCTCAATTACAGTGTAACATGTGCTCCCTCAACCTTGGTGCTGATGGGAGCTGCAAGGACCTCGTTACTAATCATAGATTCACAAACAGAGTTTGAAAATAGTTTCATGTTCTTTATAAATTGAAGCAGACTCTGTCACTTATTGGCATTTAAATTATTGTGCTCTGTTCTAAAACATTTGCTTGAATTTTCTCATTTAACACACAATCCAAAAGACACAGACTTAGGTCTGTAGTAAAGATGGAACACTGAGGCACACAGAGACTAAGTAATCTGTTTGGTTTATCCCACCCTGGGCTGTCAGATCTGAAATTCAAACTCCATGGTTTCCCATAGGGCACAGAACCTGTTGCATAACCATTTATTTGAGGCACTCCGTCTTCCTCTTCAGGGATCTTGAGCTACTTCCCAACCATTTTATCCTGAAGCCAACATGAACTTGGCTTTTGTTGAGTGTGGTGCATCTTCCCTTCTGTCCTAGGGAGTGCTCCTGCAATCTGCATGTATTTCCTTTTTCATCTATCTTCAGATCATACCTGTCTTCCAAAATCCAACTTTCTTTCTTACTATTCCTTTAAAGTGTACCATACAACAGGTCTAGTGTCCCTGAATACATCTTTAGTATTTAAAATATTGACCTTGGAGAAATACCATTTGACCCAACAATCCCATTACTGGGTATATACCCAAAGGAATGAATATAAATCATTCTATTATAAAGATACATGCACACATATGTTCATGCAGAACTATTCACGAGAGCAAAGATAGGCCCATTAGCGATAGACTGGATAAAGAAAATATGGTACATATACACTGTGGAATACTATGCAGTCATAAAACGAAATGAGATCGTATCTTTTGCAGGGATATTAATGGATCTGGAGACCATTATCCTCAGCAAACTAACATGGGAACAGAAAACCAAACACTGCATGTTCTCACTTATAACTGGAAGCTGAATAACGAGAACACATGGACACATTGAGGGAACAACACACACTGGGGCCTGTTGGGGGTTTAGGGTGGAGGGAGAGCATTCAGGAAGAATAGCTAATTGATATTGGGCCTAATACCTAGGCGATGTGTTGATCTGTGCAGCAAACCACTATGGTACATGCTTACCTATGTAACAAACCTGAACATCCTGCACATGTACCCTGGAACTTAAAATAAAAGTTAAAGAATAAAGTTCAAGTAAATAAATAAATAAAAGATTGCCTTTGGGTTTGCCTTATAAATATTTGGGTCAATAGTATTCTATAGAGTAGAGTGATTGAAGAAATATGGCCATGTTCTCTGTTAAACTGATACAAATAAAGAACTGTCATGCAGAGTTAAAAAGAAAAATCTCATTTAAACTTTTAAGTTAAGCCATTTCAACTTGTATTGTACTATGATATTGTTGCAGGAATTTTCCTTAGTTCTGCTACAGACGGGGTCTTTGGCAGTCCCATGGCCATGAAAATTTAGGCTCGCAGATGGTTTGAAGGGTGAGTAAGACAGGGGTTTATTAGGTGAAAAGGGAAGAAAAGGGAAAGCAGGGATCCTCTGCAAGGACAGAGTCCCTGCTAGAGTCATATTACTCTCTGTAAAATACAGACTATTTGCCCTAATTTTGTCAAAAGTATTCCTCTGGCTTTATCTCACGGTTGATATTTAGATTGGTAATGTTTGTTTGCTTGTTTGTTTTTATAAATTACCTTTCCACTTGAGAGCACTTACTATTTCTGCTGTCTTCATGATGAACAGACTCTGTGGTCTCATATGATGAGAACAACGTATTCTTTTCAGTCAACTTGAAAAATTCCGGTTTATGTTAAAAGATGACTTGATTGCCTATGTTACTTTCCTTGAAGGTCTGTGGTTTCAGATGTCACATTTAAGCCTAATACATTTCAAGTTATATTTTGTATATGGTATAAGACAAGAGTCCAATTTCATTCTTTTACATGTAGATATCCCATTTTCTCAACACCATTTATCAAAGAGATGATCCTTTCTTCATTGTGTATTCTTGGTGCTGTTGATGAAAATTAGTATACCATATGTGTATAGGTTCATTTCTGGGCTCTCTATTTTGTTCCATTGTTTCACATGTCTGTTTTTGTGCCAGGACCATATTGTTTGTTTACTATAGCTTTGTAATGTAGTTTAAAATCAGGGAATGTGATGCCTCCACCTTTGTTCTTCTTTCTCAAGTTTGTTTTGGCTATTCAGATATTTTTATGATTTCATATGAATTTGAGAATTTTTTTTTCTATTTCTGTGAAAAATGCTATTGGAAATTTGATAGGGACTGAATTGGATATGTAGATCTTTTGGTACTATGGACATTGTAACAATGATTTTGGATATGACACCAAAAAAATAAACAACAAAAGCGTAAGTGAGTGAGATTACATAAAACTAAAAATCTGCACAGCAAAGGAAACAGTCAACAAAATGAAAAGGCAGCTTATAGATATGGGAGAAAATATATGCAAACCATATATCTGATAAGGAGTTAATATCCAAAATATATAAGAAACTCATATAATCCAAAAGCAAAACAAAACAAGCAACAACAATAAAACCCATATAACCTGATTAAAAAGGTGGCAAAGAACCTGAATAGACATTTCTTTAAAGAAGGCATACATGCCAGCAGGCATATGAAAAGGTGTTCAGCGTCACTAATTATCAGAGAAATGCAGGTCAAAACCACAAGGAGGTATCACCTCGCATGATAGACTGACTAATCAAAGAGACAAGAAATAATAAGGATGTGGAGGAAATTGAACCCTTGTACACTGTTGGTGGGAATGTAAATTGGTACAGCCATTATGGCAAACAGTTACGAAGGTTTCTTTAAAAATTAAAAATAGAACTAACATAGAATCCAGCAATTCCACTTCTGGGTTTATATCTAAACATAATAAAATTAGTATCCTAAAGAGATATATTCTCTCGCATGTGTACTGCAGCATTACTCACAATAGCTAAAGTATGGAAACAACTTAAGTGCCCATTGATGGATGAATGGATAAAGAAAATGTGTGTTTGCAGCACTATTCACAATAGTAAAGACTTGGAATCAACCCAAATGTCCATCAGTGACAGACTGGATTAAGAAAATGTGGCACATATGCACCATGGAATACTATGCAGCCATAAAAAAGGATGAGTTCGTGTCCTTTGTAGGGACATGGATGCAGCTGGAAACCATCATTCTCAGCAAACTATTGCAAGAACAGAAAACCAAATACTGCATGTTCTAACTCATAGGTGGGAATTGAACAATGAAATCACTTGAACACAGGAAGGGGAACATCACACACCAGGTCCTATTGTGGGGAGGGATAGCATTAGGAGATATATCTAATGTAAATGACGAGTTAATGGGTGCAGCACACCAACATGGCACATATAAACATATGTAACAAAACTGCACGTTGTGCACATGTACCCTAGAACTTAAAGCATATTAAAAAAAAGTGTGTGTGTGTATTATACATGTATAAATGTCAATAATAAATATATTGGTATTCATTGTATTGTGGTACATATATATGTAGTACATATATAAAATATGAAGAAAAAATATATGTGTTATTCAGGCAAAAAAAAAAGAAAGAAAGAAATCTTGCCATTTGAAACAACATGGGTAAACCCAGAAGACATTATACTAAGTGAAATAAGCCAGACACAAAAAGACAAATACTATATGATCTCACTTTTTAGATGTGGAATCTAAAAAGGTGAACTCATACAAACGGAGTAGAATGATGATTGCTAGGAATGAAGAGTGGGGAAAATGGGGAGACGCTGATGGAAAGGTACAAACTTCCAGTTATAAGAGAAACAAGTTCTGGCGATGTAATGTATAGTATTGGTGATAATAGATATGTTAATTCATTTGATTGTGATAATCATTACATGATGTATATGTATATCAAAGCAGTCTGTTGTATGCCTTGAATATGTACAATCTTTGTCAATTTTTTATAAAAAAGATGACTTGGTTTTTTTCACTTAACATAATGCTTCTGAGGTTCATCTATATGGTTGTATATATTATTAGTTATTTCTTTTATTACTGAATAGGTGTTCCATTGTATAGATATACCACAATGTCTCCACAAAGACTTTTGCACAATGTGTTTATCTATTTATCAGTTACCCATTAGGGTTGCTTTTGTTTGGGACTATTATAATAATAATAAAGCTGCTATAAATATGTGCAAAGATCTTTGTGGAGACATCGCTTCTCATTTCTTTTAGATATGTGTTTAGGGGTGGAATTGCTTGGTCATATGGTAAGTGTATGTTTAACTCTACAAGAGACTGCGAAATTTTTAAAAATATGGCTGTACCATTTTACATTCTTACCAACTATACGTGAGAGTTATACTCCCTCTTCTTTCCAACACTTGGTACTATTAGTTGTCAAATTTTAGCCATTCTAGTGTGCATTGTGGTATCTCATTGAAGTTTTCATTTGTATTTTTCTAGTGACCAATAATACTAGAATCTTTTCAAGTGCTTGTTTTTCATCCGTATCTCTTCTTTGGTGGTGTGTCTCTGCAAATATTTTTCTCATTTTTTCATTAGGTTAAGATTCATTTTAAATTATCTTTCCTTCTTTTCCAAATGTTGATCAAGAAGAGGATGTTCGGCCGGGCGCGGTGGCTCAAGCCTGTAATCCCAGCACTTTGGGAGGCCGAGACGGGTGGATCACGAGGTCAGGAGATCGAGACCATCCTGGTGAACACGGTGAAACCCTGTCTCTACTAAAAAATACAAAAAACTAGCCGGGCGAGGTGGTGGGCGCCTGTAGTCCCAGCTACTCGGGAGGCTGAGGCAGGAGATTGGCGTGAACCCAAGAGGAGGAGCTTGCAGTGAGCTGAGATCCAGCCACTGCACTCCAGCCTGGGCGACAGAGCGAGACTCCGTCTCAAAAAAAAAAAAAAAAAAAAAAAAAAAAAGAAGAGGATGTTCTTTTTTTTTTTTTTTTTTTTTTTTTTTTGAGACGGAGTCTCGCTCTGTCGCCCAGGCTGGAGTGCAGTGGCTGGATCTCAGCTCACTGCAAGCTCCGCCTCCCGGGTTCACGCCATTCTCCTGCCTCAGCCTCCCGAGTAGCTGGGACTACAGGCGCCCACCACCTCGCCCGGCTAGTTTTTTTTGTTTTTTTTTTTTTTGTATTTTTTAGTAGAGACGGGGTTTCACCGTGTTCGCCAGGATGGTCTCGATCTCCTGACCTTGTGATCCGCCTGTCTCGGCCTCCCAAAGTGCTGGGATTACAGGCTTGAGCCACCGCGCCCGGCCAAGAAGAGGATGTTCTTATCTCTTTACCCAGATTTCTTGTGTGCTTAAAATGAGAAATACTCTTCTCTCCTGGTGCCCCACCATCTACCTTTTAAAACCGGGATAAGAGAAAAAGGAACCCTTGGGAATGTAGTTGGAAATATGAGGAATTATATCCCATGTCCCTACATGTCCATGAGGCCACTTTTGCATTCTCCATTCTTTGCTTAGTCCTTCCCATGTGAGTAAAGTTGGCACAAGCAATTGGTGAGTAATATGGGGAGAAAATGACCTTTCCTTCTCCCTATCAGGCAGGTCTGGCTTTCCAGTGGACAGTCATTCTCCCTTTTGGACACACTTCCGTCAGTCCTTGCTCTCATGACTCAGCAATGAGAGACAGACAGTGAGCAATTATCCACACAGCTGACCCATAAGGGTCTGCACTGGGGACCCAGTGTCCCCAGGGTAAGTCACAGACTGATATCTCGTCGGTGCGTCGGTACATCGGTGCTAAGGCATGTTCTCCATTCAGAATACCAAGTATAAAGCTCATAGTTTGAACCTCATCTGCTGCCTGTGTCTTCTTCTCAATTTATTTGGAACCCACTGGTGTAAGGAGTATAACTAGCTCCTGGTCATTTCAATGCAGTCTTGAGTGCATGCACTATTTATGGGGTGTTGTCCTTGCTCCCTCCCTTCCATTCATTCTGTAAATATTTACCAAGTACTTACCATGCTCTGGGTACTGAGGCATGAGAGCTTTGGAAGTGTAAGTGCTTGACCTTGGAAGATTAAAATATATTTATATGGGAAAAGGAAAGGAAACATCTATATTATACATTTTCTTAGAGCATCTTTTTTACTCTGTGTCACATCTACTTTCTTCACTCTGCCATTGGGTAAAAATAGAAATTTTTTATTCAGTCTTTCATTTCTTTAATGCTTAGTCTATGCCACTTCTCAAAATGTGTCCTTCACACAAAGCAACTAGCAATATTGAATGTAGGGATAATTTTATCCAGAATATTTTACAGGTTCATGTTTGCAAACATTATCACCATTATATTTTAACGTCTTAGAGAAGTCACTCTGGTCTGTTTAGTATGCAGTACTTAGCTCATCACAGCCACTGCAGTTATGCATAGTTTTTTTTTTTCTTTCTTTCTTTCTTTTTTCTTTCGAGACATGGTCTTGCTCTGTCACTCAGGCTGGAATGACATGATTCATCAGGGCATGATTACTGCTCACTGCAGCCTTGACTTCCTGGGCTCAAGCAATCCTCCCACCTCAGCCTCCTGAGTAGCTGGGACTACAGGTGTGCACCACCATGCCCAGCTAATTTTTTTTTTTTTTTTTTTTTTTGTAGAGACAAAATCTTGCTCTGTTGCCCAGGTTGGTCTCCACATCTTGGCCTCAAGTAATCCTCCTGCCTTAGCCTCCCAAAGTGCTGGTATGACTGAAGCAAGCCACTGCTGCCAGCAATGCATGCTTTTTAAACAAACATGCTTTAAATGATCTTCCACAGTTAGAAATTTGAAAATTTTTTTTACAAATATTCTAATTGCACTTTTGACTTAGAAAATTAACCTGGAGTCCATTTAAATTTTTGGTATGATATTTCTTATCTTCAATTTTTTTCAACTTTGTAAGCCCCCTTTAGGAATGAAGAAGAATAATAGATCATTATGCTTGAAAGCCCTTGATGCTGACAAACATCCAACATTTACACCTGTCAAGCAGAGAATGGATTGTGCAAGTGTAGACACCGAAGACTCTGCCAAAACTAAAAAAATCTGATAGAAACAGGTTATTTACAGTCCAAATGGAACCATCATAATCCTCATTTGTTAACTGAGGACAAGGTGTTCTTCCTGGAGCTACCAGCGAATTCCCTGTAAGCCATTAAGAGAGGTTCTTTGTATATTATATTGTAGAAAATTGACAGAAAGAATGAGACCATTTACAAGAAGGGACTTGGTGCTCATTTGATTTGGATACTTTGTGCATCTCCTGTGGCTTTTGAAATGAAAAATTTCCAGGATTGACCATGTGTGTGTTTTAACTTCGTAGCATATTCAATGGGCTGTTTTGTAGAGCAGGTGGTCAGCGCTGTAGCCCTTATCCGGCCCTGCCTCAGGGACTTTGCATCATCCACTTGGACCTGTTCCCATAGGTTTCCTGTGACTCTGTCTCATCCAGATGTCAGCCCTAGAGTTGCCTACACAGAAGGCTTTGCTGGCCACCCCCTTCCTATTTCTCCTGCCCATGGTCACTTCTTATCCCATGACCCTGCCATGTTCTCTGTAGAACCTAACAGCCTCCAAGACAGTACCTATTTACTGGAGTATTTGTTTATTTCTTCTCATCACACTACAATGTGAACTTCATAAGGACAGCGATTCTGTCCTGTTCAGCACAGAATCCCAGGGATAGACTAATGCCTGATGCAGACTACCTGCCCATAAATCATTGATGAAGAATTGATTACTAACTGATTGCCAATTAAAGCTAATCAGACCAGATAGCTGTCCCTTTTCCAAGTGGGATATCTTTAAATCATGGATATCTTTCAATTGAGCCTAATATTTTGTCAGAAAAAAAGGAAACTAAAGCTTCCTGTGGCTTAAAAGCCTAAGGTAGCAAACTGGTAGTCCCTCATTGCCAAAGCTCTGTTAGTCTGTGCCCAACCCTACCGACTGCTGGGCTTTGTTGAAATACTAAAGCCATGCCTAAAGGGCAGAGCCTTCTCTGCCTGCAGAAATTGGTCTCTCCTGTTGTGGCTAGGAAAGGCTCTCCTCTCCTGGTGGCAAGGAAGGGCCCCTCCGAAAGCTGGCCTTAGCCCAGTCTGATGGATCATATAAGAGCTTCCCCGTTCAGATGTTACTGCAAAATGCACTTTCTCCAGTCACATCCCATTCCCATACCTATTCATACCCGCCAGAGTCATTGGGAGTAGGATGGGTTCCTCCTACTTCCCAGGGTGACAAAACGCTCATAAATGACTGCAAGTTATTTCATGGTCTCGTTGTCATATAAAAACTGTGTAGCCTGAGAATTTCCTGAACAGATCGAACAGAAAATATAATTATATTTCCCCAGTCTCATAACTCTCTGATCAGAAATATCAGCTATAGTTTCATACCACTGAATTCATCCTTTAGGGGAGACAGTTCAGCAAACTGTTAACATTCATTTTACTTTCAACTTTTTATGATGTTCTACTTATTATATGTTTGTATTTGGATGGGTAACTCTCTGGCTACTTAGAAATAGAATGCTAAGCTTCTTATTGGTCAGGATTTATGAGGAAATGAGATACATTTCATCCTTGTTTGCATGTGATCTTGCCAGAACATTTGTATTCTCAAAGTGATCATTTTAAAAAAAAATTTGATGTTTTTCTTTCTGATTGAATTGTTATGTTTCATCCATTTTTAAATGCTATACAATAATCAGAATAGCAGGGTACAACATTAAGAAGTTGACATATCATGGAAAACATTTTAATTAGAAAGATTTGAATGCATACGCCATGTCGTTGCTAGTCCTTTTTGTTGCCTTTATCAATAAAAATTGTATGGGAATCAGAATATTCCTTTCTGAAGAAAACTGGAAGCATTCAGTGAATCTTTAAGACTTTAGTGGTCTTCAACTGTGGAATGATGATGTCACGATGAACAGAACAGAGTTACCTCATATGGGGAGTAAATCGCTGACATGATAAAATAGAATTTATCCCTAAGAAAGTAAATATGAGAAGGAGTAAATTGGATACAATTTTTGGAAGCTCATTATAAAATAGAAGTTTAATATGTTCTGAGTGGCAAGGAAGAAAAATGTGGCAAAGAAATGAAGCAATTAACAAACAGCTAGGAGCCAATGCTTTGATGAATTTAACTAAAATAGTAAAGCATTAAAAATCTGTTTATCTAAGAACATCTTAAAATTAGTGAGTAGGAGGAACATTGGGTTGAAATGTATGTCTGTTTTGTTATGTAGGCAGTGAAAAACATCAAGTGAAAGCCATGACTTTGAGAAGCCAAGTTTAAAATAAAAGCCATTTTGACAGCAATCCAAGTCACTGAGTATGACAAAATACTCTTTTAAATGGCTTCCGGGTATCTTGAAAAGTTTGTGTGCAACTTGTGTGCCCAGGTCCTATTGTGAAAGAGGGGTAAACATATATATCCCCAAAGACATTGCTGTTCAGAATCCCTTTTATTAGTAAGAACTAGAAGCTCAGGGGATGATTTGTAGGTTGCAAAATATTCCCGTCCATGAGTGGGCTAGTCAGCCCACTATCTTCCTAAAGACTATCTTCCTAAACCGAGAAATTTCAAACATAATTTCTTTTTCTGAAAGATTCAGTGTGATCAATGAGATGCAAGTTGAGAACTGAGTTGAATGCAGTGAAAGACATAGCTTTTAATGGTTCTGTGGAAGGCATGCTAATTACCCCCATAGGAAGTGTGTACATTCCCTTGAAGCCAAGTGTTTGCCTTTAAAAAAGACTCACATTCATGGGGGCAAATGCTGAGTACCCTCTTGGAAAATTTTCCTGGTCTGCATTACTCCCTCTGCACCTAGGTATGAGTTTACAAGGTCACTTTTTCCATTTGCAGTCTATTTTATAAAAGCTTCTTTGTTATTTTTATAATTTCCCCTTAAGTTTCCAAAACACTTTTAAGGTTTTTGAATAACAGAAGTCCTATTAACAAAGTGTATAATCTCTAAGCAGAGAAAGGCAATCTGCTTCTACTGACAATTTTCCTCATGCTGCATGAATGTTGGAAATCCTCTCTCAATATGTGCTAGTTCCAGGTTTTCCACAAGCACAGCAGGTAGGCTACAAAGAATTAATGAGGAACAAATGCCTACCCCATTCTTTGTTGGGGAGCTGCTATTCTTCCTAAATTTAGTTGAACTTGTGGTAAAAAGAATGATATTCTGGTCTCAGCTTTATAGTTTGTTGGCCAATTGGCCTTGGGTATATCATTTTATCTTTCCAAAATTCATGTATTCCTCTGTAAAGTGTGGTAATATTGTGCACCTCTCTGAAGGCAAGGATGAAGTGAAATAATGTGGGTAAAATTTCCCTTGAATATGAAAATGTTCATAATAATGATAGTAACCATCACATAGCTCATTTTAAAGTTCTTGATCTCATCATGAGAACAGGCACAGCTCTCTCTGGGCACAGCTAACTACAATGCTGTCTGATGCTCAGGGGCTTCAATAACTGTTCCCCCTTTGAGTGCAATCTGTTAACATGTGCTTAACTTTCAGCTTTATCCTTGATACAAATCTTCTTTCGTAACATCAGCGAGCAGAGGTGTCATACTGGGTAGCCTAAATTTAACTGACCTATTGGGGGTGGGAATTCTGAGAACGAATTTCCTAGAGACTTATGACCACTGTTAGTTTATGACCACTGTGGGGTCACCGTGGTTGAGGTTCAGTAAAGTAAAGCTCTCTGTAACGTAGAACTGCTCAAGCTTTTCCTTTGTTTTGTTTTTAAATAATTGACTGAAAATGAGATACGTAATTATATGTGATATGCATACATGTTTAATTAATCATAATGGTATGATTAACAGTAGCCCACTATTCAATATATGGATTATCAACAAAATTATAAAATAGACTCCAAAGTGTTTAATAACATGTTTGAACAAAAGTGAACAGTATAACCCTAAAAGTAGTCATTGAAACTTCGATGGCACTATCAGAATTTCTGATCTCAAAATTGTAAAGGTGAGGGGAGAGTGTTAGAATATATTTAATTCGTGACTTCAAACGTACATCGCTGATGCTTTATTAAAGAGAGAACACTATATTGGAGCTAATTGTTACTAAAAATTGTCAAGTCTTTGGCCACATTGTCAGATCTAATAGAAGACATCTGAAATTAATGGATCCTCACTGCTATCCTGGGCAGTCTTTGTCTTCTTGGTGGACATGTTGACATTGAGCCACAGGCAGGGTGAATAATGATAGTTCAGGGACAGTTGGAGTCCTGTGCTCTAGAGGCAGCAAAAGCAATTAAGTCACTTCAAAAAATCTGTGAATCTTCCTGGAAACTGTAATATCAGATATGCTACCCAGCTCTGCAATTTTTCAAAATTCATGATGGGTCAGAGAGTTCCTGTAAGGGAGACTAAGTGGTCTATGGTGGGCTTCTACACAGTGCAGGTGTCCAGTTTGAGCCTGAAGATCTAGACTCTTTTTATTAGTTCAGCCTTGCCTTGGTTTCTTTTTTAGAATTTCAGATTCAACATGTCCAGATGGCCTGTTACATTGAGGGAAGGAAAAGCTTAAATCCTGTGAACCACTTGATTTCTAACAAATTGGCTTTCTCAGAGCTTTTAGTTAAAAAAAATTCTTAGTCGAATAAAATAGTTAAGTACGTCTCTTCAACAAGTTTCTACAATCTGTCTATAAACAATCACCACTACCACAAAGGGCAAACACCATATCATGCTCAACTTAAGTATCACATAGACCAATCATGATTAAGGGCACAAGAATTACAAAGGAAAGGACTAAACTTGGCTATTTTCTATGTCTGCGTTGTTGGGGCTCAGAACACAATACCTCAAACTATGGCACCCTGGCCTGCTGACTTTGAACTGAAGGGCATTGGAAGGGCCTTGGAAGCAAGGTCTCTCTGACTTTCTCCTGCCCTCTTGTCTCTCTATGTCCTCCCCCAAGAGAGTCATAGAAACCAGGATTTTTATTCCATGAGTTAAGCCAAAGAAACTAGAATGCCCCTCCCACAAAGCAAACCATAAAGCCTAGAAAAGTAATTCTTTCCCTTTTCCCTTGAAGACTCTCCTTCCAGGGGGGTCCCTGCCATGTATAAGGTATTTTCAAAAAGTTCATGGAAAATGAATATTATGAAAAAACATACATGGATTTCAAAAATTTTTGCACAAAAATAAACTCATACTAACTTGTTATAACACATCTGAACAGCATCTAGTCTGAGGCACTAAGAAGCATAAGACATTAGTTTGAAGGCAGCCCTTTTCAAAGCAACATGAATTCTGCTATAATTGAAGCAAGAACAAACATTAAATTTATGGTGAAACTTAGTGGAAGAATGATGAAATCACTGATGCTTTACAAAAAGTTTATGGGGACAAATCCCAAAGAAATCAGCAATTTACCTGTGGATAATTCATTTAAGAAGGCACAAGAAGATGTTGAAAATGAAGCCCGCAGCAGCAAACCATCCACATCAATTTGTGAGGAAAAAATTAATCTTGTGCATGCCCTAATTAAAGAGGACTGATGATTAACAGCACAAATGATAGTCAGCACCACAGACATCTCAGTTGGTTCAACTCACACAATTCTGACTAAAAAATTAAAGCTGAGCAAACTTTCCACCCAATGGGTGCCAAAACTATTGTTTTCAGATCAGCTTCCAACAATAGCAGAGCTTTCAGTGAAAATTTTATGCAAGTGGGATCAAGATCCTGAAGCATTCCTTTGAAGAATTGTAACAGAAGATGCAACATGGCTCTACCAGTACCATCCTGAATATAAAGCACAATCAAAGCAATGGTTACCAAGAGGTGACAGTGGTCCAGTCAAAGCCAAAGTGGACCAATCAAGAGCCAAGGTTATGGCAAAAGTTTTGGGGATTCTCAAGGCATTTTACTTCTTGAATGTCTGGAGGGCTGAAGAACAATAATAACTACTTGTTCTTAGAGTGTTTTGATAAAGCCATAGCTCTCCCACAGTAAAACTTCCAGGAAAGCTTCACCAGGGAGTCCTTCTTCACCACAACAATGCTCCTGATCATTATTTTCATTAAGCAAGGGCAATTTTGCAAGATCTTTGATAGGAATAAATTAGGAATCCATCTTACAGTCCTGATTTAGCTCCTTGTGACTTCTTTGCATTTCCTAATCTCAAAAAATCTTTAAAGGGCACTCATTTTTCTTCAGTTAATAGTGCTGAAATGACTACATGGACATGGTTAAATTCCCAGGACTCTTAGTTCCTTAGTGGTGGATTAAATAGCTAGTATCATCATTTACAAGAGTCTTCAATTTGATGGAGCTCATATTGAGAAATAAAGATTATATTTTTAAATTTTCATCTTTTAATTCCATTTTTCCAAGAACTTTTTGAAGCTCCTTGTACTCTGGGGGCAATAGTGCTGCACAAATAGGTCAAGAAGAATCTGAACAGACAGGCCTTGCTGGCTTCCCTCCTCATTCTATTACCAAAGGTCATACTATTTTGTCCAATCACATTTCCACATAGTTGTCCACTTGTCATCAAACCTGAGCATAGAAATAGACAGTTTTCTCTGGGTCTTTTGCTATTCATTTCTGAAGGCTCCTGTGACTCTTTTGTGGCAGAGTTTGTGTAAACTTTTTGATTCAATAAATTTGTTATGTGTCATTCTTTTAACAAGTCTGTGGTTATAGGAATGTCAGTTGTGACCCTCATGATGGGTGAGGAGAGGTATCACACCTTTCTACCCCTACAGCATCATGTGGAAAGGCAAGACCTCAGACCAAATTCCTGGTGCGTGACTAAATACAATGACTTTATCTTTGACTTGGATGATTCCCTGACTATATCTCTTTTACTCTTTTATTGCTGGTGTCCAGGGGCAAGTAAATCTTTTTTGATGAGTCACCTTTTATAATGCCCAAATTTTACTTTAAAAAATCTTAGTGGAATTCGATTTAAACAGCGCAAAATAATATCATTTAGTTATATTAACTTAACAAGTGTTAACCAACCTAAGTTCCCTAGTTTGACAATTAGCAGCAGTTACCTAACAGTAGTTAATAGTAGTGTGGTAGCTAATCGGTTTTCCCCACAAATGTTCCATTCCATGCCCAACCACAAGTTGCATGCCTTCTGAGCATTCTGCCCAAAAAAATACAAGTTGTACTAGCAACCTTCTCTTTTCTTGTTCTGCTAGTCCAACACAGGTTTTTAAAAGGCAGCTAACCACAAAATCAATACAGAAAGTAATTTTTATTGCTAAATAATTCTAATCAGGTACAAGCAAAACTTCTAAAATGAATCATAACTTTTACAGGCTACAATAGACAAACAGGTTGACTGGCTGGTAGCCTTTGGGGTCAGAATGACCAGGGTATAAATATTAATTCCCCTACTTGTAACTGAGCCCCAATTTGTTTATTCGTGAGATGGTCTTAATAATACCTAGTTTGCAAGGCTATTGAGAGGATTGAATGAGGACTACTTGCAATAGTGCCTGTTACATAGTATGGTGTCCAAAATTATAGCTGTTAATATCATTAATAGCTTAGAATCAATTAATATATCAATTATATAAACATATATAGCTCAGTTAATACATCCACTTTCTCCCTGCCTCTATTGTAGATTGCATCCTAGATGTACAAGGTTCAGGTCAGCTGTGAGGCCCCAGCAGCCTTTGAGGGCTGGCATTTTAAGTCTTCTCACATTAAAAAAACATATAAAACATGAAGTGAACTTTGACTGTAGCTTCTGGTTCTCTCTTAACAGAGAAAATAGGGTATTGCTTGAAGAATTCTCTACAGACAGAAAGGACCAAAACATTTTATCAGGTAAAAAATAATGGTGAAGACAAAAAGAGCATCAATTTGGCTTTGAAAACAAATCAATGGAGCATTACATTTTATCACTTTCCCCTCCTCTTGATATGTGCTTATGTTTATGTGCTTCCATAATGACTTTACAAATGTGGCACTTTTCAATGTTGATGACAAGTTGAAGTTCAATTTTCAAATAATGCTAAGATTGTAAAATTTCATGTACAGTATTACTATTAAGAGTTAATATATGTTATTCAAAAGTATAAGCCATTGTTGTTAAAATTTTGTATTTAATATTTTGTTCCCCAGGTTGAGATATATGAAAAGTATTTATTATAACCCAATAATGAGTTATCTTATTATTGAAAGTGTTTACATAATCCTTTATATGTACTTGTTTCGAAAATATGTTAGAAGTGCCTAATTATGATGCCTGACAAATCTGAGAAAAATTATAGAATGAAGTTACAAGAAGAATAAAAGATATTGCTAGTTATCTCAATCTCCTACAGTATGGATAAAATTAATTGTTAAAATGTATTAAGAAAATGTTACTGATTTCCAGGGAGAGGGAGAGATGACTAGATGGAGCAGATAATATGTTTAGGCAGTGGAAATACTCCGTACGATACTGTAGCGATGGATACATGTGATTGTATATTTGTCCGAACCCATAGAATGTAAAACACCAAGAGTGAACCCTGAAGTAAACTATGGACTCTGGGAAATAATGATGTGTCAATGGAGGTTCATAAATTGTAGCAAATGGTCCAGTCTGGCAGGGGATGTTGCTAGTGGGGGAGAATGTGCATGTGGGGACAGGAAGGGGATATATAGAAAATCTTTGGACCTTCCTCTTAATTGTATTGTGAACTTAAAACTGCTGTAAAAATAAAGTTTTATTTTTAAAAAGTATATTAAGAAATTAGCATATGTCAGGACCTACATGTTTTTGTTTTCCCCACAGCATCCAATTAAGCTATATATGAATTGACCTGGATGATGTTCTATTTACATAGGAGAAAACACTTGTTATTTTTTGGTGTGTACCTTCAATGTTCATGTTTATTTTTCCAAGTGTTATAACATATTTGCATTTATTCAATCAACGATGTCAATAAGTTTGTGTTGTTTGAACTTTCTTTCAATTTTTAAAAATAACAAAATACCTTGCTTTTCAGTATTCTTTGCAAGTTTACAAAGCGTTCTGACATGTTTTGTCTCAAATAACCCTGAATGTTAGGAATTAACAATTCAGTAGAAAAGAAAACACAATCTCAAAGAGGCTAAGACCCATCAAAGATCATATAGTTGGTAACAGTTTGGGCCAGAAGCATAATTATGGATTCATAACTATCAGTAGATAATTTTCTGTTTAAGCATTTTTATCTTACATTGATCAGAAACTAACAAAAAAATCCTTCTGATAATTCAATCCTTCCCCCATCTCCAATGCTTCTAATTAGAATTTTCCCCATGATTTGAGATGATAAATAGGACTTGACTGTGCTTCAGTTTTTCTCCAAAGAGTCAGTGTAGAATAATGGGTAAAAAAAAGTATGAATTCTAGAGCATAGCAAGATCACACAGGTGTGAATCTAAACTCTGGTTCTACCACCTATGAGTTGTGAGACTTTGGGCAGTACTTAGTTGGTTTCTGGCTCAATTTTCTTATCTGACAAGTGGGATGATAATGATTCTTATGAAGATTAAGTAAATGACTTAATACTTAACAAACAGCTTAGAAGAGTTCATGGCACAATAGTAAACATTGTATGTGTGTTACCAAAAAAAGTGGTATTTTTTCCTACTTTCTGTTCATCCTTTCCTTCTAAAAAACTATTATTTAGGTCATTAATGAACATCAGTTGCCAAATTTCATTATAAGTTTTCACGCTCTGTCTTCTTATTTCCCTCTGAACTCTTCCAACAAGTACTAATGAGCAACCATTCTTTTATGGAACATTTACTCTAGTTGGTACCACTTCTTCAGTAAGCTTTTATATTCCCTTGCTTCTACTACATTTCTGACATTTTCTCAGACTTTCTCATTCTGTTCCTCAGCTTTAGGTATTATTCTTGGTTAACTATCTATAATCTTTATTAGATCTTCCCACTCTCACCTCTGGGGAAATTAAAACAAATTATCTATCTGCCTATCTAACATCTGTCTCTCTATCTGGAAAGATAAATAGATAGAAATCTGATCCAGATTCATTTTATTCTAAGATCTTTAGCTGACTGTTGGAAACACTTACATGGATATTCTGCTGACATCTTTAAACCTGACATATATCTGTATCTATATTTATGCGTATCAATCTGTCTGACTTCGACATTACAGATTTGTTCCTTCTCATGTTTTCTTTACATTTACCAGTTGAATAAATATTAATTGAATGAATATTAAAATGTTAAATTGAATAACACTCATAGACTTTTACTCTGGGCTTTCTTGTCTATAAAAATGAAGAATTTGAACTTAGTACACTTTAACACTCCTTATAGAATTATAATTCTGTGTTTATGCAAAAATGAAAAGAAAATGTGTAATTTAGAAATAATATACAATTATGGAATTTCTATGAAATTCTAATGAAACTCCTTAAAACCAGTGATAAAGAGAAAAATGTTAAAATCAGATGAGAAAAAGTGAACACAGCATACACAATAACAAAGAATAACAGCAGACTTCTTGTTTGAGACAATGCAAGCAAAAAGACAGTGGAGCAATAGGAAGAAAAGAAAAAGATAAAAGATAGAAGAAGGAAGGAAGGAAGGAAAGAAGGAAGGAAGGAAATAAAGAAGAAAAAAAGAGGTTGTCAACCTAGAATTCTATAGTCATACTCACTAAAAAGACCTTTTAAAATAAAAAGGAAACACTTTTTCAAATATGTAAAAGTTGAAAGAATTCCCTACTAGCAGACCTTCAGTACAAGTAATGTTAAATAAAATTCTTCACACAAAAGGAAAATGATATCATTTGGAAATATAGAGCTATGCAAAGAAATGAAGAGCATAGGAAAATGCTAAATATGTAAATAAATATGACTGTGATAATGTGTCTAAAGAAGCCTTTAAATGATAAGATTAGTAATGTTTCAACACTGAGTACAACTTTTTATTGAATAAATCAAAGGATTATTTTTCTTATAATCATGAGTAGTAAAAACAAAAAAGATTATTTCTTTCATAATAAAAAGGAATTTTTGAACACCAAGCTAAGTATTAAACCAGATTTTGTTTAATTCTACTTTTAATCTGGACTCAATGGCATTATATATTTCAGTTGATAATAATTTATCTTTACAATTTATTTTTATACTATCCTAATTTCTGATCCATAATTGCCTATCTTTTCTCCCTGGATTCTAATTTTTCTTTTTGTCTTCTGCCTCAGCTTTTTCATTTATTCTTTCTACTTGCAGTTTTCTCATTCAATCTGTCTTCATGGCTTCCTTTCTGTTTAGCCTAACATTTTGAAAAGCATTTTGTATTCTCTTTCTAAAACTGGTCATAAACTCAGCAAACTAAAAAGACTGAGACATGACTTAAATACTTTCTCGAGTGTGAAATATAAAACTTAATGTTGACCATCAAGCACATATTTATTGAGCATCTACAAAGTACTATATTAGGTATTTAGGATACCTTGATGAATAAAATAAAGTAAGTTTCATGAGCTTCTTAATTTTACATTCTAGGGGAAGGGGACAGATCGTAAACAATAAATATAAATTAGAAGTTATTATTTTACATTAAAAGGTGATACAGGCTATGAAAAAATATTAAAGTAGGGACAAGTAGATGACACTGGGAGGTAAAAGCTGGAGTAGTAAGTGAAGTGGTCAGGTTACTCTTTGAAAAGTGAGATTTGGGGAAAAACTTGAAAGTACATCCAGACACAAGGACAGACAGACAAGGGCCAGGGCCATAAAACAAGAGCATGTGATGAGTGTCCTAAGAACATCAAAAAGACCACGGTGGCTAAAGTAGTGCAATCTGGAGCAGAGCTGCAGGATAGGAGGTCAGAAAAGTAATGATGACCTGGTAATGTAATGCTTTATAGATCCCTGAAAGGACTTTTACTGTTTCGTTTTGTTGTAGATACGGAGTCTTGCAATTTGCTCAGGCTGGTCTCAAACTTCTGGCCTCAAACAATTTTTCTACCTCAGCCTCCCAAATTGCTGGGATTACAGGTGTGAGCCACTGAGCCTGGCCTAATATTTTAACTTTTATGTAAGTATGATGGAAGCCATGGATGATTTTTGAGCATAGAAGTGACATGATCTGACATGCTTTAAAAAAAAAAAAAACAAAAAACATTATGATAACTTTGTTGAGAATCGATTACAAGTGGCGAAGGGGCAAGAATAGAACCAAGAAAACCTTTTGTAGTTATTCAAGCAGGAGATACTGGTGGCTTAGACTAAACAGTACCAGGAAGGTGATGAGAAGTGATTGGATTCTGGGTATATTTTGAGGGTAGATTCAATGAAACTGACTAATTGGTTTTATGTGGGATGTGAGAAATATGGGGAGAGGGCAATGATGGTGCCAAGATTTATTTACACAACTGGACATACAGAGTTGCCTTCAAGCTGAGATGGGAAAGATGAGTTAATTAGATCTCTCTTGGGCATATGAATAGAAATATCAAGTGGACAGTATAACATGCAATTCAACAATTCAGGGGAGAAGTCCAAGCTAGAGAGGTAAATTTGGGCATTGTATGCATATAGATGCTATATAAAGCCAGAGGCTGGACAGGATCACTATGAAAGTGAGTGTAGATGGAGATCAGAAACTGCCCAAGAACTAAGTCCTAGAATTCACCACTGTTAAAAGATCAGAGAGAGAATAAAGAATCTATCAAGGAGGTATGATTGTTTTTCTCATTTTTCTGCATTTAATCTTTGCAAACAAAGTTTATGCCATATGTAAAAAAAATTCCCACTCCCAGTTTCATGCAGGACCAGTGCTCCCTCTTTTGGAGCTGTGCAGCTTCAATGGATGATACCATGTGAGACTCCTAGTGATGTGTACTGTGGGATCCCGGAGATGTTTCCTTCACCACACTGCCTTATGAAGACAGTCACTGGAGCCATGATATGGACTGTTGAGAGCATCGGCTGTTCAGTGAGAGAGAAGAGGCTTGCTCACCTCTTATTAGTTCTGTGAGCAATGCACTCTTCTCAATTTCCTCATCTTTTAAATGGAGATAATAATCCTACCACATACTGGGTTGATGAGAGGATTAAATAAATCAATGAATTAATGTATGCCAAGTGCATGTAAAAGAGTGATCACTCAACAAAGAAGCATATCCTTCTCCATGTGGGGCACTGTGTTAGAGCTGAGGGTTTGTGTGGACTATCACAATGAGCTCCCTCCGCTCCTGGGGCCTACATCCTCCACAGGAAGACAAACGGTAAACAAGCAGATGTGACTCATAAAACTCAAAGAGCTACCAAGGAAACAAATCAGGGGCTGAGATAGAAAAGAGTGAGGGGAAGCTACTTTTCATATTTATTTCATATTTAATTTTCACAGCAATCCTGTGAAGTGGTATTAACAGTACTGTTTCAAGATGAGGAAGTTGTGGGATGGAACTGTCACATAGCTATCAAGTGGCAGAAGAGGGACTCAAATCCAGATGATTGAATGCTCTCCTGCTGCCTAGGCCACTGTGCTTTATTTGTATTTGCATATTCTTGCAGCAAGTGAGGGGCCTATGAATCTTTAAAAAATGCAATGACTATCCAATCTATTAAATTAACTCTGTGCCTTTATATAAATGACCCCACATGAAACTGAACAGGAGGAAAACCACATTTTTGAGTATAAATATGTACTGTCCCACTGCATAAAACATTCTCCCCTCAGCAAGCGTGTGGTGATTACTATTATCCATGTTTTACAAATAAGGAACCAAGGTCTGAATCAAAGACTGATTCCGTAGCTCAGGCCACTGCACTACCCTGGAGAGACTCAAAGAGGAAAGCCATTGAGGCACAAGAGAAGAGAAGGTGCCTCCAGAGGCAGCTTGGGAAGACAAGCGCTCGAAGGAGAATAAGACTAAGGAGAGTAAGACTAAGGTCTGGATATCGCCAAAGACTCTAAAAGAAAGCAGAAAAATGTGGTTACCATCATTTTTCCCCAACTAGTAGAAACACTTATTTCCAAAAATTCGATGTGATAATTAAAAGCTCAATAAGATTTGATGATTTAGATAATGAACAAATGAAATTACTTTCATGCTAAGTCAGGCTGACTGTTCGGTGACCTGCTCTGCCATGAGAGCCTGTCCCAAGGATAAGCTGCCTGGCACGCTGTCCCCTCTTGACAGCTTATAATGCACCTGTGCACTAAAGACTCTCCAAGTACCATGGCAAATGCAATTTCAATCTCCTTCAAACCAGGATTTATAAGCCTGTTTGACTGCAAAACTCTCTCTAACCTTAGAATTCCTATCAGATTCTCACCAGGGTGAATTTAGGCATGATGGTGTGGTGGAAAGAACATAGGCATTAATAATTAGACTTTAAACTCATCAATTAATTAATTAATTCATGCACAACTGAATGTCTACGTGATCGGGCCTAGTGTCTTGGCAGTATGAAAAATGATGACATAGTCCTCGTCTTCATGGGATTTATATTAGCTTGGTCAAGGGCCGGGAGGGGAGAGAGACATATCAAATGTAATTATGAGAGAATGTGCTTAGTGGGCAGTCCATTTATTAATTTATTGAACAAACAGCTTTTTGCATGCCCACACTGCTGTTGTCTCTCATTTAGAGTCTGGGAACACATTGAATAAGAGACATAATGTCTTTAATTTCACAAAAATTACATTTTAGTTGAGATGGGGAAGATAATAAGTTAAAAATTAAAGCCATCTAAGACAATAATGAAGACATTTTAATGAAAATGAAGGAAATTTAAACAAGACGATAAGATAAAGAGTGACTAAAGCCAGTGATTATTTTAAAGTATCTATGTGAGGCTTATCTTGAAACTAGGAGGGACTTTCTTTTACAACTTTTTTCATTAGTAAAATTATACATTCACATTTTAGAAAGTTTACAAAATCCAGAAAGCGTTCAAAGACTTGCCTTCAGTAGCTATGTATACCATTATAGCATTTACTTAATCATTTTCTCATTAATGGGTCAAAGGGCACATTAATTTTTAGAAAAATCTTTTACAACTATCTCATGTAATGATGAATGTTAATGTGACAATTAACAGCCATAAACCAAAAACCTATTGAAGAATCCTTATTAGTTTCTGATTAAATTTTAAATCATTGAACTATTTATATCTTAAGCTAAAGATTTAATGATAAATTATTAGTGGAATCAGATTATGCTTATAGTGAATTGGACAGAGCTGACCTGTCTTCAATGGGTCAGTTAGTATAAAACTTAGTAATGGATGGCTATTAGGTTTGAGTCTATTAGCCAACTTTATTTTTATTTTTCCTTTGCTCACTGAATTGATCAGTAGTAAAAAGGCAGGACTGATTTGGTCTCACTTAAAGATAATTAGGCTGCTTGTGTTTTCAAAATTGAGCAAATTCAGAGCTCAGTACATTGTCAAGCTTGTCTTTTGAACTCTCTTTTCTTAGCAGTTTGTTAAAACTTGTTAAAGTTTTAAAGTTGTTAAAGCTTGAATTTTCAAGCCAACAGCTCTTAAATTGGATCTTAAAATCAGGAGAAGATTAGTCTTAGTGTTGGACTGTGTTTGCGGGGAGAAACCATAGGAAAGATCTGGAATTTCTTAATATCTGGACATTTTGAAGGAGAGGGGGTTGCTTTAGGGTTTGACTGTACCATAGTTCCTTAAAGAGTTCTAAAATACTAACTCTAGCAGAACTAACTTGGATACCAAGAGAACAAACTCTATAAAAGTTAAAATCAATGATAATTTCTCAGAAGCACAAAACATTTCTAAGTAAAATGGTAGGGTTTTTTTTTCCTATTGCCCATTTTTGGAGATTAATTATAGGAACAGCTTATGCCCTTTAACAAACAGTTCTACAGGGAAAGAGTTGACATAACTAGCTGACAAGAAAAAATATCTGGAAAAGCTTAAAAGATCTAAAAATACTCATGTTCAATGCTTTCTGCAATAAAAGCAATACAGTACTTATGGCAACAGTCTACCCAGATTTCTGCCATACCTGCACAGTCATGCACCACAGAACAATGCTTCAGTCAATGACAGATCGCATATACCACAATGGTCCCAAAAAATTGTAATGGAGCTGAAAAATTCCTATCGCCTAGTGATGTCAGCCTTCCTAATGTCCTACCTGCTGGTTGTAATGTTTGTGCAAACACACCTACTGCTCTACTATCATATAAACATATATAGCACATACAATTATGGACAGGGCATGATACTTGATAATAATAATATGTGACTATGCTACTGGCTTATGTATTTACCATATTGTACTTTTAATCATTATTTTAGAGTATACTCCTGCATATATATAAAGTTAACTGTAGAACAGCCCCTGGCAGGTCCTTCATGAGGTATCCAGAAGGAGGCATGGTTATCACAGGAGATGATAGCTGCAAGCTTGTTGTTGCCCCTGAAAACCTTCCACTGGGACAAGATGTGGAGGTGGAAGACAGTGATATTATGATCCTGACCCTGTGTAGTTCTCAGCCAATGTGTGTGTTTATGTCTTAGTTTTTAACAAAAAAGTTTAAAAAGTAAGGGAAAATTTTAACAGTAAAATGCTCATAAAATACAGATACAAAGAAAATATTTTTGTTTAGCTGTACAATGTGTTTATGTGTTAAGCTGAGAGTTATTACAGAAGAGTCAAAAAGTTAAAAGAAAAGTTTATAAACTGAAAAAGTTACAGTAAGCTAAGGTTAATTTATTAAAGAAAAATATTTTAAAATTAATTTAATTTAGCCTAAGTGTACAGTGTTTATAAATCTGCAGTAGCGCATAGTAATGTCCCAGACTTTCACATTCACTCACCACTCACTCACGGACTCACCCACAGCAACTTCCATCCTGCAGGCTGCATTCATCACAAGTGCCCTATGCAGGTGCACCATTTTTAATCTTTTATACTGCATTTTATTGTACCTTTTCTATGTTTAAATACACAAATGTTCACCATTGTGTTACAGTTGCCTGCAGTCCCATGCCGGGCAGGGTTGTAGCCTAGGAGCAATGGGCCGTACCCTATAGCTTAAGGCGCTACCATCTAGGTCTGTGTACGTGCACTGTATGATGTTCACACAATGACACACAACAAAGTAGCCTAAAAATGCATTTCTCAGAACATATTTCCTTTGTCAAGTAACCTATGACTGTACAAACAACCTACAAATACAGCTTTTTTTTTTTTTTTTTTTGAGACGGAGTTTTGCTCTTTTGCCCAGGCTGGAGTTCAGTGGCATGACCTCGGCTCACTGCAACCTCCACCTCCTGGTTTCAAGCGATTCTTCTGCCTCAACCTCCCTAGTAGCTGGGATTACAGGTGCACCACCATGCCAAGCTAATTTTTGTATTTTTAGTAAAGACGGGGTTTTGCCATGTTGGCCAGACTGGTCTCAAACTCCTGACATCTGGTGATCTACCCGCCTTGACCTCCTAAAGTGTTAGGATTACAGGATTGAGCCACCGCGCCCGGCCAAATACAGCTTTGTTTAGACTTTACAATGATTGTCAGCCTCCAGTCCTTGTATATTATGACTTGATCTCATGCTTTCTCCTTTCTCACGTTTCCCTTTTCTTCCATGTATTTAAGGAAAAAGATTGATTTGGACTCCACCACAGCTTCAAATTGAGGTGCACTCCCCAGGCTTGTGGAAACAAACACCATCAATGTGAGCTGGACACAGACCAGATATGACCTTATCCACATGGTCTTTTGTGGGCACTTGAATCTCAAAGAGATGGCCCTGCAAATTATAGAAAGTAGAACACAAACAAAAGTAATATAGCCTTTGCTTATTAGTTGAATATCACCCAAGAATGTTTGAGGATGCTCCTGACTCATGGAGAAATACTAATTAATTTATGAGTATTGTCACCCTGCCAAGGGACAGTCTCTGTTAGTAGTTAACCTCCACTTGTTGTTTCTTCTGCTTTCACTACCAAATATGTGTTTTTGTGTTGCTGTTTTGCCTTAAATCCCCTTTTCTTCACAACAAAACGATGTCTTCATGACTCCACATAACTGTTTTAAATTATATCTTTAACTCACATTAGTCTTACAGCACCCAGAAAAGGCACCTCTCAAAGAACACTCCCATGGTGGCTGGAGGTCTGAGCCCCTGAACCTCTCAGATTTTAATGATGAGATGATTCATTTTAATTCTATTTTTTAATAGTCGCTAGAGACCGAGACACTTTTAAAAGCTAATTTCTACAGCACCAGAGTTCTGGCTCGTAATGGGAAAGAGATGATGGAAGAAATGAATGTGTTACTGGGTTTATGATCTTGTCTTGTCCTATTGACCAGCCATCAGAATTCTTCACAGATCATTGACTTTTTTTTTTTTTTTTTTTTTTTTTTTTTTTTTTTTTTTTTTTGAGGAAACAGATTCCTATGAGTTCTGGACATTGAGGACCAGAATTGTATTTTACATTACTAAGTAAGAAATATCCAGAATTATCTGCTTTGTAAAGTCTGTTAAATATTATTTATGGAGCAGGTCTCGGGTTTAGGCATTAAGCATTTGAATACACAAATGGACTCCTTGTTTTGTGGGTCGACTGATAAGAGCTATTAGTGACACTCGTAGTTAGCGAGGTTCTTCAGTGTTGAAGGGTTTATATCAATTAGGCTGCATAAGAATCACCCGAGATATTTGTTACAATTCCAATATCCAGGCCCTATGTCTTGGAAGCTGCATTTTTAAACAAATGCAACACATGCACACGTATCATTGGAACAATTGGGCTTGCCTCTCCAGGTCAACTTTAAATGAAAAGTGTCTGTAGACTCTCTACTCCTGTAGTACCTGGCAACTCTGACAGAAATAATCAGAAGTTATCCAGTGTTTACACTGGAGGGGTTCATTTGTTTTCCTGTTTATTTTGGTTTTGTTTTTTTTTTCAGAATATAAGGAAAAATATGGTCATAATATAGTAACTGCTTTTGAAATCTTCATTATCTAGATATTCAATATTGTTAATTTAATTGCAAGTTCTACTAATCAATTCACAAATGTATATTTTTGCCAACTGGGAATTAATGAAACAATTAAGAAATTGCTATATTGTTTCTCTTAGGCAAGGCTTAGAAACAAAATTATCAAGGCCTTAAGTTTCTGCAGTGCAGTGAAATGATCTTCAGGAACCAGAATTGATCATAATCTGCTGTCCAAATTTTGAAACCATTGATCAATGACTTTTTAATGTATCAACAAGATAGTCAGTTGATCTGGAATTTGGACCAATGGAAATGAGTTTGATTAAACTTACAGTGATTAAGACAAACATAATATGCTCCCAGTTGTTGTCAAATATTCCTTTTAATAAAGCATAAGATTTCTTATTGCTTTTGAAGCTCATTTCCTCAGGGAAAAACCAGATGTTATCTGGCTAAAGTTCTTAACCTGCAAATATAGCAGGAAGTCCATGTGGACTCTCCTCTCTGGGCCTAAACCAGTAGTCTAGCACATTCTGAAGAACCAGGATGATTGTTTCATAGTAATTGAGTTTTCTCCTTGCATTCAGAGAACATTGTAAGTGATGGGGGCATGGGGATTCATGGGGCATGAGAGCTCATATTCATGAATTTAAGTTGTATTAATTGGAATTTAAGGAAGACTTACCAGTGTTTTATGAGATAAACTATTACACTGACTCAAAAAATATGGAGGGCAATTTGTTTTCTTCTGTCTCCCAGGAGGTGGGGTCAATATGCTTTAAGTAGCAGAGAAGTCTGTGCACGCCTTCCTCCTCCCCACCATACCTGTTCACACCCAAGTTAGGAACTGGCCTTGTATTAGTTTTGGCGGTATTCTCATTCTTCCGCTTTCTCTCTCAGCTCCCTACACATGGAATGTTGTTTGCTACAGACCTCCAGACCTGGACTGTCCAATATGGTAGCCACGAACCACAGATGGCTCTTTACATGAACATTAACTAAAATACCATGAAATTTAAAATTCTGTTCCTCAGTCCTCCTAGCCACAGTTCAACAGCCACAGAACACAGATCCAGAACATTCCTATCAGTGCAAAAAGTTCTATTGGGCAGTACTGATCCAGACTCACACATACGTGGTTTTCTGGCCCACCAGACTGCTCAGATTTGACCCAGGCAAGTTGATCCTGCTTGAAGTGGATTGCAAGAGTCATTGGTGAATACCCAGGAACTTTGCAAGCCAGTTGGTAATGTACTGGTAGCTCAAAACTGGGCATAGTGGGAGCATTTATACCATGGGAAAGGTCTCAAGTAGGGCCTTTTTTTGTTTTTATAGAGATAGGGTCTTACTCTGTTGCCCAGGCTAGAGTGCAGTAGTGCAATTATAGCCAACTGCATGCAGCCTCCACCTCCTAAGTTCAAGTGATCCTCCTGTCTCAGCCTCCCAAGCAGCTGGGACTACAGGTGCACACCACCATGCCTGGCTAATTTTTTTCCTTTTTAATTTTATTTTTCATATGGACTGGGTCTTGCTGTGTTGCCCAGGCTGATCTCCAGGTCTGGCCTCAAGTGATCCCCTCACCTTGGCCTCTCAAAGAGCTGGGACTACAGGCATGAGCCACCGTGCCTGGCCTTTTTTCTTTTTTGAAGAGGCCATTTACTATTACACCACTACATGACAATGTTTAGTTTAAGCACTTACTAGGAAGAAACAACCCAGAAAGTTGGTGCCCTTACCATGAGGCTGCTCAGGTGATATCCTTTGCAGGGCCACAATCCTCATACTGGTGGATATTAAAACCTGGGGTAGCAAAGGTAGCATAGGTTATAGGAAGAAGTAGGGAGTTGCAGTGCTCAAAGAGATGGCATTATGAGAGTTCCAGTTCATAAATAGTCTTAGCAGCTTTTGTCCTACTTTTCAGTTATATCATATTACTCTGTTACAATGATACTCTAGAAGAGCACCCGTGCTATATTAATATAACACAAGCCACACATGTCAAGTTAAATTTCCTAGTACTTAAAACAAGTGAAATTAATTTATTAATATATATATTTTAACCAAATACCTCCACATCATTATTATTTTAATACATAATCAACATTAAATAGTGTTAAAGGAGACATTTTACATTCTTACTTTTTCACAGAAAGTGCATGTCTTTATGCTTATAGTGCAGAGCAATTCAAGATAAACACATTTCAAGCACCCAACAGTCACATGTGGGTAGTATTAGACAGTACAGCTCTAAGTAAAAAGGATAAAACAGTTTAATAATAGGCAAGGTAGGACTGGTAGAACTTGGAGAGTGATTAGACGTGGGAGAGACTGTATATCTAGACTAGAGAGAAGCCAAAGGGAACACTCTGGAGAGGCAAATGGCTATCCAACAGCCGCCTCATTCATTTCCATGGCTTAAGCTCTACAGTGGCACAGAATGCTCCCATCTTCAGGTCTGGCTATGCCCCTGCATCCCATATGCACACTGTCTTACATGTGTGACCAGAATCATTATCTTCACCTCTAGAGCTGCTGTCCCCTTACTTCAGTCTTGTCAAACATTACAGACTAAGACTCCCAGCTGCCTTCCCTCTTGCCACCTGCAATATGCAGTTATTTTGCCTCCACAATATCTTCTAGGTACCCACCCTCTACTGCTGTCTTGGTACAGAAGGCATCACACTGGCCCAAACTGGCATAGCATCTGAGTAGCTTCCAGCTAGTCACGCTGTTTTCTCAGTGCATTCCATTTCCTATCATCCTTTGCCCTGCTGTAAGTTTCCATGCCAAATGGCATCACTGGTCCTATGGCCACAAATTAGGTAGAAAATGAGATCAAACTTCATGTGACATCACATGACTTTCAAGGCTCTTACTCCCCCCATCTCTTCTCTAGGACTCCCCCTCCACTCTTCTCGCTGCTGAAACTCTTACTGGCTCTGCCCTGAACCCTGGATTTCTCACTCTGTGTTCACTCATTTATGTGTTCTCATCTCTGTGCCTCCAAATTTTCCCACTGCTACTTCTCAACAGAGCCACTCTTCCTTAGAAAACCATCACTAAGGCTGGGCGTGGTGGCTCACACCTGTAATCCCAGCACTTTGGGAGGTCGAGGCTGGTCGATCACGAGGTTAGGAGATCGAGACCATCCTGGATAACATGGTAAAACCCCGTCTCTACTAAAAATGCAAAAAATTAGCTGGGCATGGTGGCGGGCGCCTGTAGTACCAGTTACTCAGGAGGCTGAGGCAGGAGAATGGCGTGAACCCGGGAGGTGGAGATTGCAGTGAGCCGAGATTGTGCCACAGCACTCCAGCCAGGGCGACAAAACGAGACTCTGTCTCAAAAAAAAAAAAGAAAAAAGAAAAAAAAGAAAAAAAGAAAACCATCACTAAATGCCCTTCTGCCTGGGGATGGGTAAGGCAAACCTTATGTGGGTTCAACACCTGCACATGAGCATGGCTGCCCTCACACCATGGCATTGCTACCATTCTCATACACGTCTGTCTCCTTCAACCCACCCTGGGACTGTGCTCAGCTCCGGCATGCTGTGGACCACCAGTGCATACTTGCTGCCAAGCTGCTTTGGGAGCTTTGTCAGATTTTCCTGGGTAGACCTTCCACAACATTCCTTTGGAGCATCGTTTGGTTCCTGTGATGTCTGGGGTGTACCTCTGTTTCGACCTGTCAAATCCTGCCCTGTGGTGTGCACTCTGTTTGCTCCAACTTGTTTGCTCTGCTCTCACAGGGATCCTCCCTTCAGTTGTACTCCCAGCTTTGGGTCTGCAGAGCTGGCTCACACCTTTAATCCCAGCACTTTGGGAGGCCGATGTGGGAGGATCACTTGAGACCAGGAGTTGGAGACCAGCCTGGCAACATAGCAAGACCCTGTTACTACAGGTTTTTTTTTTTTTTTTAATTAGCCAGGTATAGTGACATATGCCTGCAGCACAGCTACTTGGAAGGCTGAGATGGGAGGCTTGCTTGAGGCCAGGAGTTCAAGGCTGCAGTCAGTGAGCTATGATTGTGCCACTACCCTCCAGCCTGGGTGACAGAGCAAGACCTTATCTCAAAAATGAAAAGAAAAGAAAAGAAACATGTTTGGGTCGCTTTTGCTGATGTGCCATAAGACAGGAAGTGCAGGAGGGAATGCTTTCTAATCACCAGGGTTATCCCCTTTTAGTGCTGCCCACCATGGCTCTACGCCTGGATACAGTAGGCCACTCCGAGAGCTCCCTTGCTAACCTCTCAGCCCCATCATTGCAAAGAATGCTTTGAAAAACACCATTTCAAATCTGCCAGTCATTTTTACCTTTCAACCCCAAAGTGCTTCTCTTCTATCAACTCCTAGGACCATGCCTTATCTTTGTTTTGAAAACCTTTTTTTAAAAGCAAATGCACATTTTGATATGACATTTGTCCCCCAAATGGGAGACCAAGTTATTGAATACCCTCCTTCCTGAGGAAACCAAGGCTGAGACATCAAGGGCTCCCACTTTGGCACTCATTGAGAGATTTCTGGAGCTCATGGATCCCTTTAGCAAAGCCTACAGCTTTAGAAAACTTGCTATAAAAGGGTTTGGTGTCCTGAACCCAGTCTACCAGGGCTGGCAAGCTGTTGCCGTTTCCCTGCCTGCATGTCCATTGGACATTAAACCAGGTACTGAAACTGATAAATACAAGGAAGTGCTATTGAACTGAAGAGAAGCTATTTAACTCCACTCCAAAGCTATATATAACATTTATGAGGAGGACAACTTTAGCCCTCCACTCAGAAAATCTCTGCTCAGAAAATTACCTATAATTATGGACCATAACTCTAAACATTTATGGATTGGTGCTTTGTAATGTTATGTGAATGTTTTTAACTAATAGCATATTTAATGTTTGTTCTTTTGCTTGAACAGAAGCTAACCATATGAAGTCTGCCAGTTATACTGAAAATTTGCCTTCTCCTTTATGGGTGTTGTGCACTTTGCAATAAGAAAATCAGAACATTATTTTTCTCTTATCAACATATGTCATTTCAGGCATGACACCTCTTTGTTAGATATATTGATTTCAGATTTAACCTCCCTTCACCTATCTTTTTTTATTCTACTTTTCTCAAGACTATGCAAAATTGTGTTTTTTCATTAGCATTATGTTCTTTTTGGCATTTTAGAAGTATTTTATATAATGACTGCATCCAATGTCACAATATTTGGAATTGAGCCCTTTCATTACATCATTCAGTATGGAAAGCTTATGAAAAGAGCTGCAGGAACTCATTTAAAAACAAATATCCTGAAGTTATTTTTCCTATCACCTGTGAACCAAAACAACTGTCAGCATTGTGTCTTGTCCTTAGCTCCACTTCCTCTCTAGTTTATTTGGACCATCTCTCCATCAGTCATCTTGCAGGTATTGCACATAGCCACTTTCAGACGAGTCTTGTTTTAAGTCTTTGTTTTCACTGTGGGGATTAAACATCACCATGGGATCTGGGCTAATCCGTAAGATCCTGGAAGGAGGGGGTGCATATCGTGACTGGGGTGTGTGGTGATATGATTCAGAGCATCCTGAATGTTCCAGGGTGCTGCCGGAAAAAGACGAAAAAATCCACAATTGCCTCATTAATTGCCATTGTATTTTTTTTTCTCTTTTCAACATTGTACTCAGGCAAGAAGATTACTGTATGCGCCATTCCAGACCAATAGAGTCATGCAAGACAGAGAAAATGACAGTGTTTTTCCCACTGGCACCCCTCCATCTATTGCCTTTTTCTAGTTCTGAAGACTGTGGCAACTTTGAAGAGTGACAAATTATCATTGACAGCATCCCCAGCATTAGCTCCAGATCATTACCTCAGATATTTATTAATCAGATATTTATCAAGATGCTACTGAAATACAAAAATAGAAAACACGAATTCTGCCTTCTACGTGGGCTCAATCTCTTTGGAGAGATAAGACACGGGCCCCTTTGCCAACATAATATCATAATAAAAATGTGGTAACTATAGTTAAAATCATTATCTCCATGTGGTGTTGACTTGTGTTTTCTTACATGCATGAGGCTGAGCATCTTTGGATAGGTAGCCATTTCCACTTTTTAAACTGAAAGAGCATTTTTCAGATTATTTTTCTTTAGCACCATTGGTCTATTTTCCCCTCTATTTTTGGATACTCTTTATATATTTAAGGGAAATACCTTTTATTGTGAGAGAAGTTACAAATACTTTCCCTAGTTATGATTTTTAATTTTTAAATTATTGTTATGACTGTGATTATTTAAACTATATTCAGTCTTACTTGAAAACTATCAGTTTCATTATACTTAAGGTTAGGATGCAACCTAGATGATCCTGACAAGATGAGACAAGTTGTTTTTAAAAACTTAAAATTTGTTATCAACACTGGGGAGCCCTTGAAGATTGAAAAGGAAGGTGACCTGGTGGACACAGGGATTGGGTGCAGGGTGGATTGAAAGGGAACTGGACAGGGAGGCAGGTGGGAGCTGTTTTTCTTGCTCTTGGAGGGCAAAGGAAGCTGTGTGCCCAGTGTGCTCTTCTGAGACAGCTGAGGCTGGCCCAAAGACATCGCTCTCACATACTTGACAGGGGCCAGTTGGGAAGATCAGTCATTGCTGACTGGGGACACCCTTGTCATGAAATGCTGAGGGCAGAGGAGGCTACTGACCTAGGCAGAGTTTGGCTGGTCCAAGATCCCTGCTCCACTCCTGTTCTAGAGCTGGGCACAGTGTCCATCTGCAGCTTTCCTGCACTTGAGCCCATGCACTGGGGCCTTGGTAATTAGCAGAGCCTGAAATTCAGTCAGCCAAGGCATGTATGTAGGCTGCAGTCTAGAACCTTGACTCTCCTTTCTCCCTCCCTTCCTTTTCCCCACAGCTCTCCCAGGCTTGACAGCTCTTCTTTCAGGAATGTAAGCTCAAAGGCCACCACCCGCTTTGGAATAGCCACTGACTATTCTCAGAAAGGCAGACGACTTGAGCATCTTTAGCAGACCTCTAACCAACTAGCAACAGCCATGTCTCTATTCAAAACCCAAAAGAGCTGATTATCTTGCAATCTTCCCATTATAAAGTTACTCACCCTTCTCCTTCTTAAAGAAAAGTAACTGAGTGTCTTCTGGAAAAGACATATTATGTGTTCCTTCCCTCATCACCATGGGGCAGCATGTAGGAAACTAGAACAATACCTGTCACTGGTTTAGAGGGGAATTCCCTTTGGGAGTCAAGCCCTCTTTCAAGAGAGTGGGAAAGACATGTAAATTTAATGTCTAGGAGAAACCCTCTGTTTGTCTTCATCTCACTCCCCATATATACACATATACACACGTACCATACCTATGTATACATATATGTATGTGCATATGTGTGTTATTCCTTCCTTTTGTCTTTTTAAGGTTTTGGGAGTTTGAGGATTTCTCTTTCTCCAAGAATAAGCTGTCTGTAAATATTCCATCCCTTCTGTGTGACTTCAGTTTATCTCTGCATTAGCTAAGCACATACATTCCCCATGCTCTTATCACACACAGCTAGTTGCCAGTTTAAATGAAGTGTTTTAGTATAATTTCTGAAGACAGTCGTGCGTCACTTAACCACAGAGATATGTTTGAGAAGTGTGTAGTTAGGAGATTTTGTCCATATGCAAACATCACAGAGTGCACTTTCATAAACCTAGATGGTTGAGCCTACTACACACCTAGGTTATATGGTAGAGCCTGTGGCTCCTAGGCTACAAACCTGCACAGCATGTGACTCTGCTGAATACTGCAGGCAATTGGAACATAACAGCATTTGTATATCTAAACATAGCTAAACCTGAAACAGATATAATAAAAAGTAGGATATTATAATCTTATGGGACCACCCTTGTATATGCAGTTTGTTTTGACTGAAATATCATTATACGGTGCATGACTATATCTGTTCAATTTTTTGGCTTGAAATCTCAGAAGACCCACCCCAAAAGTGATTCCTCTGCTCAAATCCACTGTCTAACCAGGTTAGACTAATGAGGCTGACTTGTGTTACTGAATGAAAATGCTTTACCTATAAACTATCATTTCAGAAAGAAAATGAGGAAATTCAGATATTTTCTTTTTTTTTTTTTCAGTTTAAATAAGATTTAAAGGGAAGGAGCTAGCTAGGCATTTTGTGAATGTGAAGTCCTTCTAGGATTTTGAAGTCATCCTTGATCAAATTTTAACACAGAATGCGAGAGGAGCTGAAAGTTCACATCTGAAAGGGATGACTACTTCATAATACATTTTGTTTTTCTGATGAGAATTTTTCTGCCGGAAATAGACACAGTTAAAGCGAAGTAAAAGCCTATTGTGACTTAGGAGGAGGGCCATTTTGGTTCTGTTCAGGCTTTGTTTTCCCTGGTTTCATGTAAGATGAGAATCATTACTAATCTAAAAGAGGAAAAAGTGAATACCACTACTAGAAATTGAAAAAAAAAAAATCACTCCTATCATGCCTATCGAACAGTGTGACACCAGTGCTCAGAAGGGAGGTGAGTCTAATTCATTAAGTGCTCTCTGATTTAAAAACCTATTATGTAAATTGAAGAGCGTAATATCTATTCCAATCAAAACAGCAGAGGCTTAAAAATAGCTCATGGCCCAGTGTGGTGGCTCACGCCTGTAATCCCAGCACTTTGGGAGGCCGAGACGGGCGGATCACAAGGTCAGGAGATCAAGACCATCCTGGCTAACACGGTGAAACTCCGTCTCTACTAAAAATACAAAAACAATTAGCTGGGCGTAGCTGGCGGGTGCCTGTAGTCCCAGTCACTTGGGAGGCTGAGGCAGGAGAATGGCGTGAACCCGGGAGGCGGAGCTTGCGGTGAGCGGAGATCACACCACCGCACTCTCCAGCCTGGGTGACTGAGCAAGACTCTGTCTCAAAAAAAAAAAAAAAAAAAAAGCTCATAAAACATATATTTATCCAAAAATGCAAGAAGTTTCTACCCGTAAAGTGATATCAATATTATTAGCCATTCTTAAACAGTGAAGGTTTATTTGATCTCAAATCAGATTGTAAGTCATAACGCCCAGGTTTCTTAGACTTGACTTTGACTTTCTGGTACATGTTCCGTGCGTAGATTTTTTTTTTTTTTTTGAGATGGAGTCTTACTCTGTCGCCCAGGCTGGAGTGCAGGTGGCGTGATCTTGACTCACTGCAAGCTCCGCCTCCCGGGCCCACACCATTCTCCTGCCTCAGCCTCCTGAGTAGCTGGGACCACAGGCGCCCGCCACCACACCCGGCTAATTTTTTGTATTTTTAGTAGAGACGGGGTTTCACCATATTAGCCAGGATGGTCTCGATCTCCTGACCTCGTGATCCGCCCGCCTCGGCCTCCCAAAGTGCTGGGATTACAGGCGTAAGCCACTGCGCCCGGCCTCCATGCATAGATTTTAACTGAGCTCCTTGAACTTGCCTTTCAGCGCATGGCTCTAGTAAACTGCAATACCTCTGTTCTGCTCCTGACCCTGCAGAAGCCTTCCCTCTGCTGGTCTTGGGAGACTGTGGCCTGCGCACGTGCAGCCCAGCCCTCAGCCATGGACTAAGGCTCATCACATAGATTCAGGGGTCACCTCTCTGCCGTTCTCTCCTGTTGGGGTCCTGCTCTGTGGATTCCAGCCTCTTGAGATGCTCTGATGCTGATCTCTGCCTCCACAACTCAGCAGATGTCTTGCTTAGCGTGGGCTCTGCCCCTTGTGCCATGTGAAGATGTGGTTCTAGGCAGAGAATGGGAATAAGAGGCACAACTCAGAATTTCTCCCTCTCAGGGTCTGCGGTTCCCTCTACTTGTTGACCCAGGTTGCATCATTCAGTCCTGTTTTGTGCTTGTTCTGGTGGGGACACAAGTGCAGTTCCAGGTTAAAATAGAATAGTTTCCCCACATATTAGGTCTTTTCACACTATTGCCTGATGTCTAGGCATTATCAGATGTATTATAGGGTGTCCTGGAGATTTTTATGATGTACTCTAAATTATATTTTGATATTGATCATAACTAGAAAATCATGTAAGGGTATTCTAGATCATGCTAATGAATGGCTAATTTACAACATAGCACTATTATATTAAGGTACACACTGCATGTATATCTGTGTTTAAATTTGTGTTGACATCGGTAGAACTTGCCTTACACTTGCTAAATGAACAAATCTCAGGGATGGACTCATGTAGATGATGTAGTTGGGTCAAGTAAAGGCCAAATGGCCTTATAGTTGCCATATGGAGGTTTTATAATGGACTGATTAGTGAAACGTTGAGGGAGAATTGAGTTTCTATGTGCTACAATGGTGCTGGAGTCTGACTGTCTGTGTTTCCCCAGAGTTCTACTGTTGAAGCCCTATCTCCCAAGGTGACGGTATGAGAAGGTGGGGCTTTGGGGGAAGCCATTAGGTTATGAAGATGGAGCCCTCATTAATGGGATTAGTGCCCTTATAAAGTAGGCCCAAGGGAGCTAATTCACCCCTTCTACTGGGTGAGGACACAGCAAGAAGCGTGCTGTCTATGAACCAGAATGCTGACCCTCGCCAAACATTAAATCTGCTGGCATACTGATCTTGGGCTTCTCAGCCTTCAGAAAAGTTTGCAGGAAATAAGTTTATGTTGTTTATAAACCACCCATTCTGGGCAAGGATACAAGGTAATATAAATTATGTCAAACTGAAAAGAACTTGCACCCCAATTGTTTGTACACTGGGACGTCATGATTTATGTTCAGAAAGCAGTATTATCAATCCCATTAAATATGTGTAGATAATTTGAGTTTTATTTTCTCAACTTTAGTATTGTTTTCATTTAATTTGCAAATTTGGTTTTGGTTTAGAGTAATATCAGAACTATTAATGGAAGCATAAGCAATTTATTTATACCTTATGTTTTATGTGTGCGTGTTTAAGGAACATTATAACAAAAATAATTAAAGTCAACACTTAGAGGTCCATATAAGTGTGTTTTTGTTATTGTTTGGTTTTGACTTTTGTAGAGATGAATACATGACCCAGATTTGAGCAGTGCTACATGGTACCATGTTATGGAGTTCATTTTTGTTTTCTACCCTAGTCTGCAATCAAGGTGTCTTTCATTTATGTTTGTGCCAAAATCTACATGAGATGAATGTGGGAAGGGCATTGCACTGAAGTTAATCCTGGATTTCAGACCAGATGTACTGCCATAGAATTGATCTCTCAGGCCTGTATCTCCCTGAACATGCAAGAGGAACACCACCATTCCCTTCCCATCCCGTTGTCTCCAGTTATATACATTCTGCCAGAAATATTTGTCAACTGTAAAACTCTGTGAAAATACTTGAGGCACCTTCTTAGCAGTGCATTGTGATAACAGCAATAAATTATTTCTTAGAAGGCTTTCAGTGATGTTTCAATCCATATCGAGTATTTAACCTTTTAAAGTATGATTTAACCTGCACCCCGATAGTCCTTAATTACCTGTATATCTATACATTTAAGACAATACTTTATTCATAATTTTCTTATAGATGAAAACATCATTATGTATTTTTTGATCCAAAATAACAGATACTGGCTATTATTTTGTGTAAACAGAACAAAAGTTTACAAAAATCACCAAAAAGAGATGCTGATGGGAAAAAGCAGTTTAAAACATAAAGAAGATTCAGAGATTAAAAAGAAAGAGATTCAGAGAGGATTAATGCAGGTGCAGGAAAGATACAGAACATTACCAAGCAGATAAAAGTTAATAACACAGATTTGTACAGATTAAAGCTGACGTTATTTATTGGACAGCTGTCTTCAACCAAATGCCCAGGACACATAAGTTCATAAGCACTAATGATGTCATTGATTACTTTCTGTGTTCAAGCTCCTAAGAGCAACTGTGCTTTTCTGGTGATTTGGCGTGAGGTCCTTGGCCAGCATTGATATATCACCCCAGTCATTCAGAAGTGAGTGGTAACAATTTTTTTCAGAAATATAAAGTACCCCAAGATTCCAGATTTCTAATGCCAAATTCTTGGTTTATTCATTACTTTTATATCCACATATACAATAATTTAAAAACACTTTTAATTTTATAACAACATTGATGAATTTTTACTGAAAAAACAAGATACAGTCAGCCTTCCATCTCCGCAGGTTCCATACCTATCCATGAATTCAAGCAATTGCAAATTGAAAACACTCCAAAATTACACCAATAGAAAGTAGCAATACAGCAATAAAAATAATACAAATTAAAAGACCAGTACAGTATAACCCCTATTTACATTATATTAAGTATTATAAGTAATCTAGAGATAATTTAAAATGTACAGGAAGATGTGCATTGCTTATATGCAAATACTACACAGTTTTATATCAGAGACTTGAGCATCCATGAATTTTGGTATCCTTCCGTGTCCTGGAATCAATCCCCCATGGATACTGAGGGATGTCTGTACCCAGTTCGAACATCACTCTGAATGTATATAAGCATATATGGAGTGTTTCCATGTGTCAGGCAATGTGCTGCCTATTGGGAATCTATTGACAAATAAACTATGAGTTCTATCTTAAGAACACAGGGCACAATGGATGGCAGCAAATATCTAAGAAAATGGTTAGAATATTATATGTTAAATTTAATACTAGAAGAACCATTTAAACAGCACAATGAAAAACAGAGATTAAATGTATTTGGGGCAAGTAGAGAAGGATTCACTGAAGAGAAAATTTCTGAGCTGGGTTTTGAAGTATGAATGGAAGTTTTCTGTGCAGATAAGCAGAAATCATTTGAGCAGAGAGAACAGCATATGCAAAAGCAAAGAGGCATGAAGTCACATTGCACTTTCAAAAAACGAGGGGCATTATAAAACTCCTAAAGTTTTTAAGAAAGGGATAGTGACACACAAGAGAATAACGGCAGACGCCAGATCCTGTTAAGGAGCCTAGGTGTTATTCTAGGGTCATGAGTCATGATAGAAGAGAAGTTGTGCTGGGGGTGGGCTGAGGGAGGGGCAGTGTGGAGTCCTGCTTTCAGGGAAAAGGAGCAAGAAGAGGAAGGTCTGCTAAGAGGACTGTAGCACCTACTAGGTGCATATTCGTACCTCAACAAAGAAGAGGAAGAAAGGGAAGATCATAGCTAGAACAGGGAACAGAGAGAGGCTTACTGGGTGTTTGTTTTATTTAAAAAATGGGAGAAACTTGAGCTTTGGGAAGGGAAGCAGAAGGGGGAAATTGGGAAACCTTTCAGTTGTGGCAACAAAGCAGATAAGTGAATGCATTCCTGCCCCAGACACATGCATGGCTTCACACCCAGGGAAGTGTGAGCATCAGTGCAGAGATGCAGTGGTGGGCCTGGGACTGAGAAAGAGGGCAGCAGGCAGGGTCTGCCTGCAGAGGGAATGGTGGCCTCTCTTAGCAGCACTCTCCCCTTTGACCTTAGAGGTAGCGCCAGAAAAGAAGTCTTGTCTTTAGTGGAGGCCAAAATAAAAAGTAGGTTTGCACAAATGTGTGTAGGGTGTGCATCCCCTTTCTTATTTTTAACTTACTTAATAAATAAATTGAGCACTATTTTTAAAATGGTGAGATTTGAAACCATTAAAATTACAAGAAAAAAAATATATCCACTGAAATTTAGACCCACTGAAAAATATACCCAAGAAACTTCAATATTCTTGAGAGACAGGGTTGAAGAAATTATGAGAATGCAGCAGAATACTAAAAACAAAATGCAAGAGATTACCAATCAAAAGCAAAGCAAAACAAAGCAAGGCAGAATAGGTCTCAACCAACTGTATGGCTATTAAAAAACATACATAACTAATTCGTGGATCCAAAACTCAATGGGAATTGTGAAGTATGAAAAACTAAACAACAAAATGCACAACATACATAAAATCTTTTTAGATGCAGCCAAATTTCCTTTGAAGGAAATAAATTGTCTTGAGTGTATATTTTCAAAAAGAAAAAAGATTAAAAATGAATGACTTCACCATTCAATTAAAGAAGTTAGAAAGAAATAAAACACCATAAATTTTAAAAAGATGAAGGAAGAAAATAATAAAGAAAAATCAGAAAATATTTTTTAAAACTCAAGAAATACTAAATAGCATCGATAAATCCAAAAGCTAGTTCTATAAAAGAATTAATTTAAGTAGACATGCCTCTGGACAGAAAATAAATGGAAGGAACTACATAAACTTATAAAAATATATATAATTTATATGTAATATATATACATTTCATATATATGTATGTATAAAACATATATATTTATATAAACTTAAGTATAAAATTCTAAGTAAAATATTTACCAACTTTAGTTGGTAATTTAATAATAGTGCCAATAATATGCTATGGTGCCAATAATATGAATAATATGATATGAACAGCTTGGCTGTATTCCCAGAACTGCTGTATAACCACACAAGCCTTGAAAGGCCGTTCCCACTGATCTGTATGACCAGAAAATGCTGATGGGAAACCAAAGCTTTGAGGTCATCCCACAGCTGGCTACTTGACTCTGTCTCACTCATTTCCAAAATTTCCCTGCTGAGAAAACGTAGGAAAAACAAATAGATTTCATGATTTCCTTTGGGAATCATTTGACAAAGGGAGAACATATATTTTTGGACAACTTATTGGAGACTCCTGACAGGTCATCTGGCTAGAGGGGAAAGTGGGAGCTGAGGCTCCGAGTTCAAGAAGAGTTTTGTGGGTTTTCTTTTTGACAGGTCTGGAGTGCAGTGTGATCATAGCTCAGCTCACTGTGGCCTCAAACTCCTGTGATTGAGTGATCCTCCCACCTCAGCAACCCAAGTAGCTGGGACTACAGGCTCACACCACCATGCCTGGTTAATGAAAAAAAAAAAATTCTTTGCAGAGATTGAGTTTTGCTATGTTTCTAGGGCTGATCTTGAACTCCTGGACTCAAGTGATCCTCCTGCCTCAGCCTCTTGAGTAGCTGGAATTAGAGGTGTGAGCCACGGTGCCTAGCCTCAAGAAGAGTGTTTAATGCAGCTTCTCATATGGCATTTTTGGAGACCTATAAAATCCTATGAGTAGACTGCTGTGGTGTAAGAAAAAAAGCCAGTGTTGACATTGCTGGAATTTACAACAATCCTGTGTCTCATTTGGTTGGCAATTAGGACTACTGAAGTTACTGAGTTGGTAGAGAATCAGCATCAAACACAGGTTTCTTCTTTACATGAGTGTCTAAAAAAATGCTGCATAGGCTCAATAAAAGTCAACATTCACTCGTGTTAAAACTACCACAACAATAAAACCTTAGCAGATAGCAATCCCCAGGGAACGTTTTCAACTTGATAAAGGATATCTACCAAAAATCAGCAGTAAACAATGAGAAAAGGAAATAACAATTAAAAGAATATACATCAGAGTAGAATAGGATTGTCTGTATTCACAGATAATATGATAATCTACATAGAAAGTCCAAAAGAATTTTATGCAAACAGGTAAGAAGGTTTCAAAATCATTCTGGATTTAAGATTCATATTTAAAGATAAACTACATTCTTATATGCCAGCAACTACTAATTAAAAATATAATAAGTCAAAAGAAAAAGCATAAGGTTATAGGAATAAGTTCTATAAAAGATGTGAAGAAAAATGAAACTATTTAAAAAACAGAATTGTGAGGGAAAAAATGGTGGATAGGAGACAGGACTAACTTGCAGCTCCCACTTGGATGGACAGAGAAGCATGTGGAAACCCACATCATGAACTTTCACTCCAAGAACTACTGTAGGAACATATCAGGAAAGCCAGGAGAATCCACAGACCCTCTGAAGGAGGTAGATTGCTGCTGCAGGCTCCATGGGACCACTGAGGAACTGTGTGAGTCTGCTTGCTTTCTCAGCTGGAGGCTGGTAGCCTAGGGCAAGTGCTCAGCCCTAGTCACCAGCTGCCTGGAAATAAACTCAGTCCTGTTGAGAGGGGCACAGTGGGAGTGAGACTGGCCTTTCAGGCTGAGGGCTGCATGAGAGATGGGTGAGGACTGTGGCCGCTGGCTTTCTCCCACTTCCCTGGTGACCTATGTGACACAGCATAGACATCCATAACTCCCCTGGGAACATAACTTAGTTGGCCTGGGGACCACAGCCCCATCTCCCACAACAACTGTAGCAAGCCCCACCTAAGGAGAGTCTGAGCTCAGATATGCCTAACTCTGCCCCCACCTAATGGTCTTTCTCAACCCACCCTGGTAGCTGAAGTCAAAGGACATAACCTCATGGGAGCTCTAGGGCCCCACCCACTGCCTGATCCTCCCTATACAGCTGATACACTCTTGAAAGTGCCACCTCCTGACTGGAGGCCAATCAACACAAAACCATTGCACTTAACAAAAATACAACCAAGGACCCTCACAGAGTCCAATTCACTCGCCTGCTACCTCCACTGGAGTAGGTGCTGGTATCTATGACTGAGAGACCTGAAGATGGATCACATCACAGAACTCTTGGCAGACACTCCTCAGTACCAGCCTGCAGCCCAGTGGCTAGATCTAGATGAGAAATAGCAATCACTACAGTTCAGCTCTCAGGAAGCCCCATTCCCACAGGGGAAAGGGGAAAGCACTACATCAAGAGAGCACCCTGGGGGAAAAAAGAATCCGAATAGCAGCCTGTGAGTCCTAAACCTTCCCACTGATACAGTCTACCCAAATGAGAAGGAACCAGAAAAGCGATTCTGGTAATATGACAAAACAAGTTTCTGTAATACTCCCAAAAGATCACACTAGCTCACCAGCAATGAACCCAAACCAAGACAAAATTGTTGTATTGCCCAAAAACGAATTCAGAAGGTTGATTATTAAGCTAATCCAGGAGGCACCAGAGAAAGGTGAAGTCCAACTTAAAGAAATGTTTTTTAAAACTGATACAGGATATGAATGAAAAATCTCCAGTGAAATAGAGAGCACAAATAAAAAACAATCACAACTTCTGGAAATCAAGGACACACCTAGAGAAATACAAGGTGCATTGGAAAGTCTCAGCAATAGAATCAAACAAGCAGAAGAAAGAAATTCAGAGCTTGAAGACAAGGCTTTTGGAACAAAGCCTCCGAGAAGACTGGGATTATGTTAAACAGTCAAACCTAAGAAAAATCGCTATTCCCAAGGAATAAGAGAACTCTAAAAGTTTAGAAAACATATTTGATGGAATAATCAAGGAAAACTTCTATGGTCTTGTTAGAGATCTAGGCATTCAAATACAAGAAACTCAGAGAACACCTGGGAAATTCTTTTTTTTTTTTAAATATTAACAGAATATGAAAAGTTTATTAGTATTATTTCAAATTTCACATTTCAACTAACTTTTTTTTATTATTATACTTTAAGTTCTAGGGTATATGTGCACAATGTGCAGGTTTGCTACATATGTGTACATGTGCCTTGTTGGTGTGCTGCACCCATTAACTGGTCATTTACATTAGGTATATCTCCTAATGCTATCCCTCCCCACTGCCCCAACCCCATGACAGGCTCTGGTGTGTGATGATCCCCACCCTGTGTCCGAGTGATCTCATTGTTCAACTCCCACTTATGAGTGAGAACATATGGTGTTTGGTTTTCTGTCCTTTTGATAGTTTGCTGAGAATAATGGTTTCCAGCTTCATCCATGACCCTAAAAAGGACATGAACTCATCCTTTTTTATGGCTGCATAGTGTTCCAAGGTGTATATGTGCCACGTTTTCTTAATCCAGTCTATCACTGATGGACATTTGGGTTGGTTCCAAGTCTTTGCTGTTGTGAATAGTACTGCAATAAACATACATGTGCATGTGTCTTTATAGCAGCATGATTGATAATCCTTTGGGTATATACCCAGTAATGGAATGGCTGGGTCAAATGGTAGTTCTAGTTCTAGATCTTTGAGGAATCGCCACACTATCTTCCACAATGGTTGAACTAGTTTACAGTTCCACCAACAGTGTAAAAGTGTTTACCTGGGAAATTCTTTGCAAAAAGACCATCACCTAGGTACAGAGTCATCAGGTTATCTAAAGCCAAGACAAAGGAAAGAATCTCAAGAGCTGTGAGGCAAAAGCATCAGGTAACATATAAAGGAAAACTGATCAGATTAACAGCATATTTTTCAACAGAAACCCTACAAGCCAGAAGAGATTGGAGTCCTATCTTTAGGCTCCTTAAATAAAATGATTATCAGCCAATAATTTTGTATCCAGTGAAACCTAAGCTTCATAAATGAAGGAAAGATGCAATCTTTCTTAGGCAATCAAATGCTGAGAAAATTTACCACTACCAAGCCAGCACTACAAGAACTGCTAAAAGGAGCTCTAAATCTTGCAACAAACCATAGAAATACACCAAAATGAATGTTCTTAAAGCATAACTCTCACAGGAACTATGTAACAATAACACAGTGAAAAAAACCCAAGGTATTCGGCAACAAATAGCATGGAATAGAATAGTACCACTTATCTCAATACTAACATTGAATGTAAATGACCTAAATGTTCCACTTAGAAGATACAGTATGGCAGAATGGATAAGAATTCACCAACCAAGCATGTGCTGTCTTCAAGACTCACCTGACACATAATGACTCACATAAGCTTAAGGTAAAGGGGTGGAAAAAGATATTCCATGCAAATGGACACCAAAAATGAGAAGAAGTAGCTATTCTTATATCAGAGAAAACAAACTTTAAAGCAACAGCAGTTAAAAAAACAAAGAGAGACATTATATAATGATAAAAGGACTAGTCCAAAAGGAAAATATCACAATCCTAAATACATATGCACCTAACACTGGAGCTCCTAAATTTATAAAATAATTACTAGTAGACCTAAGAAATGAGATAGATGGCAGCATAATAATAGTGGGGAATTTGAATACTCCACTGACAGCACCAGACAGGTGGTCAAGATAGAAAGTCAACAAAGAAACAAGGGACTTAAACTCTATTCTAGAACAAATGGACTTAACAGATATATACAGAACATTCTACCCAACAACTACAGAATATACATTCTATTCATCAGCACGTGAAACATTCTCCAAGATAGACCATATAACAGGCCACAAAACAAGTCTCAACAAATTTAAGAAAATCAGAAGTATAGCAAGTACTCTCTCAGACCACAGTGGAATAAAACTGCAAACCAACTCCAAAAGGAACCCTCAAAACCATGCAAACACATGGAAATTTAATAACCTGCTCCTGAACGATCTTAGGGTCAAAAATGAAATCAAGATTGAAATTTAAAAATTCTTTTAACTAAGTGACAATAGTGACACAACCTATCAAAACCCCTGGGATACAGCAAAAGTGGTGCTAAGAGGAAAGTTCATAGCATTAAATGACTACATCAAAAAGTCTAAAAGAGCACAAAATAGACAATCTAAGGTCACTCCTCAAGGAATTAGAGAAACAAGAACAAACCAAATCCAAACCAGCAGAAGAAAAGAAATAGCAAAGATCAGAGCAGAGCTAAATGAAATTGAAACAAACAAACAAACAAACAAAAAATACAAAAGGTAAATGAAACAAAAAGCTGGTTATTTGAAAAGATGCATTAAATTGATAGGCCATTAGCAAGATTAACTAAGAAAAAAAGAGAGAAGGTCCAAATAAGCTCAATTAGAAAGAAAATGGGAGATATTACAACCCATACAATAGAAATACAAAATATCATTCAAGGCTGCTATGAACACCTTTACATGCATAAACTAGAAAAGCTAGAAGAGATGGATAAATTCCTGGAAATATACAACCCTTCTAGATTAAAGTGGGAAGATACTGAAACTCTGAACAGACCAGTAACAAGCAGTGAAATTGAAATGGTAATTTAAAAATTGCCAACAACAACAAAAAGTCAGGGACCAGAAGGATTCACAGCTGAATTCTATCAGACGTTCAAAGAAGAATTGGTACCAATCCTATTGACACTATTCCAAAAGATAGGGAAAGAGGGAATCCTCCCTAAATTGTGCTATGAAGCCAGTATCACCCTAATACCAAAACTGGAAAAGGCCATAACAAAAATAGAAAACTACAGACCGATATCTCTGATGAACATAGATACAAAAATCCTCAACAAAATACTAGCTGAGTCCAATAGCATATCAAAAAGATGATCCTTCGTGATCAAGTGGGTTTCATGCCAGGGATGCAGGGGTGGTTTAACATGCACAATTTAATAAATGTAATATACCACATAAACAGAATTAAAAACAAAAATCACGTGATCATCTCAATAGACGCAGAAAAAGCATTTGACAAAATCCAGCATCCCTTTATGATTAAAACCCCTAGCAAAATTAGCATAGAAGAGACATACCTTAATGTAATAAAAGCCATCTATGACAAACCCACAACCAACCGTATACGGAATGGGGAAAAGTTGAAAGCATTCCCCCTGGGAACTGGAGCAAGACAAGGATGCCCACTTTTACCCCTTCTATTCAGTATAGTACTGGAAGTCTTACCCAGAGCAATCAGACAAAAGAAAGATATAAATGACATCTAAATCAGTAAAGAGGAAGTCAAACTGTCGCTACTTGTTGATAACATGATCGTATATCTAGAAAACGCTAAAGACTCATCCAAAAATTTCCTAGAACTGGTAAATGAATTCAGCAAAGTTTCAGGATACAAAATTAATGCACACAAATCAGTAGCCCAACAGCATCAACAAATACATCAACAGTGACCAAGCTAAGAATAAAATCAAGAGCTCAATCCCTTTTACAATAGGTGCAAAACAAACAAACAAACAAACAAACAAACAAACAAGCAAAAAACAACGACAGCACTTAGGAATATACCCAACCAAGGAGGTGAAACACCTCTACGAGGAAAACTACAAAACACTGCTGAAAGAAGTAATAGATGACACAAACAGATGGAAACACATTTTATGTTCATGGATAGGTAGAATCAATATTGTGAAAATGACCATACTGCCAAAACAATCTACAAATTCAATGCAATTCACATCAAAATAACATAATCATTCTTTACAGAACTAGAAAAAAAATTCCTAAAATTCATATGGAACCAAAAAAAAAAAAAAAAGCCTGCATAGCCAAAGACTAAGCCAAAAGAACAAATCTGGAGGCATTACATTACCCTACTTCAAACTACAGTATAACACAAGGCCACAGTCACCAAAACAGCATGGTATTGGTATAAAAATAGGCACATAGACCAATGGAACAGAATAGACAACCCAGAAGTAAAGCTAAATACTTACAGTCAACTGATCTTCAGTAAAGCAAACAAAAACAAAAAGTTGGGAAAGGACACCCTATTCCACAAGTGGTGCTGGGATAATTGGCTAACCACATGCAGAAGAATGAAACTGGATCCTCTTCTCTCACCCTATATAAAAATCAACTCAAGATGGATCAAAGACTTAAATCTAAGACCTGAAACCATAAAAATTCTAGAATACAACATTGGAAAAACCCTTCTAGACTTTGGCCTAGGCAAAGACTTCATGACCAAGAACCCAAAGCAAATGCAACAAAAACAAAGATAAATAGATAGGACTTAATTAAACTAAAAAACTTTTGCATAGCAAAAGAAATAATCAGCAGAGAAAGCAGACAACTCACAGAGTGGGAGAAAATCTTCGCAATGTCAACATCTGACAATGGACTAATATCCAGAATCTACAAGGAACTCAAAGAAATCAGCAAGAAAATAACAAAAAATTCCATCAAAATGTGGGCTAAGGACACGAATAGACAATTTTCAAAAGAAGATATACAAATGACCAAGAAACATATGAAAACACACTAAACATCACTAATGATCAGGGAAATGCAAATCAAAATTACAATGCAATACCGCCTCACTCCTGCAAAAATGACCATAATTAAAAATTTTAAAAAAACTGTAGATGTTGACATGGATGTGGTGAAAAGGAAACACTTCCACACTGCTGGTGGGAATGTAAACTAGTACAACCACTAAGAAAAACAGTGTGGAGATTCCTTAAATAACTAAAAGTAGAATTATCATTTGATCCAGCAATCCCACTCCTGGGTATCTGCCCAGAGGAAAATAAGTCATTATACAAAAGATACTTGCACACACATGTTTATAGCAGCTCAATTTGCAACTGCAAAAATATGGAACCATTCCAAATGCCCAGTCAATCAAAGAGTGGATAAAGAAAATGTTATATATATACACATACACACACACATCTATATACACATATACACACACACATACCATGGAATATTACTCAGCTGTAAAAAGAAACTAATGGCATTTGCAGGAAATCTGGGTGGAATTGGAGACCATTATTATCAGTGAAGTAACTGAGAAATGGAAAACCAAACATTGTATGTTTTCACTCACAAGTGGGAGCTAAGCTATAAGGACACAAAGCCACAAGAAGGATACAATAGACTTTGGGGACTCAGAAGAAATGCTGGGAATGAGGTGAGGTTTAAAAGCTACACATTGGGCACAATGTACACTGCTCTGGTGATGGGTGCCACCAAAATCTCGAACATCACCACTAAAGAACTTATTCATGTAACCAAACACTACTTGTTCCCCAAAAATCTATTGAAATAGTTAAAAAAAATAAAAGTATAGATCAATAAACTTTATGAATAGAAACAAATACAAAATTATGCTTAAATATGTAGAGAGTAACACTGTTTCACAGATGAGATAACTTAATACTCATATTAATTTCAGAATAGCTATGATTTTAATAAAACACCAAGAAGACTATCCATCTATCTTTCTCTCTCTTTCTCCCTCCTTTCTTCTGATTTCTCCCTCCCTCCCTTCCTTCTTTCTTTTTGTTTTACTTTCTTTTCTCTTTGTAGAACTTGGCCAGTTGATTCTAGAATTTTTGCAAAGTAATCAAAGACCAAAGAATAGCTAAGACAATATTGGAGAATATCTGAGAACAACCCTCCCAGACAGCAACATGCATTTTAAAGCTTAGTAGTTAAGGCCCATGGTATATAGACTCAGGTTTAACAAAAAAGAATGAGGCAAAAGAAAGGGCTGAACATAAACCCAGGAATGTGACAGAAGTGGCATCATAAATCAGCGGTTGTGGATTAATTTTCAACAAGTGGGACTTGATTATCAATACTTCGAAAAAGATAAAATCTGATCACTACCTAACACCTGTCAAATTCAACAAGTGGATGTCCATTAGCCTATGGTTGTCACCTTATTTATACTATGAGTTTCTCTATAACAAACTTAGTGCCTAAAAATGTATAAGTTATAATTGAACTTAGTGCCTAAAAACATAAAAGCCTAATTTAAGAAAATACTTTTTGTAACAAATAACTGGGTTTCTGCTAATCACAAACAGCCAACCTTCAATCAATCACAGGTAGCAAACTCATCACACTGTGCCCAAATAACGTAAATGCCTAGCTGTGGCCAATCAGGTGATTTCTCTGTTTTGTTTCTGAGCTTTTATAAGCTCTCCACTCACACCTCTGGGAAGAATTATCTTAACTTCTTCTGGTTCTGAGTGCTGTTCAATTCATGAATCATTCTTTTCTCAAATAAACTCTGTTAAATTTCATTTCTCTAAAGCTTTTCTTTTAACAACCTATATACCAAAATCACACTTCTGTGAAATACTAAAATGTGAAAAATAAAAATTCAGAACTATTAGAAGAAAATATAATAGAATATTTATACTTATTGTAAGGAGAGATAACTTAATCAAGACACAAAAATTTTAATGAATAGACATATTAAAATAAAATCTTCTGTATAATAAAATAGAACATACTTGAATTGAAAACATAAACCCCTGAGAAAAGATACTTGCAATTTATATAGATGAAATATTACTCTGCAGGTTAAACTTACACAATTCATACAGCAAATAAGATATTAGTATCCTCATAGGAAAAAATGAAAACCCTGATGGGCAAATGGTTCACAGAAGAGGAAAACCAAGTTCAAGCACTGAGGAGGTATTTTTCAGTCTTGATACTGGACTGATAGAACAGGTAAGACCCTAGGACAAATAAGAAAGGAAAATGAGGACTGATGGAAGACAAATATTGAAGTTACTGGCATTGTGACGTAGATTAGTTAGGGAATGAAACTGAAACCAGCACAACTGATTAAGACTAATTGAAAAGAATTAAAGAGATAAATACTGTGAATAAGTGGGTGTAGAGGTAGTGAGGAAATGAGCAGCCAGCTCTGTTTGGCCCATAATGAGAGAACGAATTCTTATCGCTTAAGATTTCAGAGGTTTGAGATCCTTTACTGATGACCAAGCCCAGACAGAGTTTGTCCATAAAGGCAGTAAGTGAAGATGAGTGAAGGTCATTGGGCAAGAGAAGATCAAGAGGTTGTGGATGGGTCCACAGAACACTGGAATTGCTGGAATGAGAGACAGATTTGGCATAAAGACAGTAGTGCTTAAAAATTCACCATTTTATTTAACCCCAGTTTAATTTCCATTATAAACTAGTAATGGAAAAATAAGAATGTAAAATCTTTGTCTTTGACAGTTCAAAATCATCCTGTGTATTGACCACTAAGTTAATCTAATTAGAAAACTGAGTTATTCTACTTCCCTTACAAAAAATAATGTAAAAATATCAGTCTCTTTATTTGGAGGAGATAGAACATTGGTAATAATCCAGCAACTCTCACCCTAAGATTAGTGGATCTTCATACATTTTCTCTTTATCCTCTATAAAGTGCTTGATTACTAATTGATCATCTATAATTCTGAAGAAAAATATCTCCAGGAAAAACATTACTTTTCTTCCTTCCTCATATATCCTGCTCATGATAAGATTAAGTGGTTACCCAAGTTTTGGTTTCCTTCGGTACACTTTGCATGCTGTTCTCAACTCCCGAGACTTAAAAATCAATTCTAAATCATTCTCTGTGGCCCTATGAGTTCATGCTGGCTGCATACTGAGTATTTAGAGACTGTAATAATTGATGGAGCTTCTAGTTTTCCTTTAAGATACACTACCTGTCTTCCTCCACAAGCTCTCATGTGTCATCTTACTTAGTTATGTATGTTCCAACAGCTGACAAGCAATGATATGCTTAGTGGAACTTTAAACAGAGCATGGATGCTTTTGAAAACACTGTATATCATTGACAGCAGCTGTGCTTAAAATTACTCAGTACCTCTTACAGCAGTGGCATTCAGAGGACCTGGCTGAGACTCGGGTACCTGAATTCCCATCCTGGCTGGTCCACTCACCAGCTCTGCACCCAGGGGCAACTCAGACTCCCTGCCCTTCAGTTTCTCCATCTATTAGAGGTTCCTAAAACCTTCAAAAATAAGAGGGTTATTTGAATTGTGTCAGTGTTATATTTTTAAGAAGTTAAAGGAAATCAATACAAGTCAGATGCATGCAAAAATATTCACAAGCTGCCAAAAAGGGGAGTAAAAGACGCATTTGAAATCAATTGGTGCACTAAATGTTACATTGTTCATTCAGCATTCCCGGGGTGCTTGTTTTAATCACAGGTGGATGCTTTCAGAGTTGGAATAGTGCAGCCAGTCAGGCTGCAGTAGTCCACATTGCATCCTGGATTTTAAAAAAGGCACAGTGTTTTAAAACAAAATAAACTGCAGCAGCTGGGCACAGTGGCTCATGCCTGTAATCCCAGCACTTTGGGAGGCTGAGGTGGGCGGATCCCCTGAGGTCAGGAGTTTGAGACCAGTCTGGCCAACATAGTGAAACCCCATCTCTACTAAAATAAAAAAATTAGCCGGGTGTGGTGGTGGGCCCTTGCTTCTTGGGAGGCTGAGGCGGGAATTGCTTAACCTGGAGTGGTGCATGAGCTGAGATCACTCACTGCACCTGGGGACAAGTGAGAATTGTAATAAATAGCCGGCCGTGGCTCAAGCCTATCCCAGTTGGAGGTTGCAGTGACCGCTGGAGATCCCTCCACCGCACTCCAGCCCCCTGAGGCCGTGAACCCGGAGATGTGAGAGATTTGCAATGTTAAAAATAAATAAATAAATAATAAATAAATAAATAAATAATAATTAACTGCAGGCCTACCACACCACTTTGTGATAGGTTAAACACATCAGGGACATTTAATGAGGAGCTACTATTTTAACTTCTTGTATTATTCCCAATTAATTCTGTATTGATCTTCAGCAACAAGCAGAATTTAATTATCTCTCTAAAATAGTGAAGTAAAAACAACGTATTAAAATAGAACTGCATTCATGTCTATGATTTCCAATGTGTCTAATCCTTATTATTATTGTCATTTTATTTGTTTATTTATTTGAGACAGAGTTTCCCTCTTGTTGCCCAGGCTGGCATGCAATGGCACGATCTTGGCTCACTGCAACCTCCACCTCCCGGGTTCAAGAGAGTCTCTTGCCTCAGCCTCCAGAGTAGCTGGGATTACAGGTGCCTGCCACCACGCCCCGCTAATTTTTTAAAAATTTTTAGTAGAAATGGAGTTTCACCATGTTGGTCAGGCTGGTCTCAAACTCTTGACTTCAGGTGATCTGCCTCCCCTCAGTTTCCCAAAGTGCTGGATATTAACCGGCGTGAGCCACTGTGTGTGGCCTATTGTCATTTAAAATAAATCTTTGTCTTCCTTAGAGAAAGTAAGTAAAAGTTCTAGGCTTACTAGCAGGTTTTCATGTAGTATTATCAGGTTTATTACAATTAACCTGTTTCTCAAAGCAAGTATTTTCATAGGGGTAGGGGAATAGTAATTTCCAAAGAATTATATTGATTTCAAGGATCTTGTAAATTAGGAAGTTTGAGGTTACAGTCTTATTCTCAACATACTTCTTTATCAGAAGGCATCAGTGTTCACTGAAAAAAGAGAAATGAACATTCAAAGTGTTCACTCCTGAATGACAAACCAGGAAGGGAGAAATATGGTGGTAATGGCTGCAATTTTCAAACTGCTTGTTATACTTTCCAGAATTTCAGACTGGAGCCTGCCTACATTTTAAATCATGAGATACAAAAGACTGAAGCCCTGAAGAAAATATTATTTCCATGTATTAGTTTCTATTTCAATTTAACAGTAGCTCAGCGTGTTCAGATTGGTGTCCAAATATAAACGGGTAGTGTAATCTCAACACACGCTGCCACTTGAAAACACTTACTTTGTACAACATCAAGACGAGCACTCTGCCTCATCCTGACTGAATACTATAAAATATAAATCAAAATACTATTTGAACCTACTTCAGCAGTACTTAGAAAGAAATTCTAATTTATTTATCATCAAAATCCAATAGTGACTGGAACACTATAAGCAAGAAACATACTTGGTATCTCCCATACGTCTTAATACTACTTGGCACTCAAGAAATTTTTGTATAAATGAGTCTTCATTCACGGTTTTACGATGCATGTTAATACATCCCGTAAAACACCCAAAGGCGAGGAAAACAGGGGATATAGAATCTCATTCTTCCCGAGAATTACCTTACAATTTTCACCTATAAAAGCCAAATAAAACATTAGCTCGGAGGTTTTGTGGATGCGACATGTGAAATTCTCCCCTCCTCTGCTGTAACTCCGTATCTTCCATGGCATTCCTCTGCTTTAATTCTGGTCTGCACATTAGCTATCAACATAAGAAGGTGTTTACAAAAAGGATTGATTCAACAGTAAAAAGAACTTTGAGACATGATTTTATTAATGCACAGGCCCAGGAACGTGACACAGAAAAGCCTGTGGGTAGAGATCAGCAAGCAATGCTTCCATTGTCATCCAAGTGCTCCTTTCTAATTGTTCATTCATATCACAGGACATTAGTCAGTTTCTGTCTCTTGGGAGCGTGCTTTCTTGCCAATTAAACAATAAACCCTAAGCCTGTTTGTATACCTTGGTCACCCTGGGTACAGTGATATCCCACGTGAATAAAATGTATCACTATTTATCCAGACTGAAATATCGAGATGATCATGCTACTCCATTTTCAGAATCTAGCTTTCTCTTTCAGGTACTCACTGTGGCTCTTGACTTTAATAATATAGTCATTCTCCTAGGGATCACAAACAGTAAGGTGGATCATAAGCATTTTTTCAAAGAATGTGATTAATTTTGAAAAGTGTGCATTTATTTTTGCCAGCAATTTTTTTTTTTTTTTGACTTATCTAGTTCTTGGCATTTACCTCTAGGATTTTGGCAGACAATGTCATTTTCTATCCCGAGAAAGAGATGCTTCTTTTTCCTGACTGTGTGTATTTTGAAAATCAGACTTGATTATTTACAGTCTAATGTAAAGAATCACTCTCCCTGTTGGGATTTCCATGAGACAGGGTCAGTGATAGTAGCCATTGACCATCATTCAACTTTATGGTAACCACATCAAAGTTTTAGTAAGGCTGCATAAAATCTGCTTCTTACATGTTTTTATTTTCATATATTGTGTTTCTTTTGTATGGCTCTTTTCAAATGTGTCATGGTGCACATATTTGTGATATAATACTATTCTATATTAAAAATGGAAGGCTTTGAAGGTATGCTTTTACTTTTTAATTTTCCTATTTTAAGTGCGTAAATGGAGCGATATATCCAATGCAACGGTTCAGAATTGTGTGTGGCTTATCCAGAAAGGAGGGCGATTGTTCTCTCACAAAGCGTAGACCTCAAGTAGGGTGAACCAAGCCTCCATGAAGCCACTGGATCTCCACCTTCTCTCTAGTTCTTGGTTCTACCACCTTTAGGGTGAGAACCACAATCTTGCACTCTGAAGAAAGATGCTATTTCTCTGCCATCATCAGTTTCAAGCAGAAAGAAGGGAAAGAAAGGGAAAAGAGGAGAAAGTGGCTATGCCAGCTAGTCTGCTCCCATTCAGAAGCCTCCCCAGTAGCCCTCCTCCTCCAGTGGCTTGTGATTATATCTCTTCAGCCAGCACTGCTCCCACAAAAATCCTCAACTTGCAAAGGAGGTCAGGGAATGTAAATATTTACCTGCACATATTACCACCCCAAGCAAACTCAGGTGATATAGGAAAATAAAAGTAAGTAGGCAACAAGCAGTCAACTGATATATCTGGAAACACTAAATAAATTTAGAATGGACAATCAATAAAGTATATCAGTGGATGCAATCTTCATAAATCTTTTATCTTTTGCAATAAAGAAGATCTAAGTAAATGGAAAGTGATGATAAACATGCTGCAGCTATAAATTGTTTCGTGTTGATGAGAAGTGAAGTGTTGACTGGGAAAATGAGCCAACTGCCTGCAGTCATGTGCTCTTTTCCAGACCCTTGGCATTCCAATCAGCAATGCTGAGATGCACACCTTTGTTTTCTGCATGTGAGGTCGGGGCAACCCATTGAAATGTGGCACTGAATACTGCAGGTTATTTAGACCAAAATTATGGATTGATTACCCCTAGCATTTATAGTGACTAAAATCATAGAAATTCTTGATTATGCCCTTGCTTGTTTATACATGTAAACCTACTCACTTTTTGCCCAGCATCCCTTGTTCCCATAATATAATTATAAACTACTGATACACTGTTTCTTTGTCAAGCAAAATAAATGAGTAAATACATAAATAACTTCAGAATCATAAAAAATTTTTGCAGAAGAAATAAATGTCTTTAGGGACTTGCGACCAGCTGCTGATGCCCAGAAGTCTGGTTACTCAAGATGTTATCCAAGACTAAAAACACACAGACTTTCCCCTCAGCTCCCAGAAACTGAAACTCCCCCTCCCTTACTCCCTAGCCACATGAAAACTTCCTGCTTCATCACTTTATTAAAATGTATCAGAGAGGTCTTACTCTCACACCTTCTACCTCTGAGCAAATCAAATAAACCTTTCTCTGTCTCTAAGCACCATGTCTCAGTGTTTGACTTCAATCACACATCGAATACATAAACTTAAATTTGGGGTTCTATGACAATTTTAGAAAAATAAACTGCCGAGTTGGGGCAGAGTTTCTTTTTCATTTGTTTTTCTTCTTTGTTTTTGTAGCTTATTTAGCATGTTAATTATCATTAGAATGTTAAGGGTGTAATTTTTTGAAGAACTGTCATAATGTTTTCAGGAAATAAACATGTTCTCCTTTATATATTTCAACCAGATGATTGGTTCCTGGTGAAACTGTCATAAAGAAAGGCCAAACCTCTACCTTCTCTCACAGAAAGTCATATCAATCTAGTTATTTCAATCTCAATATTTATTTATTTATTTGACTTAACTAGGGAAAAAAGTGGCAGTTTCTCTTATAAAACCGAATTTCCAACTACAGCGTAAATTTACCTAATTGTCTAGGACTACCAAAAACTTTCAAGACACATAGATAAAGCCATAAAAATTTTATGTAATTTTTTCCCACATTTGTGTGCTTATTATTTACATAAGTTTGTTTAAACCCATTTCATCAAATAGTTTGTTATAAAAACTTCTTTTATATATTCCATCTTATAAAATGTTGATTATTTTCTATCTCCTAATGAAAATAAATTCATGATTATTTCATACAATGAAAATGAAAAACAAATTTCTATGTTGATTTGAAAGTGTGTGAGAGAATTCTTTTTCAGAATTGTTTTAGGGAAATGGAGCAAAAAAGAGTGAAGCAGCTGAACTGGATGATGCCAGAAAAGCTACTCATTCTCTCTGCCTCAGTTTCCTTATCTCTCGTGCTTTACTCATGGAGTGGAGTGAGAAGAAACTGTTTTCTAGGGTGCCTGGCAGAGAGACTGGCACTGGAAAGTACCTGGCGGCCATTAGCATCTTCATTTGTCTGAGCCTGCCCTTCCCAACGCTCCATAAATTGCCCTGTGTTCTTGGATCCACTCACACTTTATTCCCTACACTAATCTCTACTCCAACCCCGACCAGCTTCCAGATGCTTCGTTGATGTGCTGTGTTCACTGTTAATGCGACTCCCCATCTCGTCAACCACCATTCCTCTCCCCTCTATTTATCCAGAATGCATTCCTCTCTCAGGGTGCCTGCAAGACCCACTCCTGCCCAAGAGTTCCTCCCATGATCTTGTGCACTTGCCCATTTTACCTATTGCAGAACTCTCATAACACAACATCTTTACCACTTGTTTTGGTACTTAAATGCTGGCAGTGAGGTTTAAAGTGCCGCAGCAAATATACAATGCAATATGAAGGGGAAAAACCCTTTATGTAACAAAATTTCTCTACATTGCCTCCTATGAACAATATTTACATACGTAAATAATTATTATTTCAAATTTTAGGACTAAACAGACACCTGAAGTGATAAATGAGGGGAGCCCACGAATCCCTGTGCCATGTGGCAGTCCTGTGGTGAGTGACAGACTCTGTTGGAATGAGATGAGAATCTACTGCACAAAAAATAATTTGAAAAAGGACTCATACTTGATAGCTTTATTTTAAAAATATTAATTTAAATCGCATGTTAGGTTATTGAGAGAATTTGAAAGAGTTCACTGAAACAGATAAGAAAGCACAGTGTTAGATCGCTGCCCACGGTGGTGTGATTTGCCATTTTAACCCAGACAGATAAAAAAGTAACATAATCAAGAGAAGTAGAAGGAAACCTGTGGTCGGAACACTTGGAATGACTTCTCAGACATTTGGGTTTGTAGCAAAACCAGAATTATCTAAGAAAACTTATTTTGCAACATTCTGCCAAATCCCAAATGCCAGAGAATCTTGGCAGACTCCTTGATAATTCAGTCTAGCTCTCAAAATCATTTTCCAGAGACCAGGTTTTGTGATGCTACATGCAACAGTGTTAAAAGGAAGCAAAACTGCTCACATACCATCCTTTTTTAGAAAAATGCTAGCAACCAAATATGCTTTGAATTCCACTATGGGAAGATTCTTGTTCATAATGCCTTTCTATTCACTTTGGTTTTGTGTCATTTCATAGTTACAAGTTGAGGGTATGGTGCTATAATTAAAGTTTCTTTTCTATTACTTCGCCTATGTTGAAGAGGGGAATTATGCTACAGAAAATACTGTTAAGTATTGCATATTGATTTGTTACATTTAAATGAATACATGTAGCATATCATTAATAGATCAGCGCCTTTAAGGAATACCTTGCATTTCCTTCTTTTACAATATTTTAATTTTTATTGACAGTGAAATGAAATTAATCGCTCTAATCAATGTAATAGAAGATCTTCATGTAGCTGAATTTCATTGTTTCATAGGTAAGGGGTTAAAAATCTAAGGAATACAGGAATTTTTAAATTTTATGTTGGGACCAAATCTAAAAATATGATTCAGCAACTTTAGAGTCATGTGAGCTTGGGACTTCGAAAATAACTTATTTTCTAGCAATCTCACTAAAATGGCCTATTTTTTGACCAGTAGCAGTACTCATGTGAAATCATCCAATATACAACCTTCTTTGGGGTTATTTTCCAGATAAGGAACCCATTTCTTTCAGAGTAGCTAATTCCATTTTGAGGAACAGGACAGAACTCAAAGGCTCTTGGAATATCTTGCTATTGCAAGTAAGCAAAGACTTTTTAAAATGTCTAAGGTAATACTGAAAGGACAAAAAGCCAGCTGAAAGCTGCTGCACTTCTCGAAGACGTGCATATTGAGCACCAGTATTTTCTTAAGTGATTATCATCAATGGTAACAAGTTGAGTCTGTGTCTATGAAAAGCCAAAGACTCATAATGATACTCAAATAGAGAAGAGTTTAAAGTCTGTAACTGCAGGTTTTAATGCAATGGAAGGGAATATAACAGGACACTCATTTTAATGAACTTTAATTAGTCATTGACACATTTTGAGTGTTTGATTGTTTCTCTCAAGTATATATTGGTTTGTAAAGTACTGATATATATTTTTCTTTCCCTGCAAGTAGAAATGTCAAGACAGAAAACTTTGAGTCATCTGATTGGTTCTGGAGAAAGAAAAACTGCCTTAAGAATAAAAAAAACAAATGATATCCTGGTGGTCAACACCATAATAGGGTGGAAGGAGTCCCACAGTGAGTGGCAAACTGATAGATAAGCCACATGTCATACAAGACACTGTACACATAAATCACTGCACAGACTCATTCCCTCTGTCTCATCTCTTGAGAGAGAAAAACCTCAAGATTAAAAAAAAATCCCACTAATTATAACTAAATACTAATAAGACATACATCAATTTGCAATATTAGTGACCCATCGGGTCAATATAAGATATTGACGGGGCTATGAATTGTGAAACTTGAAAGTACATCATTTTTTGAGACAGAAAGTTAAGAAGGATATCCAGGAATTGAACTCAGCTCTGCACCAAGCAGACCTAATATACATCTACAGAACTCTCCAGCCCAAATCAACAGAATATACATTCTTCTCAGCACCACATCGCACTTATTCCAAAATTGTTCACATAGTTGGAAGTAAAGCACTCCTCAGCAAATGTAAAAGAACAGAAATTATCACAAACTGTCTCTCAGACCACAGTGCAATCAAACTAGAACTCAGAATTAAGAAACTCACTCAAAACCGCTCAACTACATGGAAGCTGAACAACCTGCTCCTGAATGACTACTGGGTACATAATGAAATGAAGGCAGAAATAAAGATGTTCTTTGAAACTAATGAGAACAAAGACACAACATACCAGAATCTCTGGAACACGTTTAAAGCAGTGTGTACAGGGAAATTTACAGCACTAAATGTCCACAAGAGAAAGCAGGAAAGATCTAAAATCAACACCCTAACATCAAAATTTAAAGAACTAGAGAAGCTAGAGCAAACACATTCGAAAGCTAGCAGAAGGCAAGAAATAACTAAGATCAGAGCAGACCTCAAGGAGATAGAGACACAAAAAACCCTTCAAAAAATCCTTGAATCCAGGAGCTGTTTTTTTGAAAAGATCAACAAAATGGATAAGATCGCTAGCAAGACTAATAAAGAAAAGAGAGAAGAATCAGAGAGACGCAATGAATAATGATAAAGGGGATATCACCACCGATTCCACAGAAATACAAACTACCATCAGAGAACACTATAAACACCTCTATGCAAATAAATTAGAAAATCTAGAAGAAATGGATAAATTCCTGGACACATACACCCTCCCAAGACTAAACCAGGACTAAGTTGAATCCCTGAATAGACCAAAAACAGGCTCTGAAATTGAGGCAATAATTAATAGCCTACCCACCAAAAAAAGCCCAGGACCAGACAGATTCACAGCCGAATTCTACCAGAGGTACAAAGAGGAGCTGATGCCATTTGTTCTGAAACTATTCCAATCAATAGAAAAAGAGGGAATCCTCCCTAACTCATTTTATGAGGCCAATATCATCCCGATACCAAAGCCTGGCAGAGACACAACAAAAAAAGAGAATTTTAGACCAATATCCCTGATGAACATCGGTACAAAAATCCTCAATAAAACACTGGCAAACCGAATCCAACAGCACATCAAAAAGCATACCCACCACAATCAAGTCGGCTTCATCACTGGGAGGCAAGGCTGGTTCGACATACTCAGATCAATAAACGTAATCCATCACATAAACAGAACTAAAGACAAAAACCACATGATTATCTCAACAGATGCAGAAAAGGCCTTTGACAAAATTCCACAGCCCTTCATGCTAAAAACTCTCAATAAATTCTGTATTGATGGGACATATTTCAAAATAATGAGCTATTTATGACAAATCCATAACCAATATCATACAGAATGGGCAAAAATGGCAAGCATTCCTTTTGAAAACTGGCACAAGACAGGGATGCCCTCTCTCACCACTCCTATTCAACATAGTGTTGGAAGTTCTGGCCAGGGCAAGCAGGCAGGAGAAAGAAATAAAGGGTATTCAATTAGGAAAAGAGGAAGTCAAATTGCCCCTGTTTGCAGATGACATGATTGTATATTTAGAAAACCCCATTGTCTCAGCCCAAAATCTCCTTAAGATGATAAGCAACTTCAGAAAAGTCTGAGGATATAAAATCGATGTGCAAAAATCACAAGCATTCCTATACATCAATAGCAGACAAAGAGAGAGCCAAATCATGAGTGAACTCCCATTCACAATTGCTTCAAAGAGAATAAAATACCTAGGAATCCAACTTACAAGGGATGTGAAGGACCTCTTCAAGGAGAACTGCAAACCACTGCTCAATGAAATAAAAGAGGACACAAACAAATGGAAGAACATACCATGCTCATGGATAGGAAGAATCAATATCGTGAAAGTGGCCATACTGCCCAAGGTAATTTATAGATTCAGTGCCATCCCCATCAAGCTACCAATGAGTTTCTTCACAGAATTGGAAAAAACTGCTTTAAAGTTCATATGAAACCAAAAAAGAGCCCACATTGCTAAGACAATCCTAAGCCAAAAGAACAAAGCTGGAGGCATCATGCTACCTGACTTCAAACTATACTGGAAGTCCTCAATAACCAAAACAGCATGGTACTGGTTCCAAAACAGAGATATAGACCAATGGAACAGAACAGAGCCCTCAGAAATAACACCACACATATACAACCATCTGACCTTGGACAAACCTGACAAAAACAAGCAATGGCGAAAGGATTCCCTATTTAGTAAATGGTGCTGGGAAAACTGGCTAGCCATATGTCAAAAGCTGAAACTGGATCCCTTGCTTACATCTTATACAAAAATTAATTCAAGATGGATTAAAGACTTGAATGTTAGACCTAAAACCATAAAAACCCTAGAAGAAAACCTAGGCAATACTATTCAGGACATAGGCATGGGCGAGGACTTCATGACTAAAACACCAAAAGCAATGGCAACAAAAGCCAAAATTGACAAATGGGATCTAATTAAACTAAAGAGTTTCTTCACAGCAAAAGAAACCACCATCAGAGTGAACAGGCAACCTATAGAATGGGAGAAAATTTTTACAATCTACCCATCTGACAAAGGGCTAATATCCAGAATCTACAAAGAACTTAAAAAAATTACAAGAAAAAAAAGCAAACAACCCCATCAAAAAGTGGGCAAAGGATATGAACAGACACTTCTCAATAGAAGACATTTATGCAGCCAACAGACACATGGAAAGATGCTCATCATCACTCACCATCAGAGAAATGCAAATCAAAATCACAATGAGATACCATCTCACACCAGTTAGAATGGTGATCATTAAAAAGTCAGGAAACAACAGGTGCTGGAGAGGATGTGGAGAAATAGTGGTCTCTCTCCCAGTGTTGCTGGGTCCTGGGCTTTTATGGGCTCAGTACAGGGGATTGTGGGCTGATTGGTTTGTGAACATGCAAAAGGCACCACTCAAAGATGGGCACAATAGTGTAAAAAAACAATCAGGGAAGGGCAGGTTTATGTAAAATAGGTGAAGGGTGGGGCTCAATCAGAGGAAAGCGTGCCAAATGAGAAGAGAGGTTATCAATCTGGTCTGTGGATTCATCTGAGACTTGTAGCTTGGCTTTCAGGCTTTAAACTGTCTTTGGTTTGAAGGTGGAGTTTCACCAGGGACCCACCCCTATCTGCCTAGGGATTTGGCTGCCTCCTGCCACTATCACCTTGCTGGGCACAAAAAGTGCTGAGTGCAAAAGAAATGATATAACTGCACAGACTTGGCTGGGCAGAGTGGTTCACACCTGTAATCTCAGCACTTTGGGAGGTTCATGTGGGTAGATCACTTGAGGTCAGGAGTTCAAGAGCAGCCTGGACAACATAGCGAAAACCCATCTCTACTAAAAAAAAAAAAAAAAAAAAAAAAAATTACAAAAATTAGCCGGGCATGGTGGCACATTCCTGTAATCCCAGCTACTCAGGAGACTGAGGCAAGAGAATTGCTTGAAGCTGTGAACCTGGGAGGTGGAGATTGCAGTGAACTGAAATCATACCACTGTACTCCACCCTGGGGGACACAGTGAGACTGTCTCAAAAAACAAAACAAAAGAAAACAAAAACATCCAAACTCCACAAACTCCAGCCCCTCCTGAAAGAACTCCTCTTTTCCCAGGAATCCCTGCCCTAGTCTCCACCTACCTGCCCTAAGACCATAAGAGTCCTTAAAATCCCCCTTTACCTTTCCCCCCAGGGGAAGCAAGAGCTCCCCTTCTCCATTTCTTCAACAAGGAATCGAGTTTCTGCTCTGCTTTGCTGAACCTGGTCTTGTTCTATTGGTGTGAACTACACAGACCAGGGTCAAGCGACCCCCTCTGAAGGGGGGGCAACAATACTACCATTAGCAATGAGTACCATGGTGTGAGTTCACACTGTGTGCCTGGAGGTGTACTAGATGCCTTACATATGTTATTTCATTCCCTTCTCCTAACTTTCACAAGGTAAGTATAATTATTCTCATTTTACAGACATGGCAACTGAGAAAACTCTGAATAAGTTTTACAGAGTGAAAACTCAAATGATGACCAAACACCAGTCTGACTCCAAAATACTTGCTTCTGCTGCTCCACCTCATAGCTGCCCTCCAATGACCACTGTGTGCAGAACACAGCAGCACGGTCTGTTCAAACTGTAGATCAAAGTCAGCTCATTTTAAAAACAAAACTGTGATGGAATGAAATCACGAAAATAGCCGAGTACATCACACATAGTTTTTTTTTTTTTTTTACAAAATTTTATTAATTTATGAATGTGTGTGAATAGGATTACAACATGAAAGAGCTTCTCATTATTGTCACGGTAAAAAATGTTTGAAAGCTGGCTGCTATTGTATTTGTCAACAGTCCCAATAGTCTCCAAAAAAACAAAAAAATGAACACACACACACACACACACACACAATCAGTGGTATTAACATGATCCAATGAGTTCTGGTAAGACATCATTAGAATTTCTATTTATTGAATTTGTTTTTAGTGTTAAAAATATGAAAGAAATTAAATGTGACCAATATGTGAGGGTGGGCACTATGTGCATTTTGTATCCGTGTTTCATAAAACAGGCAAAGTTAAGATAAATTGGCATTTTATAATGTACTTTCAATTAAATTAACTCTCACAAAATGGACAGGTGGCTAAAAAGGAATCTTGCAAAGAAACTATGATGAAAGCTAATGTCAGGCACAATAAGAAATAAAAGCATTAATACTCATCCCATACATGATATTTGTGGGCCATCTCACTAGGTAAAAGCAAATGGAAATTTGACACAAAGTCATGCCAAAAAAAGCACCATAAATTGTGAAGAGTGTTCAGAAAATGGAATTACATCCACTATCCTTAACAATAAATTTTTTCTTAAAGTCGACATAATACCTTTTGATATTAATAAAAAATAGTATGGAGCCATCCCATCAACATAGGCAAGGCATTTAACAACTGAGCCTATAGATTATGAAAACAAATGTCAGCATATGTTTATGAAGTCTCAGTTATGCAATACACAATTTATATTTTATGAAACTTCACCAAACTTTATAATAACTTCGTCTTGATTTTTTTTTAATTTTTATTTTTTCATGAATAGAAGAAGACATAAAGCCACATATGCTTGGAGAAACATTTGCTCTTCCTGGTTACAGCAGTAACAGTGACTGAAGTGACAAATGGATAACAATATGAAAACAGAGTGTGTTCTTTTGTGAGATACACATATTATTGGAGTATACATAGAAAATATTGCTTAAAATGGAAAAAGCAAGTATTAAAATAAATTATCCAATTTTGGACAAATGCTAACTATAGGGTTAGATGGAAGTATATACAAATGTTTCTAACATGTTATAGCTGTGATAGTCAATAGCCTATAAGAAATTATGAAAGGCAATAAAAACCACTTTTTTTGTGGACTGCCAAAGGAAAGAGGTAACAGAAAACATAAGAAATAAGTGATACCTTTAATTAAAACAATATTTTGTGGAGAAGATGTGTCATTGCCAATGAAGCAATTGCTTTCACATGAATAAGAAAAACAGAATCTCAGGACAAGGTTATGGAGTTAGAACCTCTCATCATATTTTAGTCACTAAATTTTTCATAAGCTCATTATTACAACAAAGAAGCTGAACCCAGGAATGTGCAAAGTTCTACAGGACAGTTAAACTTTAAAATACAACCTTGAAAATATGGTAGAATATTTACAATATTTTGTAATGAAATGGGGAGTGATCATTAAAATATATTTAACGTAAGATTCCCATATTATTTCATGGAAAAGTACTTAAGGCAGTGACTGAACTTAAAGATGCTACTTTTTTACTTACCAGAAAAATGGCATTCCAAAGTTGCAAACATTTTCTATGATAAGTTACAGATCAGTATTATGCAAGCAAGCGCAATTTAAAACATGCATTTAATTATTATCTCGAGATTAAGGTGACTTAAAAAAAGATACAAAATTTTACTACTTTTCAAAGAAGCTCATGCCATAAAGAGATAATTTTGAAAATGGATATCAGGAAATATTTTCTCCTTTATATTATCTGCAAAAAGCAATATATGTGCTACCTATAAAAATATTTGTATAGGCTGGGCGAGGGGGTTTGCACTTGTAATCCCAGTGCTCTGGGAGGCTGAGGTGGGATGATGGCTTCAAGTCAGCAGTTCAAGACCAGCCTGGACAACATAGTGAGACCCCTTCTCTACAGAAAATTTAAAAATCAGTCATGTGGTGAGCATAACTATAGCCCCAGATACTCAAGAGGCTAAGGTGAGAGAACTGCTAGAGCCCAGGAGTTTGACATTATAGTGAGTGATGATTGTATCCACTGCCACTCCAGCCTGGGAGATAGAGTGAGGCTCTTTTCATGAAACATCTTCCTCACCTATGATGGTCTAAACCCAAGTGTCTAAATAAGTAGAAATTAAGGCCAGGCTTGGTGGCTCAGGCCTGTAATCCCAGCACTTTGGGAAGCCAAGGCGAGAGGATTACTTAAGGTCAGCAGTTTGAGACCAGCCTGGCCAAGATGGTGAAACCCCATCTCTACTAAAAATACAAAAATTAGCCAGGTGTGGTGGCACACGCCTGTAATCCCAGCTACTCAGGAGGCTGAGGCAGGAGAATCCCTGGAACCTGGGAGGCAAAATTTGCAGTAAGCTGAGATCGCGCCACTGCACTCCAGCCCGGGCGACAGAGCCACTCCGTCTCAAAAAAAAAAAAATAAATGAAATAAAACAAATAAAAATAAATAGAAACTAAAACCAACACTTCAAACTGATGTAACAAAATCATGTTGAAAATATTGAGCTATTATTTATAATAATATGAATTGTGGTTTCAAATAGAACAAAAATGCGAAGGTCCTACCAATGGAGAGGTTTATTCCCCATGCATTGGCTCAGCACAGACTTTCCAAATCAGCAGTGGACTGTCCTCCACACTGTGACTGCAGGAGCCTAGGCTTCCTCCATCCCAAGTCTCTGCCACCCACTGTGGTTTTGCACCATCTGTATCCAGCCGGTGGAAACAGAAAGAAAGGAGGAAAACACTGGCTTCTTAAAAGCTTTGCCCTGGAGATAGTACATGCATTGGATGAAATGTTGTTGTGGAATAGGATACTCATGCTTTTTCAAAGCATCGTTCCACAGTTTAATCATTAATAAATTGCAGTGCTTTACAATGGAGAGACCCAGTGGATTCCACCTTAACCAACTGAACGAATTTGATACTACCAATTGTAGACAAATGACACATATGACTCTTGCTGAAAATTCTCACCTGAATCAGGAATAAAATCAGACAAACCCAGTTTGTGGGACATTCTACAAGACAACTGGTCTGGATTCCAAAAATATCAGTTTCCGTGAGAGGCAGAAAATGGTGCTGGGAACAATTTTAGATTGAACAGATGAAACTGACATGACAATAAAAGCAGCACATGGTCCTTGTTTAGATACTGAATTTTCAAGAACTAAGTTATAAAGGATATTTAGGGATAATTAGGAAAATTTAAGTATATACTATATATACTGGATAATGTTACTGTACCAGTGTCAAATGTGTTGGGTATGAAAATGGTACTGTGTTTATATAGGAAAGTGTTGTTAGACACATATTGAGCTATTTCAAGGTGAAATGTCATGATGTCTATAATTTATTTTTAAATGATTACCAAAAAGTATGTAAGTATGCATACATGTATTTATATATGCATATGTCTAGCTAGCTAACTATATGGAAAGATAAAGTAAATATTGAAAAATGTTACAATTGGTGACTCTACATATAAGGTATATAGAGGTTCACTGTAGTAGTCTGAATTATCTGTAGATTTGAAATTTTTCAAAGTAAATAGTAAATAAAAATATATATTATTTTAGAACAATATTACTATTATTGTAGATGCTCACTTGCTTGACACAAGTACATAATGGTTAATTTCATTATTATCATTGACCTTCACAGAATGCAAGGTCTTTGCACTTACTCCTAACTATTCTGCTTACATGTATAAATTAATTTAAAAACCTTAGGGAAGGAATTTGTCAGAATAGAGAAAGAGGAAGAGAAAGAGAGACAAATTTTAGTTAAATGAGTATCTTCCAGATAGATATACAAATATGTAAAAGGGAACATATAACTAACATAACATATCATTTCTATGATATTTCAAATCTCAACACACAGCACATTGGCTGTGATTTCAAAATCTAGTGTTGATTTATTACCCGTGCCTAAATTTTCCTAGGGAAAATTACTGGTAATCACCAAAAATAATAGTAAATGAGTTATCTAAGACTAGTTGAGTTTGTGTGTACATCTGGGATGATTTTCTTTTTCTTACAGCTTTGGCTCAAAGACATGGCCATGGAGGAAGAGCTATCCTTTCCAGCTGCAGACATGAGGGGGTGGGTGGCCAGAGGATGCACTCTCCTGGGGAGGGGTTGACCTTTGAGGCTGCAATAAGCTCCCAAGTCTCTCCCCAGTTGTTTTTTTGTCATGCGCCTCATCTCAGGTGAAGACAGTCAATAGCAGAAGGCTCTCTAGGACACCTTGATTTCAAAATACTTCATCATATCACTATTTTAGAGACTAGTGGTTTCAATTTTATTTCCCTGCTTACTGTTGTAGAATAATAGCATTTTGTGTCAAACACACTTTAAAAACCTATAATTTTTTCACCATCAATGCCTACTATCTAATGACTATTTGTTTTGGAAACTTAATGCTAAATAAAGACGAGGTATTTAGAACAAATGGAGAGAATTTTGACAACATAATTTGCAACACTTTCGATGAAACAATGTATGTACATACTAGTTTGTGCACTGTAGACAAAAAGAAGGAGTCTTTGTGGCTCATGGAAAATATACTTTTGTATGTCTGCCTGGGAGAACGTTGATTGAGAATACTACACAGGGCTGGCTGGCCAACGGATTTCAGAGACAGACTATCGGTGACAGTGCATAGTGAGGGGTTTTGTGGCATTTAATGCCACCAAGAGTTGATGCAACCATGATAAAATATTTCTGACATGCTGACTAAGGAGCACGCACCATCTAACTGTATGTTGTCATCTAGAAGACATGATAAATGATCATTATTATCCCGTGTGAAAAATGTTAATGCATTGTGATTGGAAGGGTGGAGCCTCTTTCCCAGACCACATTAATTGGAGGTGACAACAATTACTTCCCTGACTATCTATTCCACATGCCTCTAATGTAGAACAAAAAGTACAAATTTAATATAAAAAGTACAAATTTTCTTCTTTTTATTCATAAAGTTCTAGAGCTAGTGAAGAAACTGTAACTACCCAAATAGAAGCGATGTTTTAGCTTTAAACAGAAACCTGAATTAGAATATAGATTTGGGGTTTGGGAAGCATCTAAAAGAATGACAGTGTATAAAGTCATAAAAGAACAGTAAATAGGGTAACTCGATCTAGAAATTTTCTTTTTAAAGTTATGAACATCTGTATGGAAGTTTGGAGGTTTTGGGGGAAGCAAATATAATTGCACTCATTATCATATTTCAAGGAAACATACCCCTGACAAAATACTTTCCAATATTAATTCTAGATCCAGGGAATAACAATTATCTGTGAGTAAGGCTTTTTTTTTTTCAGTATTTGCATTAGCAGTGACCTTTAGGTTACCTTGCATTAAGTTTTTTTCCCACTAAGTTCTTTGTCCACAGATGTGCTTTGCTTGGCGAGCGTCCATACAGAGGTATAATCTCTTTTCCGGGATAGAGGCATCTTCATTCCCTATTCGAGGAACATGATCATTCCTGTAAAATAAAACTCAAGTGTTCTAGTAAAAAGGAACATTTCAGAAAAGGAGAGATTAGTAGAAATAACAGAAGACATTTGTAAAAGTAAATTCTTATATCCCAGCTTACTTGGCATTCAATTTCTTTAACAAAGGCAATTAAAAATAATTTACTTAAAACTATATTTTAATATATAGAGAAGATTAATTTTTAAAATGAGTTTATTTTAAAATATTTTGCTAATTATACTTTAAGTGAAGATTTTTTAAATGGGTGTTTTTTTCTTGATGGTTCCTATATGTTGGTGTTTGAGCTAACATTATTGTAAACTAGTAAATTGTAGATTGTTTTACTGAAATGTCAAATCTTGGAAATTACAATCTGCATAAAGTACCTGTGAAGACACTATAATTTCTCTTTGAACAATTAAATTGACAACTTAAAATACCATAAACATTATACTCACAAGGTAATACACAATTCACAATGGGAAAAAGAGTCAAAACCAAGTCTGCTGATACAAAAGTAAAACCAGAAAATTCTTTAAAAAGCATAAATAAAAATAAATAAGAAAAAAATTAATTCAATAACTAATATAAAAAAAGCTGATAATATTAGGAAGAAAACCTGAGAAAGAACTTGCAACTAACACTAAAATAATACTCTAACATTTATCCTCCCAACTTCTTAGATTAATTTGCGAGGGGGGCGGAGCAAGATGGCCGAATAGGAACAACTCCAGTCTCCAACTCCCAGCGCGAGCGACACAGAAGACCGGTGATTTCTGCATTTTCAACTGAGGTACTGGGGTCATCTCACTAGGGAGTGCCGGACAATCGGTGCTGGTCAGCTGCTGCAGCCTGACCAGCGAGAGCTGAAGCAGGGCGAGGCATTGCCTCACCTGGAAGCGCAAGGGGGAAGGGGATCCGTTTTCCTAGCCAGGGGAACTGAGACACACAACACCTGGAAAATCGGGTAACTCCCACCCCAATACTGCGCTGTAAGCATACAGGCATTCCAGGAGAATATATCCCACACCTGGCCGGGAGGGTCCCACGCCCACGAAGCCTCCCTCACTGCTAACACAGCAGTCTGCCGCGATCTATCGGCAAGGCAGCAGCGAGGCTGGGGGAGGGGCGCCCGCCATTGCTGAGGCTTAAGTAGGTAAACAAAGCCGCTGGGAAGCTCGAACTGGGTGGAGCTCACAGCAGCTCAAGGAAGCCTGCCTGTCTCTGTAGTCTCCACCTCTGGGGACAGCCCACAGCTGAAGACCAACAGGGGAAGTAGCGGGAGCCGGTGCAGATGCGAACGACTCTGTCTGACAGCTTTGGGGAGAGCCGCGGATCTCCCAACGCGGAGGTTGAGATCTGAGAACGGACAGACTGCCTGCTCAGGTGTGTCCCTGACCCCTGAGTAGCCTAGCTGGGAGAAATCCCCCACTAGGGGCAGTCTGACACCCCACACCTCCCAGGGTGGAGTACACCCCTGAGAGGAAACTTCCAAAGGAAGAATCAGACAGGTACACTCGCTGTTCAGCAATATTCTATCTTCGGCAACCTCTGCTGCTGATACCCAGGCAAACAGGGTCTGGAGTGGACCTCAAGCAATCTCCAACAGACCAACAGAGAGTCCTTCTGACTGTCAGAAGGAAAACTATCAAACAGGAAGGACACCTATACCAAAACCCCATCAGTTCGTCACCACCAACAAAGACCAGAGACAGATAAAACCACAAAGATGGGGAAGAAGCAGGGCAGAAAAGCTGGAAATTCAAAAAATAAGAGCGCATCTCCCCCTGCAAAGGAGCGCAGCCCATCACCAGCAACGGATCAAAGCTGGTCAGAGAATGACTTGGACGAGAGGAGAGAAGAAGGCTTCAGTCCATCAAACTTATCAGAGCTAAAGGAGGAATTACGTACCCAGCGCAAAGAAACTAAAAATCTTGAAAAAAGAGTGGAAGAATTGACAGCTAGACTCATTAATGCAGAGAAGATCATAAACGAAATGACAGAGATGAAAACCATGACACGAGAAATACGTGACAAATGCACAAGCTTCAGTAACCGACTCGATCAACTGGAAGAAAGAGTATCAGCGATTGAAGATCAAATGAATGAAATGAAGCGAGAAGAGAAACCAAAAGAAAAAAGAAGAAAAAGAAATGAGCAAAGCCTGCAAGAAGTATGGGATTACGTAAAAAGACCAAATCTACGTCTGATTGGGGTGCCTGAAAGTGAGGGGGAAAATGGAACCAAGTTGGAAAACACTCTTCAGGATATCATCCAGGAGAACTTCCCCAACCTAGTAGGGCAGGCCAACATTCAAATTCAGGAAATACAGAGAACGCCACAAAGATACTCCTCCAGAAGAGCAACTCCAAGACACATAATTGCCAGATTCACCAAAGTTGAAATGAAGGAAAAAATCTTAAGGGCAGCCAGAGAGAAAGGTCGGGTCACCCACAAAGGGAAGCCCATCAGACTAACAGCAGATCTCTCGGCAGAAACTCTACAAGCCAGAAGAGAGTGGGGGCCAATATTCAACGTTCTTCAAGAAAAGAATTTTAAACCCAGAATTTCATATCCAGCCAAACTAAGTTTCATAAGTGAAGGAGAAATAAAATCCTTTACAGATAAGCAAATGCTTAGAGATTTTGTCACCACCAGGCCTGCCTTACAAGAGACCCTGAAGGAAGCCCTAAACATGGAAAGGAACAACCGGTACCAGCCATCGCAAAAACATGCCAAAATGTAAAGACCATCGAGGCTAGGAAGAAACTGCATCAACTAACGAGCAAAATAACCAGTTAATATCATAATGGCAGGATCAAGTTCACACATAACAATATTAACCTTAAATGTTAATGGACTAAATGCTCCAATTAAAAGACACAGACTGGCAAACTGGATAAAGAGTCAAGACCCATCAGTCTGCTGTATTCAGGAGACCCATCTCACATGCAGAGACATACATAGGCTCAAAATAAAGGGATGGAGGAAGATCTACCAAGCAAATGGAGAACAAAAAAAAGCAGGGGTTGCAATCCTAGTCTCTGATAAAACAGACTTTAAACCATCAAAGATCAAAAGAGACAAAGAAGGCCATTACATAATGGTAAAGGGATCAATTCAACAGGAAGAGCTAACTCTCCTAAATATATATGCACCCAATAAAGGAGCACCCAGATTCATAAAGCAAGTCCTTAGAGACTTACAAAGAGACTTAGACTCCCATACAATAATAATGGGAGACTTCAACACTCCGCTGTCAACATTAGACAGATCAACGAGACAGAAAGTTAACAAGGATATCCAGGAATTGAACTCATCTCTGCACCAAGCGGACCTAATAGACATCTATAGAACTCTCCACCCCAAATCAACAGAATATACATTCTTCTCAGCACCACATCGCACTTATTCCAAAATTGACCACATAATTGGAAGTAAAGTACTCCTCAGCAAATGTAAAAGAACAGAAATTATAACAAACTGTCTCTCAGACCACAGTGCAATCAAACTAGAACTCAGGACTAAGAAACTCAATCAAAACCGCTCAACTACATGGAAACTGAACAACCTGCTCCTGAATGACTACTGGGTACATAACGAAATGAAAGCGGAAATAAAGATGTTCTTTGAAACCAATGAGAACAAAGATACAACATACCAGAATCTCTGGGACACATTTAAAGCAGTGTGTAGAGGGAAATTTATAGCACTAAATGCCCACAAGAGAAAACAGGAAAGATCTAAAATTGACACTCTAACATCACAATTAAAAGAACTAGAGAGGCAAGAGCAATCACATTCAAAAGCTAGCAGAAGGCAAGAAATAACTAAGATCAGAGCCGAACTGAAGGAGATAGAGACACAAAAAACCCTCCAAAAAATCAATGAATCCAGGAGTTGGTTTTTTGAAAAGATCAACAAAATTGACAGACCGCTAGCAAGGCTAATAAAGAAAAAAAGAGAGAGGAATCAAATCGATGCAATAAAAAATGATAAAGGGGATATCACCACTGACCCCACAGAAATACAAACTACCATCAGAGAATACTATAAACGCCTCTACGCAAATCAACTAGAAAATCTAGAAGAAATGGATAATTTCCTGGACACTTACACTCTCCCAAGGCTAAACCAGGAAGAAGTTGAATCCCTGAATAGACCAATAGCAGGCTCTGAAATTGAGGCAACAATTAATAGCCTACCCACCAAAAAAAGTCCAGGACCAGATGGATTCACAGCTGAATTCTACCAGAGGTACAAGGAGGAGCTGGTACCATTCCTTCTGAAACTATTCCAATCAATAGAAAAAGAGGGAATCCTCCCTAACTCATTTTATGAGACCAACATCATCCTGATACCAAAGCCTGGCAGAGACACAACAAAAAAAGAGAATTTTAGACCAATATCCCTGATGAACATTGATGCAAAAATCCTCAATAAAATACTGGCAAACCGGATTCAGCAGCACATCAAAAAGCTTATCCACCATGATCAAGTGGGCTTTATCCCTGGGATGCAAGGCTGGTTCAACATTCGCAAATCAATAAACGTAATCCAGCATATAAACAGAACCAAAGACAAGAACCACATGAACATCTCAATAGATGCAGAAAAGGCTTTTGACAAAATTCAACAGCCCTTCATGCTAAAAACGCTCAATAAATTCGGTATTGATGGAACGTACCTCAAAATAATAAGAGCTATTTATGACAAACCCACAGCTAATATCATACTGAATGGGCAAAAACTGGAAAAATTCCCTTTGAAAACTGGCACAAGACAGGGATGCCCTCTCTCACCACTCCTATTCAACATAGTGTTGGAAGTTCTGGCTAGGGCAATCAGGCAAGAGAAAGAAATCAAGGGTATCCAGTTAGGAAAAGAAGAAGTCAAATTGTCCCTGTTTGCAGATGACATGATTGTATATTTAGAAAACCCCATCGTCTCAGCCCAAAATCTCCTTAAGCTGATAAGCAACTTCAGCAAAGTCTCAGGATACAAAATTAATGTGCAAAAATCACAAGCATTCTTATACACCAGCAACAGACAAGCAGAGAGCCAAATCAGGAATGAACTTCCATTCACAATTGCTTCAAAGAGAATAAAATACCTAGGAATCCAGCTTACAAGGGATGTAAAGGACCTCTTCAAGGAGAACTACAAACCACTGCTCAGTGAAATAAAAGAGGACACAAACAAATGGAAGAACATACCATGCTCATGGATAGGAAGAATCATTATCGTGAAAATGGCTATACTCCCCAAGGTTATTTATAGATTCAATGCCATCCCCATCAAGCTACCAATGAGTTTCTTCACAGAATTGGAAAAAACTGCTTTAAAGTTCATATGGAACCAAAAAAGAGCCCGCATTGCCAAGACAATCCTAAGTCAAAAGGACAAAGCTGGAGGCGTCACGCTACCTGACTTCAAACTATACTACAAGGCTACAGTAACCAAAACAGCATGGTACTGGTACCAAAACAGAGATATAGACCAATGGAACAGAACAGAGTCCTCAGAAATAATACCGCACATCTACAGCCATCTGATCTTTGACAAACTTGAGAGAAACAAGAAATGGGGAAAGGATTCCCTATTTAATAAATGGTGCTGGGAAAATTGGCTAGCCATAAGTAGAAAGCTGAAACTGGATCCTTTCCTTACCCCTTATACGAAGATTAATTCAAGATGGATTAGAGACTTAAATGTTAGACCTAATACCATAAAAACCCTAGAAGAAAATCTAGGTAGTACCATTCAGGACATAGGCATGGGCAAGGACTTCATGTCTAAAACACCAAAAGCAACGGCAGCAAAAGCCAAAATTGACAAATGGGATCTAATTAAACTTAAGAGCTTTTGCACAGCAAAAGAAACTACCATCAGAGTGAACAGGCAACCTACAGAATGGGAGAAAATTTTTGCAACCTACTCATCTGACAAAGGGCTAATATCCAGAATCTACAAAGAACTCAAACAAATATACGAGAAAAAAACAAACAACCCCATCAAAAAGTGGGGAAAGGATATGAACAGACATTTCTCAAAAGAAGATATTCATACAGCCAACAGACACATGAAAAAATGCTCATCATCACTGGCCATCAGAGAAATGCAAATCAAAACCACAATGAGATACCATCTCACACCAGTTAGAATGGCAATCATTAAGAAGTCAGGAAACAACAGGTGTTGGAGAGGATGTGGAGAAATAGGAACACTTTTACACTGTTGGTGGGATTGTAAACTAGTTCAACCATTATGGAAAACAGTATGGCAATTCCTCAAGGATCTAGAACTAGATGTACCATATGACCCAGCCATCCCACTACTGGGTATATACCCAAAGGATTATAAATTAGTCTACTACAAAGACACATGTACACGTATGTTTATTGCGGCACTATTCACAATAGCAAAGACTTGGAATCAACCCAAATGTCCATCTGTGACAGACTGGATTAAGAAAATGTGGCACATATACACCATGGAATACTATGCAGCCATAAAAAAGGATGAGTTTGCGTCCTTTGTAGGGACATGGATGCAGCTGGAAACCATCATTCTTAGCAAACTATCACAAGAAGAGAAAACCAAACACCGCATGTTCTCACTCATAGGTGGGAACTGAACAATGAGATCACTTGGACTCGGGAAGGGGAACATCACACACTGGGGTCTATCATGGGGAGGGGGGAGGGGGGAGGAGGGAGGGATTGCATTGGGGAGTTATACATGATATAAATGATGAATTGATGGGTGCTGACGAGTTGATGGGTGCAGCACACCAGCATGGCATAAGTATACATATGTAACAAACCTGCACGTTATGCACATGTACCCTAGAACTTAGAGTATAATAAAAAAAAAAAAAAAAAAAAAAAAAAAAAAAAAAATAAATAAATAAATAAATAATTTGCTCCCAGTGTAATAGAAGAGCTCTCAACTTTTTTTTTTTTTTTTTTTTTTTTTTAATTTTAGACTGTGGCCAATTTAATTGGGAACATCTATTTCACAGTTCCTACTTTTCAGGAGAAAAGAAGTTAGAGATAACAATTAGTATCAGAGTACAGCAATTATTTCAGAAATTATTTAGAAATCTGCTTCAGCAGTAGAAATAAGGTTTTTGAACTGCAGACTATATATATCTTAAGGCTAATTATTGGAAAATCTTAGGCTAAAATATTGTTGAAGAAAGTTGACATTGCTTCCATTGGTGAATTTTAAGCAGATAATCTATAGTCATCTAGATTACTAAATTAAAACAACTGAAAACTGTAATTAAAAAATAACAGAAAATCCTGACCAACATAAGACGATATTGACAATACCCTCACTGACCATCCCCCGAAACCTGATGAAAATTTACTAACTTTACATGCTCTGACCAACCCAATGAAAGTCTGCAGATCAATAAATCTAAATTTTTCCATCCAAACTACCCATTTTGCTTATGAGTAATTACACTTGAGATGTACTTTTCTTTGGTAATTGAGTTTTTACAGTATAACATTAGCATATGGAAGGAATGAAGTGGGAGAGAGAAAATGAGAAGAGGTCACATTTTAATTATCTTGCTTTACTTCAGGTCCCCTGGGAAGCAGATCCCAAGATGGAATCAGAAGCACAAGAGACCTTTTCAAGAAGGGAGCAGGAAAAGGTAAGGAAGGCTTTCATCCTACAACGTAGGAAGGAGGGAGGAAAGGATTGAGTGGAGAGAGATTTGAACTGCAGCAGAGTTCTGACACAGATTTTCCAGGCCAACAGGGGACCCTCAAGCCAAGGTTATAGCTTCATGTAGTTTCACGTCTCAGCAGAACAGGACTGCCTCAGTACCCTACCATGCCCAGTCCTAGTTGAGAGTAGCCAGCAGGAAGTGTGGCGACAGAGTGGCAGATCCAGAAGGCAGCAGCAGAGGCCAACACACAACTGTGTCCCCTGCAGCAGGAAACCTAAGTGTTGCATTTCATTCTCACTGCAGTTCCCCACCTTAAACTGCACAGATTCACTTCTCCATGCAGGTTTGGGAGTAGCTCCTCTATAATTCCTATGGGCTTCTTTTCCTGAGAGGAAACTTGGAAAAGGAAGCTTAGTGGGAGGAACTATAGCTTCTGTGGTTGCAGTTGATCTGGGCGCCTATAGCTTCTGTGGTTGCAGTTGATCTGGGCGCTACAACTGGTTGTAATTCTTACTATCCTGCACTAATCTTCTAAATCTTTCTTACCCTAACTGTCACTTTGTGCCTTACCTGGTGATGTGACTCAAACCTTTATTTTTCAAGGGTTTGAGCCCTTGGCCATCATAAACTTCTCAGGCTGAAGTTACTGCCCATGTACATTCATAGCTATTGTGGGGCAAGGGAGTATCCAGAGATACTCAAGTAGATCATCTAGGCTCCACAGCTATTATCCCCATGTGTAAAGGCTATCTATGTTAGGAGTGCCACCTCCTCCTGCAGATCAGAATGGTAATGCCTACCACAGTGATGACTGTCTTTCTTGTCTACAAAACCCTGGGCATAAAGAGCCCAAAGTTCCCTGGCAACAGCCATAACTTGCAATTAAATAAGACCATTAAGTGTCCCCTGGAAAGAATGTGCCCCACCCAGGGGGCCAAGAACTCCAGCCCAGAGCTGCGGGAATTATAAGTATGAAACCCCCCAAGTGGGTCACTAGAACAATGGCAAGTAGACCCATAAAGTCTCCCTACTGGGAAACATAAGCGTTTCTAATTTGATGCACCTACCATATTGTGAAGGATAAGAGTTGCCATTAAGCTGGCAACTCAGCTTTCTTTAGAAGACTACTCCAGTGTTCCGTGAAGCTGGCTGCTTCCAGATGGTGCAGCATGTGATGTGACCAGTGGATCCTGTGGTCATGGGACCATGCCTACCTCTTTTGCTGCAAAATGATAGATTCATTCCCTGGATGAATGCTATGATGTGTGGGATTGTGTGCCCAGGATCAGGCCTCATGTAAGCCCCAGACAGTGATATTACCTGAAAATATGCAGGAAGGAAAGCCAAGTCCAAACCCTGAATGGGTCTTTCTCTGTGTGAAGATGAATTGCTGCCCTTCCAAGAAAGAAAGGGCCCAATGTAGGCGACTTGCTCAAGTGGCTGACTTTCTCCTTGAATAATATTATTTGGTATCAGGGACTGGGCATTGATCTTTGCTGCTGACAATCAGACCTTCAAAGACAACAGTAGCTAGATCAGCTTTGGTAAGTAAGAATCCAGGCTACTGGGCTCATATACAGCTTCCACCTCTGCCCCCATGGTGACCCTCTTCATGTGTTCATTGTGCTAGTTCTTCGAGTTCCAGGTGCCAGTAACAAATGGCTTCAGCCAAATGGCTGCATTGTTTTGACTACTTAACTGTTCAATGACTCCTCTGGCAGATGCTTTCTGCAGTATGTTAATATGTGATACGATAATCTTCACTCTTGGTGGTCACTCTCAGACATCTGTCTGTATGCCTCTACCGAGACCTCCTTATCACAGTTCCTTCTCTTTCCTCCCGAGATCGGGCCACTGACCACTATCCAGTCATCTGGATATGAGTTTTTTCCTTGGATCATTTCTCTTTCCACTTAAAGTGGTCTGTCGGTTCAGAAGATTTTTTTCATCTCTATTGTCTTTTAAGGCCCCTTCTCTATGTGGTGGTAGTGAAGTCTCCATCATTTTAGGTGAGTACTCATTCTCAGCAGACCTATTCATGAACTGAGATTGGCTCTCTCCTCCTTCACATTTGGTCATGTGAGGATACCCACACCCCATCTGACTACAGGTGTGAGTTGGTGAACACAATGAGTGACTGGGTAATGTGGGTATCTGGGCTACCTGTTCTGGATGCTTACTCATGCCCTTCTGTCCTACTCAGGCTCAATCCCAGATGTACCATATCCACTGTACCATCAAATCCTACTGGGCACATGTGGCTTTATGACTTGCTGGATCTCACAGAACCCTGCTCACATTGAGCAGCTCTGCACAATGGTTTGTTGATGTCCCATGGGCAAGTATTCCACCTCTGGCAGGATCCAGGAACACTCCAGCTTCTCAAAAACTATGTAATTTTCTGCTGCTAATGGCATGGACTTGCTCCAGCATCCCAGAGGCTACATTCTTATTCTCACCCTGGGACTTGTATTGGCTGTGTACTGCATCTCTCCCCACAACTGACATGGACCAAGTTATAAGACTGCTTTGAGCACAGGCTGGACTTACTACAGAGCCATTTTCTGCTCTGAGTCCTTTCAAATTTGGCAGCATTTTGTGTCTCCTGTATATGGGCTGGAGTAGTATTCTCAGATGTGGAATGTATCATGTTCAGAGCCCTCAGAGGACAACTGGACCTTGGGTTTCCTTCTTTGTGGTGGGAGATGCAGGATACAGCAATTTTTCTTTAGCTTTGGATAGGATATTACTCCCTGTCTCAACCCCCAAATGCTGAAAACTTCAATCAATTGGTAAGTCTCTCAATCTTTATAGATAATAATCTATAAAGATTATTGTCTTCTGCACAAATGTCTTACTAAGTCCTCTAGCACATTAAAGTATAACAAAATTCTAGTTATACATTTGGGAACTTGGGAAATGACCATTGGGCCTATGTGGGCTGGACTTTATCTCATCAGTGAATCCCTCACCCCCACCAAAAGTTCCCATCCAAAAAGGGACCAAGATGACACATTGGGTCTTCAGTTATAACATTAGTTGAGACCCATTTTTAGGTAGTGTTCCAACTGTCTGACTGTCCATTCACCTTCCCTCAGTGTACATCACCCAAGCCAGTGCACATAAGTCTCTTTGGGACAGACTGAGAGCACCATTAGAATATATACGTTTTGTGGTGTTTTGAGATCCTTCTTCCTAGGGGCCTGGACACTTCTTCAGTCAAAGATTCTAGACCTGAATGTTCACTGAGACCTGGGAACTGAGCAAGAGGTTGTGATTTTTTATTGGGGCAACTGCGCTCAGCCTCCTTCTCCTCATTCTTGTCTGTTTTGCTTGCAGATGCCAAGTAACATCATAGCTGATGGCCCTTCCCCTTCTATTTTATCTCTTGGAATCATCCTCTGTTAACAAGATCTACAACCCCCGGAGGCCAATCCCAATGGGGTACTGTCCATTGTTGCTAGTCATGGTAATTGTGAACCCCTGGCTTCGGGTGGTTAAGTTCTGCCACCAGACCAGGTCTCTATAATTTAGAGGTGCCATCATTCCCATGCATATGAAGAGCTGGCCTAGGACTGCCTCTCCTACTGTCATGCCTGGTGCAGAGGAGGCACCACTGAGCTTCTGAGTGATGCTGGTGCCATTCTCACCAGCACATTCCCTATGGCCTTGGTGAAAAATGTGTCCTCTGAGTCCTTTTGTGGAATGTAATCCCCTGGTAAGTCTTCTGGCTTCACTTAAAATATCCAACCAACCCCCCATCACCACCTGAGCTTTTTAGTCCTTACTCTACCACCTGACAGCCTGACAGGGTGCCTTGGGCATTTCCCTTTGCTCAGCATTGGCCAAAGCCTTTTATAAGCTTCTAAGAGCCTCCATCACAGTGAGTCTTCCCATTCCCCTCATCCTCGCCAGGATGTCAAATCTCATGCCCCAAGAAAGTTTCTTTATATTAATAGATGCTTGCTTAGGCAAGTCCATCCCCCTTTATCAAAAGTTCTCCTAGTACTCAGCCAGATAAGATGTCTTTGTGGCATTGTGCTTCATGTTTTCCCAAAGCCTGAATCATCTCACCTAGAAAAACAGTCCCCTGCACATGACATTTTCGCTGATCACCACCAGTGAAATATTTAATAATTAAGCCACTAACCTGTGCCAGGAACTAGTGGGATCCCCACCTACTGGTCAGGCTGGCATCCTCTGCACCCAATGGACTGGGAGTGAGCTTGTCCCACATCCTGAGCTCATAGACTATCTCCCTGGGCCACTCCTAGATCACTTTCTGTTAGTCGTCTGTTTCTGTCAGAAGGCATGCAAAGACAAGATTATTTATACAAGAGATTTATTAAAAGAAGGAGTGGAAAGAGGTGGAGTTGTTTCCAGACTATGCAGTAGGTCTGGCACCTATGAAAGGAGAGAGGGAGGAAAGGAGATTGCAATGCAGTTCCAAGAAAGTTTTGGTCAAGCCCTGAGAGAACACCCATGAGCCCCACAGTTGCCCTTAGAGGATAACCCTGTGAACATGAGACAGATTCCAGAGGCTGGCAGAGGGACCAGCAGGTCAATAAGCTAAGTCCTGCAGAGGTGTGTGCTGCACATTTTCATGGCTGCCTTATGCACTACTAAAATAAGAATGGGTGAGAAGCATAATTTTGTAGTGGAACAAAAACTGAATTTGAATCCTTTGCTTTTTAACTTTGAACATGTTCTTTTAACTTTTTCTGAGTCTTGATTTTTTTTCAACTGTAAAAATGGAGATATTAGTACCTCTTTCCTAGTGTTGTGGCAAGTATAAAACGTGATGATTTACATAAAGCCCTTAGCACATGATATGGTTTGGTTGTGTCCCCACCCAAATCTCATGTTGAGTTTTTGTTCCCATAATCCCTATATGCGTGGGAGGGAGTCGATGGGAGGCAATTTAATAATGGGAGCGGTTACCCTCATACTGTTCTCGTGATAGTGAGTGAATTCTCATGAGATCTGATTGTTTTATAAGGGACTTTTCTATGCCTTTGCTCTGTCCTTTTCCTTGCTGCCGCCATGTGAAGAAGGATGTGTTTGCTTCCCCTTCCACCATGGCTGTTAAGTTTCCTCTGAGGCCTCATCAGCCATGCTGAACTGTGAATCAATTAAACTTCTTTCCTTTAGAAGTTACCCAGTCTCAGGTATGTCTTTATTAGCAGCATGAGACCAGACTAACATAGCATGGTTTCTGGTATATAGATGTTAGTTCCTCTAAGTTTAGGAATACAAGAGCCTTTACACTGTCTGAACAGCTGGCTGTTTCCTACTTCTGCTGTAGAATGTGCAAAATGCAGTCAATCATGACAAAAGAAAACCCTTTCTTTATAATTTGTATGAGGAATACAAATCTATATTAGTAAAATAATATATAAAATATTAATGATGCCATAGAATGCAGACAATGTTGGTTAAACACTACTTTAGAATCTATAATTACTAGTAACTTTAATTATAATAACGTTTATGACAAAGAAGAAATGGTGTACACTATATGCTTTGGAGTTTCTTAGTAGTTAGCTCTTTTGAAAGTCACAACCCATTTCTCATAACACTTAAAATAATGTTCAAAGGAAACAATGACTTTGTCATAGATTAGTAATTCATTCTCATTTAATGGTTAATTTAAGAAATTGCAGTTTCATACTACTCATTGTGAATTTAATGTTAGATCTTAGATTAACTTTTTTATCTTTGGCCCGGTTGCTTCTATTACCATGAATGCGGATTCTAAATATTTATTTGAAAAAGTCTCATTTAAATTAGGTTGATCATTTTATGACTATTCAAATTTGAAAATTTTATATTATCAACAATTATGTTATAGAAATCAATCCTTCCATACTGAAAAAATTAATCCTTTCATACTGAGAGAAAAAAAACAAGAAGGTAAACATGATGCAGAAATACTGCTTTTTAAATAATAAGGAAGTGTAATGGAAAATATAATGAGAATTCATTTAAAACAATGACCAATTGTGTTTACTGATATCTAATGACTAGGAATTATTATACCAAAGTCTGAGTCTCTCAGCTGAATTATGTTGTAGGGAAAAAAATGTGAACAGAATTCACATAGTCTAAATTTTTCTGAGTGAAGAGTCATCTAGACTAACAAAAAAAATCTGTTCTTTTCTTATTGGTTATAAAAAGAAAAAATAGCTTTGAGGGCAAAAATGAAGTTAGTATTTACGCTATTCTACCCACTGTGCCTCTGCGGCTTTCTCTGGAGAAGCTGTAGTCATGCAGACAGGAGTCTATCATGGTTAAGGATTCCTCTTCCCATTCCACAGTCCCCCTTCTAGGTGCTCTGTGACTGGCAAACTTTGTACCGGACAGCAGGTCTCTGGGATGGGCAAAGATAAGTTAGACTGGATAACTAATTGGTCATGTCCCTCTGGCCTTGGGCACCCCTGGATCATGCAGTGGTTGGCAATGACCAGTCCAACTCTTCTCCTTGCTCCCACCTGGTCTCCTTATGTCTCCCACACACTCACCCACCTGCCTGCCTACACATGTACCAGCCAACAGAGTGTGGGGTGATTATCTGAATAAATCAGCCTAAAGCACAGCAACTAAAAGATTCATTTTTAGTTAGAAAGTTGGAAAAATACCAATCTAATTAATTACTTAAATTTTCTTTGAGAATTTAAAAATTGTGTTGTTACAGCAGTAGCGCAATGAACTCAGGATTAAGAGACTGAGTCTCCATGTCATCTTACAATTATTGTGTAGGAATTATGATGAGTTTTTCATAATATTTTGGGGACCTAATGAATCAGATGCAACTAACCTTATAATTGGTGATAAACATCTCACATCTCCTCTCTACCTTAAAACCCATCTGATTTATTACCTGTGTAATTCTGCGTATGTCCCAAATGTCTATAGCACACTCCTTCCCCAGTCTAACCTTCTGATCTCTTCAGTGTGCCCTCACTGGAGGCAAGTTGGTGCATGAAAATGGTTGTAATGGTGCTGAGATACTGAACCCCTCGGCTTTCAAACAGCATGGGGCCAAAATCTTTAGGCTGGTACTATCTGGTATGAGCATTGTACTTTTGTTTCAAAATGCTGACAAATTCTGACATATTATTAATATATATGTGAAGGAGTGGAGAAGCATTGTCCTACATTTGTCCTTGACCTTTTTCCTCTCTGCGTCCTCCAGAGCTCCACCTCTTCTAATCCTGACCTCCTCTAGTTTGCATTTGCAGTCTGTACTCTGTGTCCTTTCCCTAGGAACACAGCCTGATCAGGATTGCCCAGTCTAGCATCCCCAAAGCAAAATGAGCACATACAGATGCTGCTGCCTCTTTCAAACTTCCTGAATTACCTATAACAACATACAGAATGAAAAACAGCAAGAAAACCCTATCTTTAGTTAAACATGGGGGTGCCTGTAAACTTAAATCACAATAATTGAGGAAGGGTGACCAGAATTTAAAAGGAAAATGAGTAAGGGTTGAGAGGATGCCTATGGCTAAAGATCTCAGACAAAATTTTCCAAGAACAGTTTTCTATTCAGTTTCCTAAAGCAAGTGTTATATCCTAAAAGAAAAAAAAAAAAAAAAAAAAAACCCTAGATATATAGATAAAGTTATAGGTATATTTCTTTTTCAAGGCAATGACAAATTGGTTCACAAATTGGTTGTAGCATTTTCCTGGGGCCCATTTTGGCAAGAAGGATGGAAAAAGAAGTGGGGTAGGCATGCCATATTTGTAGGAAGCTGTCTGTTGCTGAGGGGAGAGGAGAAGGGCTCTACATGGAGAGTAGTTCTGTCACCACTGGTCTCGTAGCCTGGGAGAAGTGAAAGGCTGGATACTTCATTCACTTACAAAAAATCAGTCATGAGGAATTTCATTGTGTGCCAAGGAGGATTCCGGATAGCCTTAAAAACAGCCCTGGCCCACTTACCATCTGAACTTCCCATTGGTACTGGTCCAGGAAGAACTACTTTCCCCTTCAAAATTCTTCTACTCTGAATAGAACACACCAAATAATATTTTTAAAAAAGGAAACAAGACAAGAAATAGGAAAAATAAATTGAAGGTGAAGATCACTCAGAAAAATATTGAAAACAGTGAAAATCTTGCCCAAACATATTTTTACATATAAATTTAAAAATTTGATAGCGTAAATTTGCTTAAAGATATAAATCAAAGCAGAAATTTATTACAGCATAATAAATGGCTTCTAGAAGAATAGAACTACTACCTCTTCTATGATTGGAAGCCATTGGCTCCTGAAATATTCTACCACTCCTGGGTAAGAACCCACTCCAGAGAAGAAGCCCCAAGCAGTGCTATGGCCCCTGCCTGTGCTCTGGTCCCCACCAGCAGATGGATACCCATGTCCTTCCTGATACTCAAGGTGTTGGTCACTAGACATTGAGCTGCTGCAGGAAATCACTATAGCACTCTCACACTTGCCAGCAGAATCAGCAGAAGCAAGACCCCCATCTCAGCTCTGCCACCCAGGAGTGTGCATCTCATTTATCAGATCTGAGTTCTCTGGAACCCTAGCTGTAAAGGAGTCTGCAAATTGGAGCATTTAGCTTTTCAGCCACTGCAATACAAGGCAACAGTTAAAAGGAAAGTAGATAGGGTCAACCTGACATATCTACCAGAAAATATTTAAAGATAATACTTAGGTAAATAACAGAATCAGTGAAATCTGGGTGGTGTAAGAGGGTAAAGAGAGTGGATAACGTATAAATACACAAATCCTATCTCTGCATTTAGGTAACAGATATCTAACACAATGCTTTTTAGGGCCACAAAGAAAAGAATGTGCACAATGCAGCGTGTAGATGGGCCCTGCCTACTGCCCTATCACCCATGACACGTCTATAAGCCATTGTATAATGTGCTGCAAAATACATTGAGGAGCTCTTTTCTAAAGAATAAGAGAATTGGCTGAGCACGGTGGCTCACGCCTGTAATCTTAGCACTTTGGAGGCCGAGGTGGGCGGATCACAAGGTCAGGAGATCGAGACCATCCCGGCTAACGCAGTGAAACCCAGTCTCTACTAAAAATACAAAAAATTAGCTGGGTGTGGTGGTGGACATCTGTAGTCCCAGCTACTCAGGAGGCTGAGGCAGAAGAATGACGTGAACCCAGGAGGTAGAGCTTGCAGTGAGCTGAGATAGCGCCACTGCACTCCAGCCTGGGTGACACAGTGAGACTGTCTCAAAAAAAAAAAAAGAGAATTAATTATGAAGTACTCTTTTTAAATGTTTATCAAAATTAAATATTAAAGCACCCTGGGTATTATGTATGTATGTGCTTGCACTTGTATCAAATGGCATACTTATATAGAAATTCATTGAAGTATTATTTGTAATAGCAAAAGCTTAGTACCAATTTATATACCCATCAGTAGAGTACTAGTAAAATAAGTTATGCTATATCTATACAATGGAATAATATACATATTATTATTAAGTTAAAAGCATGGCTCATGCCTGTAATCCCAGCACTTTGGGAGGCCCGTCTGGGTGGATCATTTGCTGTCACGAGTTTGAGACCAGCCTGACCAACATCGTGAAACCCCGCCTGTACTAAAAATACAAAAAAATTACCCAGGCATGGTGACACATGCCTGTAATCCCAGCCACTTGGGAGGTTGAGGCAGGAGAACTGCTTGAACTTGAGAGTCGGAGGTTGCAGTGAGCCAAGATGACATCATTGCACTCCAGCCTGGGCAACAAGAGCAAAACTCCATCTCGAAAAGAAAAACAAAAAAGGCATGAAACAACTTTATGTGTACCAATACCAAATGGTATCTGACATATACATTAAGTGAATGCAGCCAAGTAAAAATAATTTGTGTTAAAATGAAGACACATTATGGCATACACATATTTTGAATGTTGGTGCTGGTGACCTCCATCTCCTCCAGGTTCATGCTCCTTACTTCTCTGCCCCCATGGCTCTTCTGGGAGGTTTACAGATGGGTTACATCACTGAGCTCTCCTGTTTTCTGGTTTCCTGTTGACCTCCACAAATAGGGACCAACAAGAAGAGATTGGAGGGGGTGAGAAGAAGGAATCCAGGGACTTATTAGCCCACCCAGCTTGGCTCCTTCCCTATGGATCATAATGAATTGCTTATGGAGAATGTGTGGCCTCTTATCTAGTTACCAGATCTAAATATCACATGTACCTGCAAAATGTGTACAACTACTATATATATTAATAAAAACAAATAAATAAATAAATATAAATTGGGCCAAAAACCTGGAAAGATAAAAGAAATCTATTTCTTACAGTTCTGGGGGTTGGAAAGTCCAGTTTCTAGATATAAAGCCTTTGGCTTAGAGGCTCAACTGAGATAAGACTCTGTATATGGCTTCTTCTCTCAAGCCTTCTCCAGAGGCACTTTGACCATTTATCAGGGTAATTGCCCTAGGAAAACAGAAATAACTAGATTATTGAGGGATTACTGTTATTGGATTTAAATGATTGCTAATAACCAGAGACCAGAAATACCCATGTAGTAGACTAGTCAAAATGGGAGCTTATGGAAGTCAAGTAATAGATGAAGTATTGGCTTGAGTCTACCTCAGAGAGGGTCTGTGGGCCTATTCCATGGCTATTTCCCCAATGTCTGAATATATAGTGGGAATAGATATACTTAGGAACTGGGAACACATTCAAGTCGATTCTCTGGCCACAGGAGTGAAGCTGAAGTGAACGGCCAATCTGAAGCTGCCTCTAGTTCCAGGAATGATAATCTGTTAGAATTTGAATGTGTTCCCCAAAAGTTCATATGTCAGAAACTTGGCCCCCAGTGCAGCAGAGTTGAGAGGTATGATCTTTAAGAGGTGATTGAGTCTTGAGGGGTCTCCCCTCATGCTTGCATTAATTTGTAGATTAATGGTTAATGGGATACCATGGAAATAAGTTAGTTATTACAAGAGTGAGTCTGTTATAAAAGCCAGGTTGGTTCTTTCCTGTGTGCCCCACACCGTGTGATGCCTGTGCCACCTGAAGACTCTGCAGAGTCACCACCAGCAAAAAGGCCCTCACCAGATGTGGCCCTTGACCTTGGATATTTGACCTTGGAAATATCATGTGATATTTTGATACTTATAAACAATGTGTAATAATCAAATTAAGGTAACTGGGATATTCATCATTCAAAATTTATAATTTCTCTGTGTCAGGAACATTATAATTCTTCTAGCTATTTTGAAATATATGATGTATTCTTGTTAACTACAATTTCTTTACTGTACTGCTGAATTAGAACTTATTCCTTCTACGTAACTGTGTTTTGTACACCTTAGTGAACCTTTCCCTAATGTATGTTCCTAGTGCCTTTGTCAAAAATAAACTGGCTGTAAGTGAATTGAATTATTTCTGTGTTTTCTCTTCTGTTTCATTGGTCTATGTGTCTGTTTTATGCCTGTACCATGCTGTTTTTATTACTGTAGCCTTGTAGTATAGTTTGAAGTTAGGTAGTGTGATGCCTCCAGTTTTGTTCTTTTCACTCAAGATTGCTTTGGCTATTTGGGCTCTTTTGTGGTTCCATACAAATTTTAAGGTTATTTTATCTTTGTGAAGAATATGATTGGTATTTTGATAAGGATTGCATTGAACCTGTAGATCACTTTGGTAGTGTAGACTTAAACAATATAACGTCTTTCATCCCAGGAGCATGTGATATTTTTTCATATTTTTGTGTCTTCTTCAGTTTCTTTCATCAGTGTTTTATAGTTTTCCTTGTAGAGATCTATCACTTCTTTGGTTAAATTTATTCCTAGGTATTTTATGTTTTTGTAGCTATTCTAAATGGGATTGCTTTCTTGATTTATTTTTCAGTTTGATTGCTGTTACCATATAGAAATTTCACTGATTTTTTAAATGTAGATTTTGTATCCTGCAAATTTACTGAATTTATCATTTCTAAGAGGGATTTTTGGTGGAGTATTTGTTTTTTTCTAAGTGTAGGGTTATGTCATCTGCAAAAGGAATAATTTGACTTCTTCTTTTCCAGTTTGGATGCCCTTAATTTTTTTCTCTTGCCTAATTGCTCTAGCTAGGATTTCCAGTACTACGTTGAATAGACGTGGCAAAAGTAGGTATTCTTGTCTTGTGTCAGATATTAGTGGAAAGGTTTTCAATTTTTCTTTTGTTTAGTATGATATTAGCTGTAGGTTTGTCATACATGGCCTTTATCACATTGAGGTATGTTCCTTATATGCCTAATTTGTTGAGAGTTTTTATCATAAGGTGATGTTGAATTTTATCAAAGGCTTTTTCAGCATCTATTGAAATGATCATATGGTTTTTGTCCTTGATTCATTTGGTGTGATGTACCATGTTTATTGTTTTGCATGTATCAAAACATTTGTGTATCCCTGGGATGAATCTTAGTTGATCATAGCAAATGATCCTTTCAATGTGTTATTGAATTTGATTTGCTAGTATTTTGTTGAAGATTTTTGCATCTGTGTTAATCAGGAACATAGTTTTCTTTTTTCATTGTGTCTTTTTCTGTTTTTTGTATTAGGGTAACATTAGCTTCATAGAATGAGTTGGAAAGTAGTCCCACCTCTTTAATTTTTTTAGTTCCTCTTGAAATGTTTGGTAGAATTTAGCAGCCAAGTCTTTAGGTCTTGAGGTTTTCTTTGATTGGTGACCTTTTATTACTAATCTTGTTACTCATTACTGGTCTACTCAGGTTTTTTATTTATTTGTGGTTCAATCTTTGTAGGTTGTATGTGTCCAGGAATTTACCTATTTCTTCCAATGTTTTGGTATATAGTTGTCCATAGTAGTTGTCCATAGTAGTTTCTAATCATCTTTTGTATTTCTGTGGCATCAGTTGTAATGTTTCATTTTTCAAGGGGCAAGTGAGAATTGATAGCCTAAGAGAAGGATGGGGGTCAGTGGATGGAAAATTACTAAGAGGAAATATTGAGAATAAGGAAAGTTCTGGCCAAAATGACTTAACAGAATTCTTGCTGAAGAGAGATCAGGGTGACCAGACATCATCTGAGGGATCACAGAGGATGAGGGACCTGACCAGATTTTAAGGGTGATCAGGTATCAAGCATGGGGTGTTCTTGCTAAACTGACTTAGCAAGGTTCTTTGTTAAAGCTAGATTTTACAATAAAGTGCACAGATGGGCCTGGGTGAAAGTTCGGAAGCCTGAGCCAAATTTGCCCAAAGGATCTTTGTCAGTAATGAGCAGTCAGGTGAAAAGGAAACATTTACTCTTCACAGTACACCCTCATGTGCATCTTCATCTTTATATACCAATTGCATGCATATCTATTTCAAAGCATTCCCCAAGCCCTACTACCCCCTCAAGTTTCTCTCTCATGTGTCCTTCTTTCCTCATTCGCACTCCTTCCTTTCCCACCATGTTTCAGTCAGTGTCATAAATTTATATTTCTACATCCCTACCAGCCCCTTATAACCATCCTCATCATTGCTGGAAACATTCGTAGAGCACCCCATACTCAACCTGTCCAAGGTGCCAGGTGCTGTACTACCTGCCAAGAACACACTATAGGTTTTTTTGAAATGATGAAAGTGTCCTCATGGTGCTTACATTTTAGTGGGTGAGATGAAATTAAACAAATAGGTTTATTAAATTATGTTAAGTTGTGCAATGAAGAAAAATAAAGCACTTAAATGGAGACTCATTTGGTGGTAATTTCAGATGGGCTGATAAGACAAGACCTTGCTGTGGGAGATTTATTTGAATAGGAATTTTAATAAAATGAGATGTGATTCTAGACATCTGGGGGAAGAGTATCCAGGCAAAGTGAAGAGTGAGTGTATATACCTACTTAATGAGTTGCTATTAGAAAGTAGAAAGAGGTAAAGGGTAAGTTTGCAGAGACTCCATATCACGTAGAGCTTTGGAAGCCGTGACCTGGATTTGGGATGAAACTCTGGGTGTGAGAAGTCAGCAGGTGGTTAGTGAATAAAGAACTAGAGGGGGCCGGGCACGGTGGCTCAAGCCTGTAGTCCCAGCACTTCGGGAGGCTGAGATGAGAGGATCACGAGGTCAGGAGATCGAGACCATCCTGGCTAACACGGTGAAACCCCGTCTCTACTAACAAAAAAAAATACAAAAACTAGCCGGGCATGGTGGCGGATGCCTGTAGTCCCAGCTACTTGGGAGGCTGAGGCAGGAGAATGGCTGTAAACCTGGGAGGCGGAGCTTGCACTGGAGCTGAGATCCGGCCACTGCACTCCAGCCTGGGTGACAGAGCCAGACTCCGTCTCACAAAAAAAAAAAAAAAAAAAAAAAAAAAAACTAGAAAAAAGCTCACCCTGGCTGCTGCCTAGAGAATCGACTAAGGAGCAACTCATCTGTTGGTTATTGCAGTCCTCTTGCTATGAGTTGATGTTGGCTTAGACTAATGTGGAAACAGGGAAAGTTGAGAGAAAAGCTTGGATTGGGGGAAATATTTTAGAGGTAGCATTGACAGGCCAGTAAGCAACGCTGTTGGACTGGCTGTGGGCTTGTATGCAAAGAATGAAGATGAGACCTAGGATGTGGCCTCAATAGCTGGACACACAGCATCACCGCTTCCTGAAAAAAGGAAGATGGTACAGGAGTGAGGTTGTCGGTGGGAAGAAATAAAATATTCTCTTTCGGATGCTTAAGTTTGAGATGGGCATTCTTCAAGTAGAAAATGTTGAATTGGCAGTTGGGTGTGATATGCAAGTTTGGTACTTAAGGACACGTCTGGGATAACAGTATTCATTTGGGGAATGTTAGTGTATAGATACTTTGTTAAGCCATGAACCTGGTTCTGAAAAATCTCTCTCCACTAACTCAGGTTCCATCCTCCTGCCATGAAACCATGAAGCACAGCACTGCTCTCCTCTCTCCAGTCCCCTCCTGCACCTGACCTTTCCTCTCCAATTTATGTTTATTTCATACCAAATGGTTTTTCTGTATTTCGTTCCTTGTATCCTGCCAGTCAACATCCTGAGAGTTTTGTCTACCATTCCCAGGTCACTTTTGAAGGCATTTTCCTAAATCAAGACAGTTCCCTTTCTTCTAAATATTCCGGCTTCTGTAGTTAGAGTGATCCCCATACTGGGAAGCCTGAGAGAGGGATAACAGAGGATCAGCTTCAATTTGAAGTAGTTTTGGAGTGTGGCTCTCATAATGAAGTTGAAAGGAATTACTAAATGTGATACATTGAGAAGTTGTGAAGCTAGAATGTTGGTTGCTGGCCCTTGTGGATGTTAAATTGATTAATCTGAGTCATTAAAGGAAGAGATGAACTGCAGAAAAGGGTCAAAGTCTATCAAAAACTTGTGGTCCAGACTGCATCAAGAGCTGTGCTATGAACCAAATAATGTCCCCCTCAAATTCCTGTGTGGAAGCCCTAATGCTCAGTACTTCTGAATGTGACTGTATTCAGAGACAGGAACTTTAATGAGGTAACTGAGTTAAAATGGGGTTATTAGGGAGGACCCTAATCTAATCTGGCAGAGATTCTTATTAAGAGAGGAGATTAGGAAATGCAGAGAGACACCAGATATGTGCACACATAGCAAGATGCCCAGGGGAACACACAGCAGAACAATGGTCATCTTCAAGCCAAGGACAGAGACCCTGGAAGAAACCAATCTTGTCAGCACCTTGATCTTGGACTTCCAGGCTGCAGAATTATGAGAAAAGAAAGTTCTGTTGTTTAAGCCACCCAGTCTGTGATATTTGGTTACGGCAGCCTTAGTGGACTAGTACAGTTGCAACGAGAAGATGTGCAAAGTGGAATAGTAGAATTCATTCATTGGAAGGAAATTGGTGCTTAACCTTTCTGTGTTCATGATACACTTTCTAATATCAAAAGTTTTGGTAGCAGTACTGAAGGATCTAACAAGTGAACACCAGTTTTAGAAAAAGAAGTTCTAGAAAACTAGAAACAAATTATTTCTACAGTTATTTATTCATTTTACCATAGAGTTTAATTGTCAACAGTTGTTGTAACTCTGCACTCTGAACTCCCGTGTCTCTGTTATAGCAGTGCTGCTGGCAACCCTAAATCAACCTAACTCAGGTGTGACTGGAGGGATTTTTTCTGTATCTTGCAACTTGTTACCAGTTTTACCCTACTCTGAACTTTATCACATGATAACCTCAGCTTCCATCATTGCCTAACAAGAATTACCATGTGTCCTCATCTTTAGCAAAAATAAACTGCACGCATTGAGAAGAATTTTAAAGCGTATTAGTGAAGGTTCATATGCTACAGCATATGAACTGTAAACACTGGTGTTGGAGCGGTGAGACAAAATTGATAAGCTTTGGAATGGGTCGTGGTTGAAATCCTCTCTTTAAAATATTCTTACAGATAGAAATTAAAAACTGCTATTAACCACCTTGGTATTTCTATATTTATCTTTCTATAAATTCTGAAAAAAACAAAAATCAAAAAACCCACAAACCATATTTGCTTAACAGAATTTTACTCTCACATTCAAAGACACCTGATTATAACAGTGTTATTTCTATAATGTGATCTTGATCAGTTGCACACCTTCACTGTGCGTGCAGTGGACAGAACAGGTGAGACAGGTGCCAATTGAACTAGAAGCAAGAGTGTGCTGGGTGTTATCTGGACCAGATGGCCATCCAGCATGGGGAGGAGCACGCAAACCTTCACCTTTCCCAAGCAACAGTGCTTTGATGTGAAGTTAAGAGTACACAAAGGAGAAGGGAATTGAAGATCTTTGGCTGTATCAATAAAGAGATACTACCTGATTGTAGTCAAGGTTAGCTGTCATTGCCAAACAACCACTGGCCACAGATGGCTTTTATTCCCAGTTTTATAGTGAGTGTGGAGGGGGAAAGAGAAGGTGAAGGATGCTTTTTTTACCCAAACAGTTTTGATGATACAGCTTTATATGTTTTAAAAACTTGTCCTTTAAAAAAATTAAACTCTATGATAAAATATAATTAAAGAGCTTAAATAACTAGCTTCTTATAGATGTCCCCAAATTGTATATTATTATTATTTCAGATGGTATATTATTTAAAGAAAAGGATCCACACTCAAAGCAGAAGCTTTCTTATTTACTCAAATTAAACAACCTAACATCAATTCTTTAAACTTTCATGAGATATGTAATGGCCCACACTATGACATATCTTGGGGAATGCTCCATGTGCACTTGAAAAGGCTGTTCTTGTTGGGTGCAGCATCTCCTGCAAGGCAACGAGATGAAGAGAGTTTATAGTGTTGCTCAAATCTTCTATATTTGTACTGATTTTTTGGTCTAATTGTTTTATCAATTACTGATAGACAAGTGTTCAAATATTCCACCATAATTGAATTTTACTATATTTCTGCCTTTAGTTATCTCAATTTTAATGCATTTATTTTGAACCTCTCTTATTTGTTAATAACACATCTAGGATTATGTCTTCCTAGTGAATTGACATCTTATCTCTGATAGTATTTCTTGTCTTGAAGTCTACTTTGATGTTAAACTGGTCACATCAATTTCTTGTGCTCAGTGCTTTACAGACCTGAGTCTTACTTTGGGCTTTTTTGTGCACATCACACCCAGAGAGTTGACTATGCTTTTGTGGTCTGTATTCAAGGATTTTTGAGATTTTAAAATTAACCAACTGAGTACACACTACATTTGGCTAATACTCTAAAATGTTTGGCAAACTATGTGTTCTTGATGCTTTATACATTTCAACAAATGTCCACATTATTTCAAATAATAGTAGCAGCAATAAAATATAATGAGGTAACCCTAGTAAAATAGCATTTTGATTTTTCACATTCTGATTTATCAGTGTCATTCTCTTATCCGTGGCAACAAGTTGCATAAGGTAAGGTTTGGGGAAGAATCAGGGAGAAGCATGAGGCAAACAGATCGGGCCTCATAAAGTCTCAGTCATTTCCAAAGTGCTGGAGTGATGTGTGTCGCTTCATTGTCTTCCTCTTTAATGTATTTGCGATTCAACAGACTCACTCCTTTAATGTCAGCAATTTTCTAAACAAAAACAACTTTTTATTCACCCACGTAAGATACTAGATTTTTTGGAAACAAAAGGAGAGAAACCTAAAGCCACAACAGTAGTTTCAAAGGTATCAATTGTAATGTTTCCTCAAATTACCTTGTCAAGCTCTTAGACTGATTTGTCTTAGAAGTTGAATACTTAGAATGCTTTGAAATGGAAACAAAACTGTAATTCCTTGCCTCTTTGTATTTGTTGAATGTGTGTAATGTCCTACTGCAAAACTTGAGTCAAAATGCTTGCAATAAAATATTTTGTTTGTCATATTCAGAGCAGCAAGCTAAAAAGGTAAACAGTCACAGAGTTTGGTCTGGTGACTTGAGCTATCATTTAAGGTGCTAAGGACACCCTTTCCAGAGAGTGCAGGAAACCTAAGCCTTCCTGTTTCGTGTGGAGTAGGGAGTGCTCAGTGCAAGTGTCTGAAGACTTGCTTGCTAGATTTACCACTTAGCGCATATTTGCGAGCATGCACAAGTCATTTAGACCTAATGAATGATGTCTTAAACTGTGACATAGTGGTAAACATACCTGCCTTATAGGCTTGTGTTGGATCATGTTAGGGGAACTGTAAATAATTCAGTGTGACTAGATCATGGGGCTGGTTTAGGGGAGTGGGGAGCAAAGAGGCTAGGACAGAAAATGGAGACCAGATGACGAAAAACACAGAAAACCATGGGAGGGACCTAGGACTTTATTCTGCAGGATTTGCATTAGTTAGAGGTTTACAATTGAACTGTGCATCTTTTAATATTATGTCTTATTCTCAATTAGCCTGTTCATTTCTTTGTTAAGTCCCCAAGCAAACAGCATCTTCAGGTATCCTTAGGGAAAATCGCACCCTATTTCAATTAAAAATTCACCTCTAGCAAAGATAGTACTTGATAACATTTCAACCAAGGACAAAAACTAAATAGTCACACTGAATGAACATTGCCCAAAATACATGCGGTCAAATTCATCACAGGCATTAATAGAAGACAAAAATTTACATTGTGCACTCTAGACTGGTACTGTGCAATATAATGGCTACTGATCACATGTGGGTGTTGAGCACTTGAACTGTGGCTAGTCCAGATTGAGATGTGCTCTGAGTGTAAAATACACCACAGATTTCGAGTGCTTAGTATGAAAAAACATAAATGTAAAAGCTCTCATTAATAACTTTATACTGATTATAAGTTAAATGAGAATATTTTTGAATACTGTGTTAAATAAAATTTATTATTAGAATCAATTTCACCTGTTTCTTTTACTTACTAGGAAATGTAAAGTGGCATATGTGGTTCCCATTCCATTTCTATGAGAACACATTGTTCTGGATCATTCTGGAGTGATGCTGGAAACAGGCAATATCTCAGTACCATTCTTTTCACTTCAGATATTTTCTGAAGAATGAATAAAGGTACTTGAAAACAAAAGTTATGTATATTTTTATAATTTGTCGAGCAAGTGCAGTCTATATTGAAGGCCATGTGTATAAGTATCTTTCTGTGTTTGTGTTTGAAAGAAATAGATACTGGGGATCGGGCGCCGTGGCTCACATCTGTAGTCCCAGCACTTTGGAAGGTCAAGGAGGGTGGATCATCTGAAGTGAGGAGTTTGAGACCAGCCTGGCCAACTTGGTGAAACCCTCTCTCTACTAAAAATACAAAAATTAGCCAGGTGTGGTGGTAGGCACTTGTAATCCCAGCTACTTAGGAGGCTGAGGCAGGAGAATCACTTGAGCCTGGGAGGTGGAGTTTGCAATGAGCGGAGATTGTGCCACTGCACTGCAGCCTGGAAGACAGAGTGAGACTCTGTCTCAAAAAAAAAAAAAAAAAAAAAGAAGAGAAAAGAGAAAAGAAGAGAAAGAAGAAAAGAAGAGACGAGAAGAGAAGAAAAGAAAAGAGAAAAGAAGAGAAAAGAAAAAGACACTGGGAAATCACTGTGGAGTCTAATGAACTTCCCCGGTAAAGCTTGAGCCCTGAGATGACCTTTGTAGTTTGCTGGGAGCAGGATTTCTGTGCTCCAGTGCAGGTGCCAGAAGGCTTTCTTTGGATAATACAGGTGCACAAGATGACAGTACAAACAGATGGGAAAAGAGGGCCACAAAAAAAGTTGGCTTGCAAGACACAGATGCCAAAAATGGAGACATCTGCCATGGCCATCAAGGAAAATGTTAAAAAACATTTGCATTCTCTTATTTCTTGTGTTTGTGTGTCTCCTTTATTTGCAAATTCCTGGAGGACAGAAACCATACATGGGCCCAGCATGTTGTTCCATACAGACAGGAATTTGACCAATCCTTTTCAAAGATAAACTCTTAGCGTAATCCTGGTTTGCTTTGTTACAACAGTGTTAATGATATGTACTACTGCACAAGAATCCTAATTTTTAAAAAATATTTTAGCTGCTAAGTCTCAGCATTAAAGATTTTACATATGATGAAAAATATACCTCTTGTGAAGTTTTATTAAATGATGTATGAACTGTAAAGTTATTATTAACATTATGTTAGTTATATAAATTAGTTACATAATGACAGTAAGTTATTACTAACTGTAAGAGAGCAGGAGACTGCTAGCAGAGCCAAACTTCAAAGTTATCCCAGTTCAATCCATTTTCACTTATGTAAACATGCAAAAGATATTACCATAATTCCAAATTGGCTGTTATATGTTCCAGACATACAATCCCAAAGAGGTACTGGAGTTGGATTTTGCCTTTTGACAAAAATACCTGCCACCTTGGTTGACACGCTAAAAGTGAATGCAGAGTTCAAGTGTTTGAAATGCTGAAGATAATCCTATGATCATATCAAAATTGCTGGCAAGTATAGCAAGAGTAAGCAGATTAGATCCTGATCCATTTGTCCTGGCGATAAAGAAAAAGAGCAAGGAAAAAAAATGCTAAGTCTCTCCTTTGAAGGTTTACAAGCCTATATCTAAGTACATCTCGTTGTTGTTTTTCTTTATAAGAATAGAAAGAAAACCTCTTTATCAGTTGTTAAGTGCCAAAGTGGGCAGGATGATGAAACAAATAAAACAATAATCTGCAGGCCCACCTGCCAATTTCACCTTCATCCTCCTGCAAAAGATGAACATACCTTAGTCAGTTTGAAAGTGAGTAAATCTAAAAAGCTTCCGCACAGCAAAGGAAACAATTAATAGAGTAAAGAGACAGCCCACAGGTTGGGAGAAAATATTTGTAAATCATATTTGGGGAAAGTGGCTGATATGCAAAATATATAGGGAACTCAAACTACTCAATAACAAGAAAACAAGATCCAATTAAAAACGGGCAAAAGACTTAAAAAGACATTTCTCAAAAGAAAACATACAAATGGCCAACAGATATATAAAAAACACTCAACGTCTCTAATCATCAAAGAAATGCAAATTAAAACCACAATGAGATATCACCTCACTACTGTTAGATTTGCTATTGTCAGAAAGACGAAAGATAACAAGTGATGGTGAGAATGTGAGCAATAGGGAACACTTGAACACTGTTGATGGGAATGTAAGTTGGTACAGCCATTTTGGAAAACAGAATGTAGGTTCCTCAAAAAAAATAAAATTAGAGCTACCCTATGACCCAGTCCTCCTGCTGGGTATATATCCAAAGGAACTGAAATCAGCATGTCGAAGAGATATCTACACTCCCATGTTTATTGCAGCACTGTTTACAATAGCCAAGAGAGGAAAACAACCTATTTCCCTCAACCAATGAATAAAGAAAATATGATACACATGGCAGAACACTATCAAGTCTTCATAAAACAAGGAATTCTGTCATTTGCAACAATGTGGGCAAACCTACAGGACATTATCTTAAGTGAAATGAACCAGGCACAGAGAGAACAAATACCATATGATCTCACCTATTTATGAAATCCAAAGAATCGAAGTCACAGAAGTAGAGAGACAATGGTGGTTACCAGTGATGGGAAGGGTGAGTGTTTGTAGGGCCGAGGGTGGACAGGGAAAGGGGTGATTTAGGTTAACAGGAACAAAGTTTCAGTTAGATAGGAGCACTATGTTCTGATGATCTGTTGCACAGCATGGCCACCATAGTTAACAAAAATATATTGTAGCTAAAAGGGGGGATTTGAAATGTTCTCACTCCAAAGAAATGATAAATATTTGAGGTAATAGATATGTTAATTAGCCTGATATGATTATTTCACAATGTAGACATGTATCAAAACATCACGTCATACCCCACGAATATATCAATTTATAACAAAATATGACAGTTATTACTTGTCAATTAAAAATAAAATAAAACTTAAAAAAGAAAAAGCGTGCTTATGGGGGTCTCAGTGGCAAGCCCACAGGAACGACTGGAACTTGGTAATTAACTGCTGCTACTGGATCCTCAGTAAAAGACAGTAGTGATTCAAAACCATGTTCAAAGAGGAGAGTTACTGGAGTAATAATAATAATTCAACCCTGAAGGTTTTCACAGCTGTTATGTCAATTTGGCATCGCTGCTCTCTTGAGCTGTGAAGTATGTCAGATTTTCTCATGAAAAACACAGAGGGTCCCACTGCACGGAACGTTCAGGTCTGAAGAGCTTAACAATAATCACACTCGTTGGTTCTATGCCCACCCCACAGGGGCAATTAGTTAATTGTCTGTGAAGCCCTTTGAAATGAATACGCTCAGAGTCAGAATTTGACATACATGCTTGAACTTGAAGGGATGTCAGGAATATTAGATTTTGATATCAGCCCAATAGCACCAGACATAAAATAACATACATTAATGCATTATGTATTTAGGTACAGAATCATCCTTCCTACCCATAAAAGCTGGGGTTTTTTTTCTGTTTTTTTTTTTTTTTTTTTCTCCTCACCTAATTTATATAAGGGACTATTGTTTTCAAACTGCCATTATTAACATTGAATTTCCTGCAAAATATATTATTAAATGGTCTTTAACGTTTTAAACAGATTTTATTTTTATCTCTTCTTTCTTTCTTTCTTTCTTTCTTTCTTTTTCCTTTTCTTTTTTTTTTTTTTTTTTTGAGACAGGATCTTACTCTGTCACCCAGGCTGGAGTGCAATGACAAAAACATAGCTTACTACAGCCGTGAACTCCCAGGCTCAAGCAATCCTCCCACTTCAGCCTCCTGAATAGCTAAGACAACAGGTGCACCACCAAACCAGTCTAATATATATATTTTTATTTTTTATAGAGATGGAGCTTTGTTGTGTTGCTCAGACTGGTCTCCTGGGCTCAAGAGATCCCCCCAACTTTGCCTACCAAAGTGCTGGGAATACAGGCATAAGCCACCATGCCTGGGCTTTAACTTTTGAATATATACTTGTTGACTTGATCTTCTTCTGACATTAAATAACAGCAAGGTAATTTTGATAGTTTTGTTTAAAACACACAATAAATGAGACAAATATGAATGATTAAAAATGGTGCCATAGAAATTCTTCAGCTATTTTTTTTTTTTTTTTTTTTGAGATGAAGTTTCACCCTTGTTGCCCAGGCTAGAGTGCAATGGTACCATCTCAGCTCACTGCAACCTCTGCCTCCCAGGTTCAAGTGGTTTTCCTGCTTCAGCCTCCTGAGTTGCTGGGATTACAGGTGGCACCACCATGCCCAGCTAATTTTCTGTATTTTCTTTTTTTTTTTTTTTTAGTAGAGTTAGGGTTTCTCCATGTTGATCAGGCTGGTCTCGAACTCCTGACCTCAGGTGATCCGCCCACCTCAGCCTCCCAAAGTGTTGGGATTACAAGCCTGAGCCACCAAGCCCAGCCTCTTTAGCTATTTTTAACTTAATTTTTCTTTGGACAGATACATAAATCCACTGAATCTTTTAACTGAAAGGATGCTTGATGATCAGTCAACCAAATCTTTCATTTTCCATAGGTTAACTGTTTGCCTCTTGGTTGCTTCCGAGTTTCTCGAGCTTCCAAGGTCCACCCTTGTTGTAAGCCCTAAGTCACTGGGGCGAGTCTCCAGCTCCCTCACACACCATTCCACAGGCCTGACTCTGCCATTTTCTGTCCTCTACCCTCGGAACCCAGCTCCCACAGCTGTAGCCCTCTGTGTGCACAGCTTCGCCCCACGAGGACGAACCCCACTTCCTTCATCCTAAACCCCCTGATTAAAAGCCTGACTGTAATGATTTGGGATGAAAAAAGAAAAACAGATCATGACAATCTATTTCAAACTAAGTTTTTGAGACCCATGCTCAAATTTCTGGACCATTTCCACCAAGCCTTACTTCTCTATCTCAGTACTAAGCTTAACTAAACACAACCATTAAAGTGCCTTTCCTGAGCAGAGGAAGGAGCAGGGAAATCCTCTCCCAAAGAGCAATGATATCCTCCTCCTAGGCCACCCAGCCCTATATCTAGCCAGGCTTAAAAATACAGTAACAATGTGACATATTCTTTCCCATGACCTTCAGATGAGAAGTCTGGAGACGCACAGACATTTGCCCAACACCACTCAGCCAGGGAGCTGTGCAACTGGTTTGCAACTGGATTTCCGGGTTCCCAACCAAGCGGATATCTTACATTGCAGCAGACCAACCGTGAAATGAAACAAGAACACCTTAACTGAGGGTAAATATGAGAGTGTCCACAAAGGGGGCACTATTAAACCATAGGTATCAGGAAGCCCAGTTGTGCCCTGGCCCAGTATTGACTTGCAGCCTGTCTTGGGACCACATCTTGGTGGTTTGTGCTGCCTCAATGGCATTCTAAAATAGAGGATATGTTCAGTGTTACTTCGGCTACAGCGTTTTATTGCCTCCAAAATAGAAGATGCCCAGCTGGGAGCACCTGATGTTATGAAGAGCAAAGGAACAAGCGCATAATAATATTAAAGCCACAGGGTTCTAGCCAGAGGCAGACCAATGCTTCCAGGCTTACCATTTGGACAGTCATAGAGGCAATTTATATCACAGTCATTCAGCAACTACTGGATTATCTTTCCCAGCTCTGTCCTTTCTCAGAACAAAAATTGTATAATTGAAACAGTAGGTATTTTACCACAACCCCTGGGTCAAAATTTGAATAATAGATGTTTATCGTAAGGAATTTTTCACCCTCTCATCTGCTGAGATTAGTTCTCATAAAGTACTGATGGTGACAATGGAAGCAGGACAGGGTGAGGTTCACTTGAACTGAGAAGGACTCTGGTTATAGGTTCCACAATTCCAGATCATGGGATGACTGGAGTGAGCACAGCCTCAGGCATTGAGGACCCAGATTTGAGGTCTGCACTCATTAGTTTTGAGCAAGATTCTTAACTGCAAAGAGCATCAATTTTCAAATCTGTAAATTAGGATTAATTTAACTAATACTTACTTATAAAATTGTTCTAAGGATTACATGAGCCAAGAGGTATAAAGACACCAAGTAAACTGGCAAACATTCCTCAAATGTTAGCTACCGCCAGTTATTTTTTTTTTTTTTTTTTTCTTTAAGTTTTAGGGTACATGTGCATAACGTGCAGGTTTGTTACATATGTATATTTGTGCCATGTTGGTGTGCTGCACCCATCAACTCGTCTGCAACCAACAATTCATCATTTATATCATGTATAACTCCCCAATGCAATCCCTCCCCCCTCCCCCCTCCCCATGATAGGCCCCAGTGTGTGATGTTCCCCTTCCCGAGTCCAAGTGATCTCATTGTTCAGTTCCCACCTATGAGTGAGAACATGCGGTGTTTGGTTTTCTCTTCTTGTGATAGTTTGCTAAGAATGATGGTTTCCAGCTGCATCCATGTCCCTACAAAGGACGCAAACTCATCCTTTTTTATGGCTGCATAGTATTCCATGGTGTATATGTGCCACATTTTCTTAATCCAGTCTGTCACAGATGGACATTTGGGTTGATTCCAAGTCTTTGCTATTGTGAATAGTGCCGCAATAAACATACGTGTGCATGTGTCTTTGTAGTAGAATAATTTATAATCCTTTGGGTATATACCCAGTAGTGGGATGGCTGGGTCATATGGTACATCTAGTTCTAGATCCTTGAGGAATTGCCATACTGTTTTCCATAATGGTTGAACTAGTTTACAATCCCACCAACAGTGTAAAAGTGTTCCTATTTCTCCACATCCTCTCCAACAACTGTTGTTTCCTGATTTTTTAATGATTGCCATTCTAACTGGTGTGAGATGGTATCTCATTGTGGTTTTGATTTGCATTTCTCTGATGGCGAGTGATGATGAGCATTTTTTCATGTGTCTGTTGGCTGTATGAATGTCTTCTTTTGAGAAATGTCTGTTCATATCCTTTGCCCACTTTTTGATGGGGTTGTTTTTTTCTTGTATATTTGTTTGAGTTCTTTGTAGATTCTGGATATTAGCCCTTTGTCAGATGAGTAGATTGCAAAAATTTTCTCCCATTCTGTAGGTTGCCTGTTCACTCTGATGGTAGTTTCTTTTGCTGTACAGAAGCTCTTTAGTTTAATTAGATACCATTTGTCAATTTTGGCTTTTGCTGCCGTTGCTTTTGGTGTTTTAGACATGAAGACATGAAGTCCTTGCCCATGCCTATGTCCTGAATGGTACTACCTAGGTTTTCTTCTAGGGTTTTTATGGTATTAGGTCTAACATTTAAGTCTCTAATCCATCTTGAATTAATCTTCCTATAAGGAGTAAGGAAAGGATCCAGTTTCAGCTTTCTACTTATGGCTAGCCAATTTTCCCAGCACCATTTATTAAAGAGGGAATCCTTTCCCCATTTCTTGTTTCTCTCAGGTTTGTCAAAGATCAGATGGCTGTAGATGTGTGGTATTATTTCTGAGGACTCTGTTCTGTTCCATTGGTCTATAGCTCTGTTTTGGTACCAGTACCATGCTGTTTTGGTTACTGTAGCCTTGTAGTATAGTTTGAAGTCAGGTAGTGTGACGCCTCCAGCTTTGTACTTTTGACTTAGGATTGTCTTGGCAATGCGGGCTCTTTTTTGGTTCCATATGAACTTTAAAGCAGTTTTTTCCAATTCTGTGAAGAAACTCATTGGTAGCTTGATGGGGATGGCATTGAATCTATAAATAACCTTGGGCAGTATGGCCATTTTCACGATATTGATTCTTCCTATCCATGAGCATGGTATGTTCTTCCATTTGTTTGTGTCCTCTTGGATTTCACTGAGCAGTGGTTTGTAGTTCTCCTTGAAGAGGTCCTTGACATCCCTTGTAAGTTGGATTCCTAGGTATTTTATTCTCTTTGAAGCAATTGTGAATGGAAGTTCATTCCTGACTTGGCTCTCTGCTTGTCTGTTACTGGTGTATAAGAATGCTTGTGATTTTTGCACATTAATTTTGTATCCTGAGACTTTGCTGAAGTTGCTTATCAGCTTAAGGAGATTTTGGGCTGAGACGATGGGGTTTTCTAAATATACAATCATGTCATCTGCAAACAGGGACAATTTGACTTCTTCTTTTCCTAACTGAATACCCTTGATTTCTTTCTCTTGCCTGATTGCCCTAGCCAGAACTTCCAACACTATGTTGAATAGGAGTGGTGAGAGAGGGCATGCCTGTCTTGTACCAGTTTTCAAAGGGAATTTTTCCAGTTTTTGCCCATTCAGTATGATATTAGCTGTGGGTTTGTCATAAATAGCTCTTATTATTTTGAGGTACGTTCCATCAATACCGAATTTATTAAGCGTTTTAAGCATGAAGGGCTGTTGAATTTTGTCAAAAGCCTTTTCTGCATCTATTGAGATAATCATGTGGTTCTTGACTTTGGTTCTGTTTATATGCTGGATTATGTTTATTGATTTGCGAATGTTGAACCAGCCTTGCATCCCAGGGATGAAGCCCACTTGATCATGGTGGATAAGCTTTTGGATGTGCTGCTGAATCCGGTTTGCCAGTATTTTATTGAGGATCTTTGCATCGATGTTCATCAGGGATATTGGTCTAAAATTCTCTTTTTTTGTTGTGTCTCTGCCAGGCTTTGATATCAGGATGATGTTGGCCTCATAAAATGAGTTAGGGAGGATTCCCTCTTTTTCTATTGATTGGAATAGTTTCAGAAGGAATGGTACCAGCTCCTCCTTGTACCTCTGGTAGAATTCAGCTGTGAATCCATCTGGTCCTGGACTTTTTTTGGTGGGTAGGCTATTAATTGTTGCCTCAATTTCAGAGCCTGCTATTGGTCTATTCAGGGATTCAACTTCTTCCTGGTTTAGTCTTGGGAGAGTGTAAGTGTCCAGGAAATTATCCATTTCTTCTAGATTTTCTAGTTGATTTGCATAGAGGTGTTTATAGTATTCTCTGATGGTAGTTTGTATTTCTGTGGGGTCGATGGTGATATCCCCTTTATCATTTTTTATTGCATCTATTTGATTCCTCTCTCTTTTCTTCTTTATTAGTCTTGCTAGCAGTCTGTCAATTTTGTTGATCTTTTCAAAAAACCAACTCCTGGATTCATTGATTTTTTGGAGGGTTTTTTGTGTCTCTATCTCCTTCAGTTCTGCTCTGATCTTAGTTATTTCTTGCCTTCTGCTAGCTTTTGAATGTGTTTGCTCTTGCCTCTCTAGTTCTTTTAATTGTGATGTTAGAGTGTCAATTTTAGATCTTTCCTGCTATCTCTTGTGGGCATTTAGTGCTATAAATTTCCCTCTACACACTGCTTTAAATGTGTCCCAGAGATTCTGGTATGTTGTATCTTTGTTCTCATTGGTTTCAAAGAACATCTTTATTTCTGCCTTCATTTCGTTATGTACCCAGTAGTCATTCAGGAGCAGGTTGTTCAGTTTCCATGTAGCTGAGCGGTTTTGATTGAGTTTCTTAGTCCTGAGTTCTAGTTTGATTGCACTGTGGTCTGAGAGACAGTTTGTTATAATTTCTGTTCTTGTACATTTCCTGAGGAGTGCTTTACTTCCAATTATGTGGTCAATTTTGGAATAAGTGCGATGTGGTGCTGAGAAGAATGTATATTCTGTTGATTTGGGGTGGAGAGTTCTATAGATGTCTATTAGGTCCGCTTGGTGCAGAGATGAGTTCAATTCCTGGATATCCTTGTTAACTTTCTGTCTCGTTGATCTGTCTAATGTTGACAGTGGAGTGTTGAAGTCTCCCATTATTATTGTATGCGAGTCTAAGTCTCTTTGTAAGTCTCTAAGGACTTGCTTTATGAATCTGGGTGCTCCTGTATTGGGTGCATATATATTTAGGATAGTTAGCTCTTCCTGTTGAATTGATCCCTTTACCATTATGTAATGGCCTTCTTTGTCTCTTTTGATCTTTGATGGTTTAAAGTCTGTTTTATCAGAGACTAGGATTGCAACCCCTGCTTTTTTTTGTTCTCCATTTGCTTGGTAGATCTTCCTCCATCCCTTTATTTTGAGCCTATGTATGTCTCTGCATATGAGATGGGTCTCCTGAATACAGCAGACTGATGGGTCTTGACTCTTTATCCAGTTTGCCAGTCTGTGTCTTTTAATTGGAGCATTTAGTCCATTGACATTTAAGGTTAATATTGTTATGTGTGAACTTGATCCTGCCATTATGATATTAACTGGTTATTTTGCTCGTTAGTTGATGCAGTTTCTTCCTAGCCTCAATGGTCTTTACATTTTGGCATGTTTTTTCAATGGCTGGTAGTGGTTGTTCCTTTCCATGTTTAGGGCTTCCTTCAGGGTCTCTTGTAAGGCAGGCCTGGTGGTGACAAAATCTCTAAGCATTTGCTTATCTGTAAAGGATTTTATTTCTCCTTCACTTATGAAACTTAGTTTGGCTGGATATGAAATTCTGGGTGAAAATTCTTTTCTTTAAGAACGTTGAATATTGGCCCCCACTCTCTTCTGGCTTGTAGAGTTTCTGCCGAGAGATCTGCTGTTAGTCTGATGGGCTTCCCTTTGTGGGTAACCTGACCTTTCTCTCTGGCTGCCCTTAAGATTTTTTCCTTCATTTCAACTTTGGTGAATCTGGCAATTATGTGTCTTGGAGTTGCTCTTCTCAAGGATTATCTTTGTGGCGTTCTATGTATTTCCTGAATTTGAATGTTGGCCTGCCCTACTAGGTTGGGGAAGTTCTCCTGGATGATATCCTGAAGAGTGTTTTCCAACTTGGTTCCATTTTCCCCCTCACTTTCAGGCACCCCAATCAGACCTAGATTTGGTCTTTTTACATAATCCCATACTTCTTGCAGGCTTTGTTCATTTCTTTTTCTTCTTTTTTCTTTTGGTTTCTCTTCTCGCTTCATTTCATTCATTTGATCCTCAATCGCTGATACTCTTTCTTCCAGTTGATCGAGTTGGTTACTGAAGCTTGTGCATTTGTCACGTATTTCTCGTGTCATGGTTTTCATCTCTGTCATTTCGTTTATGACCTTCTCTGCATTAATTAGTCTAGCTATCAATTCTTCCACTCTTTTTTCAAGATTTTTAGTTTCTTTGCACTGGGTACGTAATTCCTCCTTTAGCTCTGAGAATTTTGATGGACTGAAGCCTTCTTCTCTCATCTCGTCAAAATCATTCTCTGACCAGCTTTGATCCGTTGCTGGCGATGGGCTGCGCCCCTTTGCAGGGGGAAATGCGCTCTTATTTTTTGAATTTCCAGCTTTTCTGCCCCGCTTTTTCCCCATCTTTGTGGTTTTATCTGTCTCTGGTCTTTGATGATGGTGACGTACTGATGGGGTTTTGGTATAGGTGTCCTTCCTGTTTGATAGTTTTCCTTCTGACAGTCAGGACCCTCAGCTATAGGTCTGCTGGAGATTGCTTGAGGTCCACTCCAGACCCTGCTTGCCTGGGTATCAGCAGCAGAGGTTGCAGAAGATAGAATATTGCTGCACAGCGAGTGTACCTGTCTGATTCTTACTTTGGAAGCTTCCTCTCAAGGGTGTACTCCACCCTGTGAGGTGTGGGGTGTCAGACTGCCCCTAGTGGGGGATGTCTCCCAGTGAGGCTACTCAGGGGTCAGTGACCCACTTGAGCAGGCAGTCTGTCCGTTCTCAGTTCTCAACCTCCGTGTTGGGAGATCCACTGCTCTCTTCAAAGCTGTCAGACAGAGTCGTTCGCGTCTGCTCAGGCCTCTGCTGCTTCCCCTGTTGTTTTTTTAGCTGAGCCCTGCCCCCAGAGGTGGAGTCTATAGAGACAGGCAGGTTTCCTTGAGCTGCCGTGAGCTCCACCCAGTTCGAGCTTCCCAGAGGCTTTGTTTACCTACTTAAGCCTCAGCAATGGCGGGCGCCCCTCCCCCAGCCTTGCTGCTGCCTTGCGGTTAGATCGCCGCAGACTGCTGTGTTAACAATGAGGGAGGCTCCGTGGGCATGGGACCCTCCCGGCCAGGTGAGGGATATATTCTTCTGGTGTGCCCGTTTGCTTAGAGTGTGGTATTGGCGTGGGAGTTACCCGATTTTCCAGGTGTTGTGTGTCTCAGTTCCCCTGGCTAGGAAAAGGGATACCCTTCCCCCTTGCGCTTCCCAGGTGAGGCGATGCCTCGCCCTGCTTCAGCTCTCGCTGGTCAGGCTGCAGCAACTGACCAGCACCGATTGTCTGGCACTCCCTAGTGAGATGACCCCAGTACCTCAGTTGAAGATGCAGAAATCACCGGTCTTTTGTGTCGCTCGCGCTGGGAATTGGAGACTGGAGCTGTTCCTATTCGGCCATCTTGGTCCGCCCCCACTCTGCTCTTTTCTCCACCAGCCTCTTCTATCTCAAGTCCAGCAATTATAGGCCAAATAGGAGGAGACTGCAATCTGATAAAGTCTAAACTTATAATGAGAACATGTATGTCGAGGGCTCATTATCTATTGATGTTGATTTGCAAAGTTGATTGTTAAAGAAATATTCAGTTACTTGACATAGAATACCAAAGAAAATTTTTTTCAAAAATTTAATTTTTAAATAAAAGTTCCTTGGTGCATTTAAACTTCTTCAAGGAACAAACGGCTTAGTCACCTGAAATCAAGGCAGATACTTTTTGCCCAAATTCAGTAGGTGTTTTCATATAAGCAAAGTTAAAATCTAACTTCAGTCTGTGATATGAGAATGTATAGCTCTAGTTTTGATGTTTATTTTCATTCTACAAATCATTCAAATACATGATTGTTGTCCTTTTGAATTTTTTTAATCAAATACTTGGTTAATGTCACAGACTTATTTAATTGCATGTTAAGTGGTTTATTAGTCTGTCTTTGAGTATTTACAACTCAGGAACTGGGAAACTGAAGTTGCTTAGAAAAGTTACTTACTCATGTGACAGCGACGGCTACCTGGTGAGCCACGACCTTTCTGTCTGGCTTCTTTTACTTAGTATATTTTCAAAGTTCAACCATGTTGTAGCATGTATGAGTTCCTCATTTCCATTGTATGAATATACCACATTTTACTTATCTGTTCATCAGTTGATTGACATTTGCATTGTTTCCCTCTTTTGACTGTTATAAATAATGCTGCTATAAGTATTCCTGTAAAGTTTTTTGCATAAACATATGTTTTCAATTATTTTGGATGTATACATAGAGAATTGTCAGATCAATGGTAAATGCTACATTTAACTTTTTGGAGGACTATTAGACTGTTTTCCACAATGGCTGCAACATTTTACATTCTCGGCAACAGTGTACAAGGCTTCTGTTTCTCCACATTCACATCTAGAGTTGTTTTTATCTGACTTTTTAATTTTACTCATCCTAGTGAGCATGAACTGGTATCTCATTGTAGTTTTGAGTTACATTGTCCTGATGGCTAAGGATGTTGAACATCTTTTCATGTGCTTTTTGGCCATCTGAATATCTCCTTTAGAGGAATGTCCACTCAGCTCCTTTGCCCATGTTTTAATTGGGTTATTTTGTTTTTTCATTGACTAGTAAGAGTTCTTTATGTATTCTAGATACAAGTCCCTTCTCAGGTACATAATTTGCAAGTATTTTCTCCCATTTTTTGGGTTGCCTTTTCACATTCTGAATGGTTTCATTTAAAGCACAAAAGTTCCTTGGCCGGGCACGGTGGCTGAAGCCTGTAATCCCAGCACTTTGGGAGGCTGAGATGGGCGGATCATGAGGTCAGAAGATCAAGACCATCCTGGCTAACATGGTGAAACCCCATCTCTACTAAAAAATACAAAAAACTAGCTGGGCGAGGTGGCAGGTGCCTGTAGTCCCAGCTACACGGGAGGCTGAGGCAGGAGAATGGCATAAACCTGGGAGGCGGAGCTTGCAGTGACCTGAGATCCGGCCACTGCACTCCAGCCTGGGCGACTGAGCAAGACTTCATCTCAAAAAAAAAAAAAAGTTTCTAATTTTGATGACATCCATTTATTTTCTTTCTTTTCATGTCTTTAGTGTCATATTTAACAAACCATTGACTAATCCAAAGTCATGGAGATTTATGTCTATGTTTTTTTGTCAGCACTTTATAGTTTTAGCCCCTACATTTAGGTCTTTGATCCATGGACATAACTTCATTATTATGTAATGGATATACTATTGTCCCAGTAATATTTGTTGAAGAAAATTTTCTTTTCTTATTGAATTGCCTTGGCAGCATTATCAATAATTAGTTGACTATACACATGAGAGGTTTTTTCTGTACTCTTAATTCTATCCCACTGCTCTATATATTTATCCTTATTCCAGTACCACACTGTTTTAATTTCTATAACTTTATAGTAAGTTTTAAACTTTGGAAGTGTGAGTCCTCAAACGTTGTTCTTCTTCTTTAAGCTTGTTTTGGCTATTCTGGTCTCTTGAATTTCTGTGTAAATTTTAATATCATCTTGTCAAGTTTTGCAAAGAAACCAGGTGGGATTTTGATAGGCATTACATTGAATCTGTGGATTAGTTTGGGTAGTATTGTCATCTTATCACATTTAAATATTCTGATCCATGAATGTAGGTATCTTCCCAATTACTTGGATTTTCACTATTATTTTCAACAATGTTTTGTACTTTTCAAAGTATAAATTTTGTACTTTTTTTGTTAAATACATTCTGAAGTATTTTATAATCTTTTATATTATTGTAGTTAGATTTTTTAATATCATTTTTGGATTGTTCATTACAAGAATATAAAAATATAATTGATGATAAATGAATTCCCAGGCAAGATGGCTGAATAGGAACAGCTCTAGTCTGCAGCTCCCAGTGAGACCAACACAGAAGGCAGGTGATTTCTGCATTTACAACTAAGGTACCCAGTTCATCTCTTTGGGACTGGTTAGACAGTGGGTTCAGCTTACAGAGGACAAGCAGAAGCAGGGTGGGGCGCTGCCTCACCTGGGAAGTGTAAGGGGTTGGGGAACTCCCTCTCCTAGCCAAGGGAAGCCATGAGGGACTGTGCCATGAGGAAAGTGCAGTCTGGCCCAGACATGTTTCCCATGGTCTTCACAACCCACAGACCAGGAGATTCCCTCTGGTGCCTACGCCACAAGGGCCCTGGGTTTCAAGCACAAAACTGGGTGGCCATTTGGGTAGACACCGAGCTAGCTGCAGGAGATTTTTTCATACCCCAGTGGTACCTGGAATGCCAGTGAGATGGAACTGTTCACTCCCATGGAAAGGGGGCTGAAGCCAGGGAGCCAAGTTGTCTTGCTCAGCAGATCCCACCCCCATGGAGTCCAACAAGCTAAGATGCAATGACTTGAAATTCTTGCTACCAGAACAGCAGTCTGAAGTTACCTGGGATGCTCAGGCTTGGTGAGGGAAGGGGCATCTGCCATTACTGAGGCTTAAGTAGGTTGTTTTCCACTCACAGTGTAAATAAAGTCAGGAAGTTTGAACTGGGTGCAGAACCCACCACAGCACAGCAAAACCACTGTAGCCAGACTGCCTCTATAGATTCCTCCTCTCTGGGCAGGGCATCTCTGAAAGAAATGCATCAGCCCCTCTCAGGGGCTTATAGATAAAACTCCCATCTCCCTTGGTCAGAGCATCTGGGGAAGGGGTGTCTGTGGGCACAGCTTCAGCAGACTTAAACATTCCTGCCTGCCAGCTCTGAAGAGAGCAGCGGATCTCCCAGTATAGCACTTAGCTCTGCTAAGGGACAGGATGCCTCCTCAAGTGGGTCCGTGACCCCCATGCCTCCTGACTGGGAGACACCTCCAAGCAGGGGTCAACAGACACCTCATACAGGAGAGCTCTGGCCAGCATCTGGCAGGTGCCCCTCTGGGATGAAGCTTCCAGAGGAAGGAGCAGACAGCAATCTTTGCCATTCTGCAGCCTCCGCTGGTGATACCCAGGCAAACAGGGTCTGGAGTGGACCTACAGCAAACTCCAGCAGACCTGCAGCAGAGGGATCTGTTAGAAGGAAAACTAAGAAACAGAAAGAAATAGCATCAACATCAACAAAAAGGATGCCCGTGCAAAAACCCCATCTGAAGATCACCAATTGCAAAGACGAAAGGTAGCTAAATCCATGAATATGAGGAAAAAACAGTGCAAAAAGGCTGAAAATTCCAAAAACCAGAATTTTTCATCTCCTCCAAAGGGTCACAACTCCTCAACAGCAAGGGAATAAAAGTGAATGGAGAGGGAATTTGACAAATTGACAGAAGTAGGCTTCAGATAATAACAAACTCCTCTGAGCTAAAGGAGCACGTTCTAACACAATGCAAGGAAGCTAAGGACCTTGATGAAAGGTTACAGGAACTGCTAACTAGAATAACCAGTTTAGAGAAAAACATAAATGACCTGATGGAGCTGAAAAACACAGCATGAGAACTTTGTGAAACACACACAACTATCAACAGCTGAATCAATCAAGTGGAAGAAAACATATCAGCGATTGAAGATCAACTTAATGAAATAAAGCATGAAGACAAGATTAGAGATAAAAGAATGAAAAAGAATGAACAAAGTCTCCAAGAAATATGACTATGTGAAAAGACCAAACCCACGTTTGATTAGTATACCCGAAAGTGACAGGGAGAATGGAACCAAGTTGGGAAACAGACTTCAGGATATATCCAGGAGAACTTCCCCAGCCTAGCAAGACAGGCCAACACTCAAATTCAGGAAATACAGAGAACACCACAAAGATACTCCTTGAGAAGAGCAACCACAAGACACATAGTTGTCAGATTCAACAAGGTTGAAATGAAGGAAAAAATGTTAAGGGCAACGAGAGAGAAAGGTTGGGTTACCCACAAAGGGAAGCCCATCAGATTAACAGTGGGTCTCTCTGCAGAAACCCTATAAGCCAGAAGAGAGTGGGGGCCAATATACAACATTCTTAAAGAAAAGAATTTTCAGCCCAGAATTTCATATCCAGCCAAACTAAGCTTCAAAAGTAAGGAGAAATAAAATACTTTACAGACAAGCAAATGCTGAGGGATTTTTGTCATGACCAGACCTGCCTTACAAGAGCTCCTGAAGGAAGCACTAAATGTGGAAAGGAAAAACTGGTAGCAACCACTGCAAAAACATACCAAAATGTAAAAACCATTGACCATATGGAAAAACTGCATGAACTAATGGGCAAAATAACCAGCTAGCATCATAATGACAGGACCAAATTCACACATAACAATATTAACCTTAAACATAAATGGGCTAAATGCCCCAATTAAAAGACACAGACTGGAAAATGGGATAAGACCCATTGGTGTGCTGTATTCAGGAGACCCATCTCATGTGCAAAGACACATAAGCTCAAAATAAAGCGATGGAGGAATATTTACCAAAAAAATGGAAAGCAAAACAAAAAAAACAAAAAACAGGGGTTGCATCTTAGTTTCTGATAAACAGACTTTAAACCAACAAAGATCAAGAAAGACAAAGAAGGGCATTACATAATGGTAAAGGGATCAATGCAACAAGAAGAGCTGACTATCCTAAATATATATGCACCCAATACAGAAGCACCCAGATTCATTTTTTTTTTTTTTTTTTGAGACGGAATCTCGCTGTGTCACCCAGGCTGGAGTGCTGTGGCCGGATCTCAGCTCACTGCAAGCTCCGCCCCCCGGGTTTTACGCCATTCTCCGGCCTCAGCCTCCAAAGTAGCTGGGACTACAGGCGCCCGCCACCTCGCCTGGCTCATTTTTTGTATTTTTTAGTAGAGACGGGGTTTCACCGTGTTAGCCAGGATGGCCTCGATCTCCTGACCTCGTGATCCGCCCGTCTCGGCCTCCCAAAGTGCTGGGATTACAGGCTTGAGCCACCGCGCCCGGCCAGCACCCAGATTCATAAAGCAGGTTCTTAGAGACCTACAAAGAGACTTAGATTGCCACACAATTATAGTGGCAGACATTAACACCACACTGGCAGATCAATGAGACAGAAAATTAACAAGGATATTCAGGACTTGAAATCAGCTTTGGACCAAGAGGGCCTAATAGACATCTATAGAATTCTCCACCCCAAATCAACAAAATATACATTCTTCTCAGCACCACATTGCACTTATTCTAAAATTGACCACATAATTGGAAGTAAAACACTCCCAGCAAATGCAAAAGGACAGAAATCATAACAAACAGTATCTCAGACCACAGTGCAATCAAATTAGAACTCAATATTAAGAAACTCACTAAAAACCACACAACTACATGGAAACTGAACAACTTGCTCCTGAATGACTACTGGGTAAATAATGAAATTAAGGCAGAAATAAATAAGTTCTTTGAAACCAATGAGAACAAAGAGACAACGTATCAAAATCCTTGGGACACAGTAAAAGCAGTGTTTAGAGGGAAATTTATAGCACTAAATGCCATTTCAGAAAATGGGAAAGACCTAAAATCAATGCCCTAACATCACAATTAAAAGAACTAGAGAAGCAAGAGCAAACAAATTCAAAAGTTAGAGAAGAGAAGAATAACTAAGATCAGAGCAGAACTGAAGGAGATAGAGATATGAAAAAACCCTCCAAAAAAATCAATGAATCCAGAAGCTGGTGTTTTGAAAAGATTAACAAAATAGATAGATTGCCAGCAAGACTAATAAAGAAGAAAAGAGAGAAGAATCAAATAGACACAATGAAAAATGATAAAGGAGATATCACCACTGATCCCACAGAAATACAAACTGCTATCAGAGAATACTATAACTACCTCTATGCAAATAAACTAGAAAATCTAGAAGAAATGGATAAATTCCTGGACACATACATTCTCCCAAGGCTCAATCAGGAAGCAGTTGAATCCCTGAATAGACCAATAATAAGTTCTGAAATTGAGGCAATAATTAATAGCCTACCAACCAAAAGGAGGCCAGGACCAGACAGATTCACAGCCAAATTCTACCAGAGGTACAAAGAGGAGCTGGTACCATTTCTTCTGAAACCATTCCAAACAATAGAAAAAGAGGGACTCCTCCCTAACTTATTTTAAGAGGCCAGCATCATCCTGATACCAAAGCCCGGCAGAGACACAACAACAACAACAAAAAGAAAATTTCAGGCAATATCGCTGATGAACATTGATGCGAAAATCTTCAATAAAATACTGGCAAACCAAATCCAGCAGCACATTTAAAAGCTTATCCAGCTGGGTGCGGTGGCTCATGCCTGTAATCCCAGCACAGGATGCCCAGGTGGGCCAATCATGAGGTCGGGAGTTTGAGACCAGCCTGACTAACATAATGAAACCCCATCTCTACCAAAAATACAAAAATTAGCTGGGCATGCATGGCTATAATCCCAGCAACTCAGGAGGCTGAGGCAGGAGAATTGCTTGAACCCAGGAGGCAGAGGTTGCAGTGAGCCAAAATCGTTCCACTGCACTCCAGCCTGGGCGACAAGAGTGAGACTCTGTCTCAAAAAAAATAAAAATAAAATAAAATAAAATAATTTAAAAAAAAAAGCTTAATCACCACAATCAAGTTAGCTTCATCCCTGGTTCAACATATGCAAATCAATAAACATAATCCATCACATAAACTGAATTAATGACAAAAACCACATGTGTATCTCATTAGATGCAGAAAAGGCTTTCAACAAAATTCAATACCCCTTCATGCTAAAAAAAACTCAATAAACTAGGCACTGATAGACCGTATCTCAAAATAATAAGAGGTATTTATGACAAACCCATAGCCAATATCATGTTGAATGGGCAAAAGCTGGAACCATTACCTTTGACAACCACCACAAGACAAGGATGCCTTCTCTTACCACTCCTATTCAACATAGCATTGGAAGTTCTGGCCAGAGCAATTGGGCAAGAGAAAGAAATAAAGGGTATTCAAATAGGAAGAGAGGAAGTCAAATTGTCTCTGTTTGCAGATGACATGATTGTATATTTAGAAAACCCTGTCGTCTCAGCCCAAAATCTCTCTAAGTTGATAAGTAACTTCAGCAAAGTCTCAAGATACAAAATCAACGTGCAAAAATCACAAGCATTCCTATACATCAATAACAGACAGAGTCAAATCATGAGTAAACTCCTATTCACAATTGTTACAAAGAGAATAAAATACCTAGGAATCCAACTTAGAAGGGATGTGAAGGACCTCTTCAAGCAGAACTACAAACCACTGCTCAAGGAAATAAAAGAGGACACAAACAAACTGAAAAACATTCCATGCTCATGGATAGGAAGAATAAATATTGTGAAAATGACCATACTGCCCAAGGTAATTTATAGATTCAGTACTATTCCCACCAAGCTACCACTGACTTTCTTCACAGAATTGAAAAAAACTACTTTAAATTTCATATGGAACCAAAAAAGAGCCTATATAGCCAAGATAATCCTAACCAAAAAGAACAAAGCTGGAGGCATCACGCTACCTGACTTCAAACTATACCAAAAGGCTACAGTAACCAAAATAACATGGTACTGGTACCAAACCAGATATATAAATCAATGGAAAGAACAGAGGTGTCAGAACTAAGACCATACATATACAACCATCTGATCTATGACAAACCTGACAAAAACAAGCAATGGGGAAAGGATTCCCTACTTAATAAATGGTGTTGGAAAAACTGGCTAGCCATATGCAGAAAACTGAAACTGGACCTCTTTCTTACACCGTATACAAAAATTAATTCAAGATGGATTAAGGACTTAAACGTCAGCTCTAAAACCATCAAAACCGTAGAAGAAACATAGGCAATACCATTAAGGACACAGGCCTGGGCAAAGACTTCGTGACTAAAATACTGTAAGCAATGGCAACAACAGCCAAAATTGACAAATGGGATCTAATTAAACTAAAGAACTTCTGCACAGCAAAAGAAACTACCATCAGAGTGAACAGGCAACTTCCAGAATGGGAGAAAATTTTTTCTATCTACCCATCTGACAAAGGGCTAATATCCAGAACCTACAAAGAACTTAAACAAGTTTACAAGAAAAAAAACCAAGCTCATCAAAAAGTGGGCAAAGGATATGAACAGACACTTCAAAAGAAGACATTTATATGGCCAACAAACATGAAAAAAAGCTAATCATCACTGGTCATTAGAGAAATGCAAATCAAAACCACAGTGAGACACCATCTCATGCCAGTTAGAATGGCAATCATTAACAAGTCAGGAAACAACAGATGCTGGAGAGGATGTGGAGAAATAGAAATCCTTTTACACTGTTGGTGGGAGTGTAAACTAGTTCAACCATTGTGGAAGACAGTGTGGTGATTCCTCAAGGATCTAGAGCTAGAAATACTATTTGACACAGCAATCCCATTACTGGGTATATGCCCAAAATATTATAAATCATGCTACTATAAAGACACATGCACACATATGTTTATTGAGGCACTATTCACAATAGCAAAGACTTGGAACCAACCCAAATGTCCATCAATGATAGACTGGATTAAGAAAATGTGGGACATATACACCATGGAATACTATGCAGCCACAAAAAAGGATGAGTTCATGTCCTTTGTAAGGACATGGATGAAGCTGGAAACCATCATTCTGAGCAAACTATCACAAGGACAGAAAACCAAATACTGCATGTTCTCACTTATAGGTGGGAATTGAACAATGAGAACACTTGGACACAGGGTGGGGAACATCACACACTGGGGCCTGTCATGGAGTGGCGGGATGTTGGAGAGATAGCATTAGGAGAAACACCTAACGTAAATGATGAGTTAATGGGTGCAGCAAGCCAACATGGCACATGTATACATATGTAACAAATCTGCATGTTGTGCACATGTACCCTAAAACTTAAAGTATAATTAAAAAAAAAACAAAAAACCCACAATTTTTAAGAAGAAAGTCCACTATGCTCCCTCTAGAACCAGGAACCAGGGTCCCACACTGGGAATCTGAATTGCCATCTTAAAGATTGTCACTGAGCCGGAATGGTGGGTAGAGACAGAACAAGCAACATGCTGTGAAGTTTTATTACCACTTTTAAATTGCTTTATTACCACTTTTAAATTACTTTTTCTTGATTCAGCATTTACTTAGTTGGTATGAACTTTTTACTATTTTTCAGAGCTATGACAAAGTTGGTTCTGAGAGTTTTTGCTTGATTTTTTGATGTTTCTGTGAAGGGATAGAACCTTTGAGCTATCTACTCTACCACTTTTGCTATAATAACATCACTCTTCTAATCATTTTTTTAAATGGGATTGCTTAGAATCCTGTACATAAATTCATTTCATATACATATAGAGGTGATTTTGTTTCTTCCTTTCCAATCCAGGTGTTTTTTTTTTCTTTCCATATTTCCCTGGCTGAAGCCCCAGCACAATAGTAGATAGAACTAGTGAGAGCAGACATTCTTATCATGTTACTGATCTTAGGGGAAATGCTTTCAGTCTTTCACTATTAGACATGCTACTTGCTACGGGTTTTACATAGATGTCCTTTATGAAGTTGAGAAAGTTTCCTTTTATTCCTAATTTGTTGAATTTTTTGTTTATTTTTGTTCTTGATATTGTTTGAGTGTTGGATTTTGTCAAGTTCCTTTTCTATTGATATGGGGCATCCCATTAATTCATACATTGAGTTGACCATGTGTATCTTAACCAGTTTAGGTTGCTATGACAGAACACCATGGACTGGATGGCTTAAACAACAGAAATTAGTTCCTCAAAATTCTGGGAAATGTGAGGCTAGAAAGCCCAAGATCAAGGCACTGGTAGATCCAGTGTCTGTCCAGCATCTGGTGAGGGCACTCATCCTGGTTTGCAAATGGCCATCTTCTTGTTGCATCCTCACATGGTGGTTGGGGTGGGAGGGTTGTGGGGCAGAGAGAGAGAGGAACAAGCTCTGTCCTGTCTTATTTTTAATAAAGGCACTAATCTCATTTATAAAGACTCTACCGTCATGACCTAGTTATCTCCCCAAAATTCTACCTCTCAGCACCATTACACTGGGGACTAATTTTTATTTTTTTTATTTTTTTTTATTTTTTTTGAGACAGTTTAGCTCTGTAACCCAGGCTGGAGTACATGACATGATCTCAGCTCACTGCAGCCTCCACCTCCCAGGTTCAAGCGATTCTCCTGCCTCAGCTTCCAGAGTAGCTGGGACTACAGGCGTGAAACACCATACCCGGCTAATTTTTGCATTTTTTGGTAGAGACGGAGTTTCACCATGTTGGCCATGCTGGTCTCGAACTCCTGACCTCAAGTGATCCACCTGCTTGGCCTCCCAAAGTCCTGGGATTACAGGTGTGAGCCAACGCACCCCACCTGGGAGCTAATATTTTAACATATGAATGAAGGGCACAAACGTTCAGTCCATAGCAATGTGGTTTTTGTTCTTTATTCTGTTGATATGGGGCATTCTACTAATTCATTTTCAAATGTTAAAAGAGGCTTGCATTCCTGTGATAAATCCCACTCAGTCATGGTGTATAATTTTGTTGTTGTTGTTGTTTTTGAGACAGAGTCTCGCTCGATTGCCAGGCTGGAGTGCTGTGGCAGATCTCAGCTCACTGCAAGCTCCACCTCCCAGGTTCACGCCATTCTCCTGCCTCAGCCTCCCAAGTAGCTGGGACTACAGGCACCCACCACCATGCCTGGCTAATTTGTTTGTATTTTTAGTAGAGATGGGGTTTCACTGTGTTAGCCAGGATGGTCTCCATCTCCTGACCTTGTGATCCGCCCGCCTTGGCCTCCCAAAGTGCTGGGATTACAGGAGTGAGCCACTGAGCCCGGCCTAACTTTTTAATATATTGCTGAATTTAGTTTGCTAGTGTTTTGTGGAGTTTTGTATCTATATTTACGAGGGAAATTGGTCTATAGTTTTATTTTGTTGGGATGTCTTTCTCTGTTTTGGTATCAGGGTAATATTGGGCTCATAGGATGGGTTGGGAAGTGTTTCTTCCTCTTTTAAATTTTTTGGAAGTGCTTATTATGTATATGTGTTAATTCTTATTTAAATATATAGTAAAATTCATCACTGAAGCCATCTGGACCTGGCATTTTCTTTGTGAGCAGTGTGCTGTTTTTTGTTTGTTTTGTTTTAGTAGTAATTTCAATTTCTTGTTATGGTACTGTTCAATATTCTCTTTCTTCTTGAGTTAGTTGAGTAGTTTGCGTCTTTCTAAGAATTTGTCAGTTTTATTAAAGTTACCTAAATTGCACCATACAATTGTTCTTAATAACCCCTTATAATCCTTTTTGTTTCTGTAAAGCCCTTTTTCTTTTATTTCTGATTTTAGTAGTTTGTCTTTTTTTTTTTTTTTTTTTTTTTTTTTGCTTGATGGATTAGTCTATTTGGCCTGCCGTAACAAAATACCAGACTGCAGACCTAACCAAAATTAATTTTCTCACAGCTCTGGAGGCTAGGAAGTCCAAGGTTAAGAGTCCACCTGATGTAGTTCTTAGTGAGGGCTCTCTTCCTGACTTGTAGAGGGCTGCCTTCTTGTTGCACTCACAGAGCCTTTCCTTGGTGCATGTGTGGGAAAACTGAGGCCTGTGATGTCTCTTCTTTTTAAAAGGACAATAATCCTATTAGAGCAGAGTTTCACCCTTGTGACCTCATTTAACCTCAATTATCTCCATGTAGGCCCTGTCTCCAAATACAGGTACAGTCACATTAGGAGTTAGGACTTCACCACATGAATTTTGGGGTCTTGTAATTTAGTCCATAGTACTTGGTCAGTCTAGCTAAAGTTTTATCAATTTTGTTGACCTTTGCAAAAACAGCAACAACAACAATAACAACAACAACAACAACAACAACTCCTGGTTTGGTTGATTTTCTGTATTGCTTTAACTCCTACTTTTATTTTCATTTATTTTGTATACATTTTTGAATAATAACCATTATGCCAAAGTTTGGGACTATACATGAAGAAGTCATATATTTTGCCCTCATGGAATGCATTGTCTTCTGTACTATTTTCACATTTTAGCAAGAATAAATATCTTCTTCTAAGGTTATTCAAAACTGAGTTTATAGATACGTTCTTTGAGTAGTGGGGCTGGCCAATACCGTGTAGTTAATGTTACCATTGCATCAAAGACCAGCTGAAATGGAGTGTGCCGTGGAGGAGGTTTTAATTTGCTAAATGCATTTTCACTAAAATAAGAAAAGTGATCCCTAAGAAGTTGCCTTAATTGTTTCTCCCTGAGTATCTCGAACAACACTTTTATTGATCTGTTTCTAATGCTTGATCCTTCAAATGGGCCAGCTTAGTAGACACTTGCCACTTTGACACAAATGTGTAGATATGGTTCAAGTGAGCTATAGGAGACTAAACTTGGGATAGGTATCAGTTGGCAGGGTTATAGATCATGGACAATCATCTAACTTTTGTGGATCTCCGATTTCTCCTCTTTTTATAAGCAAGCTTCAATTTAAACTACTCTATATGTGTGATTTTCAAATTTCCAATATTGTGAGGCCTTAGTTTGGATGGATACACGCTCTAATTCATTGTCTCATGTAATCATTTTACTCTTTCAAAGTTTCTCAGAGACTAAAATACTAGAAAGGTCAAAGCAAACAACTGATGCCTGTGACAAGGAAAAAAGTGGCTCAGTGCTGCCCCAAGAAGTAAAATCACATTTTAGTAAAATAAACATTAATCTTAATAAAATCAAGTTTAATTAATAACTGAAATGGAATTGGTGATGCTGAACTTGCCTACCTTTAAGTACCTAGGTAGAACCAGAAATCTCAGATGGTATGAATAATTACAGCTGTCAACATTTGCATACTTATTGTGGGCTAGGTTCATTAACACTCTGTATGTATCTTATCTTTCTCGTATTTACACTGGGAGATAGGCACTACTGCTACCTCTTTCTTTTCTAGAGGATAATGGAGGCTGAGAGACATTAGACAACTTGCATCGTGTTCCACAGGTGATCACTGGTGTCGGGGGAAAGGGAACCCAAGTCTGTTTTTGTTTGTTTGAGACAGAGTCTCACTCTGACACCCAAGCTGGAGTGCAATTGCGCTATCTCAGCTCACTGCAACCTCTGCCTCCGAGGTTCAAGGGATTCTCCTGCCTCAGCCTCCTGAGTAGCAGGGACAGTCACCTGCCACCACGCCCAGTTAATTTTTGTATTTTTAGTAGAGATGGGGTTTTACCATGTTGGCCACACTGGTCTCGAACTCCTGAAGTCAAGTGATCTGCCCACCTCGGCCTCCCAAAGTGCTGGGATTATAGGCGTGAGCCACCACACTCAGCTGGAACCCAGGTCTTTCTTCCAGCAAAGTGGGTAATCTCAGCTCAATCACTCTTAGGTTTCCTATTTTTATAGAAGTGAAAAGTAAGCCCTAGAAAGCTGCTTTAGCAAGGCCAAGGAAAAGGTTATCTTTGTGATGAAAAGTTTGCTTTTTATTGAAAATGACCCAGATTTCACTCCTCATGCTTTATTGCTCATGCTGTTTTACTAAAAACTACCATTATTTCTTTTGCTTGCCTTTTTAAATCACATGTGGTTTCATCATGCCATCCTTATGGAAAACACCACATTTATCACATCTGATAGTTGCACGCCCATGCACATGCATGCACAAACACCCACACCCACACCCTCAGTTAGGGACCCTCATGGAGGCTCTTCCATATACAGCTGGAAACATGGAAAATGACAGACTTTCAACATATATAGTTTCTATTTATAGTGTTGGAACTAATGAGAGTGCTTCAAAGTAAGATTTAAACCTAAAGTCATGGACAAAGAATTTTGTGTGTCATCAAATCATATGGTAAAATCGATGAGTCAAAGGTCTTGAATTTGTTGGTAGCCCAGTGTTTCACTGAATATGAAAACGATTTGGTCAAGAAGCCATTACTTCCATTGCTACTAGGCAGCGCCCAGGGTTGGGCGCTGTTGCTGAGGAATAGGCCATGCTGTAGAGTCCTCACCAGCCACTGGGCAAAGGAGGCTTTGCAAGAAGGAAGAGGAGGAGGGAAGGTGGGTGATACTTTTTAAGATTTGCTGACTTTAGCTTGTGCTTTCATTCTTCTGAATTATGGTCATAGCTTGGTGTGAGCATTCCAAGGTATTATTTTAGGCAACTTACTTCTGCAAGGAATCAGATAATTTTTCTACTATTGCTTTTTTTTTTTTTTTTTTTTTCTTTGCACATGTCTTAAAATCCCTTTGTGGTTATAAGATGGAAAAGATGACCAGATGCCTTGTCTTAGGAGGACAGTCCTTTGTTTTCATACCTTCTCTTCCAACCTCTTCTATGGGATGCTCCCCACAAACGCTTATTTTTCTCAGCTGAAAGCATCCTTCTTCCTCCCAAACCTCACTTTATTTGCCCTCTGATGATGCTTCTTCAGCTTCTTTCCTTTCTTTCCAGCTCTCTTACTAAGGACCAGTTCTCAGAGTTCTGTGTCTCTTCACTCAGGCCCAGCACAGTGGTAGTTAGGAATACAGACTTTACAGAGAGGGCGCTTCAGTTCAATCCTAGCTTCACCACTGAACCACTCTGTGTCACATATATGTGTATATTTTTTAATTTATAAAACAAAGATGAAAATAGTACCAATGTCTGAGAGTTTCTGTGAAGTTGAGCCATATAAAACATGTAGAACAGCACTGCAGCACATTCCTGGCACTTAGTCAATGCTCGTCTTACCCTTGCTCTCCATCCCACACTGATGGAGATATGTAGGAGACACAGATATAACCCCTAACACACAGAATCATCTAAGATGAGTGCCTCATTTCCTTCATTTAGAAAACAAAGCTGATAATTCCTGTCTATATCAGAGCTATTTTCAGCATTTGAGCTGTACCAGTTTACAATTCCTTCACCTTCTGAAGGTGAATGAATTCTTCACAATTGTTGCCACATTCTTTAGGAAATAGCTCACTGCTTTGTTAATCAAACTAGAACTACGCTGGCCTAAATGAGACTCTACTCCTTCAAAACGTTAAGCGTCTTCCTCTGCAGTTTCTGGTAGGATGTTTGAAAATGACCTTGCGCTCCAGAGAAGCATGTCAAAGTCCCAGGGGGACACTTTTGCTTGGGTTAAGTAGTCATCACCTTGCCCTGAGGCCACAGGTGCTTCAAAATTCAAAGAGGAATCCTCCTTTTGAAGATAATATGTTGCTTCTAAGAAAGATTACATGTCTGAGCAGTTTCTTTCCTGGTGTGTTATAACCGATTAGAATTAAATTACATCAAGGGCAGCTAAGGAATGCACAGTGAACTAACAGACTGACCAACTTATGCCAATTTATTAGATAAAACTGTGCAGGGTAAAAAAGTTATTTTCTTTCTCTTTTCCTATCTTAACAGACATCTTAGTCTCCCTCTTCAGAAGTGGCAGTTAATTACAAGAGTCCTGGTTTTCAGCCTGAGAACCACAGATGTAAATAACAAATGCAAGTCAGACATAGGGTGCAGCAGTATCCAAGAGTCAACATACCTTACACTGGTCTATTATTCTAGTAACTGCTAGGGACATTACTGGGCTGCAGCAACATTATGAATACATTTCCAAACTCCTGTCTTACCAGACATACCAATCTGGCTTATGGTTTCTGATGAAAGAAATGACTAAAATTTGAAGACGGGCTGTAGTTTGAGATCTGTCATACTTCAGAGTGAAGGAGCTCAGAAAAAAACGTGGTCTTCTAAGCTCTCTGAGTTGATGGGCTTTAAAATGCCACTTGATGGGCTTTAAATCGTAATCTTCTGCTTCTGAACTAGATCTCATAATACCTAAGTGACTCTGAACATGTAAATTGTATGCCTCTAGGAGTTGGAGCTGCACTTCCAAGCCTGGGGAAACAGAGGGAACATAGCTCCACTGTGCTGTAGTCTAAATTCCAATAAAGGCACACTGAGAACAAGGAGACAAGGGGTCATACAAAATTGCTCTACCTTTTTCCTCAGGCTTTACCAAGACTTCAAAATAAGCATTTATCCTGCAGAAATATTGACTAGGCAGGGCATGGTGACTCACTCCTGTAATCCCAGCACTTTGGGAGAACCTGGTGGGTGGATTGGTTGAGCTCAGGAGTTTGAGACCCACCTGGGCAACATGGCAAAACCCCATCTCTACAAAATTTAGTGGGGCATGGTGCTGCACACCCATAGTCCCAGCTACTCTGGAGGCCTGGGTGGGAGGATTGATTGAACTTGGGAGATGGAGGCTGCAGTGAGCTGAGATCACATCACGGTTGCACCCCAGCCTGGGCAACAGAGTGAGATGCTATCTCAGAACACGAATTGATTGGGTCTAGTGTTGTCAGATTCAAATTTGACAGTAGAAAAATTAATTGTGTTGAGTTCTTCCATCGTTCCAGGCACACGTTGTATATATTAAACATTGAAATTTGCGAAAGAATTATATAATTTAGGTGCTATCATCCTCTTTTTGTAAATGAGGAAACTCAGGGACAATTAAGTTAAATATCTTGCTCTTGGTGATAAAGTATAGCTAGAAGGTTAAAAACCAAGGTTTGAACCCCAACCTTAAACCTAACCGTAAACACAACCTTAACCCCAGACCTAAGCCTAAATCTGAACAACTCTATCCCTAACTTTAACCCAAATCCACTTTCTCCAACAGCCACACTCTTAACCACTATGCTATAATAAACTATTACATGTTGATCAACAGCATTTGGAAACTAGTGGAATTGTTTAATACAAAATCAAATGCATGAAACTACTATATGGTGAAAATTATAACATAATAGTATTAAATAGATTGATGAACTCCATGAATGACCAAATATTCCGTCTTTGGGCTAGTAAGTTAAGGAAGATACTTATTTTTATTTATTTGTACATTTTTCTAAACCAGCAGCTTACCCTGACAGAAGAAAGATATTTAAAAGGAGTATTTGCCATTTTTGCCCCAGTTCCAGGTAGCTATCAAGTAAAATGTTTCCAAGACTAGAAGCTGAAGCATTTTTAAGGGTAATCAAAATGGGATTTTCATCTTGAAAGTTGCATTGGCATTCAAAAAAGTGTTCTAGGCCGGGCGCGGTGGCTCAAGCCTGTAATCCCAGCACTTTGGGAGGCCGAGACGGGCGGATCACGAGGTCAGGAGATCAAGACCATCCTGGCTAACATGGTGAAACCCCGTCTCTACTAAAAATACAAAAAACTAGCCGGGCGACCTGGCGGGCGTCTGTAGTCCCAGCTACTCGGGAGGCTGAGGCAGGAGAATGGCGTGAACCCGGGAGGCAGGAGCTTGCAGTGAGCTGAGATCCGGCCACTGCACTCCAGCCTGGGCGACAGAGCGAGACTCCGTCTCAAAAAAAAAAAAAAAAAAAAAAAAAAAGTGTTCTAATTTTTAATAAGACTTATCCTACCTCAAATATCCTATATTTTACCATTGAAATGAGTGCTATCAAAATATTAAATTAGTTATATAACAATCCAGCTACTGGGAACATAAATATGAGGTCTGTTGTACCCCAAAGATTAGCAAGGTACAAAAGAGAATGGAAAACATCAACATTCAAATGTATTTGCCATGGATGGAAGGCTCATTTAGAAAATGATAGATTCTTCCCCCTTGTGAGCCAAACACCAGCTGTAGGGGCAATGGAAATTAAATTTCACATTCGGGGCGGAGCAAGATGGCCGAATAGGAACAGCTCCAGTCTCCAACTCCCAGCGCGAGCGACACAGAAGACCGGTGATTTCTGCATTTTCAACTGAGGTACTGGGGACATCTCACTAGGGAGTGCCGGACAATCGGTGCTGGTCAGTTGCTGCAGCCTGACCAGCGAGAGCTGAAGCAGGGCGAGGCATCGCCTCACCTGGGAAGTGCAAGGGGGAAGGGAATCCCTTTTCCTAGCCAGGGGAACTGAGACACACAACACCTGGAAAATTGGGTAACTCCCACCCCAATACCGCGCTTTAAGCAACGGGCACACCAGAAAAATATATCCCTCACCTAGCCGGGAGGGTCCCATGCCCACGGAGCCTCCCTCATTGTTAACACAGCAGTCTGCGGCGATCTAACCGCAAGGCAGCAGCGAGGCTGGGGGAGGGGCGCCCACCATTGCTGAGGCTTAAGTAGGTAAACAAAGCCGCTGGGAAGCTCGAACTGGGTGGAGCTCACAGCAGCTCAAGGAAACCTGCCTGTCTCTGTAGACTCCACCTCTGGGGGCAGGGCTGAGCTAAAAAACAACAGGGGAAACAGCAGAGGCCTGAGCAGACACGAACGACTCTGTCTGACAGCTTTGAAGAGAGCAGTGGATCTCCCAACACGGAGGTTGAGATCTGAGAACAGACAGACTGCCTGCTCAAGTGGGTCACTGACCCCTGAGTAGCCTCACTGGGAGACATCACCTACTAGGGGCAGTCTGACACCCCACACCTCACAGGGTGGAGTACACCCCTGAGAGGAAGCTTCCAAAGTAAGAATCAGACAGGTACACTCGCTGTGCAGCAATATTCTATCTTCTGCAACCTCTGCTGCTGATACCCAGGCAAACATGGTCTGGAGTGGACCTCAAGCAATCTCCAACAGACCTACAGCTGAGGGTACTGACTGTTAGAAGGAAAACTATCAAACAGGAAGGACACCTATACCAAAACCCCATCAGTACGTCACCATCATCAAAGACCAGAGACAGATAAAACCACAAAGATGGGGAAAAAGCGGGGCAGAAAAGCTGGAAATTCAAAAAATAAGAGCGCATCTCCCCCTGCAAAGGAGCGCAGCCCATCACCAGCAACGGATCGAAGCTGGTCAGAGAATGACTTTGACGAGATGAGAGAAGAAGGCTTCAGTCCATCAAAATTCTCAGAGCTAAAGGAGGAATTACGTACCCAGCGCAAAGAAACTAAAAATCTTGAAAAAAGAGTGGAAGAATTGACAGCTAGACTAATTAATGCAGAGAAGGTCATAAACGAAATGACAGAGATGAAAACCATGACACGAGAAATACGTGACAAATGCACAAGCTTCAGTAACCGACTCGATCAACTGGAAGAAAGAGTATCAGCGATTGAGGATCAAATGAATGAAATGAAGCGAGAAGAGAAACCAAAAGAAAAAAGAAGAAAAAGAAATGAACAAACCCTACAAGAAGTATGGGATTATGTAAAAAGACCAAATCTACGTCTCATTGGGGTGCCTGAAAGTGAGGGGCAAAATGGAACCAAGTTGGAAAACACTCTTTAGGATATCATCCAGGAGAACTTCCCCAACCTAGTAGGGCAGGCCAACATTCAAATTCAGGAAATACAGAGAACGCCACAAAGATACTCCTCCAGAAGAGCAACTCCAAGACACATAATTGCCAGATTCACCAAGTTGAAATGAAGGAAAAAATCTTAAGGGCAGCCAGAGAGAAAGGTCGGGTTACCCACAAAGGGAAGCCCATCAGACTAACAGCAGTCTCTTGGCAGAAACTCTACAAGCCAGAAGAGAGTGGGGGTCAATATTCAACGTTCTTAAAGAAAAGAATTTTCAACCCAGAATTTCATATCCAGCCAAACTAAGTTTCATAAGTGAGGGAGAAATAAAATCCTTTACAGATAAGCAAATGCTTAGAGATTTTGTCACCACCAGGCCTGCCTTACAAGAGACCCTGAAGGAAGCCCTAAACATGGAAAGGAACAACCGGTACCAGCCATTGAAAAAACATGCCAAAATGTAAAGACCATTGAGGCTAGGAAGAAACTGCATCAACTAACGAGCAAAATAACCAGTTAATATCATAATGGCAGGATCAAGTTCACACATAACAATATTAACCTTAAATGTAAATGGACTAAATGCTCCAATTAAAAGACACACACTGGCAACCTAGATAGAGTCAAGACCCATCAGTCTGCTGTATTCAGGAGACCCATCTCATATGCAGAGACATACATAGGCTCAAAATAAAGGGATGGAGGAAGATCTACCAAGCAAATGGAGAACAAAAAAAAGCAGGGGTTGCAATCCTAGTCTCTGATAAAACAGACTTTAAACCATCAAAGATCAAAAGAGACAAAGAAGGCCATTACATAATGGTAAAGGGATCAATTCAACAGGAAGAGCTAACTATCCTAAATATATATGCACCCAATACAGGAGCACCCAGATTCATAAAGCAAGTCCTTAGAGACTTACAAAGAGACTTAGACTCGCATACAATAATAATGGGAGACTTCAACACTCCACTGTCAACATTAGACAGATCAACGAGACAGAAAGTTAACAAGGATATCCAGGAATTGAACTCATCTCTGCACCAAGCGGACCTAATAGACATCTATAGAACTCTCCACCCCAAATCAACAGAATATACATTCTTCTCAGCACCACATCACACTTATTCCAAAATTGACCACATAATTGGAAGTAAAGCACTCCTCAGCAAATGTACAAGAACAGAAATTATAACAAACTGTCTCTCAGACCACAGTGCAATCAAACTAGAACTCAGGACTAAGAAACTCAATCAAAATCGCTCAGCTACATGGAAACTGAACAACCTGCTCCTGAATGACTACTGGGTACATAATGAAATGAAGGCAGAAATAAAGATGTTCTTTGAAACCAATGAGAACAAAGATACAACATACCAGAATCTCTGGGACACATTTAAAGCAGTGTGTAGAGGGAAATTTATAGCACTAAATGCCCACAAGAGATAGCAGGAAAGATCTAAAATTGACACTCTAACATCACAATTAAAAGAACTAGAGAGGCAAGAGCAAACACATTCAAAAGCTAGCAGAAGGCAAGAAATAACTAAGATCAGAGCAGAACTGAAGGAGATAGAGACACAAAAAACCCTCCAAAAAATCAATGAATCCAGGAGTTGGTTTTTTGAAAAGATCAACAAAATTGACAGACCACTAGCAAGACTAATAAAGAAGAAAAGAGAGAGGAATCAAATAGATGCAATAAAAAATGATAAAGGGGATATCACCACCGACCCCACAGAAATACAAACTACCATCAGAGAATACTATAAACACCTCTACGCAAATAAACTAGAAAATCTAGAAGAAATGGATAATTTCCTGGACACTTACACTCTCCCAAGACTAAACCAGGAAGAAGTTGAATCCCTGAATAGACCAATAGCAGGCTCTGAAATTGAGGCAACAATTAATAGCCTACCCACCAAAAAAAGTCCAGGACCAGATGGATTCACAGCTGAATTCTACCAGAGGTACAAGGATGAGCTGGTACCATTCCTTCTGAAACTATTCCAATCAATAGAAAAAGAGGGAATCCTCCCTAACTCATTTTATGAGGCCAACATCATCCTGATATCAAAGCCTGGCAGAGACACAACAAAAAAAGAGAATTTTAGACCAATAACTCTGATGAACATCGATGCAAAGATCCTCAATAAAATACTGGCAAACCTGGATTCAGCAGCACATCCAAAAGCTTATCCACCATGATCAAGTGGGCTTCATCCCTGGGATGCAAGGCTGGTTCAACATTCACAAATCAATAAACATAATCCAGCATATAAACAGAACCAAAGTCAAGAACCACAAGATTATCTCAATAGATGCAGAAAAGGCTTTTGACAAAATTCAACAGCCCTTCATGCTTAAAACGCTCAATAAATTCGGTATTGATGGAACGTACCTCAAAATAATAAGAGCTATTTATGACAAACCCACAGCTAATATCATACTGAATGGGCAAAAACTGGAAAAATTCCCTTTGAAAACTGGTACAAGACAGGGATGCCCTCTCTCACCACTCCTATTCAACATAGTGTTGGAAGTTCTGGCTAGGGCAATCAGGCAAGAGAAAGAAATCAAGGGTATTCAGTTAGGAAAAGAAGAAGTCAAATTGTCCCTGTTTGCAGATGACATGATTGTATATTTAGAAAACCCCATCGTCTCAGCCCAAAATCTCCTTAAGCTGATAAGCAACTTCAGCAAAGTCTCAGGATACAAAATTAATGTGCAAAAATCACAAGCATTCTTATACACCAGTAACAGACAAGCAGAGAGCCAAGTCAGGAATGAACTTCCATTCACAATTGCTTCAAGGAGAATAAAATACCTAGGAATCCAACTTACAAGGGATGTCAAGGACCTCTTCAAGGAGAACTACAAACCACTGCTCAGTGAAATAAAAGAGGACACAAACAAATGGAAGAACATACCATGCTCATGGATAGGAAGAATCAATATCGTGAAAATGGCCATACTGCCCAAGGTTATTTATAGATTCAATGCCATCCCCATCAAGCTACCAATGAGTTTCTTCACAGAATTGGAAAAAACTGCTTTAAAGTTCATATGGAACCAAAAAAGAGCCCGCATTGCCAAGACAATCCTAAGTCAAAAGAACAAAGCTGGAGGCATCATGCTACCTGACTTCAAACTATACTACAAGGCTACAGTAACCAAAACAGCATGGTACTGGTACCAAAACAGAGCTATAGACCAATGGAACAGAACAGAGTCCTCAGAAATAATACCACACATCTACAGCCATCTGATCTTTGACAAACCTGAGAGAAACAAGAAATGGGGAAAGGATTCCCTATTTAATAAATGGTGCTGGGAAAATTGGCTAGCCATAAGTAGAAAGCTGAAACTGGATCCTTTCCTTACTCCTTATACGAAGATTAATTCAAGATGGATTAGAGACTTAAATGTTAGAAGACCTAATACCATAAAAACCCTAGAAGAAAATCTAGGTAGTACCATTCAGGACATAGGCATGGGCAAGGACTTCATGTCTTCATGTCTAAAACACCAAAAGCAACTGGCAGCAAAAGCCAAAATTGACAAATGGGATCTAATTAAACTGAAGAGCTTCTGCACAGCAAAAGAAACTACCATCAGAGTGAACAGGCAACCTACAGAATGGGAGAAAATTTTTGCAATCTACTCATCTGACAAAGGGCTAATATCCAGAATCTACAAAGAACTCAAACAAATTTACAAGAAAAAAACAAACAACCCCATCAAAAAGTGGGCAAAGGATATGAACAGACATTTCTCAAAAGAAGACATTCATACAGCCAACAGACACATGAAAAAATGCTCATCATCACTCGCCATCAGAGAAATGCAAATCAAAACCACACTGAGATACCATCTCACACCAGTTAGAATGGCAATCATTAAAAAATCAGGAAACAACAGTTGTTGGAGAGGATGTGGAGAAATAGGAACACTTTTACACTGTTGGTGGGATTGTAAACTAGTTCAACCATTATGGAAAACAGTATGGCAATTCCTCAAGGATCTAGAACTAGATGTACCATATGACCCAGCCATCCCACTACTGGGTATATACCCAAAGGATTATAAATAATTCTACTACAAAGACACATGCACACGTATGTTTATTGCGGCACTATTCACAATAGCAAAGACTTGGAATCAACCCAAATGTCCATCTGTGACAGACTGGATTAAGAAAATGTGGCACATATACACCATGGAATACTATGCAGCCATAAAAAAGGATGAGTTTGCATCCTTTGTAGGGACATGGATGCAGCTGGAAACCATCATTCTTAGCAAACTATCACAAGAAGAGAAAACCAAACACCGCATGTTCTCACTCATAGGTGGGAACTGAACAATGAGATCACTTGGACTCGGGAAGGGGAACATCACACACTGGGGCCTATCATGGGGAGGGGGAGGGGGGAGGGATTGCATTGGGGAGTTATACATGATATAAATGATGAATTGATGAGTGCAGATGAGTTGATGGGTGCAGCACACCAACATGGCACAAATATACATATGTAACAAACCTGCACGTTATGCACATGTACCCTAGAACTTAAAGTATAATAAAAAAATAAAAAATAAAAAATAAAAATAAATAAATAAATAAATAATTTCACATTCAGTTTTATATTCATAGATAGTAACAATGAAAATCAAATTCAGGATCCACAAATAGGTGAGGTAAGTCAGGCAAAGTGTTTGCAGAATTATACATTCTGTGGTCCATTTACAGGATTTTGCCCCAGGAACATTTAGAACAGTTCTTATACATCACATCGTTGCTTAATACCTACTTGTCAATTGAATGAAGGAAAAGAGTCATCATGGCTGATCTATGTATCTGAATGGATGAAGAGAGACAGACTTCAATATACAGATGAACCATACATATCACATAATTTCAGCTTAGCTGCATCTTTGAAGAGCATGAAGAGAGGATAATACACATTTCATGTGTTTAGTTTTATTCTTAACTGAAAGAGACATAAGTTGCTTCAACTCATTAAAGAGCCTAAACATGTTAAAAATCACTTCTGATAAAAATTTCTGTTCAAAATAAAATTTGTTTAGGAGTAATGACTGGAGCCTGAATCTATGAACTGTAACCATTTATGTAAATATTTAAGTTGATAAGATATTTTGGTAGACAGGGAAAACAGGAATGCAAAACAGCAAGTTGCAGTCTTTTCCAGTCTGTTCCCTTATAACAGTAGAGGCCACTACTGAGTGTGGTCTTCTAAAAGTACTCCGTGCTAACTCAACACAGTCACCATTGCTGTCTTTTCTTTCACGGGGACTGAATAGTAAGCTTTACCGTGTATTTCAAGTTGGGCTATTGCTTCATAGAAATATGTGACAGAATGCATAAAAGATCATGTCACTCTCTCTCTTAAATCCGTTCATTGGCCTCCTGTGTCCTCAGAATAAAATCTTATACTCTTCATAGTGACTTCCAAGACTCTCTCAGAATCTCCCCACCCCTGATTTATTACACTACATCATTGTCTGTCATTTTCTCTCTTAATCACATCTTCAGTCAATATGTTTTGCTCATAATATCTGGTTCAATTCCTTTTTGCTTATCACCATTTATAACCCTGGATCCATAAGTATGTTTATTTGTTCAGTGCCTTTTCTTCCATTTGACCAGGAAGATAAATGATTTAGAATGTGTGCTTGTTAAATAAATGAATGAATAGCTCTTTACTTCAAGGACACTTGGAATGCTTTTGGGGGTCAAAACTATAAGCATGAAGCAAGGAATTATATAAAAAGAAGAATATCAAATATGCAACATTCTCTGACCATATTGTATGATTGTGAATGATCTACAGCAGTCTTTGGAGAAGGTCTGGGTGGGCATTAGACCTGAATGGGTATTTTGAAAACTGATGGAGAGAGGTTGTTTAAATTGGGAAATGACATGGGCAAAAGCTCAGAGGCAGGAAAGATAATTGCCTGTGAGTGAGCCAGTAGGGGAAGGAGAGTCGACCAAAACAGAGAAAATAGATTTGATCAGGTCAACCTTTCAGCTCTTAGAGCACTTATGTCAGATGATGCTCCTGAGCCCTGACTTTGCCCAGAATGTGAACTGCAGCACAAGCATGATGGGGTACAAGCTGTACACAATTACCAGAACCTTATGAACTCCTCTGAGTAATGCACTCAAGACACCATAAGCTAATAAAAATGTGAGAGCAGCTGAGGCCAGGGCCTCTCAGACAATGGGAGAGACCTCAGCCAACTCTTTTTTTTTTTTAGATTCATTGTGTAATAAAAGCTAAAAAAAAATGCAATGTTACAAAAATTCTGATATATTTTGCTATACTCATTTAACATAAAACAGTACCAAAAAATTGCAATGTAGTGTAATTGTGCTAGTCACAAATTAGAAGATTTTGAAAAAAAGAAAGAATACACTGTTGAGGATGCAGTCTAAAATAAAATAAAAGCTTAAATTTGTATAATGAACATCTTCTGTATAGCCTCAATTGAAGAATACTTTAAAAGTCTGAATTAGAGGCTGCACGATTTGCGAGTGCCCGGCACTGTCCATGGTGCTGAGCATAGCACAAGGAGCAAGGAGGAGGCTCCCCACAGAGCTTGTGGGCTGACTGGAAGAGAGGTGGGCCCCCTCTTGGAACTTCTGAAGTCATTCAAGGCCCAATAACCGGCACTGAACTAGAAAGAAAGTGGTCAAACTTTAATAAATATTGAAGGAAAAAAACCATTAAAAATGTAAATCAAAGTGGTTCTACGGTAGGATAGGACAGTTGATAAAAAATGGCAGTATTGAGAAGAGAGACTTATGGACACAGATTTTAAGTCAGGTTTTACGTTAATATGAGTTTGGGGTGATGGTAAGGTAAGCAAGTGAGACACTACTTAAGGTTTTGAACATATGAAACTAAAGAATAATGGGCAGGCCAGAGCTGGAGTTACCACATGAGAGTCCTAGTTGGGAAAATAATTGCAGGTGCAAAAAAGGGCATGGGGGACAGATTTGGCATGAGGATTTTTAAAAGAATTCAACACAGTGCTCATATTTATCTTAATTCTCCCACTTCTCCTAAAAAAGAAACAGAACCTCAGTTAAGGATGTACTAAATAATAAATTGAGACTGCATGTAGGTAACACTGGAATCACAGAAAACAAACAAACAAACAAAAAAGGAGTCAATGATGGCTACATTGAGATGTTTCCCAAAAGTCCACTTTCAGTCTTCACCAAGCCCGGGGGCTTCACTCCTCTTCCCATACATGACTGTCCTCTGGCTGAAGTCAATGTGATTAGTTCCTCCCTCCAGCTGTATGCTTGCTAAGAATAGTTTAATCACTGTGTGCATATGTTGAGAAATAGCTACAGAGACAATTAGCAATTTAGTGTTTTGGATTAAATATTGCCCTATTTTCTCAGTTATCTTTTCAAAAGTAAATGTTCCTTGGTGTTGAGATATACTAAGTGATTAATATCTTGGTGGAAATTAACTTTTCAGTTTTTTTATTTTAAAGTATTTAATTGACAAGTAAAGACTGTGCATATTTGAGGGGGACAACATGGTGATTTGATATATGTATACATTGTGTATTGATGATCAGAATCAAATTAATGAACACATTTTCTACCACCCATGCTGTATGCTAGAGCTCCTGATCTCATTCATCTTATGTCTGATTAAAATTTTTCTTTTTGATGGTAGAAACTTTGGTGCAGGCAGGATATTTGGGTTGGTGTGAGACCCCGTGGAAAAGATGAGTGAAGTAAGGATGACAATGTGGTGCACCCACGTGAACACTGCGCCCACCCAATTCACCATCGAGGCAGCCACATGCAATAGGATGTTTATAAACAGAGCATCTGAAGGACAGGATCTGAAGCGTCCAAGGCCAGCCTGCCAACAGCACCTCTGCAGACTCTATAACCATTGCAGACAAGGATATTGGCCCAGCGCATTGCAGCTCTCACAGGAAACAATCCCATTCCAGAGCTCCTCTCACACCCACTGTGCTGATGGGCCTGGCTCACAGGCTCCATTCTCTGCTTCTGAAACCATTCCTTTCTAAGACATTAGAGTTAGATTCCCTAGGGCAGGCAGCTCAAGTTAACTCCTCCCTACAGTGGCATTAACCTACATCAGAGCTGCACAGTGCTGAGTTACAGCATTGGCCACACCTCATTTTACCATCAGGACTAGCCTCAGAAGGACAGTAGTTTAGATTCTTTCAACATTCACTGAATGCCTGACACTTGATTATGAGGTTCTCCTTGCATGCCAGGCTTGGAGCTAGCCTGGGGATAAGAGATAAGCAGACAGAGCCCACTTCTGTGGCCTGAGGGTTCTGACTCTAAGCCCATGGCTCCTGCATAAACCATGGCGTCTCCCCAGGTGGGCTGGGAAGGACCTCCCTATATAAACAGATAACTTATTTGGCATGCTGTTCAAAAGGCTTTATAAGTAAATTAATCTGCTTTACTTGAACAGTGTATGCCTCCAGAGCCAAACTGGTACTGAATTTAGTAATTTAACAACACTATCTTTTCTTACTGAGCACTTCACATTTTGTGAGTTCTCTCAAAGTTTGAGTTGTTGCTCAGTATTCTGGACAAGAAAAGGAACAGATCCTTCTATTGCATCCAGGGGCCCTTAATAAGCATCACCACTGTAAAGCATTGTCATCTTGGCTGCTCCTTCTCTGGAGTGCCCCTGAATGCACAGGTTTTTCTGTGGCCATGAAGGAATGCAATGCCTCTTCTATCTTTAGGCTGTAGCTTTGGATAGACAGATTCCTTTTTTTCTTTTAGATGTGTATTTTTCCCCTTCATCTAAAATGTTTTGAGTTATCACAGGGTATTTCTCCTGGGTTATTTTCATATGAGTTACCTACTTGAGAGTTACTAAAACAGTCATTCTGAAATACAGTTGTTTGTTTATTTCTCCTCCCCGAAAAAAAAAATCCTTTTAAAAAACCAAACTTTAATATAACATCAATATGATAATGCAACAAATAACCTCTTAAATATAAAAAGACATAAATCATTCTTTTTTTACATCTAATTAAAATATAACCTTCCCTCTTCCCCACTCCCCCCCAAAAATGGCACAGGAATATTTATTTTTTTCTTCTTTGCTCCTCAAATTTGTCTTTTAGTAGTTGAGAGCAGATGAAATCTTTTATCACTATATTTAGACGTCAGCCAGGCAGGTCGCTGCCATGGTAACTGCTGCACGAAGAAATGCTAGCAAGGGAGGGGCTTGTGGGCTCCAAGGAGGTACTTACTTAGTGCCAACCAAGAGAGAGTAAAGATGCTACCCGATCAAGGCTTCCAGCAGCTCCTCTACCCACCTGTACCCACCTGCCTGGCTGCATATACCAGCTGCTCCTGCATCCACCTGCAACAGGGCAGGCAGGACTTCTGAACACCACCACCGCCCCTACACAGCTAATGTCTGTGAAATAGGGAGAGATGGTACAAAGGAGTCCCTGCACTCCAGGACCCCCACCCTACATCCAGGCTACTCTCTAATCCCCAACAGTGCTGCTGCCTTGGCTTTAAGAAATCCGATTCACCTTGAATCTCAGGATAACTCTAGATGCCCAATCTATAATAAGAGGTCAAATAAGTGTATTGCTTTGCATGTTTATCCCATGCAAAGGGATACTCAGCACAACTACCACATGGTAAGAATTCACAAGGCCAACAAATTCTTACTTAGGGCTTGCCTTTTTCCCAACACTGTGTTACACACTAGAAATAGAAAAGAAAAGAAAAGAAAAAAAAAAAAAAAAAAGACAGGCAAGGTGATTCTTTTCTCGGAGCTTAAATTCACTAAGAGAGAAACAGTTGATAAAACACGATAATAAATAGCAATAATCAACAGAGTAGACATACATGTTAAAATGCCGTATTTCTAAGTGATGTGAAGACTCCAGAGAGGCAGTTGTCATCGGAAGGGGCTGGTTGTTGGGTGGAGAGCCAGGAAAGGTGACTCTGAAAGGCTGAAATTAATTGAGACTTGAATGGCGGGAGATTAGCCATACCAGATATGGAGAAAGGGCAACGAGGGGAGGCCAGTAGGTGGAGAGATGCGCCTGTCTGTTCCACAAACATAGGCCCAGTGCAGCGGGAGTTAGGGAGTTCCCGGCACAAACAGAATCACCTTGTCTAGTCAGCCCCTGCCTGCTCTTCTGGAGCGCGCTTGGCTTCAGGCGTCCTTCAACAAGTCTGGGCGTCCCCAGAGGGTGGGCTTCTGTGAGATCTAAAGGAAGAGCTCACGTCTACCGGCAAAGTGTACCATTTTCCTGACTTCCTGAGAGCTCCAGTTCATTGCAAGTGAGACAGAAGCCCAGCGAGGCTCTTGTCCTTGGAGACTGAAAGACGCAGTTGAAGCGGTTGCAGCTCCTACTGGGCAAGGAAAAAGGAACTGTTTGATCAAGGGCTGCATTCTGGCTTTGCAGCCGCCCTCCCAGGGACTCCTGTGGCATCCGCCGCAGCCTCATTTCCTGCCCACAGGCACCAGACTGCCTCAGCCTCAGTGCTGGGGCTGCCACAGTGACCATTATGCCGATGCCAGAGTGATTTGGAAAAACTCTCGGCTTCCGTCATTCTTGTATGACTATCTTCTTTCCCTAGTGCTCAGGAAATCTGGGCAATAGGCAGCACCCCGGTTTCACATCCTTCTTCACTCTCCAGCCTTTGACCTTGCCTGGAGCACCCCCACTTTCGCTTCCTTTGGGGTGAATTATTTCTTTCTTGTCCAAGAGCCTCCTTAGTTTCTCATATGGTGGCACCTACCCCTATCAATCTTCCACAGTACAGAGAAGACTCAGAACAGACCCAGCATGGGTTCAAGCTGGTTCTTTTAATGAGCATTTACATGTTAAACTGTCACCAGTGCTCCTCTCCCTAGCACTATTCAGGAATGCTATGTAGAATGGACAGAGTTCCATCGCGTTTCTCAGAAAGGAGTAAGAAAGTCAGTGGTTTTCCTTTTCTGGATGGGAGGACTTTCTCTTCTTGTTTGATTACAACAGGATTTACAAGATCTACGTGACAATATATTATCCTTCTATCCAGCAGAGTGGGCTTACATAGAACAGAGGAGTCTTTTAGTAAAACGTGTTTTACTGACAAAAGAAAAGGTTTCTCAAGGCTTCGCCCAGTTTCTACCTAGCCTGATGGCAAATGCTGGAGAAGGAGAAGATGCGGAATGCATAAGAATGCGGGGGGTGGTACCAAAGACAAACCTTTTCTTAGACTTGCCTTGGCCCTATTTTTTGTCTAGTGGAGAATAGGAATTAGAAACCAAAGAATTGATGTTCTTTAAAAAGAAGATAAGGCACGTAGGCAGGGCACATATGGAGCTATAGTTGTGGAAATATGCTTTTTGGTCTGAAATATAACTTTTTATTTCACATGAACTTACTATTAAAATGGAGGAAGCAGATCTACCTCTTTGAGATACTGACCTTGAAATAGTAGGAAATTTATTATTCCTCACATATTTATGGGAACTTTGGAAAGAGTCAAAACATTTGGCATCCTGCTCGGGAGATATTATGGGATGCCTACCAAGTGGAGGATACTGTGCTAAGACTTTGGAGTGGTTGAGCCCAAGCAAGGGCAGAGCGTTGTTACTTCTTCACTCACTCAACTGCACATTTTTTGAGTGCCACTGGGTAATTTACTTCTGATGGTTTTTGCTTCTGTTTATATCTGTGTTATTAACACTTTCTCCAGGGGTTCTTGTGAAAAACAAATGGGATAAAGTTGTTTAACAATACTTGTTAACAAGTAAGAGATTGGTAAACAGTTATTTCCCTATCCTTTGTCACACTTAGAATAAAATAATAAATTCTCTGTGTGGCATTTATGACCCGTTTTAAAACCCACCCACACACCTATCTGGTCTTATTTCCCAGGACTTCCATGTCTGGGGCGCCTATGAGAATAGTGTACTGGTTTGCTGGAGTTGCCATAACAAAGTGCAGTAGAAACCTATTACCTCCCAGTTCTGGAGTCCAGGAGTCCAAAATCAACGTGTTGGCAGGGAGCGGTTCCTTCTGAGGGCTGTGAGGGCAAGATCTGTTCCAGGCCTGTCTCCTTGGCTTGTAGATGGCCATATTTCATATGCGTCTTTCTGGTTTAAAAATCCTTTCTGTATAAGCACACCAGACATACTGAATAAGGGCCCACACTAATGGCATTATTTTAATATAACATCTGCAACAACACTATTTCCAAATAAGGTGACATTCTGAGGTCCTGGGGGTTAGGATGGCAGCATGTGAGTTGGGGAGGGAGACAGTTTAGCCCATGACAAGGGGTTTTGTTTTTCTTGCAGAATCGGAACTCACCCTGTTCTCCTCTCTACTCTTGCTCTCTCTGGTCTTCTAAAATCCCTTCCTAGTGAAATTTGTCTCCTCCTTCAAGTCAAACTCAATGTTCACATTCCTCTGTGGAGCTGCTTCTGATTTCTTTAACTGAAATTCACTGCCTGCTTTTGAATCACACATGCAGTTATTTTACCTTATTTTAAAGTTACTTTTATTTGTTTTAGTGATTATTTTCTATATCACTTCTTGTATAGTACCATTCAGTTACTAAATATTTTTAATAAATGAAAGTACTTGTAAAGATGTTTCTTCTTCCTAACTGGGCTGTAAACTCTTAAATTAAGAGATCATGTTTATACTTCTTTTCATAACAAATTTTTTTTTTAAGCACAGATCCTGTATGCAGGGGAGAGGAACAGAGACAATACTCATGTGAGAAAGAGGAGGAGCCTTTGGGAAAGGCCCCATTTAGACAAGGCTGCAGAGGATGGCTTTTCCTTGGTAGACTGTTCAATGTCCTCTACCTGTTAGCTTTGAAAGTTGGTTCCAACCACAAATGGAGAGTAGTTTTATCTAAAAATAAATGCATGCGTGAGATTGATGGATAAAATCAGAACATCGATGTATTAACTCACAGTGAGAAATGAACTGTCATAAACACTGAAGGGCAGTGTCTCCTGATTATCTCCTATGGAAAAACAGATATAATCAAAAGTTTGCTGGATAAGCCTGGAGTCAGATCAAGGGAAAATCAATAAATGATTTGAATATTTAATGGTATCAGATTAAGATAGTCTGATGAATTCATCTCCATGATTGTCAGTTGCCAGTGGAATAACATTCTTGAGCCTATTGGCTGAATGAGCAGGCACCAGCAATATTTGAATCTTGAGCTATTCTTCCTCTTTGTATAACATGATTATTCTGAGTTTTATAATCTTCTGAGATCACATCTTCCTTTTAATAACCAAATTTAAAATACTTTATGGCTCCTATATGGCGTGACTATAAAGAATTCAGCCACCTCTCAAATATTTCTGAGAATTTCTTGTCCTGCTTGCCATTTATTATCTCTCACTCTAAACTACTCCCAAGTTGCCTTGCTAGTCACTGCGTGCCATCTTATTACTATCCCTGTATGTTGCTTTAGCTAGCACTAGTTCAGTCCAATCACTACATCCTTCCTCTTTCTCCCTTACAAGAGGGTCACTTGACTGTACTGGTTAACTAGTTTGCAGGAAATCTGTCAAAGGAATTTCAAAACAGGAAAGGAAAAACTAATCAACCAGATATCACTGCTCCCAAAGAGCACTGACCATGGTCCATCACAGACTATCTGTTAGTGGCAATTTCTCCACCAACATGTTGTTGAAACTCCTATCCTACTCAGATTCGAAGCCTCTTTTCTATCTTCTCTCTTGCTCTCTTCAGCCCCCAAAGTTCTCAAGCTACCCTCTCCAACTTATATGTAAAAACAATAACAAAATTCCTTCTCCAGAGAAAAATTCCAGCCACATTCTATGATGGTGCTATCATTTCCAGAAAATGTTTATTAAATGCCTACTGTGTACCAAATACTATGGAGGGGGAGGAACAAATATGGCCCATGTTCTTAGGAAGTATTCATAAACATAATTTTACAAATGAGTGCATGATTACAAAGTGAGGTTAGTGTTGCAAGAAAAGAAACATGGCATTTGGGAACATTTAACAATGGCATCTGGGCACAAGAGGACTCCTCTGGCAGGGAGTCATGAAATACCAATCAGTGGACAAGCAGGATTAAAAGCTAGAGAGAGGGGAAGGTGGAGAGGCACAGCGCCTCAGGCAGAGGAAGGCACTGCATGGGAAGGTGCCTGGATCACATGGGAATCTAAGAAGTCTAGTGTGACTAAGAGCAGAGGGGTGGAGGAGAATAGTGTGAGCCCACACAGTGAGGCCAGTGGGAGAGGCAGAGAGGCCAGACTATGCAGGAATTTAGAGGATTGCTAAAGCTCAGATTCGAGATTTGAAAAAATAAAAATAAAAAAGTCACTTTACCTGCAGCATGGAGAATGAGCTGGAGGTGGACCAGAGTCTGTACAAGAAGATAGTCCAATCAAGAGATGATGGATGTTAGAATTAGGAACAACTGCCAACCAAAGTGGAGAGACAGGGAAGGATTTGAGAATTATTAAGGGGAGAATATCAATAGAAATCAGTGATGGATTTGGAGATTATCAGTAAAAGAGAGAAAAGCCAGAAGCATGATCCCTAGACTTGAAATTGCATATCTGAAAAGATGAAAGTATCATTAAATTGAAATAGGACATTCTCAAAGAAGAGCAGAATTTAGAGGCTAAAGTCATGGGGTGAATGTCGGTCATGTTGACTTTGAGATGACTCTGAGACATCCAAGTGGGGTTATTGGCCGGATATGTTGACTGGAGCTCAGGAGTGAGATCTGGGATATGCTTATTTAAGCAATATTTGACTTGAAGAGGTAGTTAAGGGTAGATGAGATTGTCTAGGAAGACAGTACAAAGAGTCAAGGGGAGATGAGAAGAGCTAAGGGTCTAAATGTGAGCTGTAAGAACCAGCAGTTCATGAACAACTTGTTCACCAGAAGCTTTCTATAAAGCACAAGCAAAGCAAAAGGAGAGTGTTTAGACAGTGATGTGTGATAAAGAAAGGTTTTTTGTTATCATTTATGTAATTTAGTTGGGGGAGTTTAAATGAAGATGGCAATAATAAGGTTGATAGACATGGATTATACTAGAGCGAGAATAATTGATGACTTCAGGTCCCTGAGGCTTAAAACACTGGTGCAGGGATTACCCGTGGATAGCAGGAGGGACTCTGCTGAAACACGGCAGGAACAAAGTGGGTGTTTCTTCAATTTTGAGATAGAGTCTCACTGTGTTTCCAGGCTGGAGTGCAGCGGCACGATCTCCTCTCACTGCAACCTCTGCCTCCGGGGCTCAAGCGATCTTCCCACCTCAGCCTCCTGAGTACCTGAGACTAGAGACACATGCCACCATGCCCAGCTGATTTTTGTATTTTTTGTAGTGACAGAGTCTTGCCATGTTGCCCAGGCTGGTCTCGAACTCCTGGACTCAAATGATCCTCCCGTCTCAGCCTCCCAAAGTGTTGGGATTATAGGCATGAGTCACCATGCCTAGCTGAACGTGGGTGTTTCTAGACACAGGTCGGGTGACAGGTTTGGATGGTAAAGAGTATTTCAAATGAGAGCTTCAGCTTTTTCTAAGTAGAAGGTTAAGTGTTTGCTTAGTGAGAGAGTAGTTAGGTTGAGTTGTAGGTTGGAGGAAAACGGAAACATTTTGACGTGGTCACTGGAATTGGTGGAGAGATGCAGTATGTTGGGTCCAGGTTCAGCTGGTGGTCCTCAGCCAGCAGTGACACCACGGTGTGCTTTGCAGTGTTCTTGCAGGGGTGGTGAAGATGAAGAGTAGATGGGAAGAAAGCAGATAGAAGGGTTAATCCAGGTTTTCTCCAGAAGGCCATGATGAAAAGAAGGAAAAGACAGTCCGGATATTGACCAAACTGTCTCTAAAAGGAGGACTATGGAATCAAAGTTGGATAAAGAAGGAAACAAGGACAGCGGAAGGGAAAGTTGGATGACTGGGACACAGCTGAGGCTTTCTTGAAGACCCACTGCAGCTGAAACACCACATAGCAGGAACAAGTAGGAAGGCCATGAAAGGCAAGGCAGCTGTGGGAGTATGTGGAATACTCAGGGGTGGATCAGTTTCAAGGCATGAGTAGTTCAGGGAGTGACTTTGAGAGTGTTGGCTGAGGTGGAGAGAAGAAAATCTTTTTGCAGAAAGAGGCCAAAGTACTGAAAGGCTGAGGCACTGGATGCGCCATGGTAACGGGAGCTAAAGAGCAATTAAGCTTCTCATGATCTCATCCTATCTTTCCAAACTACTTCCTCCACCATATCTCCAACCAAAAGAGCCCATAGGCATGCTTTTCCAATCAGAAGATGAGCTTTTTTCCCAAAGATTACTTTTGTTTTCATCCTGAGTGGGTTTTTCCCTGACATCAAACATATAATATATTTTCCAACACCAATTATCCAGTTCTCAGACACTAGCTGTTATGGACTGAATATTTGTGTCCCTTCCCCAATTCATACATTGGAACCCTAAACCTCAGTGTAGCTGTATGTGGAGTAAAAAAAGTAATTAAAGTTAGGACTCTGATATGATAGGATTAGTGTCCTTATAAGAAGAAGCACCAGAGATTTGTCTGCCTCTCTCTCTCTCCCCACATGCATGCACCAAAGAAAGGCCACATGAAGACACAGGGAGAAGGCAGCTGTCTGCAAGCCAGGAAGTGAGTCCTCACCAGAAACCAACCCTGCTGGCACCTTCATCTTAGACTTCAAGCCTCCAGAGCTGTGAGAAAGTATATTGCTTTTTATTTAAGCCACCCAGTCTATGGTATTTTCCTATGGAAGCTCAAGTAGAATAATACACTAATTATCCAAAGCTAGTGCAGACCCCACAGGTTAACAGGCTCACCTGAAGATTGCCCTTGCCTTAGCTATCAGCTCCCCAGGATACCTGCACTTCTGTCTGTCACAGCTATAAGTCCAGAGGCTCCCATGACCCTTCTTCATTTTCATAATTCATTAGAGAAACCCACAGAATGTAGGGAAATACTTACAATTACTGGTTTATTAGGAAAGATACAATTCAGGACAGCCTAATGGAAGCGATACAAGGGGTAAGGGGAGTGAGGAGGCCATGCAGAGCTCTTATGACCTCTCCAAGTGTTTCACCTTCACAGTACCTTATGCATTCCCCAAGCCAGAGGCTCTCTGTACCATCATTTCGGGGGTTTTATGGAGGTTGCATTACATACACACATGATTGAGTAAATCATTAGCCATTGGTGATTCAATCTTCAGCTCCTCTCCCATCCCCAGAGGTTGAGGAATGGGCTGACAATTTCAATTCTTTAATTACATTTTGGTTTTTCCGGTGACCGGCTCTCATCCTGACACTATCTAGGGGCCCACCAAGAGTCACCTCATTAGCATAAACTCAGGTGTGGTTGATAGGGGCTTGGTAGGACTAACACAAGAGGTTCTATCATCCTTATCACTTGGGAAATTTCAAGGATTTTAGGAGCTCTGTGCCAGCAACTGGGGACAAAGACCAAACATTTATTTTCCGTTATGCCACACACACTCCTGGGATGCTGACATGGCTACAGACAGCTCTAGAAATAGCAGCCATGGCTTCTGCTGCTGTCTTCATGGATGGCCATACCCTCTTCTTGTTGACAAGCAGACATTGTGTCAATGTTCAGCTGCAATCAAACCATGCTGGTGTAACAGCCATCATCTCTTTCCAAGATGACTTTCTAGATTTCTTTTCCAATTCATTATATTTTGATTTTATTCTTCACTCTCAGAATTCTTCTATTGCCAAATTCTTCAGGGATACTTCATGGTAGCCTTCATATACCCAACAAATAAGGTATTGAGTGGGTAAGTCCCACAAGAGCACAGAAATAAATAAAAAGATTAAATAACTACTTTAAGATTAAATTACTTTAAAAGATTAAAGTAACTTTGGTTACTTTTTATAATTGTTCTCTGTTTGAATGTTTCATATGAATATGTAGAGAGGAAGTTTGTTCATTTTTATTCTGTGTTGCTTACACGATTCTGTGTGATATCTATAAGTGCAGCTATTTGACCACTACTTTCCATATCTAATGCTCACTTTTCTGTGCTCAAAGATTAGCTGCCATAGGTTTGATTGTCACCTGCTATCAGTGTCTTGGCAACAACAGACAATCCTGTATTCTGGGATAAAACAAACTACTTAAGGAATCATACTTAATATTGAAATTTCTTTAAATGAAATGACAAACCATTATTGTAAAAATGTTCCAAACTGATAAAGTGTTTTTGGACTTACTACCTGTTGCCTTTAAAACATACATTGAGTGCCTTCCCTTGCCTACAGCATCAGGTTTATACTATTCATTTTGTTTTGTGAATAGTGACATATATACAAAAAAATCTTCAAGTGATTTTCTCAGGGTGCTTTAAAGTTTAGAAAGGAATTTGGGTTTTTCCTTTTTCTTCTTTTGGAGAAGAGTGGTTAATTTACTAAGGAACACTAAGGTTGTTATACATTATATATTTCAGAGTGAAACCCATTATAAATGGTATAACAGCAGCCCTGCTTCATTAGATATTGTAAATAGCATTTTCTAAAACTTGGAAGAATCTTAGTTTTATTATTAAATCAAATCACATAATTTTATAGATGAGAAAGTTAAGTCACTGAGAGCAGCCTAGACTGAAATTCACATTGGGCTCCCCCAAACCGACAGCTCCCTCCTCTTCCCAGAATGGTAATTGCTTTAGAAGCAACAAATCAACATGAAGTGGGCAATGCAAGTTGTATTCCCACTTCTTTGCCTTATATTTTACTAGCAAACCGCTCAAAATTTCTTTTTCAGAAATAATGTGTGGCTTTCAAATTAAGTTGAGCTGCCACACAGAGCTCAGAGATTCTACACTTGATATTTTTTATTACAAGCATTTGCAGCCGGGAATCACGGTGACACCATGGCAAGCAGTATGTCTTGAAGTCATGCAGATAGAAAGCAGTGGGACCTAGTGGAGGAATAATGAGCTCTGGGGTCAGGCAGAGCATCCCTCAGAGTCGTGACTTGGTCACCGTAAGACTTTCAGTTGCCCAGAGTCCTGACTGGACAAATCACTTAACCCCTTTGAGTCTTAACTTACTCATCTGTCAAATGAGAAATAACTTGCAGGGTTATGTAAGGACTACACTCACAGTATCTAACACAGTTGAAGATGCTTAATAATTGAAAACTCTTAATGTTGTTTCTGTATTTTTGGTCACTTACTAAGTGACCAAATTTTCAAATTTTGGCAAATTATTTAATCTCTCTGAGACTATAGTCTCATTGGCAAAGTAGAAAAATATCAATCTTACAGGACTGTCATGAGAATTAAATGATAAAAATACATATAATGGCCTTCAATATATATTTGTTCATTTTTTCTGCCTGCTTTTCTCCTGCCAATAATGTGTCTGGTTAATCTCAATTAGTGACCAGTTTAGATTGAATTTTAAATGGAAGAACTTAATGGCAAGGGTGTCTATGTCTTCATTTTAGGTGGTACATCATTGGCCCGTACACTCTAAAAGTCAGAACCACTGATGGATTGAGTTGTGGTTTCCTTGATTTTTGGAAACACCTCTTCCAAGAGGTTTCTGATGAAAGGTTCTTGCATTAATCATTGAAACTCTAACTCTGTGGAGAGTTGGTGATGTTTTCCCTGGAAAGGCTTACACATCCACTAGTATGTAAAATGTTCATAATATAAGTTTTCTAGTTTATCTCACAAAGAGAGGAGGCTGGAGCTTATGACTCAGCACCCAGTCTGGAGTCAGCTAGTTTTCCTAGAATGAAAGTTTGGCCACGCGTCTCTCAGGGTACAGAGGAAGATTTTGTCTTTGTTAACCATGGTGTAAACTCTGGCAGGTGGATGTGTTTAGAACAGAAGCAGCTGCCTTTGCACTTTTGCAAACAGTGGATGTGAAAAAGGGCAAGGTCTTGACTGGCACTTGGAAAATATTACTGTGAGAAAGGCACCAGTGGATACAAAAGAACTGCTATTTCTGTTTTTTTCTTTCTTTCTTTTTTTTTTTTTGAGACGAAGTCTCGCTCTGTCACACAAGCTGGTGTGCAGTGCTGGGATCTCGGCTCACTGCTGCAACCTCTGCCTCCCAAGTTCAAGCAATTCTCTGCCTCCACCTCCTGAGTAGCTGGAATTATAGGCACCCACCACCATGCCTGGCTAATTTTTGTATTTTTAGTAGAGAAGGGGTTTCACCATCTTGCTCAGGCTAGTCTTGACCTCCTGACCTCGTGATCCACCTGCCTTGGCCTCACAACGTGCTGGGATTACAGGTGTGAGCCACTTCACCTGCCAAGAACTGCTGTTTCTGACTCAGACATGCCCAGAAATGAAAGAATATTTGGTGGTTACACTAAAAATTACAGGTGATTTCTTCTTCTTTTTCTCCTTCTTTAAAAAAAAAATCTTTCTTATAAAAATTACTAATTTGTGTATACTTTTCTAAAATAGATTTGGAAGAGAAGTGATATAGCCAAGCATTTTTGTTGTTATTGTTGTTGTCAGAGAGCATCATAACTGTTTCCACTGTATAGCAAATAAAAAAGCTTGGACTAGACTCAGCATAACAGGCAATGCTGGAGTCAGCAGAACTTGATTTTATTTTGGAGCTTACTTATTGGGAGAATTTGGAAAAAGAAAATAATGCATTCACTCCAGCAACAACAAAACTTAAATTCTGAGAGAGATTGTGAAGTTAAATTGGATGATCCATGCATGTAAAAGTTATCACAAAACCTAGCATTGTGTACAGAACAGACTATTCCTGCATTTCATCTTGTTTAATTAGAAAACACAATTGGAAGTTCAGGTATGCCTGGATGCTTATTAAATCCATTTAATACTGTTCTCAAAAGATCCCAGTGTCATCCAATTGCAAATAACAAACTGCCTACCTCTTACGGACTTTATAATTTTTCATACTTACTCTGCATTGTTTCCATGGTATGATAATCTGATCTGCTGGTGCTTATGAGTATGTACATTGTTATCTAATTTTTAATTATATAGCTTTAATTTTATTACTTTTGTCAAAGGAAGTGAATCAGTGTCATCTGTTTATAACCAATTAAGTTATGGACTATGTGCTATTAGCAACCTTGAATAAGCCTTAATAGTTTAATAATTCTTATGAACAATAGATATTGCAGACTCTGGCATGAAGTACTTTATGAACCACAGGACCAACAAAAGCTTTCACTAACTCTACTACAATATCATAAGCGAAGAAATTGCATTTTGTGGTATACAATTATATGTTCTTCTGTTTTAAGTAATTACTTTGATATTAAAAGTGTCTGATTAATTCAGACACATCCAAACCAGTGACAGCAATGATTATGTAAATGAAGCATAAATAACTAAAAATGAAAAATCATGAGTGTCTGGATCTAAAGGCTTTCAAAACATTGGGTGTGTTCTAGAACCAGCTCATCTTCAGAGCAGTGTCTAGGAGGGTAAAGTTAAGTAGAAAATCACATTGTAGAGTTCTCAGTTTAATCTTGATCTAAATGATACTCAACTGCCTAAAACAAATGAATAGGTATGCTCATTATCATTTAGATGCTGTTTTATCCAAACATTAATTTAGATTTCAATCTCCTTTTCAATTAAAAATTCAGGAAAGCAAAAATGTAAATGCCTTGCCACTGAGACACCAATATTGGAAATTAGGTGAGACGGATGTCCTGCCACCTATCTTGTATCTAGTTAGATGTTAGCTATTAAAACTATGTGAACATTTTCTCTTGCTAGAAAGTCCTGCTACATTTTCCTGTGCTACTCAAAAATAAAAAAAAGTTTAGAGACTATTATCTGATCAAACTAGCAGCCGGGATTGGTGGCTCATACCTGTAATCCCAGCACTTTGGGAAGCTGAGGCAGGTGGATCACCTGAGGTCAGGAACTCAAGACCAGCCTGACCAATATGGTGACACCCCTTCTCTATTAAAAATACAAAAATTAGCCGGGCGTGGTGGTGGGCACCTGTAGTCCCAGCTATTCTATTCGAGAGGCTGAGGCAGGAGAATGGCATAAACCCAGGAGGTGGAGCTTGCAGTGAGCCGAGATCATGTCATTGCACTCCAGCCTGGGCGACAGAGGGAGACTCCATCTCAAAAATAAATATATAAATACATAAAATAAAATAAACATTTTTATTTACTAGAACTATTTCTTTTTGGCTTCTAAGTTATTGTCTGGGGACCAGGCATGGTGGTTCATGCCTGTAATCCCAGCAGTTTGGGAGTCCGAGGTGGGGGGATCACTTGAAGTCTGGAGTTCAAGACCAGCCTGACCAACATGGTGAAACCCCATCTCTACTAAAAACACAAAAATTAGGTAGGCATGGTGGTGCACATCTGTAATCCCAGCTACTTGGGAGGCTGAGGCAAGAGAATTGCATGGACCCAGGAGGCGGTGGTTGCGTGCTGCACTGCCCACATAAAGACTTGATTAAAACAAAGGGAAAACATATTTCCTTTTTCTTGGATTTTTTGACTCTCACAGGTTTTATAATTATTTTGTATTTATTGTTACCTTATATAATTTTGTCAGAAGACACATGGTAAATATTCCTAAAGTTTCAACAAAAGCCAGAACAAGAATGTGAAAAATCGAAACTAAATACAAGAATGTGACTTGGGGAGTAGGGAACGTGGGCATCTGGAAAGACGGAGTAGGAATAGTTTTGCATATTCCTGCCACTTAGTGCAACTAAAAGTCCTGGACCGTGTATGCAGAACAACCACAGGAAGGTTCTGAAAGATGGAGATGGAAGACTAACAGGGACATGGGGACACTGGGGCCTGAGGAACAACCCTGCGTTTTTTATTTGCCTCACATATGTCAGGCTGAATAGTGGCCAGGCTAACACCTGGAAAGGCTAACAACCCAGATAAAATTTCCGCTCCCTCCAGACAAATGACAAGGAAAGGGCAGCCTACAAAGACAGAAAAGCTTTCAAACAATGACCACTTACTCCTGCCGAACACCATAGAAAAAAATGCGTCTGCTTCTCCACCCCCTGCCACCAAAGGCTAAATGGAGAGGCCATATTTCCACACTGCCCGGACCATAATAGCTTTCCCGAATGCCCTGAGCAGCGTGATGTCAGAGAAGAAGGAGGAGAAAGCCAAAACTCTCATTCCCACTGGAGGGTAATGAGGTCCCTTTTCCACAAGATGACAATGAAGACCACATTGGGATCCTGGACTTCCAATTCACCTGGCGGCAATGAGGTGCCCTTCCTTCCCCTATCAGAGGTGGATCAGTGAAGCGTCAGGACCGTCACCACCACTCAGGGGCAGCAAGGATATCCCTCCCCATGGTGTGAGCAGAGGCCACGTGGGGCACAATGACAAAGCACTCCTGCCACTCCCAGCCAAGGTGTTATCTGTGGAGACCCAACAAAGGGCAGTAGCTCCTATCCCTCCTGGTTGTAGTGAGGATCACTCCCACTCCAGTGTCAATACAGGTCAAGTAGAGAATCTGTACTTCTACTCCCTACTTGGCAGTCATGAGGCAGTGACCCCCATCCCCACTCTTATTAGAGTGGTATCAGAAAAGGCCACATAAAACAAAGGATTTAAATAAGATCCAGAGTTTTATAACATAATACCCACAGTATTATGTAACTAGAAATCACTCATTATGCTAAGAATCAACTTAAATGAGAAAAAACAATCAATAGACAAAAACACCAACATGGCAGAGATGTTAGAATTATCTGACAAGCATTCTATTTTATTATTTTTATTTTTATTTTTACTTTTTGGGCCTTGCTGTCTGTCACCCAGGCTGGAATGCAAGGGTATGATTATAGCTCACTGCAGCCTCAATGTCCCGGGCTCAAGCAATCCTTCCATCTTAGTCTCTGAAGTAGCTGGGACTACAGGTGCACATTATACCTAGTTAATTTTTGTATTTTTTGTAGAGATGTGGTCTTGCTTTGTTGCCTAGGCTGGTGTCAAACTCCTAGGCAATTCTAGGTCTCAAAATCCTAAAGCAATCATCCTGCTTCAGCCTCCCAAGGTGCTGGGACTACAGGTGTGAGTCACTACGTCCAGCCTGAAAAAGATTTTAAAGCACTCATGGTGAAAAGATCCAATGAGCAATTATAAACAACTTTGAAATTAATGAAAATATAGAAAATCTCAGCAAAGAAATACAAGATAGAAAGAAGACCAAATGGAAATTTTAGCACTTAGAAAATACAGTTACCAAATACAAAACTCAATGAATGAGCTCAAGAGCAGAGCTGGAAGATAGAACAAGAGAAACTACCCAAGCTGAATAACTGAGGGAAATAGACAAGAAAAAAAAAAAAAAAAAAAAAGTTCAGAGCCTTAGGGACCTGAAGAACCATAATAATAAAAAAGATGTAATACTTATGTCATTAGAGTCCCTGGAGGAAAGTAGCTAAAAATATTTGCAGAAAATAATGGCTGAAAATTCACCAAATTTGGCAAAAGACATATGCTTATAGATTTAAGAAGCTATGTGATCCAAACAGGGTAAATCCAAAGAAATCTATATAAAAGCCCATTATTGTCAAAGCTCTAAAAAGCAAAAATAAGGAAAAACACTTGAAAGAAGTTAGAGAGAAAGAAAAGTTTGCCTTTAGGAAAAAAAGCAATTTGAACAACAGCAGACTTCTTATTAGAAAACGTGGAGCCCAGATGAAGAAGCACAATATTTTCAAGAACTGAAATAAAAGAATTGTCAACTAGAATTCTATAGTAAGTGAAAATGTCCTCCAGGAATGAAGGGGAAGTCAAGTCATTGTCAAATGAAGGAAAAATGAGATAATTTCTTGCCCACATACCTACCTTAAAAGAATGGGGAAAGAAGTTCTCTAAACAGAAAGGAAATAATAAATGAGAGGCTCTTGAAACATTAGGACAGAAGAAAGAACAAGATAAAGAGAAAATATATGAATGAATACTAATTTTCTTCTTCCTGACTTTTCTAAATTATGTTTGAAAGTTGAAACAAACATTATAACACTTGACTAACGTGATTCTCAATGTGTGTAGAGGAAACACATAAACAATTATAAATGGGAGAATAAAGAGATGGATTTCTACACATCACTCAAGCTGGTGGAATCAGGAGACTGAAATAAGCCATATATACACATACACAAACACACACATAAATACACAAATATGTGATATATAAGCCACTGAAAATCTTTGCATACAAACCTATATAAAGAGATATACTCAAAAAAATCTATAGATAAATAGAATTACTGGAATTATAAAAACAAGTTCAAATAACTCAAAAAAAGATAGGAAAGGGAAACAGAGAAACACAAAACAGAACAAACAGAAAATAAAAAATAAAATGGTAGACGTAAGCCCTATAATGCCAATAACTCCATTAAATGCATCGATTCAAGGACAGAGATGGGTAAATTTAATTTTTAAAAAAACATGACCTAACCATATTCTGTCTACAAAAAACTCTCTTCAAATATGATGATCTAGATAGGTTAAAGTAAAAGGGTGAAAAAAGGTATACCATCAAAACACTAATCAGGATTAAGCAGGGTGGCTATATTAATATCAGATAATGTAGACTTCAAGTCAAGGAGAATTACAGGGACATTGAGGGCCATTACATAAAATCACTTCTTGATCTATCCACCAAGAAGCATAGCAATCCTGGTGTATCCACCAAACACTAGAACTGCAAAATATGTGAAGCCAGAACTGATAGAATGGAAGGAGAAACAGACAAATCCACAATTATATGTGGAGACACCAACATCCTTCTTTCAATTACTGACAGAGCAGCTAGACAGAAAATCCAAGGATAAAGAAGAATAACACACCAGCTGACATTAATAGAATATGTTACCTAATAACAGAATAGATACTCTTTTAAAGTGCCCCAGGAACATATACTAAGATAAAACATATCCTGAGTCATGAAACAAACCACAACAAATTTAAAAGAATTTAAATCATTCCAAGTGGACTGTGACCACAATGGAATGAAACTAGAAATCAAAAGCAGAAAGTAACAGGAAAATCTCCAAACACTGAACAACACACTTCTAAATAAGCCATGAGTCAATGAGAAATACTCAGGGGAAAAATGAAAATTACATTTAAATCAATGAAAATTAAAATACAGACTATCAAAGCTTTCAGAACATAGGTAAAGCAACGCTGAAGGAAATTTGCAACACTAAATGCTTACATTAGGAGATAAAAAGTTTTAATTCAATAATCTAAGCCTTTACCTCAATAAACTAGAAATATAAGATCAAAATGAGCCCAAGCAAACAGAAAGAAATAAGTTGCAAAAAAGCATATATCAATGAAGTTAAAAACGGAAAAAAATCAATAGAGGAAATCAATGAAATAAGAACCTGGTTCTTTGAAAAACTGACAAAATTGTCAAATCTTTCACAAGTTTGACAAAGAAATAAAAGATAGAAGACACAATTACTAATTCAGGAATGAAGCATAGGATATCACTGCAGACCTTACACACCAAAAATTTAGTAAGGAAATGCTATGCACAACCTCACAAATGTAAACTTAACAACTTAGATGAAGTGAACCAATTTCTCAAAAAGCAGGAACTACCACAAATCACCCAATGTGAACTATATCATTTAAACGGCCCCAACGTTCTTAAGAAATGTACAACTGTAGGACCAGGCCTGGTGGCTGTCACCTGTAATCCCAGCACTTTGGGAGGCCAAGGTGGGAAGGAAATCAAGACCATCCTGGCTAACACGGAGAAACCCCGTCTCTACTAAAAAATACAAAAATTAGCTGGGCGTGGTGGTGGGCACCTGTAGTCTCAGCTACTCGGGAGGCTGAGGCCAGAGAATGGCGTGAACCTGGGAGGTGGAGCTTGCAGTGAGCTAAGATCGTGCCACTGCACTCCAGCCTGGGCAATAGAGTGAGATTCCATCTCAAAAAAAGCCTAAAAACCAAAAAACAAAAAAAAAAAAAGAAGAAATTTATATCTGTAATTTAAAACTTTTCAAAGATTACTGATGGTTTCACTAAAGAATTCTTTGAAGCATTTAGGGAGAATTGGCATCGGTGCTACACAATATTTTCCAGAAATAGAAGAAGAAACACTTGCCAATTCATTTTATGAAGCTGATACAGAAACCAGACAAAGATAGTACAAAACAAAACTACAAATACCCCTCATAAGTATAGACACAAAAATATTTAACAAAATATTAGTTAATTTAATTCAGTGATACAACTACTTATACATACCTTGACCAAATTAAGTTTATTCCAGGGATGCAATACCGGTTCAATAATCAAAAGTCAATGTAGTCCATTATATAAACATAGAAATCACATAATTCTATCAATTGATGCAAGAAAATCATTTGACAAAATTCAGTACTTCTTTGTGGTTAAAATCTCAGAACATGGGAGGATCAGAGTAAATAAAAATTAAATAAAAATAAAAAAGAAGAAAATCTCAGAACACTAGGAATAGATTAGAAGTTCCTCAACTTGCCAAGGAACATCTACAATAAAACCCACAACTAATATGGCATTAATGGTGAAAAATGGAATACTTTCTCTTTGAAACAGAAAAGAAGCAAGAATGACTAGCTCTATCACTGTTATTGAAATAGAACTAGAAGTTCTAGTCACTGCAATAAGAAGAAACAAAAGCACACAAATTGGAAAAGAAGAGGCAAAAATTCTATTTGCAGATGATGGGATTGTATGTGTAGAAAATCCCCCCAAAATCTATGGAAAAAACCCAAATATTTTAGAACTAATAATATAATTCAGCAAGGTGACAGGATATGAGATCAACACACAAAAATCAGTTGTATTTCTCTGTACCACATGTCTACAGTGGACATGTGGACACTGAAATTAAAAATATGATAACATTTACTATCCCTAAAATATAAGGAAGTGGGGAAAAACTTATGTGTAAATCTAACAAAACATATGAAAGACTTTTATAATGAACACTACAACAAGCTGATAAAAAGAAATCAAAGAATATCTAAATAAATGAAAAGTAATATCTGTTCATAAAACAGAAGGCCCACATAATAACAGTATCAATTCACCCTAAGTTGATATACAAGTTTAATGTAATTCCTATCAAAATAGCAGCAAGATATTTTGTAGACATATAAAGTTATTCCAAAATAATATGTGGAAAGGCAAAAGAGCTGGAATAATTAAAACAGTTTTGAAAAATAATAATGAAGTAGGAAGAATAAGTCTATCAACTTATTATATAGTTATAGTGATCAAGACTGGGTGGCATTGATGGAGGGATAGACATATAGATTAATGGAATAAATTAGAAAACACAGAAAAATCCCTACACAAATATGCCTAACTGATCTTTGACAGGGGTTTAAAACTGATTTAATGGAGGAAGGAAAGTCTTTTCAATAAATAGCATTGGCGCAATGGGACATTTATAGCAAAAAAGAAATAAACTTCAACTTAAACCTACCACCTATGCAAAGCAAATTAACAACAAAAAAAAACCTGAAAATGTTCAAGATGGATTATAGGTTCAAATGCAAAATGTAATAAAACAACATGTTTAGAAGAAAACAAGAGAAAAACTTCAGGGCCTATTTATTGTTCACCAAGAGTCTGAGACACGAAGAACACAATTCATAAAAGAGAAAAAAATAATAAATTGGACTGTCAAAATTAAAAACATTTGCTCTGCAAAAGACCCTTTTAAGATGATAAAAAGACAAGCTACGGACTGTGGAAAGATATTTGCAAACCACGTACCTGTCAAAAGATTCATCTATACACTATATTTTTAAAACTCTCAAAACTCAACAGTAAAATACAAACAAAAAACCAATCCAGTTAGAAAATAAGCAAATAGCATAAAGAGACATTTCACTGAAGAAGTTATAGGGAGAGCAAATAAGCACATTAAAAGATGTTTTGCATTAGGAAAATGCAAATTAAGACCACAGTGAGATATCACTGCATACCTGTTAGAACAACTACCGTTTAAAAATAATAACAATACCAAATACCTGGGAGGACACAGAGAAACATACATTGCTTGTGGGAATGTAAGATGGTACAGCCACGTTCAAAATTAGTTTGGCAGTTTTTTAAAAAACTAAACATGCACTTAAAATTGCCCTTCTGGGCATTTACTAAAGAGAAATAAAAACTTAGGTCCACACAGAAACCCATACCTGATTGTTCGTAGTAGCTTTATTTGAAATAGCCACAGAGTGGAAAGAAGAAAAATGTCCTGAAATAGGTGAATCGTTAAACAAACCTATACCATGGAATACTACTTGGCAATAGAGAAGAATGGACAAAAATGAAAAGGAATGGAACAACTTGGATAGACCTCGAGAATACTATGCTGATTTTTAAAATCCAGTATCAAAAAAATGAGTATTTGGTGTATGATTCCACTTATATAACATTCTTACAGTGACAAAAAATGGACTTCAGAGATGAAGAAAATATTAATTCCAGGAGACAGAGATGGTGAGGAGGAGGGCAAGGGATGGAATCATTGCGCATATTGATTTTGGCAGTAGTTACAGAATCTACACATGTGATATCATGACATAGAACTATGCACATCCTTTATATCATTGTTAGTTTCCTAGTTTTGACCTTGTGCTCTATATAAGAGGGAACCAATGAGAGAAACTGAGTGAAGGGTACACAAGTCCTCTCTGTATTATCTTTGCAATTTCCTATGAATCCATAACTATTTCAGAACAGAACATTTTGAAAAAATGGCTATGATATTTGGCTAATTTGGCTATGATATTCTATGGAACTCACAAAAGCTAACTGAGCTATGATATTCTATGGAATTCACAATCTATATTGACACCCTGTGCTTCAGAATCAAAAGACCTTTTAAAGTATATGTACTTTTTTTTTTTTTTTTTAAGTGAGGGGCTTGTTCAATTAGGTGATAATTTGGGTCATTGCCTTCTAGGTTCTTATCCCATTAACTTGGAAATGATCAATAAAGTACTACTTGGGGTGAAGACTTTGAGAAGCAACACATACCTGTCTTCATTATTTTAAAATGCAGAATAAAGCAACAATGGACACGGTTAGTCATTCTATAAATAAAACACTTCCTCTTCCTTTTAATAGAGACAGATGGATCGAGGCCCTGCTGAGTGGCCTGTAAGGGAAGCACTGTCTATGAGGTCTCTATCTAGCTGTATTGAAGATGATAAATGATCCTAGAGGCTAGTATTATCTCACTGATATTTTTCTCAAAGCACTACTTTTTTGTGTGTGTTTAAAAATTTGTGAAAAGCTATCTATTACTACTAGATTTAATTCTAATTAAACTGGACTTCATTTGGTTTTTATTTTAGAATTAGCATAACTTAAAGCAAGTTAGTTTTTTCTACACTTAAACCTTTTCTAATAAGGCATAGCTAAATGTGACTTTGCAAGTTGCTCTGCTTTTACATCCTTCAGCATCCTTCAGTGCTACTTTCTGGTGCCAGGGCGGCTCAGATCATAAGACTAGAAAAGACCTCACCCACCATCTGGCCCAGAGGTCTGGAATTGGCAGCCAATAGGTATGTTATCTCTTGGAACTTGATTTCTTTATGTTTATGAAATGTGAATGTCTTTAGATCGGGCATGGGGTCTCCCATGGGCCACAGCTCATGCCAGCATCTCTGGGTTACCTCCACTGTTTTTCCACAACGCCTTTCCTTGGTTGGAATTTGATTGTGAAATGCTTCTTCCTTCTTCAGTATTCCCATAGATGGAGAAGCAGTGTATATTTTATCAAGGTCACATAACTAATTCACTGCAAAACTCAGAACATGCCCATGTCTCAGTATCCTTCTGCACTTACTCTAGTGCCCTCTATACCCCAGAGACATTTCTTAAAAGGGGTTGTGGGGTGGGGCTGGTCCTGAAGAGAAAGCCAGAAACCCCACATGTACAGAAGGATTTCTTTGTGTCCCAAAATGCTTGAAGGTGCAGCTCAGCACAAGACCCAGGCTGAGTACAGAGTGATTTCTTGTTGCTTAATGTGGATCAGACCTGATGGGAGACACAGCCCGCCTCTCCACCAGCTCCCTCCCACCTCCAGCCCCAGTTCAAATTGATTTTGTGCTTCCTGTTTTTCTGTGCTTGACAAAGGAAGCAAAAGTAACGTGCTGTCAGTGGGTAGTTGCCAAAAAGCAAAGTGGCTCAAATCACCTGCTTCAAATTTCCAACTATAGTTCAAAGTCGTCTTGCAAGCAGCCACTGCAATTTGCTAATAAAATGCTAAATCATTAAGGTCTTCTTATTTGTCTGTTGATTGTTTAAGTAGGATGTTATGACAGGGAAGTATTGGTGCTAATAGTATCGACCCACCTTCAGGGTGTTCTTAAGCAGGCAACTCCACATAGGCATTCCACTAATTCTGATATATTGCCTGTCATAGCCATTTCATCAGGACCCTTGACATTATGCTCAGACCGTCTTTTAGGAACTTTAGCTTTCTGGAAAAACTGAGAAAATAGAGACTTTCATACAAAAATAACATTAATAATTATGTATTTAGTGGTTTCCCTGAGCCAGGTAAGGTGCTAGGATTTTGGCCTATATTATTTCTAACACAGCAATGCTACACATAGGGATTGTTATCTTGTTTGTACATTTGGTGAAAATTGGGCTCTGAAAGGTGAAATCACTCTTCTACACTCTCATGGCTGGTAGTGGCTTTGTCACAATTTGAACCTAGATCCATCTGAGTTGGAGTCCATGCTCTTAAATATATTGGTACATTGCTTAAATAATAACTCAAACTTACTCTATCATATTTCTGGTATCAGACTTCTGGGGTGTCAATAAGGAATGATGGCTGAGTGACTGAGAGAGTTCCAGCCTTCAGTAAAGCCAGTTCTCCTCCCATTGGCAACAAAGGCAAAGGACACTGGGAATGGAGTAAGTCCAACAGAGCAGCCTCCCTCTGTGATGTAGAAAAAAACACCCATGATTCATGCACATACTTGGCACTACCTAAAGCCCAATGCGCACTGCTGGTGGCCTGGATACACTTACTGACCCTCCAGCCCAAGCCTCCAGGGAGGCTGAACAGAGGAGAATGGGGAAAATTAGGATTAGGAGGGTTACTTTGACACATAGTAAAACACATGGCGTTAAAAAATAAGTCATGTTTTTTAAAAGGTTAAGTGAATTACAGAATGCTTTTTAACTTGAGATCCACGGAGATGTCTCACCAGACAGAAGGCTGGAGAAAGAGACAGGGAGAAGAGTAGAGGGAATTGGAGTGACAGCATATAGGGTCCCCACCGGCTTTGAGCAAAGAGGCATTTGTCTCTCATTATACATTAGAGATAATGTATAAGCTTTGTCCATTAAAGAGAGTATTCTGTGTGGGAAAAACCCTGAAATAGGAGTTGAGTTGGCCTGGAATATCTGGAAACCAATCTGAAATGTGTAACTTAATTAGAGTAAATTACTTTAATTTAATTTAATAACTAGAAATTCATTTTAGAAAAATTCATATTTCTTGACGGTTCAGGTCTCTTCTTCTGTGATGTGGTTGGAATGTGCCCCTCAAACTTCATGCATTGAAAATTTAATCCCCAATGCAACAGTATTGGCAGATGGGGCCTAATAGGAGATGATAAGGTCATGAGGGCTCTGCTTTTATGAATGGATCAATGTCATTGTCATGGGAGTGGGTTAGTTATCTCGAGAGTGAGCTTGTTATAAAAGTGAGTTCTACCCACTCTTGCTCTCTTGCTATCTGGAGTGCATGTTCTCCTGCTGCCTTCCTCCATTAGAAGACACAATATGAAGACCCTCAGCAGATCCCAGCACCTTGACACTGGACTTCCCAGCCTCCAGACTGTGAGGCATACATTTATTTTATTTATAAATTACCCAGTCTGTGCTATTCTCTTATAGTGACACCAAATAGACTAAGATATACACACTCTATCTCACTATTCATTTAGAAAGCAGTATTCTTTGACCCTAAAGCTATCCTGATTATGGACCTCCTTCTAGATTTCACCTTGTCAGCAGAGCTTGGTGCACTGTAACCACATGCTAACTCTCCATTCATGCATTTCATGGATTAGCTTTCTGTCAAAGGGCCAGTCATTATATTCTGCTGAGCAATTACTAACAACATTCCTTCTGTCATCAGGGACTAATGGTTTTCTTGCTACCTTTGAGCTTCAAAAGGCCTCTCTCATTTTCATGGATTTTTTTTCTCACCCACAATACCTTTTTCTTATCCATGTCTTCATTCATTAATCCTTCTTATGCATGACTCATTTTACCCGTGTATAAGACAGCTCTCTTGGCTGCTTCTACGCCAATTGTTATTTTACTAAGCTTTGGGCTCATTTCAAAGTCTTTCTAAACACCTGCTCCCCTTTCTTTCCTTTTTCATTTCCTCTTAACATTATTTACTTAAAGCATTTAAAAGTGAAATTTCAAAACCCTTCCCCAGATTTGGCTCTCATCAGCTGTATTCCCTAGAGAAGAACAAGGTATCATCAAAAATTAGATAGAAAATCTAGCATTGTTTATATCTCAGTTCAAGGAACATTTGCTGAATCCTCCCACTTAAGTCAAATGCATAGTACATAGAATCGCAAAATTAAAATAAATTCTCAGTGCCAGAAACTCTCCCGTCCAGCCTCTGTATTTCCATAACCTTTGTTCTGACCGCTTGCCCTCAGCACATAAACATGCCTCTCCCATACAGACATACACACACACACACACACACACACACACACACATACACACACTCACCCCTGAAACATACTCACGTACAACTGATGCTGTCGGCTTCACAAGCAAGCTTTTAAAAATGAAATATTGTATTTCCTGTCTTCACTCCTTCAACTCCTATTAAATGTTCTAATCCACTGCAACTTTCTCCACCTGTTAACATACCACCCATGCTACTCCTACTTTTTAAAAAATATAACCCACTATTAAAAATCCTTTCTGATTATTCACCCTGAACTTGCATGTATTTATTTGTAAGTCTGCTTTCCTTATTAGATTGATGCCCACAAGAACAAACACTGCATTTAACTTTGACTTAAATCCTGACACATTTCTGTTTAAATTGCTATTAACTGTGTTTAACTTATAAAAACAGCGATTTTGGTTCAACCTACTATTTATGTGTTCTTAGCACGAAATACAGTGAGTGGTACAAAGCTTAAGTTCAATAAATACTCAATAACTAAATTAATACATAAAATACCCGTAATTTACAGACTTGCAGAGTAGCTGTTGCAAACTTCAGAACTTACGTTTATTTTTCTGAATGTATCTTTTCTTAAATATTTTCTTCTCAAAAGCTTCAAGAACCAAAATATATTTTACTAAAAGGCAAACCCATCTCTATATTCTAGAATCTAATATATTGTCAAAATTATTCTGTAAGTGTATAAGAAATCATATTATAGATTTTAGAAATAAAACATTTAACTGTCAGTTATTATATTACAATTACTAACATCATAGTAAAAATTTGGAGCTTATATTATTTTTGTGAAAATTGTTTCAACTTTCTTTCAGTGTGTTTCTTTAAATGAAAAGATAATACTGTAATTGAAAAGTCAATTTCTAAATTACATTTAGAACAGTAACCTATATGTCTGTTTCTTATCACAGGGCAGTGGTTTAAGAATCAGTTGACACTGATTTCCAGCGATTTTCCTGAGTTGGAGAGTTTAGTTTACCTTAAACTTTTATCTTTGGAAACATCTGAGGCACAAAGACCTTTTCTCTAATCAGAAACCACATCCAAAAAGGGTAGAAAGGTATTCTACCTTTCACTCTTTCTAGAAAACACATTTCATTTTTTCTTTGCCTGAGTTAATAATGTGTTCCACTTTTCTTTTTAATGGTTTGATCATGATCCTGGACATTTTTGTTGTTGCTCTTATATTTTTTGTCGTGGAGGGTTTCGAACTGGGCAAATTATATCATATCATCCTTTATATTATCAAATCAAATATATTCTTTAAGTAAGCTAGAGGAGTTGAAGGAAAGTGTATTCAGTACAAATAGCTGGAGACATAGGAATCCTCTAGATCAAGCAGGACAGTTATGGCTCAGGCATTCACTATGTAAGCATGGAAGCCAAAGTCCATCCCTGGGACTGCACTCCTACTCACCTGAGAAAGCCTGGGAAATGCAATGGAACAAGTGACACTATTTGTGCATCCTTGTGGGGGAAGGACACACTCAGGTGGATTTGTTTGCCTATCTTCTGGGAAAGCCTATTGGAAACAGAGGGTACAGCAGTCCTAGCAAAAGGACAATTCCATTAACAGAGGGAAGGAAACAAATTATTATTGTTCAGACACAGTGTTGTATGCACCTTTACATATCCACTTGAATACAGTATTGGATACAATTAGGTAACCTATGGAAGGCTCAACGTTCTGTTTTCCCAAGAAAAGTCCAAATGACAGTGCTAAAGATGGAAAAATGTTTATAATTGTGCAAATATCACATTGACAAAAGGTACAATAACACTGATTCATTTAAAGAAAGAAAGAACTCAACTTTCTAAAAGGGAAAATGTTCATGTAGAATTGTGTGCTGGAAAAACAAAATAGTTTGAAGGTAGATGAGGCAGATTAGAATTGAATTTTGCAACTTTGGGCAAATTGCCTGAGTCTTGGGACATGGCTTCCTCAAATGGAAATGAAAATAAGAATTTATGCTTTTTAACAATGGATAGCTCAACTAGAGAGAAAATTAATAGGGAAATACTGGACTTGAACTGCACTTTTGACTAAATGGACCCAACATACATTAGCGGAATTTTCCATCAACAGCAGCAGAATACACATTTTTCTCTAGGCATGGGGATTGTTCTCCAGGATAGACCATATGTTAGGCCACAAAACAAATTTTAATAAATTTAAAGAATTGAAATAATATCCAGGATCATTTCAGATCATAATGGAATGAAACTAGAAATCAACAGCAAAAAGAATCTTGAAAAATTTACAAGTATGTATAAATTAAACAACAACCTCCTGAATGGACAGGTCAAAGAAGAAATCAAAAGGAAAATTTAAAAATATCTTGAGACAAATGACAATGACAATGCAATATACCAAAACCTATGGGATGCAACAAAAGCTTAGCTGTTCTAAGAAGAGCAATAAATGTCTACATTAAAAAAGAAAAGAGGACCAGGTGCAGTGGCCCACACCTGTAATCCCAGCACTTTGAGAGGCCGAGAGGGGCGGATCATAAAGTCAGGAGATCAAGACCATCCTGGCTAACATGGTGAAACCCTGTCTTTACAAAAAATACAAAAAAATTAGCTGGGCGTGGTGGCAGGCACCTGAAGTCCCAGCTATGCAGGAGGCTGAGGCTGGAGAATGGCGTGAACCCAGGAGATGGAGCTTGCAGTGAGCTGAGATTAGGCCACTACACTCCAGCCAGGATGACAGAGCAAGACTCCCTCTCAAAAAAAAAAAAAAAAAAAAAAAAAAAAGAAAAGAAAAGAAAGAAAAGAGATCCCAAGTAAATATTCTAACACTAAGCCCTGAGGATGTAGAAAAAGAAAAAACTAAGCCCAAAATTTGCAAAAGGAAGAAAATAATAAAAATCAGAACAGAAGTGAATCAAATAAAGAAAAGAAAAACCACAGAAAGAATCTATAAAACTAAGAGTTGCTTTAAAAAAATAAACAAAATGTATAAACTCTTAGCTACTTTAAGAAGAAAAGAAGAAAAATAAAATTAAAAAATGAAAGTGAAGTTACAACAGACACCTCAGAAATAAAAAGGATCCTAAGAGAGTATTATGAACAATTATATTCCAACAAATTGGGTAATCTAGAGGAAATAGATAAATTCCTAGAAAATACAACTTACTAAAATTGAGTCAAGGAGAAATAAAAAGCCTGAATAGACCAATAACAAATAAAGAGATTGAAGAAGTAAGCAAAACTGCCCATCAAAGAAAAGCCCAGGATCAGATGCCTTCCCTGCTGAATTCTGACAAATATTCAAAAAAACAGTTACTACTAATACTTCATAAACTCTTCCAAAACTACAGCTACAGGAAATACTTCCTAACACATATCATGAGGCCAAAATCACCTTGGTACCTAAGCCAGACAAAGATATCACAAGAAAAGAAAACTACATGCCAATTTATCTGATGAACATCGATTCAAAAATCCTTGATAAAATATGAAAAAACTGAATTCAACAACACATCAGAAAGATTATATATCATGACCAAGTGTGATTTACCTCTGGCATGCAAGGCTGGCTTAACATACATAATCAATCAAGATGATACATCACATTAGTAGAATGAAAGATAACCGCATAATCATCTCAATTGACATGGAAAAAGCATTCAACAAAGTCCAACATTCTTTCTTGATTAAAAACTCTCAACAAGCTAAGTACAGAAGGAAAGCTCCTCAGCAAAATAAAGGGCATTTATTTTAACTCCCACAGCTAACGTCAATGGGGAAAAATTGAAAATTTCTCCACTAAGATCTGGTAAAAGGCAAGGGTGCCCACTTTTACTACTATTCAGCATATTACTGTAAGTGCTAACAAGGGCAATCAGTCAAGAAAAAGAAATAAAAGGCATATAAATCAGAAAGGAGAAACTGAAATTATCTCTATTTGCAGATGATGTGATTCTATATGTAAAAATTTCCAAAGATTTTACCCAAAAAAACCCTGTCAGAACTAATAAGTGAGTTCAGTAAAGCTAAAGGATACAAAATCAACAAAAATCAGTAGTGCTTTTATACACAAATAATGACCTAGCTGAAAAAGAAATCAAGAAAACAATCCCCTTTATGATAGCATGAAAAATACTTGGGAAAAATTTAACCACGGTGAAAGATTTGTAACTATAAACTATAAAGTATAAAACATTCATGAAAGAAATTGAAAAGACCCAATAAATAGAAAGATATCCCAAACTCATGGAATGGAAGAATTAATATTGCTAAAATATCCACACTACCCAAAGCAATACATAGTATTCAACAAAATTGCTACCAAAATCTCAATGACCTTCACAGAAATAGAAAAATATCCTAAAATTCTTATGGAAACATAAAAGACCCCAAATAGCCAAAACTATGTTGAGCAAAAAGAACAAAGCTGGAAGCATTACACTTCCTGATTTAAAATTATATTACAAAGCTATAGTAATTAAAACAGCAAGGTACTGGCATAAAAACAGAAACACAGACCAATGGAACAGAATAGAGAGTCCAGCAGTAAATCTAAACATACATGGTCAACTAATTTTTGACAAATCACCATCAAGAGGACATAATAGGGAAAGAACAGCAGTCTTTTCTATGAATAGTGCTGGAGAAACTGGATTTTTGCATGCAAAGGAATGTAATTAGAATCTTATCTTACATGATATGCAAAAATCAGCTCAAAATGGATAAAAGCTTTCAATGTAAGACCAGAAACTATAAAATTCCCAGAAGAAAACATAGGGGAAAAACTTCTGGACATTGGCCTTGGCAATGATTTTCTGGATATCACACTAAAAGCTCAGACCACTAAAGGAAAAATAAATAAATGGTACTACATCAAACTAAAAAGCTTCTCCACAGCCAAAAAAAAAAAAAAAAAAAAAAAAATTAACAAAATGAAATGGCATTCTACAGATTGGAAAAAAGCAATTATGCAAACCATACACCTGATAAAGGGTTAATATCCAAAATATGTAAAGAACTCATATAATCCAATAATAGAAAAGCTAATAACCTAATTTAAAAAATGGGCAAAAGACTTGCATAGACCTTTCTTCAAGGAAAACGTGAACATCACCAACAGGTATATAAAAAGGTCCCCTACGTAATTAATTGTCAGGGAAATGCAAATCAAAACTACTGAGATACCACCTCACACCCCATCAGGATGGCTATTATCGAAAAGTCAAAAGACAATAAATGTTGGCGAGCGTGTGGAGAAAGAGGAACTCTTGTACACCACTGGTGGAATGTAGATTGGTACATTCTACAGTGGGAATGTGGAATGTAGATTGGTCCAGCCATCATTAAAAACAGAAATACCGTGAGCCAGCAGTTTTTCTTTGGGACATATATACAAAGGAAATGAAGTCACCATCTCATAAAGATATCTGCACTCTTATGTGCATTGCAGCATTATTCACAGTAGCCAAGATATGGAAACAACCTAAGTGTCCATCAATGAACGAATGGGTTAAAACACCTGTGGTATATACGTACCATGAAATATTATTCAGCCCTAAAAATAGAATGAGGTCTTGCCATTTGCCACAATCTGGATGAACTTGGCATTATGCTAAGTGAAATAAGTTAGACCAAAAAAAATGCATAATCTCACTTATATGTGGAATGTTTTAAAAAAATTCAAACCTACAGAGCTGGAGAAAGAACGAAACAGTGGTTACCAGGGGTAGAGTGTTGGGAAGAAATGGGAGATGCAGGTGAGAGGATACAAAGTAATAGGAACATAGGATGAGCAAATTCAGAGATGTAATGTACAACATGAGGACTAGAGCTAATAAAATTGTACTGTATTTGGGTTTCATGCTCAATGAATACATTTTAGCTGCTCGTGCCACAAGAACAACAAAAAAGAGGTAACTATAAGAGTTGATAAATATGTAAATTGGAGTAACTATGTGAGTTAATAAATATGTAAATTGGGATAACTATATGAATTGTTAATATGTAAATGTTTGACTCTAGTAACATTTTTTACCATCTATACGTATCCATAACATCATGTTGTGTACCTTAAATGTATACAGTAAAACTTATTTAAAAAAATTTTTAAATAACATAATTGTTACATTCAGTAGTATTTGATGTTCAACATGCAGCCACTTGGACTTTCTAATGTTTAGTTAAATAACAAACCACGAAACATGAGAGAAAAAAGAATTCATGCTTCTCAAGGGGTATTGTGAACATCGAGCCTTTGAAAGTATTTTGGATGTATGAAATCTGGAACTAATGTTAATGACCTTAGCTTCTACTTCCAGAGAAGTAGTTATCAAGCTACAGCATAGTTGCCTGCTTCTTAGGCTTCTGGCAGCTGCCTTGTATTTGCTCACTGGGCCTTGAAAGAAGGTCCGGCAAAGCAGAAAGAGTGGGCTGAAGCCAGACCTTACTTTGAATTCCGGCTCCATTAGTGACACGTTGAGTAACTCTTAGAAAGTTATTTACTGGGAAGGTAGTGTGTGTAGTGGTTAAGTGAATCGAGTATGTGTTTTGAATTTCATCTCTATCACTTAGCAGTCTTGTAACCTTGGGGATGTTGTCCAACCTCAATTGATATACTTGTTAAATGCAGATAACAACGTATATTTCTCTTAGTATTGAGAGGAATGATAATAATTAGCTATTCATAGCCACATCTGATGGAGACTCATAGAAGAGAGTTCATTTGTTTTTTTGAAATGAATAAATAAGTTTTATCCTTAAAACTCACCAGACAATCTGGTGTGTAGGGAAGTTGGGAGAAGGATTTTTAGCAAATATGTAGACTTCGAAATCTCCCCCATATGTGAAAAAAGCAAACTGTCTCATGAAGGGTCAAATGTTTCTACAGAGCTCAGGATGCTAATTCCCACACTACTTTCCCGTACCACATGGACTGACTATGACTATGAAATAAACTTAAGAAGGAATAACATTTTAAACATAGTCTCCTCTACACCTGTAAATATGGATTGTCTTTGGGGACTCTGGTGACTGCCTTTATGGTGCACAATTCACATTGTTAAGACACAAGGCAGAGGTTCTAGCAACTGTAAACCCTATAGATCCTTCTCAGTCTCCAAAAAAAGGCAGGAGATGAGACATGTTCACACACAATGAGATGAAAAGCCAAACATCAGAGAACTCAACTCTGCCATTTGGGGCCTATTTCACACTGGTCATGAAGGCCGGGCAAGCATCAATTAATGACAGGCAGTAACACCAGCTCTGATTGTGAAAGGTGGTGCAGCGTCATAAATAACAGGTTTGGGGCAGAAAGAACTGGAGCTGCAAACTGTCTTCTGCCTGGAGATTCAATTCTATTTTTCCATATTCTATTTGTGACCAAAGACACAAGAAAGATGTTGGATGCCTAGCTAAAACTTCTTATGACTGGAAGCACATGCTAGCAGGGTAGCACTCTCTCTCTTCATTATAGTGATTTATCAATCTTCCACTGGGTGACACCTAACCAATCCCTCTCCTTACAGACATTTAGGTTACAATAATAATAAAAATAAATAATTATTATTATCCATAGAGAACTTCATAGCTTGAAAAGTCCTCTTTTATGTATTAGCTCATCTACTTCTCACAATAATCCCAGTGAATAAATGCTGTACATTATAGGACAAAAACATTTGGCTGGAATTCCAAAATAAATTCTTGGTTAGCTGTCTACAATCATCACATATGTTGAAGGAGATGATCTCATAGAATTATCCAGGCAAAGGAAGACTCTAATACCATGCAAAGCTTCAGTTCTAAATCCTTTTACTATGGAAAAAAAAAAAAAAAAAAAAAAAGGCTGGACAAAAGGTAAGATTTCTTTCTTCTTTTAAATCACTTTCCCCTGATCTTACGCTTCTTCCTACTTGATCAAGTAGAGACAAAGTCACCTTTTCCTAAGTGTGAGGGTGATGAGTTGTTAGAGAGAAAAACATTCCAAAATGGAAAAAGGGGACCTAAACAAGACCAAGAGGTAAATAGATAATCTAGAGTCATTATTTTCACAGAAAAGCAACAGCTCTGCTCTCGGTCCCAAAGCTCCACCTCTGGCTTACTACCCAGAGTGTCCTTTGCGGTGATGTGTCTCAGCAGTTCTCCTCCACGGAAAGGAGAAGATTGAGGAGATTTTGCACTCCACTTATGAAGGATCCAAGTGATGCAATGTCCCACTCAAGAAAGGAGAAAGGAGATTACCAAACTAGCAGAAAAAAATCCTTCTTCATCCCTCTGAGGCCAGTTTTCCAAACTAGCCTCTGCTTCTTTGTATCCATGTCGTAACAATTGACATTGACCCTTTACACCTCTGAAAGGTATGCTTCTGGTTAAGATGTGGAAAAAGATAAGACTTTCATTCCCTTGATAACAAGAAGTAAAACCTGGGCAAAATTGTGAGGGTGTTTTCGACAGGGTTAGCAAGGAATGGTGAATGTGAGTCTCAATGCACCAAATTAGAAATTACCTCTAAACAGATGAACCAAAACCAGTGGCAGATTGCATAAATAGGACAAGTTACCTAATATGGTTATTGTCAGGCAGAAAGGTTGGTTAGCTGTAGATAGAGAGGCATTGTAGAAATGAGGGAAAAACAGCTGAGCCTTAGACCACAGTGTAGGCTGGCAACACTGATAGATTTTTTGAAATTTTTATAAAAATTGTAGACCTATAAATTCAAAGAGCTGAAATAATTATTCAAGAAGAATAACCACCAAAATGACAGAGGGGGAGAGATTGCTAAAATAAAAAGAATTAAAAAAAAAAAAAAGGAAAAAAAGTTAAAATAGCAAGAGAAAATGACACATTGCTTAGAGATAATCAATAATAAGAATTATAACTGATTCCTTATCAGGAACAATGTAAGTCAGAAGATAATAAAGTGACATCTCTATAGTGTTACAAGAAAAAAAAAGATAACAACCCCAAATTATATTTTATTATTCAAGAAGAATAGCCTTCAAACATTATGGTGCAATACAAATATTTTCAAATAAATGAAAGCTGTGAGAATTTGTCACTAGCACATTTGCACTTTAAGAAAGGCTAGAGGAAATACAGTTGTCTCTTGGTGTATGTGGGGGATTGGGTACAGGACCCCTCTGTATACAAAAATCTGTGCATACTCAAGCCCCACAGTCAGCTCTACAGAACTCACAGATAGGAAAAGTCTGCCCACTGTGTGCTGATTTCACATTCTGCTAATACTGTATTTTTAATTCACTTTTTGTTGAAAAGAATCTGTGTATAAGTGGGCCTGTGCAGTTCAAACCCATGTCATTCAGGGTCAGCTGTATTTCAGAAGAAAGAAATTATACCATAAAGAAACTTGGCTCGATAGGAAGAAATGCATATATGTGTTAGGTAAATACAAAAAACTAATTTTTGCTTTTAATATTTATGCTAAATACCACTTAATTTTTTTTATAGAAAAATAAGCAAAAAGAATAATATATCAGTGAGTTATAACATGTGTGGAAGACAAAAAATTGACAGCAGTACAAAGGATAGAAGGAGTGTAATACAAAGTACAGCATTGTATTATTTTACAAAAAGTAGTATAATATTATTTTAAGGTCGACTGTGACAAGTTCAACATGTCCATAATAACTCCTAGAGAAAAACTAAAAGTAGAACAAAGAGGCATACCTACAAAGTCAATAAATAGAAGACACAGAATACTAAAAACTACTTAAACAGTCCAAAAAAAGGCAGGAAAGGAGGAACAAAGAAACAAAGATTAGATGGGACAACCAGATAACAAATTGAAAAATAATAGCTTTAAATAAAACCTTATCAAAAATAAATTAAATGTAAATGAACTAAATGCTATCACTAAAATTCAGATATTTTCAGACTGGATAAAAACATAGCACACTATGTGTGTAGTTTCAAATATAAAGACAAGTTGAAAGTGAAAGATGAAAAATGATATAAAATATAAAGCACTGAACACAAGAAACTGATGTGGCCAAATTAACATCAGCGTAGACTTCAAGACAAGAAACATCAGAGATAAGTTGTGCATTTCATAAAAATAGAGGCCAATTCACTAGGAAGACATAATCCTAAATGTGTTTTCAACCAATAATAGAGGTTCAAAATAAATGTACTAAAATTGAGAGAACTAAAGGCAGAAATATAATCAAATTCAATTATCATGGAATATTGTAACACTTCTCTGTAAGCAATTGATGAAACAATTAGACCAAAAAAATCAGTAAAAATATAGAAGATTTGAACAACACTATCAGCTGTCCTAATCTAATTGCCTTATAGAAGACACTCCATCCAACAAGAGCAGGCTTTTCAAGTGTGCATGGAGCATTCCCCAAGATCTGTCATAGAGTGGGCCACTACATATCTCATTAATTTTTTTTTTTTTTTTTTTTGGAGATGGAGTCTTGCTCTGTTGCCAGGCTGGAGTGCAGTGGTTCAATCTTGGCTCACTGCAACCTCCGACTCCCTGGTTCAAGCAATTCTCCTGCCTCAGCCTCCTGAATAGCTGGGATTACAGGCACGCGCCACCATGCTCAGCTAGTTTTTGTATTTTTAGTAGAGACGGGGTCTCACCATGTTGGCCAGGATGGTCTCAATCTCCTGACCTCGTAATCCGTCCGCCTTAGCCCTCCAAAGTGCTGGGATTATAAGCATAAGCCTCCATGCCCGGCCCTCATTAAATTTTAAAGGATTGAAATGATATGTATTGGAAACGGTAAATAATAAAATGTTGTGAAATTCCCCCTACAATTAGAAATTGAGCAATGAATACTCTTCAAGGAAGAAGTCACAGAGAAATCAGAAAATACTTTGAATAGTGATATGAACACAGCATATCAAAATTTATAGGCTGTAGCTAAGTCAGTATTTAGAAAAAAAGTGTTTGTTGGATTCTTATATTAGAAAATAGAACTGTTTTAAAGTCAATGACAACTGCTTCCGTATTAAGAAACCAAGAAAAAAAGCAAAGTAAACCCAAAAGAAGTAGAAAAAAATAAAATAATAAAGAGGAGAGTGATAATCGATTAAAAAGAAAACAAACAGTAGAGGAAACCAACAGAACCAAAAAGTGGTTCCTTGAAAATATTATTAAAATTGTTAGATGACTAGCAATGCTGTTCAAGAAACATAAAAGTCACCAATTACCAATATTAGGAATGAAATGGAGGATACAAGTATTGATCATACAAACAATCGGGAACTATATTATAAACACCTTTATGCCACTAAATTTTACAGGTTACATGAAACGGACAAACTTCTTGAAAGACATATGAAGAAACAGAAAATGTGAATAACTATCTGTTAAATGAATTGATGATTAAAAACCTTCCTGTTAAAAAAAAACAAAAACCTCTAAGCTCAAATGCCTACCATGAATAATAGCAAGCTTAGACAAACTCTTTTAGAAAAGAGGAGAAATTATTTCTTCCCAACTTATTTAACGATGTTGAAATAACTTAACAACAAAAATATGACGAGCATTATAAGAAAGGAAAATTAAAGACTAACATTCCCCATGAAACTAGACATAAAAAGCTTTTACCTAGTATTAGTAATTATGCTAAATTATATTTAGATATATAATGTAGTTAGTATATATAATGTAATTATATATGAGTTATATAAGTATACACAAATATTTATATACATTTAAATAGTTATATATTTTAAGTATACGTAAGTACAAATTATTGAATTAGTATAGTTTAAGTTATACTAAATATATATAACATGAGAGGACTTCAAATACTTGTGGAAAAATGGAATTAAAAGATGAAAATAAGAAGTGCAAAGTTTATTTTTCAATATAAGCTCCATCAGGTTCAAGACAATTTTGTAAGTGATGATACCAGCCATTTAATTCATCCCTAAATAACTGAGAGTCCTGAAAATTCAACCATGTCAATGCAGTCTCTTTCATATTATTAACTGAAGAAAAATAGTTGCCCTTTAAAGACATTTTTAAGATTAGGAAATAAAAGGAAATCAGAAAGAGTCAAATTAGGACTGTAATGTGGATGCCTGATGATTTCTGACCAAAACTCTCACAAAATTGCCCTTTGATTAGAGGAAATGCAGGAATACCATTGTGGTGGAGAACTCTCTGGTAAAGCTTTTCCTGCCCCTTTTGTTTGTTTGTTTGTTTTTTGTTTTTTGCTAAAGCTTTGGCTTTCCCAAAACACTCTCATAAGCCAATATTATCATCCTTCAGTCATCCAGAAAGTCAAGAAGCAAAATACCTTGAGCATCCCAAAAACTATTGCCATGACCTTTGCTCTTGACTGGCCCACTTTGGCTTTGACTGGACCACTGCCACCTCTTGGTAGTCAGTGCTTTGATTGTACTCTGTCTTCAGGATTATACCAATAAAGCACTATTTTATCTCATGTTAAAATTTTTCAAAGAAATGCTTCGGGACTTTAGTCCTGCTTGTTTAAAATTTTCATTGCAAGCTCTGCTCTTGTCTGCAACTGACCTACAACAGATTTGGCACCCATTGGTGGAAAGTTTGCTCAGCTTTAAGTTTTCAGTCAGAATTGTGTAAGCTGAACAAATTGAGATATCTGTGGTGTTGGCTATTTGTGCAGATAATAATCAGGTTTGTTTTTTAGTTAAGGCACAAGCAAGATTAATTTTCCCACACAAATTGATGTGGCTGGTATGCTGCTGTAGGCTTCATCTTCAACATTATCTCATCCTTTTTTAAAATGAGTTATCCATATGTAAACTGCTAATCTGGGGGACAGACATTATCCCCATAAACTTTTTATAAAGCATCAGTAATTTCAGCATACTTCCACCCAATCTTCATCATAAACTGGATGTTTATTCTGTTTCAATTTTAGCAGAATTCATATTGTTCTGATAGGGGCTCTTTTAAAACTGATATCTTATCCTTAGTTCCTCAAACTAGATCTGTTCAGACATGTTACAACAATTTATTAGTATATTTTAGTGCAAAAAGTAATTGAAATCCATGTATAGTTTTTACATAATTTATATTTTCCATGAACATTTTGAAGACTCTTCGTGTGTGTGTGCGTATGTGTGTGTGGACAGTGGGAAGGAAGAGAGTATGAGGAATTGCTTCATGCAATTATGGAGATTGACAAATCCCAAGATCTGTAACTGGCAAGCTGGAGATCCATAAAACCTGATGATGTAGTTTCAGTCCAAGTTTGAAGGCAAGAAAATCCAATATCCCAACCTGAAGACAGTGAGGCAAGAAGAGTTGCCTTTTACTCTTTGAATGGTCAACTCTTTTGTTCTATTCAGAGCTTCAATGGATTGGATAAGGCCCACCCACATTAGACAGAAAAATCTGTTTTTATTTTATCTACTGATTCAAGTGTTAATCTTATCCAGAAACAGCCTCATAAACTCACTCACAATAATGTTTGACCAAGTATCTGGGTGCCCTATGGGCCTGTCAAGTTGACACACAAAATTAATCATCACGCTCCCTAAGATCAGGAACAAGACAAAAATATTCCCTTTTCACCACTTCTATTCAGCATGTAGTGGAGTTACTAGCCTGTGAAATTACATAAGAGAAATAAATAAATGGCATAAAGATTGGGGAAGAAAAGTAAAATTGTCTTTATTTACAGATGACATGATTACATATGTAGAAAACTCAAAGAAATCTACTCCAAAATAAAAAATAGCTCTTAGACTTAATAATTAAAGTTTTTGATGTAATGAGATGTAAGATCGATATACAAAACTCAATTGTACTTCTATATACTAGCAACCAACAATTGGTGAATGAGATTCAAATAAAACCATTCACATAACAGCATTAAGGAACACAAAACAGGAAACAAATAATCAAATGTGTATTAAACCTTTACTCTAAAAACTATAAAACATTTCTGAGATAAATTACAGTAGACATAAATAAAAAGACATAGCATATTTATTGATGGGAAAACGTAAATTCTCCCCAAACTGACCTATAGTTTCAAATAAATCTCAAATCAAATTAAAATAGCAGCAAGTATATTTTTGGTGAAGTTTATAAACTGGCTACCAAATTTTTATGTAAAAGCAAAGGAGTTAGAAGAGCCAAAACAATCTTGAAGAAAAAGCCGAAGGCCCTACCCTACTTGACTGTAAGATTTACCATAAAGCTATGGTAATTGATAAAATTTGTTATTGGTGAAACAATAGGCAAATATATCAGTGGAACATAATAGATCCCATAAATAGTCTTACTTATAGTTACTTTATTTTCACAAAAGCATCAACAATTCAATAGGGAATTTTTTTTCAAAAAATTATATTAGAACTGGTTAACTACTTGAATAAAAGTGAGCTTTGACAGGTACATCACACTTCAATAGAAAATTTATTCAATAAAAATCATAAAATTAACTCAATAAAATGCAAATGTTGAAGGCAACTAGATTCTAAAAGTCAACATAGGATGATATACTTATGACCTTTTGGTAGGCAATGATTTCTTCAAACACAATGAAAAAGCAAAGGATGTCAGCAAGATGGCCAGCTAGAGATACCTGCCATTTGTTCTCCCCACTTAGACACAAAAAAATGACCAAAGGTGACAAACAAACAGCTAAAATTTGACTGGAGTATTGAAGGGAAAGAGCCGGAGTACAGTGGGGCAGTGAAGAGGCACCTGTGATGATTGGAAGTCTAGACAGGCAGCATGGAGGCACTTGGCCTCTGAAGCCCCATCTTCCCCATCCAGATTAGGTCTGCCTGGAGTCAGGAGGGACTTCCTGTTGTGGGGAAAAGGTAAGCACAAGATCCCCAGTGACCCCCATTACCACCACAAACACCTACAGTCCTTACAACAGAAGAAACCCACAGTCCTTGCAAGCCCTGAGCCCAGTTTGGAGAACTGTCAGGAATTCTTGCAGTTACATTGCCACAGATTAAGAGCACAAGATATGCACTCCCACCCCCTACCCATCCCTTGTGAGTCAAGCTGCTGCAGCATGGCACCATCATGAGACCAGAGCCACCTCTGGAGTGCATCATGCTGTAGGGACCAGTAGCCACTGCACTTGGGCTCCATCTTCATTCCACCAAGCCCATAGAGGTGGTGAAATATATACAAGCTGTGTATGTATTTTATATAATACACAATTCCAGCTGTGTGGAGCCTGGGCCCAGGATTGGCTGTGACTCTGGTCCTGCACAGCAGAGAAACCAACCGCTGCTTCTTCACTTCCCACTAGAGGAACAGACTGGCAGTAATGTTGAAGGCAAACCCACCTTTGAGCTGACCAAACTGCTTCTTGCCCTCTCTCAAGATGGAGAGGCCCCCAAGCCTCCAAGCAGCTGATATGTTCTCAGGCCAGAGGAACGGCTATGCACTCATGCTCAGAACCTGAGAAACAGACCTGCAGAATCCCTGCCCAACACAACCTACTCGATGGCCCTGCATCTATAATCAGGGACTAAGAAACAGTCCCATGGGGCCTCAGACCAATCAAGCAGTCAAGAGTTTACAACTTGAATGTGAGAAAAGCCCCATGGGCCACTCCTGGTGGATAAGTTCCAGGCCAGTCAAGCAGCCTTGCTGCAATGTCACAAGCCTGAGAAATAGCCTTGTGCCCACAGACACCACCCCCAAGACCAGCCAAGCAGCCTTGCAGCAAGATCTCAGGCCGAAGAAGAAGAGCTGTTCCTAGCAGGTACGCCTTGCAGGCCAGCTGAGCAACCACATGCTTGGGTTCCTAATCAGAGTAACAAGCCTGAGGCTACAACCCCAGCAAGTCAGATCCCAAATTGGTCGATGCACTGTGTGCCTTTGAACACCTCAGCAAGCACCCCCGACAAAGCTGTACTACAATCATCACAAACTATCTCAGCCCAGGCTACCAAAAACCTTACAAATTTCATCAGTGTGGATTACAACTGAAGAAAGTAAATGAGAATGAACTCCATTCACTTAGAAGCACATCCAGTGCATCCCACTGAATTGACATCCTAAGACTCATTCATAGGAATAAGTCTTTGTCTATGAAACCTACTTCATAAAATTGGAAGAGGCAACTTCTCTACTAGATGCATAAAAATCAACATAGGACACATTAAACAGGAATAAGGAAGGAAACATTATACTCCAAATGGAAACAATAATTATCCAATAACAGCCCCCAATCATGAGAAAATATATGATGCACCAGAAAACAGACTTCAAAAAAAATCTTAGGGACACTCAGTGAGACACAAGAGAATACAGATAGACAATTCAACAAAAGCAGGAATACAATTCAGATTTGAATGGGAAATTAAATTATATGTATATATTATTAGAAAGAACCAAACAGAAATTCTAGAACTGAATAATTCAATGAATGAAATTTTCAAAAAACACAATTATGAGCTTCAACAACACACTAGACCAAGTGAAAGAAAGAATTTCTGAAGTTGAAAGCAGATCTTTTGAAGTAACACAGAGAGTCAAAGAAAGAAAGAATAAAGAGTGAAAAAGAATTTAAAAGCTCACAGGTTTTATGGGACACAGTAAGTGAACAAATGTTTGTGTTATGGGCATTCCAGAAGGAGAAGAAAAGCTGAGGAAAATATACATAATGAAATGATAGCAAAAAACTCCCCAAGTCTCGAGAGAGAGAGATGGACATCTAGGCAAAGGAAGTTTTAAGAACTGCAAGTAGTTTCAAAGCAAACAGGTCCTCTTTCAGGCACAGCACGGTCAAACTGTGGAAAGTCAAATACAAAGAATTCTAAAAGCAGCAAGACAAAAGTATCAAGTCAAACCTAAGGGAATTCTCATTTAGACTAGCAGCTAATTTCTCAACAGGAACCTTACAGGCCAGGAGAGAATGGAATATTTCAAAGTATTGAAAGAAAAAAAAAGCTGCCAGTTAAGAATATTATGGCCAGCAAAGCTGTCTTTCAAAAGTGAAAGGGAAATAAATATTTTCACAGGCAAGCAGAAACTAAGGGAAGTTATTACTCTTGGAGCAGATCTAAAACAAATTCACGAGAGAGTTTTACATCTGAAAGCAAAAAGACAATACCATTGTGAAAAAACACATGAAACCATGAACCTCACAAGTAGAGCCAATACACAAAGGAGGAAGAGAAAGGAATAAAATGTTATCACTACAGAAAACCACCCAACCTCAAAAATAAGCAATAAGAGAGGAATCAAGGAAAAAAAGACATACAAAGCAACCAATAAAATGACAGGACTAATTCCTTGAACATCAATAACAATCTTGAATGCAAATGAGTTACATTGCTTATTTAAAAGACATAGACTGGCTGAATGGATTTAAAACACAGGATCCACCTATATGCTGCCTACAAGAAACTCATCTCATCTCCAAAGACACACAAAAACTGAAAATGAAGGGATGGAAAAAAATATCCCACGTAAATTTTAACTGAAAATGAGCAGGACTAGCTATATTTATATCAGACAAACTAGAATTCAAGTCAAAAGGTATAAAAAGAGACAAAGAAGGACATATAACAATAAAGGGATCAATTCAGCAGGAGAATATAACAATAGTAAATAATTATGCACCCAACAATGGAGCATCCAGATATATAAAGCAAATATTATTAGATCTAAAGGGAGAAATAGACCCCAAATAATAGTAGTTGTGGACTTCAACACCCCACACCAAGTATTGGACAGATCATGTAGACAGAAAATCAACAAAGAAACAATGGATTTAAACTGCACTGTAGACCAAATGGAATGAACACTTACAGGACATTTTACCCAACAGCTGCTGAATATGCATTGTTTTCATCAGCACATAGACTGGCAATGTATTAGGATCCAAAGCAAATCTTAACATATTTTTCAAAGTCAAAATCATATTTGGCCACAATGGAGTAAAATTAGACATCAATAACTAGTGAAACTTCAAAATTATTCAAATACATGGAAATTGAACAACATAATTCTGAACAAATGATGGGTAAAGGAAGAAATTAAGAATAAAATTTAAAATAGAAACACAATATACCAGAACCAATGGCACAGCAGAAGCAGTATTAAGAGGCAAGTTAATAGCGATATATGTTTACATAAAAAAAAACTAGAAAGATTTTCAACAAACAGTCTAAATCATTAAGTTGTTCACCTCAAGGAACTATGTATTAGTCAGGGTTCTCTAGAGGGACAGAACCTAGAAGAAAAAAGAAGCCCAAAGTTAGTAGAAGGAAATAAATAATAAAAATCAGAGCAGAAAACAATGAAACTGAGACTTAAAAAACAATATAAAAAGATCAACAAATCAAAACATTGGTTTATTATGTCTGGCATGATAGCTTGCACCTGTAATCTTAGCTACTCAGAAAGCTGAGGTAGGAGGATAGCTCTAAGCCAGGAGATTGAGACTAACCTGGGCAACATAGCAAGACCCCATCTCTTTAAAAAGTTGGTTTTATGAAAAGATAAACAAAATTGACAAACCATTAATTAGATTAAGAGAAAAGAGGAAAACCCTAAATAAATAAAATCAAAAATGAAAAAGTTGTCACAACAGATACCACAGAAACACAAAGGATCACTACGAACTAGTATGAATAACCCAATAAATTTGAAAATCTGGCAGGAATGGATAAGCTTTGGTACACATATAACCTATCAAGACTAGAGCAAGAAGCAATAGAAAACCTGAAAGAGATAGAATCAGTAACAAAAAGTGTACCAACAAAGAAAAGTCCAGGACTGGATGGCTTCACCACTGAATTCTATTGAAGATTTAAAGAGGAATTAATACCAATACTTCTCAAACTATTCCAATAAATTGAAGGGGAAATAATTCTCCCTAACTAATTCCATGAGATAGCATTACCCTGATACCAAAACCAGACGATGACACAACATAAAAAGAAAACTACATGCCGATGTCTCTGATGAACATTGATGCAAAAATACTCAAGATAATACTAGCAAACAGCAACTAACAACACATCAAAAAGATAGTACACCATGATCAAGCAGGATTTATTCCAGAAATGCAGGGTGAGTTATTAACTGCAAATCAATAAACATCATACATCACATCAAAAAAGTGAAGAGTAAACACCATACAATCGTCACAATAAATCTAGGAAAAGCATTTGATAAAATTCAACATTCCCTAATGATAAAAACTTCAAACAAATTAAGTATGTAATAATAATAAAGGCATAATAAAGGCCATATGTGACAAACTCACCACTAACATCATACTGAATGGGGGAAATTACAAAGTTTTTTCTCTAAGAACTGGAACAAGATAATGATTCTCACTCTCACTACCTTTATTCAAATGGTAATGAAAATCCTTTCCAGAGCAATTAGGCAAGAGAAAGAAATAAAGGTCATCCAAATTGGAAAAGAGGAAGTCAAATTGTCCCTGTTTGTAGATGACATGATCTTATATGTAGAAAAACCTAGACTCTACAAAAAACTCATAGAACAGATAAGCAAATTCAGTAGTTGCAGTATCCAAAATTGATATACAAAAATCAGTAGTGTTTCTATATGCAAACAATGAACTAGCTGAAAAAAAAAAAAGAAAAGGCAATCCCATTTACAATAGCTACAAATAAAATAAAATAAAATGCCTAGAAATAAATTTAACTGGGCCGGGGGCGGTGGCTCAAGCCTGTAATCCCAGCACTTTGGGAGGCCGAGACGGGTGGATCACGAGGTCAGGAGATCGAGACCATCCTGGCTAACACGGTGAAACCCCTTCTCTACTAAAAAAAAATACAAAAAAAAAAAACTAGCCGGACGAGGTGGCAGGAGCCTGTAGTCCCAGCTACTCGGGAGGCTGAGGCAGGAGAATGGCGTGAACCCGGGAGGCGGAGCTTGCAGTGAGCTGATGTCCAGGCACTGCACTTCAGCCTGGGCAACAGAGCAAGACTCTGTCACAAAAAAAAAAAAAAAAAAAAAAAAAAAAAAAGAAAAGAAAGAAATTTAACTGAGGAGGTGAAAGGCTTCTACAAGGAAAATCACAAAACACTGATGAAAACGATCGAAGAGGATACAAATGGAAAAACATCCATGCTCCTGAATCAGAAGAATTAATTTTGTTAAAATAACAATACTACTCAACAAAATCTACAGATTCATTATAATTCCTATCAAAATACTGGTGATATTATTCATGGAAATAGAAAAAAAAATAAATTGTATAAAATCACAAAAGACCCTGAATAGCCAAAGCAATCATGAGCAAAAAGAACAAAGCTGGGGACATCACACTACCTGATTTCAAAATATACTACAAAGCTACAGTAACCAAAATAGCCATGGTGCTGCCATAAAAAGACACATAGACTAATGGAACAGAATAGAGAACTCAGAAATCAACCAACCTATGTACAGTCAACTAATTTTTGACGAAGTTGCCAAGAACACTTGCCAAGAAAGGACAGTCTCTTCAATAAATGGAGTTGGGAAAACTGGATATCCATATGCAGAAGAATAAATCTAGACCCCCACCTCTCATGCTACATAAAAATTAACTCAAAATGGATCAAATAACTAAATGTAAGAAATGAAACTTAAAACTACTAGTAGAGGACAGGTGTGGTGGCTCACACCTGTAATTCCAGCACTTTGGGAGGCTGAGGCCAGTGGATCACCAGGTCAAGAGATCAAGACCATCCTGGCGAACATGGTGAAACCCTGTCTCTACTAAAAATGCAAAAATTAGCTGGGCATGGTGGTGCACACCTGTAGTCCCAGCTACTCGGGAGGTTGAGGCAGGAGAATCACTTGAACCTGGGAGGCAGAGGTTGCAGTTAGCTGATATCATGCCGTTGAACTCCAGCCTGGGCAACAGAGCAAGACTCCATCTAAAACAAAAACTACTAGTAGAAAATATAGGGGACATGCTTCAGGATATTGTTCCAAGAAAAGATTTTATGAATGAGATCTCAAAAGCACAGGCAACACAAACAAAAACAAATAAATGGGATTATATCAAACTGCAAGCTTCTGCACAGTAAAGAAAACAATCAAGAGAATGAAAAGACAGCCTACGAAATGGGAGAAAATATTTGCAAACACTCATATGACAGGGAATTAATATCCAGAATGTGAAAGGAACGTAAATATCTCAAAAACAACAATAAAGAAAAACAAACTAACAAAAAACACCACACAATCCAATTTTAAAATGTGCGAATGATCTGAACATTTTTGAAAAGAAGACAAATAAATGGCCAATAAGTATGTGAAAAATGTTCAATAACACAAATCAGGGAAATGCAAGTCAAAACCACAATGAGGTATCTCACCCTAGTTAGAATGATTATTATCAAAAATACAAAAAACTTAAAATGATGACAAGAATGCTGACAAAACGGAACTGTTGTTGGAAATATAAAATAGTACAGCCACTGTCAAGAACAGTATGGGGACTGTAGGAAAAAAGATGGGTGATTTAAGAAGAAAACAGTATGGGGGTTCCTCAAAAAACTACCACAACATTGTTCAGCAATTCCATTACTGGGTGTTTGTCCAAAGTAAAAGGAATCAGTGAATCAAAGAGATATGTGCATCTCCACGTTTATTACAGTATTATTTACAATCTCCAAGATAAAAAGTTAACCTAGGCATTCAACAAAAAATGAATAAAGAAAATGTGGCATACATATACAATGGAATACTCTTCAGTCTTTAAAAAGAATGAAATTCTGCCATTTGCAGCAACATGGATAGAACTGGGGAACATTATATGCAGTGGAATAGGCCAGGAACAGAAAATCAAACACTACATGCTCTCACTCATATGTGGAAACTAAAAACAATTGATCTCATAGAAGTAAAATGTAGAACTGAGAATACTTGAGGTTGGGAAGAGGTAGGGAAAAGAGGTTAGGGAGAGATTTGTTAAAGAATACAAAAAGTACAGCTAGATAGGAGTAATAAATGCTGGCATTCTACAGCACTGTAGGATGACTGTAGTAAACGATACTGTATTATAAAGTTGTAATAGCTAGAAAGAGGATATTGAATGTTCCCAATACAAAGACATGATAAATGTTTGAGATGATGAATACACTAAAGACCCTGATCTGAGCACTGTACATTGTATGTATCAAAACATCACTATGTAGCCAATGTATATGTATCGTCAATTTAAAAATTAAATTTGATTAAACAAAAACACTTTCTTAAAAGATAATTTAACTTTTTCAAAATCAAAGCTTTTGCTTTCCACAAAATACCATTAATAAATTAAAAGGTGTCAGATGTGGTGACTCACGCCTGTAATCCCAGCACTGTGGGAGGCCAAGGTGGGAACTTGAGCCTAGAAGTTTGAGACCAGCCTGGACAACATGGTAAGACCCCATCTCTACAAGAAATAAAAAATACCATCTAGGCATGGTGGCATGTTCCTGCAGTCCCAGGTACTCAGGAGGCTGAGCTGGGAGGATTGCTTGAGCCTGGGACAACAAGGCTATGGTCAGCCATGATTATGCCACTGCTCTCCAGCCTGGGTGATAGAGTGAGACCTTGTCTCAAAACAAACAAATAAACAAACAAAAAATCCTTAAAAAGGCAAAACACAGACTAGAGAAAATATTCGCAATTGTTGTGTCTGACAAAGGACTGGTATCCAGAATAAATAAAGACCTTTCAAAAAGTACAAGAAAAGCAACACAATTAAAAGTGACAAAAGACTCAAACAGACTTCAGAGAAGATCTTTAAAGGGCCTACAATCACATAAAGCATTTATTGAAAACTCATCTCAATAAATGCTTTTTTGATGCAAGGTTGGTTCAATATACATAAATCAATGAACTCAATTTGTCACATAAACAGCTAAAGACAAAAACACATGATCATCTCAATAGATGCAGAAAAGGCTTTTAGTAAAATTCAACATCCTTTTATGTTAAAAACTCTCAAAAAACTAGGCATTGAAGGAACATACTTCAAAATAATAAGAGCCATCTATAACAAACCCAAGCCAACATCATACTGAATGGGCAAAAGCTGGAAACATTCCCCTTAAAAATTGGCACACAACCAGGATGCCCTCTTTCACCACTTGTACTGAATGGCATACTGGAAGTCCTGGCCAGGACAATCAGGCAACAGAAATAAATAAAGTGCATCAAAATAGGAAGAAAGGAAGTCAAATTATCTCTGTTTTGAGATGACATGATTCTATACCTAGAAAACCTAATAGTCTCGGCCCAAACCCTCCTTAAGCTGATTAACAACTTCAGCAAAGTTTCAGGATACAAAATATCAATGTACAAAAATTGCTAGCATTCCTATACACCAAAAACAGCCAAGCCGAGAGCCAAATCAGGAACACAATCCCACTCACGATTGCCACAGAAAGAATAAAATACCTAAGAATACAGCTAAAGAGGAAGGTGAAAGATCTCTACAGTGAGAGTTACAAAACACTGTTTAAAGAAATCAAAGATAAGCCGGGCGCGGTGGCTCAAGCCTGTAATCCCAGCACTTTGGGAGGCCGAGACGGGCGGATCACGAGGTCAGGAGATCGAGACCATCCTGGCTAACACGGTGAAACCCTGTCTCTACTAAAAACTACAAAAAACTAGCCAGGCGATGTGGCGGCGCCTGTAGTCCCAGCTACCCGGGAGGCGGAGACAGGAGAATGGCGTGAACCCGGGAGGCGGAGCTTGCAGTGAGCTGAGATCCAGCCACAGCACTCCAGCCTGGGTGACAGAGTGAGACTCCGTCTCAAAAAAAAAAAAAAAAAAAAAAAAAGGAAATCAAAGATGACATAAACAAATGGAAAAACATTCCATGCGCATGGATAGGAATCATTAAAATGGTCATACTGCCCAACACAGTTTATAGATTCAATGCTATTCCTATCCAACTACCAATGACATTCTTCACAGAACTAGAAAAAACTACTTCAAAATTCATATGGAACAAAAAGAGCTCAAGTAGCCAAGGCAATAATAAGCAACAAGAACAAAGTTGAAGGCATCATGCTACCTGGCTTCAAACTATATCACAGGGCAACGGTAACCAAAATAGCATGGCACTGGGACAAAAACAGACACATACACCAATGGAACAGATTAGAGAGCCCAGAAATAAGGCCACACACCTAAAACCATCTAATTCTCAGCAAAGTCAACAGAAACAAACAATGTGGAAAGGACTCCCTATTCAACAAGTGGTGCTGGAATAACTGGCTAGCCATATGCAGAAGATTGAAACTGGACCCTTTCTTTACACCACATACAAAAATCAACTCAAAATGGATGAAAGACTTAAATGTAAAATGCAAAACTATAAAACCTCTGGAAGATAACCTAGATAATACCATTCTGGACATAGGAACTGGCAAAGATTTCATGACACAGAATCCAAAAGCAATTGCAATGGAAGCAGAAATTGACAGATGTGATCTAATTAAACTAAAGAGATTTCACATGGCAAAAGAAACTATCGGCTGGGCACAGGGGGCTCACATCTGTAATCCCCAGCACTTTGGGAGGCCAAGATGGGTGGATCACCTGAGGTCAGGAGTTTGAGACCAGCCTGGCCAACATGGTGAAACCCTCTCTCTACCAAAAAAAAAACAGAAATTAGCCAGGCGTGGTGGTAAGTGCCTATAATCCCAGTTATACAGGAGGCTGAAGCAGGAGAATTGCTTCAACCTAGGAGGCGGAGGCTGCAGTGAGCTGAGATCCTGCCATTGCACTCCAGCCTAGGTGACAGAGCGAGACTCCATCTCCAAAAAAAAAAAAAAAGAAAGAAAAGAAAAGAAGAAGAAGAAAAGAAAAGAAAAGAAACTATCAACAGAGTAAATAGACAACTTACAGAATGGGAGAAAATATTTGCCAACTATCCATCTGACAAAGGTCTAATATCCAGCATCTATAAGGAATGTAAACAAATATACAAGAAAAAAAAAACCAAGCCATTAAACTGTGGGTGAAAGACATGAACAGACATCTTTTTAAAAAAGACATACATGTGGCCAAGAAACATATGAAAAAAAGCTCAATATCACTCATCATTAATGAAATGCAAATCAAAAACACAATGAAATACCATCTTATATCAGTCAAAATGGCTATTAATAAAAAATATATATAAAAAAACAGATGCTGGCGAGGTTGTGGAGGAAAGGGAATGCTTATATATTGCTAATGGGAGTGTCAATTAGTTCAACCATTATGGAAAGCAGTGTGGCAATTTCTCGAAGAACTAAAAGCAGAACTACCATTTGACCCAGCAATCCCATTTCTGGAATCCATTTCTTCATGCCCAAAGGAATATGAATTGTTCAATCATAAAAACACATACATGTGTATGTTCCTCGCAGCACTATTCACAATAGCAAAGACATGGCAGCAACCCAAATGCTACATTGTCTCTTTATCAAGTCTAAAGGTAGACTTAATAAAGAAGATAAAGGATAGCCATAAAAAAGAGCAAGATTATGTCCTTTGCAGGAACATGGATGGAGCTGAAGGCCATTATCCTTAGCAAGCTAATGCAGGAACAGAAAACCAAATATTGCATATTCTCACTTATAAGTGGGAGCTAAATGATGAGAAGACAAGGATACAAAGAAGAGAACAACAGACACTGGGGCCTGCTTGAGGGCGGAGGATAGGAAGAGGGAGAGGATCAGAGAAAATAACTATTGGATACTAGGCATAGTTCCTGTGTGACAAAACAATCTGTACAACAGACTCCTATGACACGAGTTTATCTGTATGAAAACCTGCATATGTACCCTTGAACCTAAAACAAAAGTTTAAAAAAAGAGAAAAAAAGAGAAAAGAAATCATTATTCAAGGGAGAAAGATAAAACCACAAGTGGATACCATTCCGTTCTACTAGAATAGCTAATTTAAAAGGCTAACATCACTAAATGTGGAGGAATTAGAACTTTCATACATTATTAGCATGAATGTACAATGATACAACCATTTTGAAAAGCAATTTGCCAGATCTTTACAAATGTAAACACAGAACTCTCCTATAACAAAGCAATATCACATTTCCATATCTGAAGATGCTTGTGTAATAATGCTCATAGCAGCTCTCTTCATAATTTCCTATAATTGAAAACAACACAAATGTCTGTCAGTAAGAGAAGGGAGAAATATAGGATGAATTCCTACAAAGAAATACTTGTCAGTAATAAAAAGAGCCAATAACCAACAACATGGATACATCTCAAAAACATAATCTGTTCAAATAAAAAATACATAAAAAGAGTATGTGCTATAGGATTTCATTCATGTGTAGTTTAAAGAACAGGTAAAACTACTTTACAGTGGCAGAAATCAGAATAGTTGTTGCCTCTTATTGGGGAGAGGGTTAGTGAAGAGGACAAAAGGGTTTTCTAAGTCAACATTCTTCATCTCAATCAGGGTGTGAGCACCTGGGTACATGCATCTGTCAAAACTCATGAACTATAAAATTAAGATTAATGCACATAATTGTGCAGTAAATTATGCTGAAATTAAGGGAAGAGAAGAAAACACACTTGGACCATCTACTAGGTCAGAAAACCATCCTCATCTCTATTATCTTGAATTATGTTTACCTGCATCAACCAACAAAGTCCAGCAGATGAAATTAAATATTGTGTACTGGATTTCAACACTGTTCATAAAATAGAATAACAGCAACGTAAGTGGCTTAAATTTGTCATCATCTCATAAATGTTTAGTTGTATTCACTAAATAACTCTTTTGAAACTTTGTAACTAATTTAGAAAAATACTAATTACAAGACATACACAAAGCTTCTTCCCTCTCATATTTTCCATCTGCTCAGCCTTGACAAAAGTGCTCCATTCTAAGGCCTGATGTTGAGAGGTGAAGCTGGCTGGGCTTCTGGGTCTGGTGGGGACTTGGAGAACTTTTCTGTCTAGCTAAAGGATTGTAAATGCACCAATCAGCACTCTGTGTCTAGCTAAAGGTTTGTAAATGCACCAATCAGCACTTTGTCAAAACGGAACAATCGTCTCTCTATAAAATGGACCAATCAGCTCTCTGTAAAATGGACCAATCATCAGGATGTGGGTGGGACCAGATAAGGGAATAAAAGCAGGCCACCCAAGCCAGCAGCGGCAACCTGCTCTGGTCCCCTTCCATGCTGTGGAAGCTTTGTTCTTTCACTCTTCACAATAAATCTTGCTGCAGCTCACTGCCTTTATGGATCTGCACTGCCTTTATGATCTGTAACACTCACCGCAAAGGTCTGTAGCTTCACTCCTGAAGCCAGTGAGACCACGAATCCACTGGGAGGAACAAACAACTCCAGACACACTGCCTTTAAGAGCTGTAACACTCACTGCGAAGGTCTGTGGCTTCACTTCTGAAGTCAGCAAGACCACGAACCCACCAGAAGGAAGAAACTCCAGACAAGTCCAAACATCAGAAGGAAAAATCTCTGGACACACCATCTTTAAGAACTGTAACACCCACCGTGAGAGTCTGCAGCTTCATTCTTAAAGTCAGTGAGACCAAGAACCCACCAATTCTGGACACATTTTGGCGACCATGAAGGGACCATCGCCTATTGCTAAGCAGTAAGACTATCACCTGTTGCCAAGCAGTGAGTACCATTGGACCCCTTTTGCTTGTTATTCTGTCCTATTTTTCCTTAGAATTCGGGGGCTAAATACTGGGCACCTGTCAGCCAGTTAAAAGAGACTAGAGCGGCTGCCGGACTAAAGACACGGGTGTCCGGCTTTCTGGAAAAGGGCTCTCTAACAACCCCGATGCTTCGGAGTTGGGAGCATTGGTTTGCCCAGAACCAGTTTCCACTTTTCCTGTACTTCTGCTATTCCTGAAGCTAGGATATGGGGAGCTTCAGAAATGATATCCTTCCTATTCAAGTGAGGACAAAAGGCATCACTCTTCCAACCCTCTAGATCCCTTCCCTCCCTCAGGGTATGGCCCTCCACTTCATTTTTGGGGGATAACATCTTTATAGGACAGGGGTAAGGTCCCAATACTAATAGGAGAATGCTTGAGACTCTAACAGGTTTTCAAGAATGCGTTGGTAAGGGCCACTAAATCCTATTTTTCTCAGTCCTCTTTGTGGTCTAGGAGGATAGGCAAGTGTGCAGGTTTTCGAGAATGCGTTGGTAAGGGCCACTAAATCCAACCTTCCTTGGTCATCCTTGTGGTTTAGGAGGAACACTAGTGTTTCTGCCGCTGTGTTGGCGAGCACAACTATTCTGATTAGCAGGGTCCAGGGACCGTTGTGAGTTCTTGGGCAGGGGGAGAAACAAAACAAACCAAAACCAAGGGCAGTTTTGTCTTTCAGATGGGAAACACTCAGGCATCAACAGGCTCACCCTTGAAATGCATCCTAAGCCACTGGGACCAATTTGACCCTCAAACCCTGAAAAAGAGGAGGCTCATTTTTTTCTGCACTGTGGTCTGGCCCCAATACTCTCTCTCTGATGGGGAAAAATGGCCACCTGAGGGAAGTACAAATTACAATACTATCCTGCAGTTTGACCTTTTCTGTAAGAGGGAAGGAAAATGGAGTGAAATACTTTATGTCCAAGCTTTCTTTTCATTGAAAAGAAAGATTCTCCTTCATTGAAGGAGAATCCACAACTATGCAAAGCTTGCAATTTACATCCCACAGGAGGGCCTCTCAGCTTACTTCCATATCCAAGCCTCCCTACAGCTCCCCTTCCTATTAATAACAAGCCTCCTCTAATCTCCCCCATCCAGAAGGAAGTGAAGAAATCTCCAAAAGACCACAAAACCCCCCAGGGTATCGGTTATGTCCCCTTCAAGCTGTAGGGGGAGGGAAATTTGGCCTGGGTACATGTCCCCTTCTCCCTCTCTGATTTAAAGTAGATCAAGGCAGACCTTGGGAATTTTTCAGATGATCCTGATAGGTACATAGATAGCCTACAGGGTCCAGGGCAAACCCTCAACCTCGTTTGGAGAGATGTCACACTATTGTTAGATCAAATCCTGGCCTTTAATGAAAAGAATGTGGCTTTAGCTGCAGCCTGAGAGTTTGGAGATACCTGGTATCTTAGTCAAGTAAATGATAGAATGACAGCCAAAGAAAGGCACAAACTCCCTACCAGTCAGCAAGCCACTCCCAGTATGGAAACCCACTGGGACCTTGACTCAGACTGTGGGGACTGGAGTCACAAACATCTGTTGACCTGTGTTCTAGAAGGACTAAGGAGAATTAGGAAAAAGCCCATGAATTATTCAATGATGTGCACCATAACTCAGGGAAAGGAAGAAAATCCTTCTGCCTTCCTCAAGCAGCTATGGGAGGCCTTAAGAAAATATACTCCCCTGTCACTTGAATCACTCGAGGGTCAATTGATTCTAAAAAATAAGTTTATTACCCAATCAGTTGCAGATATCCGGAGAAAGCTCCAAAAGCAAGCCCTGGGCCCTGAACAAAATTTGGAAGCATTAATAAACCTAGCAATCCCGGTGTTCTATAATAGGGACTAAGAGGACCAGACCCAAAAGGAAAAGCGAGAAGAGAGAAAGGCCACAGCCTTAGTCATGGCCCTCACACAAACAAACCTTGGTGGTTCAGAGAGGACAGAAAAGAGAGCAGGCCAATCACCCAGTAGGGATTGTTATCAGTGTGGTTTACAAGGACACTTTAAAAAAGATTGTCCAATGAGAAACAAGCCACCCTCTTGTCCTTGTCTGCTATGCCAAGGCAATCACTGGAAGGCATACTGCCCCAGAGTGCAATGGTTCTCTGGGCCAGAAGCCCCCAACTTGATGATCCAACAACAGGACTGAGGGTGCCCAGGTCAAGTGCCAGCTCATGTCATCACCTTCACTGAGCCCTGGGAACATTTAACCATTGAGGGCCAGGAAATTGACTTACTCCTGGACACTGGTGCAGTCTTCTCAGTGTTAATCTCCTGTCCTGGACGACTATCCTCAAGGTCCGTTACCATCCGAGGAATCCTGGGACAGCCTGTAACCAGGTATTTCTCCCACCTCCTCAGTTGTAACTGGGAGACTTTGCTCTTTTCACATGCCTTTTTTGTTATGCCTGAAAGTCCCACACCCTTATTAGGGAGGGATACATTAGCCAAGGCTGGAGCTATTATCTACATGAATATGGGGAACAAGTTACTCATTTGTTGTGCCCTACTTGAGGAGGGAATCAACCCTCCTCAAGTCTAGGCATTGGAAGGACAATCTGGAAGGGCAAAAAATGGCCACCCAGTCCAAATCAGGCTAAAGGACCCCACCACTTTTCCTTATCAAAGGCAATATCCCTTAAGGCCTGAAGCCCTTAAAAGATTACAGGATATTGTTAAACATTTAAAAGCTCAAGGCTTAGTAAGGAAATGCAGCATTCCCTGCAACACCCCAACTATAGGAGTAGAGAAACCAAATGGTCAGTGGAGGCTAGTGCAAGATCTTAGACTCATCAATGAGGCGGTAATTCCTCTATATCCAGTTGTACCAAACCCCTATACCCTGTTCTCTCAAATGCCAGAGGAAGCAGAATGGTTCACTGTTCTGGACGTCAAGGATGCTTTCTTCTGTCATTCCCCTGCCCTCTGACTCCCAGTTTCTCTTTGCCTTTGATGATCCCACAGACCACATGCTCCAACATATATGGACAGTCTTGCCCCAAGGGTTTAGGGATAGCCCGCACCTGTTTGGTCAGGCACTTGCCCAAGATCTAGGCCACTTCTGAAGTCCAGGCACTCTGATCCTTCAGTATGTGGGTGATTTACTTTCAGCTACCAGTTCAGAAGCCTCATGCCAGCAGGCTACTTTAGATCTCTTAAACTTTCTAGCTAATCAAGGGTACAAGGTATCTAGGTCGAAGGCCCAGCTTTGCCTACAGCAGGTCAAATATCTAGGCCTAATCTGAGCCAGAGGGACCAGGGCCCTCAGCAAGGAACGAATACAGCCTATACTGGCTTATCCTCACCCTAAGACATTAAAACAGTTGCAGGGATTCCTTGGAATCACCAGCTTTTGCTGACTATGGATCCCCAGATACAGCAAGATAGCCAGGCCCCTCTATACTCTAATCAAGGAGATCCAGAAGGCAAATACTCATCTAGTAGAATGGGAACCAGGGGCAGAAACAGCCCTCAAACCCTTAAAGAAGGCCCTAGTACAAGCTCCAGCATTAAGCCTTCCCACAGGACAAAACTTCTCTTTATACATCATAGAGAGAGCAGGGATAGCTCTTGGAGTCCTTACTCAGACTCGTGGGACAACCCCACAACCAGTGGCATACCTAAGTAAGGAAGTTGATGAGGCAGCAAAAGGCTGGCCTCACTGTTTACGGGTAGTTGAGGAGGTGGCCATCTTAGTGTCAGAGTCTATCAAGACAATACAAGGAAAGGATCTCACTGTCTGGACTATTCATGACGTAAATGGCATACTAAGTGCCAAAGGAAGTTTATGGCTATCAGACAACCACCTACTTAGATACCAGGCACTACTCCTTGAGGGACCAGTGCTTCACATATGTACGTACGTGGCCCTCAACCCTGCCACTTTTCTCCCAGAGGATGGGGAACCAATCGAGCATGACTGCCAACAAATTATAGTCCAGACTTATGCTGCCCGAGATGATCTCTTGGAAGTCCCCTTAGCTAATCCTGACTTTAACCTATATGCTGATGGAAGTTCATTTGTGGAGAATGGGATATGAAGGGCAGGTTATACCATAGTTAGTGATGTAACCATACTTGAAAGTAAGCCTCTTCCCCCAAGGATCAGCATCCAGTTAGTAGGACTAGTGGCACTTACCAGAGCCTTAGAACTGGGAAATGGAAGAAGAATAAATGTGCATACAAATAAAAAGTATGCTTATCTAATCCTACATGCCCATGCTGCAATATGGAAAGAAAGGGAGTTCCTAACATCTACGGGAACACTCATTAAATACCACAAGGAAATTATGGAGTTATTGCACACAGTGCAAAAACCCAAGGAGGTGGCAGTCTTACACTGCCAAAGCCATCAAAAAGGGGAAGGAGAAGGGAGAACAGCAGCATAAGCGGCTGGCAGAGGTAGCAGAAAGGAAACAGAGAAAGAAACAGAGAGACATAGAGAGGAAGAGACAGACAGAAAGTCAAAGAGAGAAGGAAAGAAAGGAAGAGACAAAGGAGTCAAAGAGAGAGAAACAGATAAAAGTAGTAAAGAAAAAACAGTGTACCCTATTCCTTTAAAAGCCAAGGTAAATTTAAAACCTATAATTGATCGTTGAAGGTCTTCTCTGTAACCCTATAACACTCCAATACCACCTTGTTGTCAGTGTAAACAAAGGCATATCCCGAAAGCACTGAGGCCACTGACAACCCATAGCCTTCCTATCAAAAATCCTTAAACCAGCAGGTTTCCTAACAGAGGATCTAAATCTTAACTAATTATCATACAAAGGTCCAGCCAGACCTAAGAGGAACTCCCTTCAGGAGAGGACAATAAATGGTTCCTCCCAGGAGATTAAGGAAAAAGACACAATGGGTATTCAGTAAGTGATAAGGAAACTCTTGTAGAAGCAGAGTTAGGAAAATTGCCTAACAACTGGTCTGCTCAAACATGCAAGCTGTTTGCACTCAGCCAAACCTTAAAATACTTACAGAATCAGGAAGGGGCCATCTATACCAATTTTAAGTTAATATGGACTGAACGAGGTCTTATTAATAGCAAAGAATAATTGAAATCCCAAACTTACAAGGTTTTCAACAAAAGTAAAGTTTGCTAAAAGTTAACAGTGTAAACATATATTACCCTAATTTCTAATCTTGTAGAAATCAGACCCTATGAGTACCCCTCAAAGCTCAAGTCTGTCAGTGTAGGGCCATACAACTAATACCCCTACTTATAGGGTTAGGAATGGCTACTGCTACAGGAACCAGAATAGCCGGTTGATCTACTTCATTATCCTACTACCACACACTCTCAAAGGATTTCTCAGACAGTTTACAAGAAATAACAAAATCTATCCTTACTGTACAATCCCAAATAGACTCTTTGGCCGCAGTGACTCTCCAAAACCGTTGAGGCCTAGACCTCCTCACTGCTGAGAAAAGAGGACTCTGCACCTTCTTAGGGGAAGAGGGTTGTTTTTACACTAACCAGTCAGGAATAGTATGAGATGCTGCCTGGCATTTACAGGAAAAGGCTTCTGAAATCAGACAACGCCTTTCAAACTCTTATACCAATCTCTGGAGTTGGGTAACGTGGCTTCTCCCCTTTCTAGGTCCCATGGCAGCCATCTTGCTACTACTCACCTTTGGGCCTTGTATTTTTAATCTTCTTGTGAAATTTGTTTCCTCTAGAATTGAGGCCATCAAGCTACAGATGGTCTTACAAATGGAACCCCAAATGAGTTAAACTAACAACTTCTACCAAGGACCCTTGGACTGACCGACTGGCCCTTTCACTGGCTAAAGAGTTCTCCTCTGGAGGACACTACAACTGCAGGGCCCCTTCTTCACCCCTATCCATCAGGAAGTAGCTAGAATGGTCATCAGCCAAATTCCCAACAGCAGTTGGGGTGTCTTGTTTAGAGGGGGAATTGAGAGGTGATGCCAGCTGGGATTCCGGGTCGGGTAGGGGACTTGGAAAACTTTTCTGTCTAGCTAAAAGTTTGTAAATGCACCAATCAGCACTCTGTCAAAACAGACCAATCCGCTCTCTGTAAAATGGACCAATCAGCAGGATATGGGTGGGGCTGGATAAGGGAATAAAAGCAGGCCACCTTAGACAGCAGCAGCAACCTGCTCGGGTCCCCTTCAGTGCTGTGGAAGCTTTGTTCTTTTGCTCTTCATAATAAATCTTGCTGCTGTTCACTCTTTGGGTTTGCACTACCTTTATGAGCTATAACACTCACCACGAAGGTCTGCAGCTTCACTCCTGAAGCCAGCGAGACCATGAACCCACTGAGACCATGAACCTACCAGAAGGAAGAAACTCCAGACATCTGAACATCAGAAGGAACAAACTCCAGACGCACCATCTTTAAGAACTGTAACACTCACCGCAAGGGTCTGCAGCTTCATTCTTGAAGTCAGCGAGACCAAGAACTCACCAGTTCCAGACACAATGTGAGCTGGGGCCACTGGCTGTTAGCAGAAGTTCAAGTCGGCTTCCACAGAAGTTCATCCAGCTGCTTTCTCCTGGAAAGGGGAAATAAGCTAATGATGACACTAGCACATCTTCATCATTTCAGTTTTAGGAGCCAAGTGAAGACAGGGGTGGACTGTAGCCAACACATCTACAAGATGTCCAAAGCACTAAAGTCCAGAGCCTAATGACACCTCTGCATTAGCCAATACCCCTAGTACATTTTTAATAAACTTGTATAGTAATGTTCCCCCAGCAAAGAGGCTATTTCAGAACCAGACAATACTGCCATCAAGATCTGTATGTCATTATTAGCTGGACAGGAGAACAGAGACAGTGACTATGTCTATTGTCTAGCAGGAGAAAGCAAATAGAGAAAAGGGAGGAGAAAAAAGATAAAGGGATTTTAGTTTTTGTTTATACCATTTATCATGAATCTATAACCAGTGACTTTATTTTATTTTAGAAATAAGTCTAAAATAAAATAAAGGCCAGGGCTGGTCTTGAACTACTGGCCTCAAGCGATCCACCTGCTTTGGACTCCCAAGGTGCTGCAACTAGCAGCGTGAGCCACCATGCTTGGGCACACCAGTGATTTTATAAATGCATTTGGGGCGAATTAATCATAAATAGGTTAACTACAGTATTAAGATTTCCTCAACTGTACTGACCATCTCCTCTCCAGGAGAATGCCTCCTGCAACAGTGTTTTTCTAACTACCTTTAGAAACTTTAAATACTGCCAACAGTAGCCCTAGGGTCTTCCCTGAGGCTTTTTTATTCTCTTTAGCATCCTTAATACATATTTAAAGAACACTCTTTTAACCTTTCTCTTCAGCAGCTCCATACCTGATGCTTCACTCCTGAATTGAATAACTCATCTAGGACAACCTTTCTGCCTGTGAGCATTTGTAATAGAACATTTTCCAAGCAACACCAATGCCTGTGTCTTTTGGAGAGGGAGCTAAAAAGAAAGAGTACCGCTGTTTCATTCACCAGTATCCCAAAGTCTCTGCTCAGAATCTCTGCCTCTCCAAGGGCAACCCTGCTTGTCCCCAGAGGGATCCTTCTTTCTGTTATACTCAGTTAGGATGTACACATCCAGGACTGCAGTTGCTTTTGCTGCTTAAGAGACATAAATGAGGCTGTTTTACCCCACCCATGAGCAAGCTTCTCTCTCAAAACTTTACCTCTTAAATAAAAATGGATCCGTGAGCTGTGCAGCTGCTCCAGCTTGGGGCTCCTGTGTGACCCAGCAAATACACTCAACTTTGGTTTGCTGAGTGCTGCCAAGCATTCATCATTCTCAGGAAAATCTTTGATCGCCTCACATAGGCAAAGCCCAATAAGATCCTAGGGAAAATAAACGCAAGAGGACACTAACGGCACAAGTGCATTCTGCAGGACTGAGCTCCAGCTTTGGGCCCAAATTCTAGTCCGGCTCTAACCGCTGTGAGTTTGAGTGACATATAACTAGACTAGGGAGGACAAATTAGTGAGCTGTGTGCTCTGGGACATCCTGAAACACCCCAGCAGACACTGATTATCCATAGTGACCCAGATGTGGCCTCAGAATCCTTCCCTGCACAGCACTTTTTGGTACCGGAGAGGAAACCTAGCTACAACCTTGCACTAGATGAAGCGTAGACCTAAGAAGCCTGTCCATTGGCCTCTGTCCTAGTCTTTATTCTTTCTAGTCATTCGAGGGTGGGCAGGGGTTGTAACGAAGGAGGTCTCTTCTCTCCAGAGGAGAGGCGTTCTAAATCCCTGAATAGCCCTAGAAGAGAATTCCTAGAAATTCTTAAAATTAGTGATACAAAAGGGCCTAAGATTCACCAAACAATTCTCCAAGCAAAAACAAGACTTTTTAATGCTTTACCCAAACTGTGTTCTGGATCCACTTCAGATTGCTTCTTCTCTGGGGTAGCACTGGCAGGAAGGGTCATATTGGGAGAGAGGATTGGAGCCTCCACTCATGTTCAAATGTGTAACTAATTGTAGGCATTTGCATTGCCATTGTTACATGAAAAAATATTATTATATCTTAATTTTAAAGAATAGAAATCAAAGGCAGAGGGGGAAATTGCCATCTTGAGGTCATTTTTCAATTCAGCAGGGGTCAGAGCTGAATTGAAAAATGCCTATGGTGGGGCGTGCTGGCTCACGCCTGTTAATCCCAGTTTCTTGGGCGGCTGAGGCATGAGAATCACTTGAACTCACTTGCAGTAAGCCAAGATCCTGCCACTGCTCTCCAGCCTGGGTGATGCAGCAAGACTGTCTAAAAAAAAAAAAAAAAAAAGGCCCATGATGTGAGTCCCTTGCTTCAGCCTTCTCCCCTTCTCCTAGATAGTCCCCTTGACAAGAGAACTAGGAATCAACAATGTCTGTGGATCACAATAGGACTGGTCTTAACAGTAAACTGAGTGATGTACGGGCTAATGAAAAAGCCCACCTCCTCACCACTGCATCTCCTGCACAACCTCCCCTCACATACACTCCCTCAGTGCCCTGGTCCCTGGCACTCGACAATAAAAAGTTCATCATTTTGGAGTAATCATAGCTTCCACTGGTCATTCTTTTTTTCCCATCAAGATACCCCTGAAAAGATTACACTTCCTTCATCACTCTGACCTTAGCATGGTAGTAGGCTGACAGAAGGCTTTTCTCTAGCACAAACCTGACTCCAACTTTAGGGATGCATTAGCTACCTTCTTAGAAGAAAAGAGAGTATCTCCTGCAAAGGCAGAAGGAAGCTTAGACTTGACAGCTGGACAGAAAGAGCTTCACCCCCTAATACTCACTCATGTGTGGTCATCCCCCTGTGGTTTCACTTTTCTTGGTTTCAGTTATCCATAGTTAACTGCCGTCTGAAAATATAACGTACAATAAGATACCTTGGGAGAGAGAGAGACCACATTCACATAACTTTTATTAAGTGTATTATATTATTATACGTACTCTATTTTATTAGCAGTTACTGTTGTTCATCTCTGCTGTAGTTTGAATGTTTGTCCAGTAAACCTCATGTTGAAATTTGATTCCCTGTGTTGGAGGTGGGGCCTGATAGGAAGTGTTTTGTTCCTGGATGTGGACCCTTCCTGAATAGATGAATGTCCTCCCTGGGAATGGGGAAGATTGAGTTAATTCTCTCTCCATTAATTCTCTAGACAGCTGATTTTTAAAAAGAGGTTGGTCCCTCCCTCCCCTCTCTTGCTTCCTTTCTTCATGGGATCTGCATATGCCAGCTCTCCTTCTCCTTCTGCCATGAGTGGAAGCAGCCAAATAAACCTCTTTTCTTTATAAATTGCCCAGCCTCATTTATTCCTTTACAGCAGCACACATGGACTAAGACAATTCTTCCTGTGCCTAATTTACAAATTAAACTTTATTATCCATATATATGCATAAGGACAAACATAGTGGACATGGCATTTGGTACTGTCTGTGGTTTCAGGCACCCACTGGGGGTCGCAGAATGTATCTCCCATGCTTAAGAGGGGCTTCCTGCACTAAGAGCCAGGCCTTTTCTAGATGAGCATAGATTGGCCTGGGGCAGGGAAGATGACTCAGATTCTACTAAGTCTCGAATCTACTTGTCCATTTGAGCTCTCCTCTGTGGTGGGGAGTGGGTAGTCCTCCTCAGAAAACAAGGGCCTTCCAGAAGGCAAACTTCCAAGCTTGTTACCTGAGTCTAACCTCTTTTTTTCTTATGCCTCCCATCTAAAGTGCTAACAAATCTTATTTTCATATTGATTTACTTGGCAGAAAGTTCATTATGAAGACTGATAGGCCAGAAATTCAAGGAAAAAAAAGTCAGCCTCTTCCATTACTAATTAAAAAAAAAAATTGGTTGAGTGTGGTTGTTCACATCTATAATCCCAGCACTTTGGGAGGCTGAGGCAGGAATTATCAATTGAGGCCAGGAGTTCAAGACCAGTCTGGGCAACATAGTGAGACCCTGTCTCTACAACAAATAAAATATTTAAAAAAAATTAGAAAGAAATAAACAAATTTTAAAAGCAGAGCTGACTCTGGTGCTGAAATCATTCCTAATTCTCAGGTGACAAAGGGTCTGGATGCAGTCTGGGGACATATCAAATGAAGGTGCACGCAGGTGACACTAAAGGTCTAGGATGTTATGCTGATGTCCGCATAACTGGCTGCGACCGAGAGCGCTTCTGAGCCTCTGCAACTCTCCCATCTCAGGACCACTCAGACCCTTTGGAAGAGGAAAGGTGAGTCTTGCATCCTCTTGTATTAAACCTATTAGCGTTACTCACACAACACTATCATTCTCTTCTTGTTCTGACAGGAAGGAAATCTTTGTAAAATGTGATATTTGTGGATCAGTTACTTTCTTTCTTTTTTGAGACGGCAAGTATCTTCCACTGCTTCAGCTACCTAAGCATAGGCCAAGGAGCAGGCTGGGTAAACATGGGGAGTGTTGGCTGTCCGGGCAGAGTCGGGTATTGTGATGGTGAGCCTTGGCTCCTGTTCCTTGGAGTTAAATGCTCCTATATTGTGATATCTGTTCTCGTTCCATCCTCCTGCTCTGTCAGTAATTCCTGTGCTGTGCCTGTGATAGGTGTGCAGGTCTATGACCATTTTCTGAAGTTGTTTTCTTGATCTCTCTTCCCCATTTATTGCTAATCAGTTCCAAAATCCTTCAAGATTTTCTTTGCTAGCGAGAGATGTTTACCTTGACAACCACATTTTCAGGCTATATCTCCCAAAATAGATTTACAGAGAAGGAAGACAGAGAGACCAAGGCTAGTGAAGGGCTTCTTACGCTGCTGAAGATATTTTTAAATGTCAAATCACCAATGGACAAGCTACTAGAGAAGAAAGCCAGGAAAGAACATCAAGGAGCTTTAGGGGGGCTTGGTGGAGGCCACGGAGAACAGCAGGTGGAGGGGCAGGGCCAGGATCTGAATCCTGAAGACCTGAGCTTCCCATTCTGAAAACGGAGCTCAATAATAACCTGCCCTACTTTGGTCAGAAAGCATCATGTTAATTGTTATTACTGGCACAGCCTATGGAACCATACTTCTTTTTTCTCATCTGTATGTTTACAGTGTTCTAGAAGAAAGAGTCTAATTTGATATTTATTGCCATCTTTTAAATAACAGATGATGAAAGATAATATCATATTTCAAAACTGAAAAGTGAGCTTGAGCATCATGACAACATCCAAAGCACTTCTTCTATTTTACTCCTTCCCATCTCTGAGCATCCTGTGGACAGAGGGCAAGAATAATAAAAAGTAAACTATCTGACTAGACTGGACATTTTCTTAAATTGTAGTTCCAACCATGTCGCTTTCCTGCTCAAAACCCTTCAAGCTGAAATCCCTTCATACAGGGCTCAGCCTTCCCTTTCAGCTTTTTATTTTACATCCTAACTGGATGACTTTACAGATTCCCAAGTTTACTCTGTCCTCTCCCCACTTCAAAATCTTCACCTGTCAAAACGCTGCTAATTCCTCAAGGCCCATCTCCAAATCCCTTCTTGATTCCTTCTCCTTTACATAAACTCAATCTCTTTCTGTTCCCTTAGCTTAGGGCATTTGTGGGTTTTGTGTGTGCATTTGTGTGTGTGTGTGTGTGCACGCACCTAATCCACTGGGCATTATACTAACAATTATTTGCGCCAGCTATGCCAGTGTCTGAGTGTAGGTGCCTTCCTAAGGGACAGGTGGATGTGTTCATTATTTGGCTGTCTCTTCAGTTCCTAACACTGTTGGTTGTGCAGTGTTGTCAGTATTAAATGCCTGTTTACTGAGTCCATTTGTCAAATTATAACTGAATGGGGACCTCATCCCTCCATGTACCCCACTTCAAAGTTAATAATTATCAGTTAATAACTTGGAAAGTATACGTTTCATGTTTGAAGAGTAGAATATTAATTCTGAATGGATGCATAAAACATCCTGTCATTTTTCTATTTGGAGCAGTCACCACCCTGACCCAGCCGAGATCGTGACTTTTAACGCTCTGACTTTATGTTTTAATAGGCCCATCTCTTTCTATTTTAAAGTCTGAGATATTCCATATTAAAAAAAATCTGGGACAACTAGAGAGAATTGAATTTGGGCATAATGGAAAAGGACTTGGTAAGTCCTCCTTATGCAAAATTTAACTGAATTGGAGTTATCCCAGATATCTATCAGTGTCTTTTATACTCAAAGAAACTGCCACCGACTCTGTTTCTAAATATGTGCAGCAGGAAGGCTGAAAGACCAACGTGACCAGCTGTCCTTTCTGCAGTGCATTTGAATGAAGGCTGTTCTTTCCTGAGCAGCTGTAGATGCTGTTTGCTGAGCGTGTTGCTATTTTTGATTCTGCCTTCTTCAAAAAGAAGAAAAAGGAAAGAAAGAAAGGAAAAGTCACACCATCTTTGACAGCCCCATACCCAGCTGCTCTCTGTGCACCTTCCCCGGGCTTGGGACTGTAAATCAGTAAATATTCCTAGATTTTCTGTTCCATTTTCAGCTCACTTTATACTGATTGCTACCAATTGAATCCATGGTCGTACATTTGTCTCACATCTGGATCAGCAGAGAAGTAAGCAATGTTTCAGTAGAGCCGGCTCACTGGCTACCTTCCAGGGCTTCATTTTTTTGTTCCCATCTAGCAGCTTATTAATGGGTATTGGTTTCTGGGTGACACTGGTTAAACTGCCCAAAAAGATTCATGAAAGTCTGGAGGCGAATCTAAGTCTCCCAGCCACATGGCTGCAGGTTCCAGCGTTCTGTCAGCATTTAGACCTTCTCCAGCTTGACGCTTCACTTGACCTGGCAGCCCCTACACAGGCAAGGCCACTGTCTTGATTGATCTCTCTGCACTGTGGTCTGCTGATTGGACAACTTACCTCTTGGGAAGCAGAGTACAGTGACTGCTTCCAGATCTTTATTAGCAAAGGAAATCTTTGGCTTTCTGCAGCTGCATGTGTATCCTTTATTCCCCACAGCTCACTCCCCTCATTGTGCTGACTGGCCAATCTAACATAATTGCTTGCAGAATCCTCCTGGCTCTAGACATTTATACCTCTGGCCTACATTAACCGATGTTAGAGAACATGCATTCCTGCCCACCAAACCCTCCTGAGTCACTAGGGTACCTTGTTCAGCAGGGCCCACTATGCCTCAGCAAAGCAGCTCAAGCCTTCCAGCTGTGACCTTCTTAGGCAGCTTCAATATTCTCCTCATCTGTCAAGGACTTCCTACAAGAAAACAAGGCCTCTCTAGTATTTCCCAGTAAACAGTGCTCAATGGAAAACATTCTAAATTATTCATATAAAATGTATAAACTGACCACAGTGTAACTGAAACAAACATACAAGATCCTCCTAAGAAAATCCTACTCCTTTGCCTCTTCATGGTGAGGTCTCTGTGGGGTAGGGGCTCATGGTGAGGTCTCTGTGGGGTAGGGGCTCATGGTGAGGTCTCTGTGGGGTAGGGGCTCATGGTGAGGTCTCTGTGGGGTAGGGGCTCATGGTGAGGTCTATGTGGGGTAGGGGCACAGGCGTGGCTCTGAAACTTGTTGTCCTTAGTTCATCACCAGCCTCTGCCTATTATGAGGTCACAATCTTTGGAAGCCATTCATCTTCTCTCTCTTTCAGTTAAGTCATCTGTACAAAAATAATAATAGTACGTACATTGTGGAGTTGGTATGAGAAATAAATGATTTAATATATGTGCATATTATATAAATAAATATAAATTAATTAAGCTATGGAAAATTCTCGTTTACATAAACAATTTGTATGTAGTTTATAAAAATCTACTAAATCCATAGCTTTCAGAGTGTTTTAGCTGGCCAAAATGTTGCCGGCACTACCAGATGAATTGCTTTGATCAGTTTTTATGATCCACCCTCCCCTTCCTGGTTGTGATCATGATAAAGATTTTTTGAAATCCTTATCTTTCCTCAGCAGCTTAAAGGTCAAGGGAAAAAATTTGTAGAAAAGTTAGGCATCCTCTTCCACCTATGGCTTTAAAATATCAGAGGCAGATTGTCTGCCTTTGAGAACCAATTTCTGTATATGCAATAGTCGTTACTAAAATATTAGTGTGCAGAAAGACATACATTTCAATCAGATTTTAGTGAGCATTTACCAATGCACTTAAATGCACTGGAGTCTAACATTGTCTTCGTGTGTTTGCCATAAGTCAAATCAATGAATTACATGTTGGCATTTCTCCTTGGAATGGTGGTAGAAAAACGTATTTCTTATATTTTGTGAACACAAATCAACTAGACTGTCATGATCACTTAGGCCAAGAAAACAAGCACTCATGTTTATTAAATGCCAGAACTATGCCGAAATGTTAATGAAGAAAGAACTGAGTCTGTACAAACAAGAATACATAGCACTGTTCTTTGAGATTAGTGTTTTTATTAGTGGAAAGTTACAATTTAGTGGGGCCATATGACTTACAACAATCATAATTTTATCAGTGAAGTAGCTGAAGCCCAAAAAGATGAAGATCGCAAAGCTAATTGTCCTTTAACCAAGTTCCTTCCTTTCAACTGCACTGCCCAAGTCAGCAAAATAGCTCTCAAATAGAAAATACAGCCAGTGTGAAGTACTCAAAATAGAAATCTGTAATCCTTATTAGGTGCTTGCCAAAATCTCAAATATATTAGATGAGTAAATGCAGTGCAAAGCCTGAAGGTGATGAAGTAACCTCTACTTTAAATCTGATCTATTTAAAAATCTGTTTTTCTCAAGGGGGGTAGGAAATTCACTAGCCAGGTGTGGTGGCTCTTGCCTGTAATCCCAGCACTTTGGGAGGCCAAGGTGGGCAGATCATCTGAGGTCAGGAGTTCGAGGCCAGCTTGGCCAACATGAAGAAAAGTCGTCTCTATTAAAAATACAAAAATTAGCAGGGTGTAATGGTAGGCACTTGTAATCCCAGCTTCTCAGGAGGCTGACGCAGGAGAATTGTTTGAACCAAGGAGGCAGAGGTTGCAGTGAGCCGAGATTACGCCATTGCACTCCAGCCTGGGTGACAAGAACAAAACTCTGTGTCAAAAAAAAAAAAAACTGGTTATCTTACCTGGCCAGAGTACCAAGATCTACATTGTTGGACTTTACCCACATGCTTTAATAGCATTTCACAGTAGGAGAAGAAGCAAAAATTAAAATGTAGAAATTGGTCATGTATTGCCTCATGTTGCTAATTTGATGTGATTCACTAAGCTGCTGTTTGGACTGTATTTTAAATGAGATCAAAACTCACCTTCAGATTTCAGGCTTATCCTCAAAACCCCCACCACTAAAAAACTTTCTAAAATGATCTGAATGGTTTATGCTACGGCTTTTGGTGTAGGGTATGAGGAAGATAATAAATATGTCTCAGGCGGTATTTCTCTACGAACCTCAGGCTAGCGGTAAGAAGAAAAACAGAGAATCTTTATCTACGTCTGAATGTGCAGCATGTTAAAATATTTTGTCACTTGAGTATTTTTCCCCTACAGCTTGTGGATGTTTGCTTTTTTAAAGTAGAAATTATAGAAATATCCAAGGAGAAAACACAGTTCATAGCTCCTTCTTTGCAATAGGTATTTGCGTTTTTTTTCTTGGAGTGAAACCATCTTATAATTTATATAGTCTTAATCTATTGATATACTTTCACTTTCTATCTCTGGGATTTCTATCTTTCATCACTATATTAAATCAATTGAATTAAGATTCTTTTGATTCTAAGAACTTATTCTAACTTACAATAAGTTCATATTAGCTCAACTCAAACAAAGAAAGTTTGTTGGTTTGGGTCTGTGGGAAGGCCAGAGGTAGACTGCGGCTCAGGCAAGGCTTGATCTACAAACTCAAAGAATGTGGACAGTTTCTCTCTCTCAATTACAATTTCTTTTTTTTCATAATTTCTTCTGTATTTGGCCTGATTACCTCGTCTTGAAGGTGTGCTTACTCTATTTTAGCAGGATGAAGGGCAAGGTGGAACCTCAGATTTACATGCCAACTTGGCATCACTGTTAGGGAATAGACTCTTTCCTTTCTACAAACAACAGTCCAGGGAATGGGCTCTGAATGGCCTTCTTGAGTCAGATCCCCAAAGGATTAACATGTGCTGCCAGAGGCATGGGTGACTGTTACACATCCAGCCTGGGTCACATGTCCACACTTCAGATAGAGGTTGGAAGTGGGGCACCATCTCTGGTATTTCCATCAGAACCTCAAGGAATTGGGAAGGAATTCTGCAAACAGAAGGGAGTGCCAAAAGCAGAAGGATAGGCGAAAATGTGCTAGGCAGACCCAAAACAGCAGCTGGTGTGTTCGCCACACTTAGCTTTGGCTTTTTTTAGCAGGGTTGGCCTAAAGACGAGACACATGACCCCAACAGGCATGCTACACTGCTGCTGGTGACCAACCACCATCTGAGGGGCATTGCCTTCTTCAGCACCACAAGTGTTCTTTACTCTCATCCCTTATATGAGCTCCCACTTTCTTCTCTGCAGGAGTACGGGTAGGTGCAGCTTTCCTGCCAAGGGCCAGGAAGTAGACCTCTGAGGTGCTGCCAGAGGAGACACAATGGCTGCTGGGAAACATGTTGTATAGTTATCAGAGCATAGACTTTGGTATCAGAAAGGACACACATTCAAATTGTAATGAAAAAACAGGTTAGCTGCTTTCCACATGAGAGTCCAATTAACAAGAGCCAGGTCTGATATGAAATAAATGAATTTATTCTGAAGTTAGCTTGGGGAATGGGCACAAAATGTTCTGCTTTTAAATGTGCCACTTCACCTCTGGAGCAGAAAGCAGGCACTTTTATAAGGTTGCAAAGAAAATGAGTAAGGACAGGGGTACCCCTGCTAGCTTGGTGTCTTATCTACTGGGCAGTTGAGGTGGTGCCTTCCTGGACAGAAGGAAGTTGTAAAAGTGTTCACGCGGGCATGCTTTCTGTAAGCCCTCCTGATGGACGAAAGTTCTGAGGCAACCCCATGGAGGTGAGAGTTCCATGGTGGGTGTGCTTTGGTCCGCACACTGCCAGTTCTGAAGAAGAGATCTGTCTTGGAGCACACAAAACTTGCCCTATATGGAATGTCTGTGATGGGGCAGGTGAAAGGCTATATTTGCATCTCTGAAGGGCCAAGTAGGAAACAGGGAGCCCAGGAATACAAAAAGAAGAGGGAGAGGAAAAAAAATAATAAGCCACCTCTAGAACAATGGGGGTACTAGGTTACAAAACCCCAGCTTGACAATTTAGCAATTTTGTGACTGATTTTTCTAAGCCTCAGTTTCTATCTCATTGGATTGTCAGGACTGGTTGAAATATTATTTATAAAGCATATAGCATAGCACCTGGTGACAGGTAAGCTCTTAATAAACACCACCATTAAAAGCCACCATTATTATCAAAGATCTTATTATTATTTCCCTCCTTCCACTTCTCAAGCTAGGAATAAAGAGCAGCAATTTGGGATGATGGAACCCTCTTGAATTAGGAGCTGACTAGTACAATGACATACACAATATGGTATAGGTGCACAAACCTCTTTCATACAACAGCTTTGTGTTCTCTCATTTAGCCTTCAAAGCCCCCACTGAGCTGGATGCCATTAATATCTAGCTTTCAGGTGAGGAAGATGATGCCCAGTGGGACTGTGATTTTATTAGGTCACATAACTGGTAAGTCACAGAGACAGGATTCAAACGTAGGCTTTCTGAACCCAGGTTTTGTTCTCTCTTAATTATACCACACTGTAAAGACCTATTTTTCTGAGAGCCCAGCGTGTGCCCTGCTAATCAGATGGCACAATGGGCAAGAACAGGGCCCGAGAAGACCTGGAGAATTTTCACTGGGTCACCAAGGTTTTGAACGTTTTTACCAGGGATAGTTCCAGAAGGTGATAATAGCTGGCAAGCTGTGACCTGTTGGAGGGAAGAGAGGAGAGAAAAGTTAAGAAGAAGGAAAAGAAGCAGAGTGGAAAAAAGAAAGGCATTAAGGTCGAGACAAGGAAAATGAAAATCTGCCTGATTAGAACTAGCAAACAGCAAAGTAATTTTTTAAACCTTATTGTACTTTTTGATTAAAGAAAATCTTTGCTCAAAGGCAAGTATTACTTAGAAAGCCTAAGAAAGGAAATTATTTTTGAAATGAAGTATAAGATTTATCTGTGAATCTTTTAGATTTTAACCCTTGGGATATGATATCCTTAGGGATTTCCATAAAGACAGACTTATTTCACTTATCTAGTTCATCCACCTTTCCACATGAAATTCCCAAATTTTAATTTATATATCCTGTTACTCAAAGTATCATCCTCTAAAACACTCTTTATCCAATACTGACACAGAGATTTCATTTTTAATTATTATTCTAAACCCAATTTTCAGCTTCTCTGTTTTTCTCTGATATTTCCACCTTCTTATAGGAAAGTCTTGAAACTGTCTTGAAGAGAATGGCAAACACGTAGAGATGAGGCATACAATATACACTTGAGATCTATAAAACACTGAAAGATGCATCCATACAATGAAATCACAAACCTGTCATCTGATGTCTTCATTTTTATTCATCTAATTTTTATCTTTTGTGTCTCAGCCATTCTCTTCCCTACATGTACAGGCAGAAGTCAGAGAGCATGCATGTATGAACAAAAGAAACATCACAGAGCCTTCAGTCAGCCATTCCTTTGAGCAAAACTGTGCTGGGAGGAGGAAGGCAAGGCTGAGGCCTTGGACCTCTGCAGCAAGCAGTTCTACGGTAACATGGGAGCAGAGGCCCCGGCGCATATAATTTGAAAGCAAATAGAGAGTAAAAAGTAAACTTGCAGTTTCTGGTCGAAGAGGTAAGAAGCTTGGAAATCATTTCATTCATCTACCCAGCAAAAAAAAAAAAAAAAACAAAAAACAGCTGAGCGCATGAAAATTAACAACTTTCTTAGATCCATCAGGTAACTAAGATCACAGGACAACCCTCTGCTCTTCAAATTAGAGAGGCAGACGGGCAGATGTGGAGGATCAGGACCTAGTCGGGTAGGAGACCAAATGCAGAAACCCTCAGAGGAACCAGAACTGGAGTTAGAATTGACTAATTGCTGGAGGCAGACAAGGCTGAGGGTTAAAAGCTCCAGGGGGACCCCGTCATGGAGGGAGGGAGCCCACACTTTTGTGAGTTTTACCTCCTTCTAGGAGCCCTAGCAGGTTCTCATGGTGAAGATGAGAGAAAATTCCCCTCATGTCTCTAAGGGTGGGGTGGGGGTGGATGGGATGAGGGGGTTGGGGTGATTTTGAAAAACTCCAGAGCACTCTGTCCTTACAAGGTCTGCCCTCAGGAGACACTAGCCCCGGAGCCTGGCTGACCTGGGGGAAGGGAAACAACTCCAGGCCTCTCTTGCCTGCCTCTGTCTCACCCAGTGGAAAACAAAACAAAACAAACAAGACAAAACTGAGAAGCACCTGTGAAGATCATACCCCAGGGACACAGGCTCAGGAAAAGACTGAGATCCAGTCCTTAGGATTAGCAAAACTAAAACATGTCAGGAGAGATACACGTTCCAATAAAGTTTCTTCTGTTTCTAGGATTTAAAATCCATTCATACTTGCTCAAATATAATGAAAAAGTCTTCTTTTGAAGGAAGCAGAGAGGTCTTATAAGAACCCAGTGTGATGGGGCAGGGGGTTGACTGGGGGGCAGGCAGCATCTCTGAGGCCAGATAAAGGGCGCTACCGGAGCCTACATGGCCTGTGTCCTCAGCCTCCCCTCTGTGACTTCCTCTCTGTCACCCTCACTCCCCCCTCTCAGCCTCACTGGCCTCCTAGCTGTGATGCCAAAATGCTGGAGGGCCCTCTAGCTTAAAGCATTGGCAGGGACTCCCTCTGCCTGAAATGTTCCTCCCCAGCTATTAGCATGACTCACTGCATCCCCATTCAAGCCTTTGCTCAAATGTCACCTCACAAGCATTGACAGAGGCCTTCCTTAAGGATCTGATGATTTTCCTTGTTCCTAGCTCCCTTACCCAGCTTTATCTGTCCTCAGACCCCTTATCAGCACCCACTTGAACAGCAGCCCCTGCTAACCCACGGTGGGTTTGTTCCAAGAGTCCAGTGGATGTCTGACCAAACCCTATGTACACTATGTTTTTTCTTATACATACATGCCTATGATAAAGCCTAAATTATACCTTAGGTGCAGGAAGAGATGAACAACAATAAATAATAATAAAATAGAACAATGACAGCAGGTTCTCAAATAATGTCATTTTGTTCAATGTTGTTTGGTTGTAACATTGACGATTTTAAAAAATCAGTTCCTGGCTGGGCGCTGTGGCTCACCCCTGTAATCCCAGCACTTTGTGGGGCAGAGGCGGGCAGATTACTTGAGGTCAGGAGTTTGAGACCAGCCTGGCCAACATGGTGAAACCCCATCTCTACTAAAAATACAAAAATTGGCTGGGTGCCGTGGCACATGACTGTAATCCCAGCTACTTGGGAGGCTGAGGCAGGAGAATCATTTGAACCTGGGAGGCAGAGGTTACAGTGAGATGAAATGGCACCACTGGACTCCAGCCTGGGCGACAGAGTGAGACTTTGCTTCAGAATAATTAATTAATTAATTAATAAAAACACCAGTTCCTGCCAGATCCACTGTGTGGATGGAGTTTGCATGTTCTCCTCATGTCTGCCTGGTTTTTCTCCAGGTTCTCCAGTTTGCTCCCACATCCCAAATATGTGCCCATTAGGTGAACTGGCATGTCTACGTGCTCCCGGTGTGAGTGAGTAGGTGTGGATATGGGTGAATGTGGGTGTGTGTGAGTGCACCCTGCGATGAGATGGCACCTGATCCAGGACTGGTTCGTACCTTACACCCTGAGCGGTTGATAGGTTTAGCCACCTGCCACCCTGAACTGTAATAAGTGGGTTGAAAAATGAATGAAATACAAATGATTACCATGTAAAAATGTGTAAAGTATATGATAATCATGCAAAATATGCAACAATAAACAATGCTGGATGAAAGCACTCAGCAAGCCGCCATGTTTGTGATGGGTTTTTTGGTTGATTGGCTGTTTTAGACTGAGTCTCCCTCTGTCGCCCTGGCTGGAGTGTGGTGGTGCAATCTCGGCTCACTGCAGGCTCCACCTCCCAGGTTCATGCCATTCTCCTGCGTCAGCCCCCTGAGTAGCTGGGACTACAGGTGCCAGACACTATGCCCAACATATACACACACACACACACACACACACACACACACACACACACACACACATATATATATTTTTAGTAGAGACGGGGTTTCAATGCATTAGCCAGAATGGTCTCGATCTCATGACCTCGTGATCTGCCCACCTCAATCTCCCAAAGTGTTGGGATTATAGGCATGAGCCACCGTGCCTGGCCTTGTGATGGATTTTGAACTGCACGATACGAGGAGGTGCTCCTAACAATTTTCTCTTCGCAAACATTTATTCCCTAAATTAACTCACCACCACTTTGACCACTGTTGCTCACTAATTCACCAAAAATTGAGTAAATAATTTTCTTATTTGTTGTTATTAATCATTCTTAAACACATGTACACTCACATTTATTTCAATGTTTAATATTAGAAGTGTTCTGAGTCACTACTTAGAAGTTTGGTGATGTTTTTTAACCAGTAATATGTTGCAGCAACTGAACTCTTGCTTTTGTCATTAGCCATGGGGAAAATGGTGTTCGTATAATTAATTTTGCTTCGACAACTATTGTAATAAAGATGTAAATGTGGTCTCTCTCTCTTTCAAAATATCTTCCAGTACTGTACTCATCCTTCTGCTCATGAGAGGGTGAAATGATCAAATGCTTCTGTGATGAGATGAAGTGAGGTGAGTGTTGTAGGCATCGCGATGTAGTGTTAGGCTACTGTTGACCTTCTGCTTTGAGTGATTCCGGTTCCTCGAGCCTTGATAATGTCAATGGATGAATGTCAGGATCAGACGATGTTGATGGGGAATCCTTAATAGTAGAAGGATTTTTGGTTGAAACTTTTTGGAAGAACACTATAATCGGAAGTTGTTGTCTCTTTTTCACTCATCAAAGTGTTTCTGCAGAGGTTTTAATCCTTCATTGATCATATGGATGACTTTAATGCTGTGTTCCATTTAAGAATCATATTCCACAATTTGGTCCTTCAGTGTGTGTGCAACTCAAAACACTTTGGCAAATTTTGGTAATTTTCACATTGCTGGTTCAGCTTCAGTTCTTCTTTATCTTCCTCTTCCTCTGTAGAGGACTCAAGTTCTTCCAATTCTTCATTTGTTAATGCTTCTCTTTTATTTTTTTTTCTTATTTATTTATTTATTTTTATTATACTTCAAGTTCTAGGGTACATGTGCATAACGTGCAGGTTTGTTACATATGTATACTTGTGCCATGTTGGTGTGCTGCACCCATCAACTCGTCAGCACCCATCAATTCATCATTTATATCAGGTATAACACCCCAATGCAATCCCTCCCACCTCCCCCCTCCCCATGATAGGCCCCAGTGTGTGATGTTCCCCTTCCCGAGTCCAAGTGATCTCATTGTTCAGTTCCCACCTATGAGTGAGAACATGTGGTGTTTGGTTTTCTCTTCTTGTGATAGTTTGCTAAGAATGATGGTTTCCAGCTGCATCCATGTCCCTACAAAGGACGCAAACTCATCCTTTTTTATGGCTGCATAGTATTCCATGGTGTATATGTGCCACATTTTCTTAATCCAGTCTGTCACAGATGGACATTTGGGTTGATTCCAAGTCTTTGCTATTGTGAATAGTGCCGCAATAAACATACGTGTGCATGTGTCTTTGTAGTAGAATAATTTATAATCCTTTGGGTATATACCCAGTAGTGGGATGGCTGGGTCATATGGTACATCTAGTTCTAGATCCTTGAGGAATCGCCATACTGTTTTCCATAATGGTTGAACTAGTTTACAATCCCACCAACAGTGTAAAAGTGTTCCTATTTCTCCACATCCTCTCCAACAACTGTTGTTTCCTGATTTTTTAATGATTGCCATTCTAGCTGGTGTGAGATGGTATCTCATTGTGGTTTTGATTTGCATTTCTCTGATGGCCAGTGATGATGAGCATTTTTTCATGTGTCTGTTGGCTGTATGAATGTCTTCTTTTGAGAAATGTCTGTTCATATCCTTTGCCCACTTTTTGATGGGGTTGTTTGTTTTTTTCTTGTATATTTGTTTGAGTTCTTTGTAGATTCTGGATATTAGCCCTTTGTCAGATGAGTAGATTGCAAAAATGTTCTCCCATTCTGTAGGTTGCCTGTTCACTCTGATGGTAGTTTCTTTGGCTGTGCAGAAGCTCTTTAGTTTAATTAGATCCCATTTGTCAATTTTGGCTTTTGCTGCCGTTGCTTTTGGTGTTTTAGACATGAAGACATGAAGTCCTTGCCCATGCCTATGTCCTGAATGGTACTACCTAGATTTTCTTCTAGGGTTTTTATGGTATTAGGTCTAACATTTAAGTCTCTAATCCATCTTGAATTAATCTTCGTATAAGGAGTAAGGAAAGGATCCAGTTTCAGCTTTCTACTTATGGCTCCCAATTTTCCCAGCACCATTTATTAAATAGGGAATCCTTTCCCCATTTCTTGTTTCTCTCAGGTTTGTCAAAGATCAGATGGCTGTAGATATGTGGTATTATTTCTGAGGACTCTGTTCTGTTCCATTGGTCTGTATCTCTGTTTTGGTACCAGTACCATGCTGTTTTGGTTACTGTAGCCTTGTAGCATAGTTTGAAGTCAGGTAGAGTGACGCCTCCAGCTTTGTCCTTTTGACTTAGGATTGTCTTGGCAATGCGGGCTCTTTTTTGGTTCCATATGAACTTTAAAGCAGTTTTTTCCAATTCTGTGAAGAAACTCATTGGTAGCTTGATGGGGATGGCATTGAATCTATAAATAACCTTGGGCAGTATGGCCATTTTCACGATATTGATTCTTCTTATCCATGAGCATGGTATGTTCTTCCATTTGTTTGTGTCCTCTTTTATTTCACTGAGCAGTGGTTTGTAGTTCTCCTTGAAGAGGTCCTTGACATCCCTTGTAAGTTGGATTCCTAGGTATTTTATTCTCTTTGAAGCAATTGTGAATGGAAGTTCATTCATGATTTGGCTCTCTGTTTGTCTGTTACTGGTATATAAGAATGCTTGTGATTTTTGCACATTAATTTTGTATCCTGAGACTTTGCTGAAGTTGCTTATCAGCTTAAGGAGATTCTGGGCTGAGACAATGGGGTTTTCTAAATATACAATCATGTCATCTGCAAACAGGGACAATTTGACTTCTTCTTTTCCTAATTGAATACCCTTGATTTCTTTCTCTTGCCTGATCGCCCTAGCCAGAACTTCCAACACTATGTTGAATAGGAGTGGTGAGAGAGGGCATCCCTGTCTTGTGCCAGTTTTCAAAGGGAATTTTTCCAGTTTTTGCCCATTCAGTATGATATTAGCTGTGGGTTTGTCATAAATAGCTCTTATTATTTTGAGGTACGTTCCATCAATACCAAATTTCTTGAGCGTTTTTAGCATGAAGGGCTGTTGAATTTTGTCAAAAGCCTTTTCTGCATCTATTGAGATAATCTTGTGGTTCTTGTCTTTGGTTCTGTTTATATGCTGGATTACGTTTATTGATTTGCAAATGTTGAACCAGCCTTGCATCCCAGGGATGAAGCCCACTTGATCATGTTGGATAAGCTTTTTGATGTGCTGCTGAATCCGGTTTGCCAGTATTTTATTGAGGATTTTTGCATCGATGTTCATCAGGGATATTGGTCTAAACTTCTCTTTTTTTGTTGTGTCTCTGCCAGGCTTTGGTATCAGGATGATGTTGGCCTCATAAAATGAGTTAGGGAGGATTACCTCTTTTTCTATTGATTGGAATAGTTTCAGAAGGAATGGTACCAGCTCCTCCTTGTACCTCTGGGAGAATTCAGCTGTGAATCCATCTGGTCCTGGACTTTTTTTGGTGGGTAGGCTATTGATTGTTGCCTCAATTTCAGAGCCTGCTATTGGTCTATTCAGGGATTCCACTTCTTCCTGGTTTAGTCTTGGGAGAGTGTAAGTGTCCAGGAAATTATCCATTTCTTCTAGATTTTCTAGTTGATTTCCGTAGAGGTGTTTATAGTATTCTCTGATGGTAGTTTGTATTTCTGTGGGGTCGGTGGTGATATCCCCTTTATTATTTTTTATTGCGTCTGTTTGATTCCTCTCTCTTTTCTTCTTTATTAGTCTTGCTAGCGGTCTGTCAATTTTGTTGATCTTTTCAAAAACCAACTCCTGGATTCATTGATTTTTTGGAGGGTTTTTTGTGTCTCTATCTCCTTCAGTTCTGCTCTGATCTTAGTCATTTCTTGCCTTCTGCTAGCTTTTGAATGTGTTTGCTCTTGCCTCTCTAGTTCTTTTAATTGTGATGTTAGAGTGTCAATTTTAGATCTTTCCAGCTTTCTCTTGTGGGCATTTAGTGCTATAAATTTCCCTCTACACACTGCTTTAAATGTGTCCCAGAGATTCTGGTATGTTGTATCTTTGTTCTCATTGGTTTCAAAGAACATCTTTATTTCTGCTTTCATTTCGTTATGTACCCAGTAGTCATTCAGGAGCAGGTTGTTCAGTTTCCATGTAGTTGAGCGGTTTTGATTGAGTTTCTTAGTCCTGAGTTCTAGTTTGATTGCACTGTGGTCTGAGAGACAGTTTGTTATAATTTCTGTTCTTGTACATTTGCTGAGGAGTGCTTTACTTCCAATTATGTGGTCAATTTTGGAATAAGTGCGATGTGGTGCTGAGAAGAATGTATATTCTGTTGATTTGGGGTGGAGAGTTCTATAGATGTCTATTAGGTCCGCTTGGTGCAGAGATGAGTTCAATTCCTGGATATCCTTGTTAACTTTCTGTCTCGTTGATCTGTCTAATGTTGACAGTGGAGTGTTGAAATCTCCCATTATTATTGTATGGGAGTCTAAGTCTCTTTGTAAGTCTCTAAGGACTTGCTTTATGAATCTGGGTGCTCCTGTATTGGGTGCATATATATTTAGGAGAGTTAGCTCTTCCTGTTGAATTGATCCCTTTACCATTATGTAATGGCCTTCTTTGTCTCTTTTGATCTTTGATGGTTTAAAGTCTGTTTTATCAGAGACTAGGATTGCAACCCCTGCTTTTTTTTGTTCTCCATTTGCTTGGTAGATCTTCCTCCATCCCTTTATTTTGAGCCTATGTATGTCTCTGCATGTGAGATGGGTCTCCTGAATACAGCAGACTGATGGGTCTTGACTCTTTATCCAGTTTGCCAGTCTGTGTCTTTTAATTGGAGCATTTAGTCCATTTACATTTAAGGTTAATATTGTTATGTGTGAACTTGATCCTGCCATTATGATATTAACTGGGTATTTTGCTCGTTAATTGATGCAGTTTCTTCCTAGCCTTGATGGTCTTTACATTTTGGCATGTTTTTGCAATGGCTGGTACCGGTTGTTCCTTTCCATGTTTAGGGCTTCCTTCAGGGTCTCTTGTAAGGCAGGCCTGGTGGTGACAAAATCTCTAAGCATTTGCTTATCTGTAAAGGATTTTATTTCTCCTTCACTTATGAAACTTAGTTTGGCTGGATATGAAATTCTGGGTTGAAAATTCTTTTCTTTAAGAACGTTGAATATTGGCCCCCACTCTCTTCTGGCTTTTAGAGTTTCTGCCGAGAGACTGCTGTTAGTCTGATGGGCTTCCCTTTGTGGGTAACCCGACCTTTCTCTCTGGCTGCCCTTAAGATTTTTTCCTTCATTTCAACTTTGGTGAATCTGGCAATTATGTGTCTTGGAGTTGCTCTTCTCAAGGAGTATCTTTGTGGTGTTCTCTGTATTTCCTGAATTTGAATGTTGGCCTGCCCTACTAGGTTGGGAAAGTTCTCCTGGATGATATCCTGAAGAGTGTTTTCCAAGTTGGTTCCATTTTCCCCCTCACTTTCAGGCACCCCAATGAGACGTAGATTTGGTCTTTTTACATAATCCCATACTTCTTGCAGGCTTTGTTCATTTCTTTTTCTTCTTTTTTCTTTTGGTTTCTCTTCTCGCTTCATTTCATTCATTTGATCCTCAATCGCTGATACTCTTTCTTCCAGTTGATCGAGTCGGTTACTGAAGCTTGTGCATTTGTCACGTATTTCTCGTGTCATGGTTTTCATCTCTGTCATTTCGTTTATGACCTTCTCTGCATTAATTAGTCTAGCTGTCAATTCTTCCACTCTTTTTTCAAGATTTTTAGTTTCTTTGCGCTGGGTACGCAATTCCTCCTTTAGGTCTGAGAAGTTTGATGGACTGAAGCCTTCATCTCTCATTTCATCAAAGTCATTCTCTGACTAGCTTTGATCCATTGCTGGTGGTGGGCTGCGCTCCTTTGCAGGGGGAGATGCGCTCTTATTTTTTGAATTTCCAGCTTTTCTGCCCTGCTTTTTCCCCATCTTTGTGGTTTTATCTGTCTCTGGTCTTTGATGATGGTGACGTACTGATGGGGTTTTGGTATAGGTGTCCTTCCTGTTTGATAGTTTTCCTTCTGATAGTCAGGACCCTCAGCTATAGGTCTGTTGGAGACTGCTTGAGGTCCACTCCAGACCCTGTTTGCCTGGGTATCAGCAGCAGAGGTTGCAGAAGATAGAATATTGCTGCACAGCGAGTGTACCTGTCTGATTCTTACTTTGGAAGCTTCCTTTCAGGGGTGTACTCCACCCTGTGAGGTGTGGGGTGTCAGACTGCCCCTAGTGGGGGATGTCTCCCAGTTAGGCTACTCAGGGGTCAGTGACCCACTTGAGCAGGCAGTCTGTCCGTTCTCAGATCTCAACCTCCGTGTTGGGAGATCCACTGCTCTCTTCAAAGCTGTCAGATAGACTCGTTCGTGTCTGCACAGGCCTCTGCTGCTTCCCCTGTAGTTTTTTAGCTGTGCCCTGTCCCCAGAGGTGGAGTCTACAGAGACAGGCAGGTTTCCTTGAGCTGCTGTGAGTTCCACCCAGTTCGAGCTTCCCAGCAGCTTTGTTTACCTACTTAAGCCTCAGCAATGGCGGGTGCCCCTCCCCCAGCCTCACTGCTGCCCTGTGGTTAGATCGCCACAGACTGCTGTGTTAGCAATGAGGGAGGCTCTGTGGGCGTGGGACCCTCCCGGCCAGGTGTGGGATATATTCTCCTGGTGTGCCCGTTTGCTTAAAGCGCAGTATTGGGGTGGGAGTTACCCGATTTTCCAGGTGTTGTGTGTCTCAGTTCCCCTGGCTAGGAAAAGGGATTACCTTCCCCCTTGCGCTTCCCAGGTGAGGCGATGCCGCCCTGCTTCAGCTCTTGCTGGTCTGGCTGCAGCAGCTGACCAGCACCGATTGTCCAGCACTCCCCAGTGAGATGACCCCAGTACCTCAGTTGAAAATGCAGAAATCACCGGTCTTCTGTGTCGCTCGCACTGGGAGTTGGAGACTGGAGCTGTTCCTATTCGGCCATCTTGCTCCGCCCCTCTGTTAATGCTTCTCAATGGCCTTCAATATGTTCTTTCATGCCTCCAAGCATGTTGGAAAATCTTTCTTCACCAACTTGTCTTGCTCCATGAATGGTTTTCCTAATTTCTCCAATGATCCCCAGAAAGCCTTTTAAATTATTCAGGTCAGCACTCCATAAGTTTCTCTAGTAGCCATTTATAGTTTCTGGTTGTAATTCATTCATTGCCGCTTTGATAAATGCTGTTGCATCAGCACTGCATTATGTTTGGATTGGTGTTTGCATTAATTGCCGATCATGTGTGATCAAATATCAGGCGGTTGTGTATTGACTTGACAAATCAAATGATGGTCAGGTAAATGAACTGAAGCAATAAGATTGTATTTGAAGGTGAAAATATGACTTTGACTTTTCATTTTCACAGCAAACAGATTCAGGATGGCCAGGTGCATTGTCTATTATTAATAGGAGTCAAATTTCAACCCTTCCTCTTCCAAGTATTTTTTCATTTCTGAGATGAAGCATTGGTGGAACCATTCCATAAACAAGATGGCTGTCACCCACACTTTCTGATTATGTTGCCAGAACACAGAAACATAATTTTTGTTTTTGACAACACAAGGGTTTCCTGTGCTGCACACTATGCTTGGCTTTGTTATATGCCCTGCATCATTGCTACACAGCAGCAGAATTGATCTGTCCTGCCATGTTTTATGCCCTGGTGCCTCTGTTTTAGGTTCTCTTAGGCATTTTCTTCCAGAAGAGCCAGTTTTATCACGGATGAAGCCTTGCTTTGGATGCTAGTCTTTCTTCTTAATCAGCTTCTTCATTGGCAGACACTGACTTTCCTGTAATTTTTATAGTTTTCAGTTTAAGCCCATTCCTGAATCTGTGTAACCATCCCTTACTTTCTCCGTAACCATCCCTTACTTTCAATAAATGGCTTCGTGTCACTCCTTTTCAAGGACCCCTTGCTGAAGTCTCCACACAAGCTCAGTGCTTTCTGGAGCATATATTGCCATCAACTGGAACATGTTTTCTGTTTATGTTTTCTACCCTCAAAATTACAGCCATAACAGGTCCATTGCCGAATGCACATGGCAATTCAATACACCAAGCCATGGGGTTGCTGCAGAAAAAGAAGTTTAATTATAGGGTCACCAAACGAGGAGCTGGAGAAAACTTCAAGTCCATCTGCCTGAGGAGTTTGGGGCTAGGGTTGTTAAGAATTTTGGAGTGGGCTGAAGTGTGGAGATTGTTGATTGGCTGAAGAGGACAGGGTGAAGTCATGGGACAGGGAGAGGAAGAAACTGTATTCTCGTGATGCTTCCTTCCTTTGTGGGGATCTACAGACTGGGTGACATTTGTAGTTTTGCTACAAATTGGGATCCAAAAAACATCTTAAGCAATGCTTAAACAAAACCTTTATGATTCTAACATCAGAAATCCTACCTAGCTTACACAGAACTCTTAAGGTTGTAATGTCAGAGATCCTACCTACAGGAACAATGGAAGTACAAATGGTATCTAGTGGGCCAAAGGGCAGCTTGATTAATGCTTAATTATAGCTATATGTATTAATTATACTTCTGTCCAGAATTTTTGTGAACCCTGTGAGGATGGCTTCAAAATGTAATGCCTTTTCTATCTTAACAAGGCACTTATCAGATACCGTGGCTGTAACTTTTGCAGCTGAGGTGTGACAACAAAATTAGCACAAATTTCTTTTCCCTCCTTTACGATTTCACAGATAGAAGATTTGCTCTTACTGTAAATCTTAGCAACCTCAGCATACAATTTTTTTTTCTTGGCTTATTAAGTTGAGAACCTTCTCCTTTTCACTTAAAAACAAAAAAGTAGTTTAGGGCTCCTCTTTGGCATATTGGAATTGCCAGCCTCACTACTCTTTTGCTTTAAGGCCACTATTAAGTAAAATAAAGGTGACTTGAACACAAGCACTGCGATATTGTGATGGTCTATCTTATTACTGAGAAGGCTTCTGAGTGACTCATGGGCAGGGACTGTCTACAGCACAGACGTGCTTGACAAAGGCAGGATTTGTGTCCAGGGTGGGTGGAGTGAGAGGATGCCAGGCTTTGTCGCACTACTGAGAATGGTGTGCAGTTTAAAATGTATTAATCATTTTTCTGAAATTTTCCATTTAATATTTTCAGGGGTTGACTAGGTGTAATTGAAACCTCAGAAAGCCAAATCATGGATGAGGAGGGACTGCTGTATATGCCTTTCTGTTCATTTGTTTTCTTTTTTCACCCTAGAATGGTTCGTGGTAGGCTCTTAGTCACTATTTGTGAAGTATTTGTGGAAGAATTAAACAAATAGATAAACAAAGAGCAGGTTTTGAGGGATACCAGAGTCTACCACCCCAAAATATGCCTCTTTGGCATATGAATTGTTTTGAGTGAAAGGCCATTGAGAACCAGCAGAGGAAGGAAAGATTCTAAAAACAGCATTTTCCTTTTGGAAAGGAAATTTACATTTATAAAGGAAATTTTCATTTTTAGAGAGAGCTCCCTCTCTGCACTGGGAAGAGGAAACTCTTTAACAACTCCTAAGGGTGAAGAAGGCACAGACTTAAATCAGCATAAAAAATCTTACTAAACAACCCTGGTACCAGGACGCAGCAGCTCACACCTGTAATCCCAGCACTTTGGGAGGCCGGGGCAGGCAGATCACCTGAGGTCAGGAGTTCAAGACCAGCCTGGCCAACATGGTGAAACCATGTCTCTACTAAGAGTACAAAAAAAATTAGCTGGGCATGGTGGGCGGGGGGTGGGTGCACCTGCAATCCCAGCTATTCGAGAGGCTGAGACAAGAGAATCACTTGAACCTGGGAGGTGGAGGTTGTGGTAAGCCAAGATCGTGCCACTGCACTCCAGCCTGGGCAACAGAGTGAGACTCCATCTCAAAAAATCAAAACAAAACAAAACAAAAAACAACTCTGGTTTGCCTTACTTTTCCTGGTCACCTTACCATAACTTGCTTCTTCCTCATCCAGAGGCTGCAAACCCCTTTCCTTTCACCTAAGATGGTAGCTAAGCCTAAGTTCTAAACACCCACTTTGAGCTACTCATCTCTGGGTACTCTCGTGTGTCACATGCACGATGCACATGTTAATAAATTTCTGTTGTTTTTCTCATGTTAATCTATCTTTGTCCAGACTGATTCAATACAGAACCCTAGGTGGAGAATCTAAAATGGGTAAAGGAAAAGATTTTTCCTACCATACAGTACCAAGTCGGCTCTAGAGATGAGCTCAGATCTTACTGTTGCCTTTTAGCTTGGAGAAAGAAAAAAGCCTTTTATTTGAGGAATGCAAGCCCCTCTAAATTATCAGGCCCAGAGAAGCATTTAAAATGTAAAAGGGGTTATGTCTCACTTTCCCTGTGCTTAATAGTTATCTCTTGAAGCCACTTGCTTTGCAGGCTCTAGACTGATGCCTCGTAGCCATAAAATGCCACATACCCTGTAATTGAACAACATATAGCCAGTCACTAACCAGTGTTATTTCTGCAAACCTAAGAGGAAGTCCTGGTGAACAGCTTTTGTAATCATGCTCTCTCAGGATTCGTCCTTTTGTTCTTTAATGACTTGATCCTTGCTTTTGTTCTCTGGAGCACTCCCCAAGGCAACTTGGAAATGTGTCCTGGACTGCAGTCCTCAACCTTTGCGCTTGAGTAAACTCTCTTTCAACTACATTCTGACCTTTTTGATTACCTTAGGTTGACATCTTTTCTTTGTGTGTTTGCTTAATTTCTCGTGTTCTCTCACCTAGCTTCTGACTCACAGCTCCCTATGACATTGGGGAGTAATCACCTAAAGACCCGCACTCGGCCTCAGCTCTGCTGATGGATCCACTGAAGTGTTTATCTCCACCTGCTACTTTCCTAAGTCTCTTAGTTCAGGGTCATTACTTGTCCAGCAGGAATTTTTCTTAGTTCTTGGTTTGTGTGTGTGTGTTTTTGGGGGGTGAGGGTGGAGGAATGAGGTATCACAGACTCTGTACCTACTTCTCGTAGGTTGGGATTCTTCTGGAAGGGAGTGTGGAAGGAGAAGGCATGCACTTGAAATATGTCTTGTCAAGGTAAGAGTTCAGTCAAAGGAAGGAACTAATATTTACTATATTTACTTGTGGAGCCCCTGCTAACTGCCAAGCACTGTGCTCAGCATATGGAAAGCACTTCACTCAACCTTTCTATCCACTTTCCAAGCTAGATATTATTCACACCATTTTCACAGAGAGGTGCATGTGGGAAAAGAGAGAGAGAGAGAGCTCTCTGGGGTCTCTTCTTAAAAGAGTACTAGTCTATCACATCAGAGCCAATCCTCATGACTTCATCTAACCCTAATCACCTACCAAAGGCCCCACCTCCAAATACCATCACATTCGGGGTTAGGGCTTCAATATATGATTTGGAGCGGGGGTGGTATAAACACTTGGTCTGTAACATAGGCCAATCCAAATAAAATAAGAAAGATTAAAATGACGAGTTGATGGGTGCTGACGAGTTGATGGGTGCAGCACACCAACATGGCACAAGTATACATAGGTAAGAAACCTGCACGTTATGCACATGTACCCTAGAACTTAAAGTATAATAATAAAAATAAATTAATTAATTAAATAAAAAAAGAAAGATTATTAATATGAAGATACCGTTAGCGTGATCACCTACCTCCTGAGAGTCTGTTTCCTGCATGAGTCCATATGACTTCTGAGGGACCTGGCACCCAAAAAGGCAGACTTGGGAATTCAAATGGAGGCTCCAAAACTGAAAGGGATCTTTTTTATAATGCTGCTCAATTTAAAATTTTCCAGTAGTGCTTTCTGCATAGACAAAATATGAACTGCTGTTCAAACCCAAAATGTTCCTCCAGGTAATTCAGCTGTTCTCCTTGCTCCAGTGTGGTCCACAAATCCTTATTGACTGTCATCCAAAAGGTTTATGAACCAGGAAGAAAGCCTATAGCTCAAGAAGCATCTCATTTATAGGAAACATAAAGTAGGGATTTTCTCTTGTCCTGAAATACCCAAATAATCCATCCAAAAAAATGAAATAATAAATCTCTCACTTGAGCTCTTTGCTTTGCTTTTATCTTCAGATTTATTTCTCAATTGTCTCATCCTGGTACAACCAGCTCAGAATCAGACACTAATCTGTGTATGAATGATATACAGCAGGACAGGGAAGGGAATGAGCATTTTTCAAACACCTACTCTCCACCACACTTAATACATATTTCGTTGTAGAACTACTGAAACCCTAAAGAAAGTGTGTCCATAATGTGTACACATAGGTGAGAAAACTGAGGCTCAGAGAGATGCAGCTGTTTGTCTGAACAATCCCTGATTAGTCAGAATGCCAGCTGCGAAACCAGGGATCATGTGCCGGCATTTATGCTACCTGAGCTGTTTCCCAGAAGACTGTAATGTTGAAATCGGCAGGATTTTAGTTACTCAGAATAGGTTGCAGTCTCTTAACAAGCCTTTGCAAAGCTTTAAAATTCCTCTAGGTCAGGATGCCAGAACAGTGCTTATTAGATCTCCCTCATCCAAAGGCTGAGAGAGATGGTTGTGGAACTTCACCCATCATTTGCTCATTATCATTCAGACTCCCAGGACTTAGGAGTGCGTTTTGGTCCTTCAGGGATAGTAAAGGTCCCTCGTGAGAGGCCGCTTTCCCTCTCCTTGGCAAGATGCTTCTGTGCAGGCTTTTGGCATTCTGCTGCCTTGCAGTTGAAGCCTCTACTTCCTTTCTCACTACAGACGGTCCCAACTTACTATGGTTTGACGGTTTGACTTTACCATGGTGCAAAAGTGATATGCATTCAGTAGAAGTGGTGTGATAGATACTCTCTCACGATGCTGGCAGCGTAGCCAGAGAGCTCCCAGTCAAACACATGGTCACGAGGGTGAACAGCTGACGCTCTAGAGTGTGCTGTGCCACTGGATGACTTTCCCCAACTGTAGGCTAGAAGTGTTCTGAGCACGCTTACAGAAGGCTGGGCTCAGCTATGGTGTTCAGTAGGTTAGGTGTGTTAAATGCATTTTCAACTTAATGCTATTTTCAACTTATGATGGTTTTATCTGGATAAAACTCCACTGTAAGTTGAGGAACATCTGTGGTCTGAACTACACTTTCAAAGAAGGTACATATTGTCCCTAGATTTTTATTTTTATTTATATTTATTTATTTTTTTTGAGACGGAGTCTCACTCTGCCGCCCAGGCTGGAGTGCAGTGGCCGGATCTCAGCTCACTGCAAGCTCTGCCTCCCGGGTTCACGCCATTCTCCTGCCTCAGCCTCCCGAGTAGCTGGGACTACAGGCGCCCGCCACGTCGCCCGGCTAGTTTTTTGTATTTTTAGTAGAGACGGGGTTTCACCATGTTAGCCAGGATGGTCTCGATCTCCTGACCTCGTGATCCGCCCGTCTCGGCCTCCCAAAGTGCTGGGATTACAGGCTTGAGCCACCGCGCCCGGCCGTCCCTGGATTTTTAATAGCAATTTCTATATTCCTCAGTTAGTATCTTCCATTCACCTACATAATGCATTCAACCAATATCTTAAAGGAGTCACATATTTATTCCTGCAGCAAAATTTTATACCGAACAAATAATATTTGTAAAAATTAAAACATAATAAAGTTCTTCACAAGAATCCCAAATCTTTTCCTTCTATCACCTCATGGCACCTAAGAAAACTAGGAGCAGAGAGCAGGTTTTCAATGAGTATCCACCGTGTGTGTGCTTTGGGGAAAGTCTTAGATGACAACCAATTATTTCATCAGTGTGGTGGACGAATCACAGAAATAGCAATTTAGTTATTTTCAAGACATGAGCAGGATAATTGGGTTTCAGATGAAGTAAGGATTAGTCCTTACAATTAGGGAACATATTTGCTAACTGCCTCTTGGATTTACAGTGGGTTGTACTGATGGCCAGCAAGTTTTTCTCTCTCCCTGACACAGGTTGCTGGTGGAGTGTGAAAGAAATGGACTCCTTGTTATGAAGCTTTACCCATGAATCTGCTTTTGGGTTTTCCAGCATTTATTCTTCATGTACTTCTCCTTTTTTTTCACCCTCAGGTAAATGCTAATTTTATTTCTCAGATTTCTTCACATGAAATTATAAGCATACTATTATTATTTCATGAAGCATGTCAAAACAATACACTAATAGCATTGCAGAGTTTAAGGCTCTTTAATATGTAACCCATTTATAGGCAACAATAAGTAGCTTTGCTAGAATGATTAGTAAGTAAAGAACAAATGAAGACTCATGCTATGAGTTTGTCATCTTTGAATATTTTCTATATTTGCAAGCTAGTTCATGTGCAATTCTTTGAACCAAGAAATTGTCCTTACACCTAGTAGCTGATTGTCCATATGGCTTTTAATAAGATGATATGAAGGAGTGATGATTATATGTGGACACATCCTTTTTTCTCCCAGGAATTTTTTACTGGATTTATATGAAGAAACATGGCAATGTGTTAAATTAATACAGTTAAAAGCTGAACTGACTGTGGTGATGACCTTTCCTCCTTCTCTTTCCGAAAGTCCCCAGCTGTGGACTTAGAGTGGGAGTAACTTCATTCACTGCTGTAAGGGTGAGCCTTGGCTTAGTCCAATGGCTGCGCTTCTTCTGTCTGAAATTTGTCATGGATGAACATACATTGCAATTTGGGTCAATAAGACAGATGTTTACTAGGGGCTCTGGAAAATAAGCTGCCTCTTCCTTCTTTGGAGGCTGTCAGAAGAGAGATAATTTCTTTCTCTGGATAGTGTGCTATGGATTTGAGGTCCGAGCTGCCGCAACTATGTTGCTAGCAGGAGGGGGTCATCCTAAAGATGATGACCCCATGCAGAGGAAGCTGATGCTGAGAGAATTATGGAAAAGAAAGAGATCGTAACGACCTGGGAAGCTTTGGATTCAGTCTCTCCTGAGTTAGATCTACTATTCTTTAGTTACGTTAATCAATATAGTACCAGTGTTGCTAAAACTAGATTGAATCATACTTTCTTATTTCTGGCAACCAAAGCATGCCAACAAATGTAACTTTCCAGCTACTCAAGCAAGAAAGTTCTGCATCTACTTCACATTGGTGGTAGGTTTTAAAAAGCCCTCTTCCCGCCCCCATTTCTTCTTCTTCTTTTTTTTTTTTTTTTTTTGGTTTTTCTATGTCAGAAAAGACTTGATTCATTTTTTTTTTTTTTTTTTTTCCTGTAGAGATGGAGTCTCACTATGTTGCCCAGGCTAGTCTGAAACTCCTGGCCTCAAGCCATCCTCTCTCCTCAACCTCTCAAAGTGTTACAATTAGAGGTGTGAGCCACCACATCTGGTGGCTTTAATGCTTTATTCAAATTTTCAAAAGTAATCTAACCAAGATGCTCTGTGGAGTTCCTCACCTGCCTCTTAATGGAGTTTGAGATTCAATTTTTCAATTAGAGTTTATTGACCACATACTATGTAAGTAGCAATCACCCTTTCTTCCAAAACAGCACTTCCATTTTTATCTGTTTTTATTATTGGATGTCCACATACTACTTATTTTGGAGAAACTATTATGCAGCTGAATATATGAACTACTGATTTGGTCTAACCTCATCCTGATGATTACAGAATGGAGCCTAAAGGAGTTTAAGTGATTTGTTTGAGGTCTCCTGGTAAATTTCAGAGTTGAAATGAAGCTCCAGGTTTCTTGATCCATGATGCAGTGGCCTTTTGTTAGATTCTACTGCCTTCTCACATTGATTGTCACTACTTTTGATAATAATTATATTATTATTTTTTCCAGGCTTTAATATCCAAATAAGTTTGGTCTGCAAAAATTGAATCAGAAAGCTAACAAGAACTGACTTTCCTATGAAATTTCTAGCACTTCCTATTTTCAGACAAGCTACAAATACCCTGTGAACAGCCTTTCTCATGAGATTTGGCATCTGCCTCTTGCTATGATCAGAAATAAAAGTGTATAAGTTGGAGAAAATTAACTAAAAAAATACACCTGAAATGTCTTGGGTCTACATACACTGGGGAACGTTCAAATATCAGACCCAGGCCTTAATACTGCTCAAACTCTGTTGATTTTTCCCTATAGACCAAAGGTTTGTCTGGACTTGTGTTTTCACAGTGATCATTTGCTTATTTCAAAGTGCTACATGTTATGATAACAATAATTTCAGAACTGAGATGAAAACTCTTTTTTGCTTTTAACAATCAGATTCAGAAATGATAATTTACTGATCATCTCCTGTAGGTCGTGACCTTTTTCCCAAAAGAAAACTACCGGGTCCTCTTGGACGCTAATCTTGGAAGTTTCCCTGTGTCCTTATTGGTAATAACACAAGTGGCCCCTGATAGGATCCAAGAAGACAAATAACGACATAAAATCAGCCATTTAGAAATATAATTTCCTTATGTACTGCTGCAGTAGGGACTGGAATGGATTTTAACTCCAATCCCAGGAGTGCAGTTGGGTTACTTAGTATCAGTGTTCATCACACTAAACCACTTTGTGATCCACTATGTGCTTTGTTTCCTTCCTGTGCCTTTCATTAGTTGTGTGTAATATTAATACTCTTTGATGCCATATTTGATTTTCATGTGTAAATAATCCCTGCCTAATCTATTTGTTTTCCTTTAGTGGCTGCGTTGCTTATTGGGGTAGAGGATTCACCCTCTACCTCATCTGTCCTTTGTCTGATCAGTGTGCTCATCCAGGGCGGATCAGCATGGGAAATGTATCCTAATCTTAAAACTCACTCAAAATATGTTGTTTTTACTGTGATCAAGTAGTGATCTCTTATACATCTCTTATAATGGAGACTGTCCTTGGAGACTACAGTCTCAGGCTTTCAGAGAGTAATGTCCAAGTTGCTTATATAAATGGAATGTTGGAAGAATCAACTGAATGAATAACTAGAAATATTTTATTTGAAAAGAAAAGAGGAGGTATAAACTGAAGAATGGGGTATCCCACTTTAACAAAGAGAAAAAAACATTTCTCTTTCTGCCCTGGAGTGCAGTGGTGCCATCTTGTCCCGCTGCAACCTCCGCCTCTGGGGTTCAAGTGATTTTCCCACCTCAGCTTCTCAAGTAGCTGGGATTACAGGCGTCCACCACCACGCCCAGTTAATTTTTATATTTTTAGTAGAAACGGGGTTTCACCATGTTGGCCAGGTTGGTCTCGAACTCCTGAACTCAAGTGATCCACCCATCTCTCAAAGTGCTGGGATTGCAGACATGAGCCACCGTGTCTGGTCTCTCTTTCTGTTTTCTAAACTGTCTAATATGTCATATGAATATTTTATATAGGAGATTCTGGACAGGCAGATATATAGGTAGACAGGTGGATAGATAGATAATTGGATATACACATATATGTGTACATATACTTAGTTATGAGGTATTTTTAGTAAGAGATTACTCTGAAACATTCATTTAAGTCAGGAAACAAATAAGAGATTTTTAAATGCATTAAGGTAAAAAGGATCTGTAGAGAAATTTTAAAAATTACACAGACAAATATGTATTAAATGAATCCTAATAACTTTGATTCTATATCTTTTGGCCATCATCACGCTACAAGAAAGTTGTTACCCTGTTGTCTATAATAGTTAAATGATGGATAGGTTACAACAAGACACTGAGTCTTGTTCAGTTGAGTCTTTTCCAAAAATGCACACTTGAATACATCTACTCTAGATATATTAGAGTTGTTCCTGATGTATTTAAAAACAAACACTGCTCAAAGCTTCCTGATGGTCAAATCATGTCAGTCATCTCTTTTATGGTATAGGCACCTGCAATGAACCCTCACAGTGTGATTTCATTGTAATGAGCTTAGTAGTGGGGCTGAGTGTTTTGTTTTAAAATCCTCAAAATACAAGTTTGGTTTACTCATCAATTTCATCTGACTGATTTACTTAGTTGGCAAGCACAATCAGAGCCAAATCCTGCCCTAAAAGTTTATGTGTCCTGTTACTGTGGACCAAGAGGGAGCAACCCTGTCCTGATACCCCAGGGGCTCTGATCAGCAGCCAGCTATGTGGGGATTGACCCAGTGTTTCTGAGGGATGATCACTGCCCTCTTTCCCACATTCACCTTCTTTTACAAGTCTCTCTGCTCACAGTTTCAACACTACTGGACATATAACCATCCCCAAGGATGGCTCGGCAAGGATCCTTTGGTACAACCAGGAAATACCAGGGCTTCCAGTTTATCCTGCTTTATACAGTGACATTTTCAGGATTCAAATGCAACACAAAAATGGGTCTAGAGTGGACTTAACTCAGGCACCTGAAGCTTATCTCTATTGACTCCAGACTCTATTGATCCTAGAACCTCATGGCAATGAAGACAAGTCTTGGCCCTCCTCACTTCACCCTGGTCTCTGATTCTCTTCTTTCCTAACGAAGTATCTTTTATACTAACACCTATGACCTATAGATAAAAAGTTGTAGACATCCCCATTTTCTTGATTCAGGGAAGCCATTTGACTTTGTTAAGTTCCAAAGATAAGAAACTGAATCCAATATTCAGAAGAACAAAGTCTGACTGACCTTAGTGCCTTTGACCTTGATGACACCCACAATTTAAACAACACCAGACTCTCTGTGAATGAAGTATGTGCCAATATCATGTATAATCTGCCTATTCAAAAACATACTTGTGTTGAATATATGATGTGATGTTTGCTCTGTAACTACCCGCCGGACGTTGGAATTCTTGGGGAGGCTGTACTGGGTGGGCAGTCCACACAATATTCACTATGTATCCACAGCATGCTTGAGCAAACCAAATTTCTCATTTGAATCTGCCTTCTGAGAGTTATTTCATCAAGACCATATTTCTCCTTGCACTTGTTCCCATGTGAAGCAGATAGTTACACCTAACCTTTGGAAATTTAGAAAATAAAAATTGCATTTGAGCAGAAAAAGTATTTGGTAGGCTTTCCAGGCTATTTAACTTAATTATTTCCATTAATCCTCTGTACATTTCTAATGTATTTACACATTTCCTTAAGAGTTTTCCAGCATCTCAAATAATATCATTGCATTTTGGTGGATGTTTTACTAAATAATGTCTGTTTATTATCACCTTAAACAATTTGTCATGATTCAATTTAATTCAACTGAAATCAAATTCTCCTGAGATTGTTTATGTAAAAGATTATCAAATATTTTATCCATCCTGACAAGTGGTTTATTAAATTACTACAATTTATTGGTAACACACACTAGAGCCTTTGGGAAGCAGCAGGAACATTAAAACATTAACTACCTGTTATAATTCTGTCTGGGTGTTGAGTGTTTTTGTTTGTTTTGGTTAGGTTTGAGGATTTTTTTTTAAAAGTAAAGTATAAGCTTGAGTATGACAGAAAAGAAAATTATTCCAGCATTGTACATTTTTATTTTTATGTTTTATCATTTTATCAGAATAATTAAAACCAATTTCAATCTACATCTAATTTGTGAAGAAGAAAAGTTGAACTGTAAAGCCACTGGGTTTTTCAATATCTTCCAGTTTTATTAGACAAACGATAGGGAGTTTCCATTTCCACTGCTTTCTGCACCTTCATATTTTCAAGGCATGCATGAATCACCTCCGTTTGTTATAATGCACTTTCTCAAGGAACTTCGGAACTTAATTAGGAAAAAGGAGCTCAGCAGCAGCTGGAGCAGGGCCCAGTTCTCTCCAGACTTCAAAGGGAGCTCCTGCTGGGAAGGTGATTCAGGAGTAGGAGAGAGGAGGTGAGCATGGGGTCTCTGGACCCTCTGGAGCTGCTCTCTCCACTACCTTCGAATGAACAAAGCCCTGGAAGCCAATCTAGGAGCAGATTAAGGGTAGTGAGGATCAAGTGCTGTGGGACAGAATTTGCTCACATCAATACCAGAAACATTGATGTTACAGCAATTCAGATTTTGATGGGCCCATTTCTCCCTTGTCATCTTTTTACACCTTGAATATATATCCCTTTAGGTGGATGGTTTTGGAAATTCTCTTGTCTCCATGTACTTATCTTCTTGTGAAATTAATTACACATAATTCACTAAATGTGCCATGCATGGTTTCATGCACATGTGTCTACTCTGCTTCCCTGCTGAATTCCTGCTAATTCTTTAGGAGCCCTCATCACACATCATCTCCTCTGCAAAGCCATCCCTGTTTCCAGAGCTAATTATACACTACTCAAATTCTTATTCTATGTTATATGTATTGCTAATATACTTTTCGTGTTATATTATTGGTATGCATGTTTATTTGCCAAGGTAGAGCAAAAGCTTTTTGAAAGAGTGATCTACATCTTCTCCACATTTTTTTTTTTTTTTTTTAAATTTGAGACCGAGTCTGGCTCTGTAACCCAGGCTGGAGTGCAGTGGCGCCATCTCAGCTCACTGCAACCTCCACCTTCCAGGTTCAAGAGATTCTCCTGCCTCAGCCTCCTGAATAGCTGGAATTACAGGTGCCCACCACCATGCCCAGAGACTTTTTTTGTATTTTTAGTAGAGATGGAGTTTCACCATGTTGGCCAGGCTGGTCTGGAACTCCTGACCTTGGGTGATCTACCTGCCTCAGCCTCCCAAAGTGCTGAGATTACAGGCTTGAGCCACTGTACCCGGAAATCTTCTCCACTTTTTATAATCACCCATCAGGTGCCAGTTTTACTACCTATAAATATTTCTGTATATTTTATTTATATATACATATACAAAATTACCACCTAGAATTTCCAATATTGTCTAATTTTTACAGCAGTTTTACAGCCATCACACAACAAAGATGTAATATTTTCAATGTATTTTCAAGCAAAGACATTGAGACTCAGAGAATATTGCTCAAAGAAGCAACATTCCCAAGGGTAAAAATCCAGAATTCCAGTCCAGAATGAAATCGTGATTGACTGGATCTTAAAGTCCAGGGTCATTTAAGGCATCACTATGCTCACTCCCTGCAGTTGCCTACACTTAGAAAGTGTGCCCTCCATGTTTGTTGCATTAATGAAGTAATTAATTTGAAAACTTTTGGCCACACTCTTGGTACTTGAGATCTGTGCTACATGTGTGATGATCAGTTTGCTAACTAAGAGAGATGCTAGGCTCTAGGAATAATAGACCTTAAGAGGCAGAGCTACTGCGTCTTCTCTGGTTTTCCAGAGAATCCCCCTGGAGTAGGCGCTGCATGAATATAAATAGTGGGGTCCACAAAACACCAAGACGTCCTCTATATGTTCATTCACACAGAGTGAGACCCACAGGCTTGGAGGACATGTCACATGTTAGGCAGCTAGCAAGTATCAAAGAAGGGACTAGCACAGAGGGAACTAGACCAGAATTGGTGGCAATTGGGATTTCTGATGTGACATGAAGCCAATAAATCTTCGATTATTCCCTCTGTTCCTTATCACTAGGCACAATTTAGCCTTTCATCTTTCTATATCTCCTTCTTTATTAAATAGAACTGGCAGATGATGACCTGGATCCCTTTGTTGTAAACCATTATGCCTTTACCTTTACACTTTGTAGAACTCCTTGATGCCAAGTGTGGGGGAAGAACCTTCCTTGCCTCTTCCAGTTTCTGGAAGTTCCTGGCATTCCTTGGCTTGTGGTGACATCCCTTCTACCGCTGCCTCTGTTTCATACCATCTCCTTCCCTGTCTATCTGTGTGCCTTTTTCTGTCTCTTATAAAGACACTGTCATTAGATTTAGGTTCTACCCTATTCCAGGAAGATTTTATCTCCATCTTTTCCTTAATTATATCTGCAAAGGCTCTGTTTCCAAATAAGGTTACTTTTTGTTGTTGTTGTTGTTGTTTTTTGAGGTGGAGTCTCGCTCCGTTGCCCAGGCTGGAGTGCAGTGGTGCGATCACGGCTCACGGCAACCTCCGCCTCTCGGGTTTAAGTGATTTTCCTGCCTCAGCCTCCTGAGTAGCTGGGATTACAGGCATGCACCACCACATCTGACTAATTTTTGTAGTTTTAGTAGAGACAGGGTTTCACCATGTTGGCCAGGCAGGTCTCGAACTCCTGACTTCAGATGATCCACCTGCCTTGGCCTCCCAAAGCGCTGAGATTACAGGCGTGAGTCACTCACTGTGCCTGGCCTAAATAAGGTCACATTTTAAGCTTCCAAGTGGACATGAATTTGGGGAGACACTCTTTAAGCCACTACAATGGACAAAAAGTATCTCTAAAGGTGGCTCGTAGGGTGGTCCCTGTCCAAAGAAGGTGCATGGTGCACACCGCATGCCCTTCCCACCAGGCTGCCCATCCTCAGTCACTCTCCACTGCCAGCAAACCTGAGCTGGGGGGTCAGTCACCTGGCCACCTGTGAGTGAGTATATTCCTGATCCAGTGTCTTCTCCCAATACATCCTTTATTCTGCTCTCCCAGGCATATGTGAACACCTGGAATAATGGAATCCAGTGTGCAGAAAAGCCCTGCCCTGTGCCATTCCTGCATCTGGCAGAGGAGCACCCAGGAGCAGGAGGTGATGCCTGTGTCTGTGGTTCCATGCTATCTAGTCCTGGGCTGGCTGTGCCATGCCATGCCCACTCCCTCTATTTGCCTCATTTGGTCATTTCTGCAAGTTCATCTCTTTATTAAAACACATTGTGTTCTTTCCATTCCTCCTTCTAGCCCTCTTCCAAATTCTCACTGATCCCTCAACAGCAATCTTTCCTCATTCTTTTCTTATTCTCTCTCCCTGTCTCATGTGCATTTTATTTCTTAGCCCTTTATATCCCCAAAACCCTAATGTTAAAAATACTAGTGACATATCTGCATCAACAAAAAGGGAAACTATAAATTTTGAAGTAAAATCAGAAGAAAGAACCTGAACCATCAGCTTCTAATGCCCCTGAGAACAGGAGGGTGTCCACTCTGTCCCCCAGGTGAATGAATATCAGAAAGACTTTTTTCAAATTTCCTCCTTCCAGAGAGAGAGGAAAATTTGTTTTTCTGATTAGTGACAATGGAAAAAGACTCTTCCTGGTTCTGTCTCCCCCAGCCCCTTATCTAAGGGAAACACCCTTGGGTAAGAGTTCAGTCTTCTCTGCACATCCCCATGCAGACAAGTCGCCCAAAGCCAGAGCCAGGGACCAATATTAGGAAGTTTAGTGCAGATGGATGGAAGCCGCACTACCCAATGCGCCCTAAAACATATTGAAGCTGATATTTTGACCTACAGCTGTGTGAAACTTGTGTCTGGTTCTCAATTGATTTGGAACTCAGAAGACTAGAAACAGATGCTTGTAACTCTTACCTGCAAACCACAATTGAAATGGGAAAAAGCAATCCCATTGGCCTATAACTGTAAATTTTCAAAATTAAATAATATGCATTTCACCATTATAGAGAGCAAGCACCACACTTTTTAAAAATTAATTTGGGCAATATCGTGCTGTCCATTACGGTAGCCACCAGCCACACGTGGCTACTGAGCATTTGAAATGCATGGCATGGATTGAGAGGTGCTGTAAAAGTCACATACACGTCAGATTACAATAACTTGGTTAATAAAAAGTAAAATATCTCAGTAATTTTTATGTGGATTATATCCTTAACATAGCAATATTTTTGACATATGGGCTCAAATAAATGTATTACTGAAATCTTTTGAAAAGAAGTGGGAAGGTCTCCTTCAATATATCTGCAAAACCCTCCTAGGTGTTTTTTCCTAAAAGTTGATGAATTTATTGGTGTAAAGTTGCTTATAATATCTTCCTATTGTACACGTGTGTATCTTCAGCTCTACGCAACTTATCACATGTGTAGGCTTGTGTTTTCCCCACCAGTCCAGAGGCAGAACATTCTCACCATGACAGGATCTTTTTGTAGCCATCTCCTCCATCCTTAACCCCTGGCAAGCACTAATTTCTTCTTCATTTCTGTATTTTCATCACTTGAAGAATATTCTATAAGGGGCATACCACAGTATGTAACTTTTTTTTTTTTTTTTTTTTTTTTTTTTTTTAAGACAGAGTCTTGTTCTGTCACTAGGCTGGAGTGCAGTGGCACAATCTCGGCTCACAGCAACCTCCGACTACCTGGTTCAAGAGATTCTCCTTCCTCAGCCCCCCGAGTAACTGGGATTACAGGCACACACCACCATGCCCAGCTAATTTTTATATTTTTAGTGGAGACGGGGTTTCACCCTGTTGGCCAGAATGGTCTCAGTCTCCCGACCTCGTGATCTGCCCGCCTCTGCCTCCTGAAGTGTTGGGATTACAGGTGTAAACAACTGCGCCAGACTCACAGTATGTAACTTTGAACTACTGAGTAGTATTTCACAGTGTGAATGTACCGCAGTTTGCTTAACCATTCACCCATTGAAAGATGTCTGAATTGCTCTGTTTTTTTTTTTTTTTTTTTTTTAATTATACTTTAAGTTCTAGGGTACATGTGCACAACATCCAGGTTTGTTTGTTTTTTTTTTTTTAATATAATTATGAATAAAGCTGCCATGAACAGTCCTTTTCATGAAAACATAAATTTTCATTTCTTCAAGATAAATGCCCGAGGCTGCAATTGCTGAGTCTTATGGTCGTTCTATGACATATTACCTTTTGAATTCTAATGGAATTTGAAGTGACAGCCTCTCTTTCACACTTGATACTGATAATTTTTGTTTTCTCTTTCTCTTGCTTTTAACTTTATTGATTTTATTAATCATTTCCAAGTACCAGTTTTTCCAATTTTTAAAAATGATGAATTTTAGAGTAGTTTTAGATTTACAGAAAACTAACAAAGATGGTACTGAGTCCCCATATACCTCTCACTCAGTTTTCCCATTCATGACATCTTACATTAGTATGGCACATTTGTCACAACTTAGAAATCCACATTGGTATGTTACTTTTAACTACCTCAAAGGCTTCATTCAGATCGCACTGGTTCATTCACTAATGTCAGCTCTAGGATCCCATCCAGGACACCACACGACATTCAGTCATCACATCTTAGGCTCCTCTTGGCAGTGACGGTTTCTCAGACTTTCCTTGTGTTTGGTGACCTCGACAGCTTGAAGAAGTACTGGTCAGGTGTTTTGCAGGATGTCTCTCAATTTATGTTTCTCTTTTGTTTTCCTTATGTTTAGACTGGGGTCCTAAGTTTTGGGGAAGAAGACCACAGAAATGAAGTCTCCTCATTCCATGTTGACAGCAGCCATTCCTGTTGATGTTGATCTGGATCACCCCGCCAAGGGAATGCTTGCAGTATTCTCCACAGAAAGTTATTCCCCCTCTTCCCACACTTTATTCTTTGGCAGCAAGTTTCTAAGTGCAGGCCACAGTCAGAGGGGCTTGATGGGAAGAATTAAGCTTCTTCTTCTGAAGGGCTCATTTACTTTTCAATTATCTTACTTTTCTCTCAAGTACCAGCATCTAACAGAAATAAAACTATCTTGATAAATCTTATTTTTTTAATAATAAGTGTCAGTTTGGAAATGATATGTTTTCTGCTTTTCTATTGCAAATTGACATTTCAGCGCTGTCAGGGTTAAACAGGTTTTATTGGCTCTCTTGGGGATTTAATCACCATTTATCATTTGTTTCTATGGGAAAATGATGTCAATCTTTCAACTGACATCAAATCTAAACCTGTGTTCCCAGCATTTGAGATACTTCATTTTGGACCCTAACGTATATTCTTTGTGGTTTTTTTCCTTTACTTCATTGATATTGCTGTGCCAATATGGAAATCAAAATTTTGGGACAACACAACCCCCTCAATTCCTCTAATGACCATTGTTGGTACTTGTATCTCTCAGCACTAACCTGCTCCTTCTTCAACTAACTTTTCAACTTTAGTCTTTTTACATTGCTCTCACTTTTTCTGAACAGTCATTTTCACTGATTTTTTGAGGAGCATTTCAGCAGTCTATGCTGTTCAAGCTTTAGCATTTCAAAAGCAACAATTAAGTTCTAATGGTCCTCAGAAGAGCTGCAGAGTATTTGTCTGGGAAAGCTTTTTCTGTAATATTTATTAAATGTCTGTTAATATGCCAGACACTGTGTTAGGCTCTGGGCATGGAGTGTGCATAAGAGATTAGTGGACTACCACAAATCAGAAAGGTTTTATACAAAGTCGCTCTTTAATTCTCCACTCTGCTACCAGAATGCACATTTCAAAACACAAAACCAGGCATGCCACTCTTTTATTTTAAAGGCTTCAAGAGTCTCTGTAGTTTTGGGAGAAAAACATTACATCCTCTTAACTTATCCCATAGGAATTGTGGTATTGGGCAGTCGTTCAAACTCTCAAAGTCTTGTTTGACTCTCTCCCTCTCTCTCCTTTTTTAAATAGTAGTAGTAGATCTGTCTGAGTTTTGTTTTGTTTTTTTTCACAAACATGTAATGAGGCTTTAGTAAGGCAATTGTATTTGAAAAACGCAGGGCATAACATAATTTTATTTCCTCTTGGTTGTAAGCTTTTAATTTCATAGTTTTACATTACCTTACAGAGCTATGTATTATTCCCTTTATTTAAATGGAAATCTGGAGAATGAATAGGAGTTAGTTACAAAAACAGATTTTGCAGGCTGGGCAACATAATGAGACCTCATCTCTACAAAAAAATAAAAAGCAAAAATAGCTGGGTGTGGTAGTACACACTTGTAGTACCAGCTACTCAGGAAGCTGAGGTGGGAGAATCGCATGAGCCCAGGAGGTTGAGGCTGCAGAGAGCTACGATCATGCCACTGCCCTCTAGCTTGAATGATAGCTGAGACTCCGTCTTAAAAATAAATAAAGATTTTTGTCTATTTCATACCATCCTCCCTGATCCCCCTGATTTGACACACGATTCTCTCAGCTAGATTCTTGTCTCCCTACTGGTCTTTCTGTTTTCACCCTTGCTTTCCTACCCTCAACAGAGCAGTCAGTGATCCTTTTTAAAAACATGCCAGATCACACTATCCAACTACTCACTGAATGCTCCTCAGGCTGGCCACATAACTTGTGGGGCCCAGTGCAAACTAAAATGCAGGAGCCCAGCCAGGGACAGGGGAATAAATCCCCCTTCCCATTGACCTCCACCCCAAACCACAGTGGTTAAGCAATTCCTAAGAGAGTGTGGTCTTCACCTGGACATGATCAGCACCTGGATCCCACGTGGGTGACAGGCCCCTACTTAGTCTTTGGTTGAATGCACCTGGTGCTGCCAGGCCAGGGAGGAGAGAGTCACCCCTTCTCATTCTGAAATGTCATGGGGCACATGCTTAACTCTGACACTCCACACTTCTATGCCCAAGCCCCCATTGGGATGGTGGGCAATAGCACAGAGGGAATAGCCAGGCAGGCTACCCAGGAGGTAGTAAGCATCTGGAGTCCATCCTAGGAAGCCAGGGAGCCAGGAGCATATGTGAGCTGAGGCGCCAGGTCCCTGGCACGTGCTCTGTCATCCCATTGCACTTCACTTACAAAACACAAATTCAAAGATAAAATGCTGGTGACATGACAGCACTGAAGCATGAGGACATTCTGAGCATGGAGCCCTGTGTACCCACACTGGTTGCACACCCAAGAAGCCAGCCCTGGCTTATAGTTGTCCAACATCTTGTCATCTCGCACACATGAAAAGGAGAGTTTTTGTATTGGCATACAAGGTCCTACATAATCTGACCCCCAGACAACCGGTTTTTCTCTAACCCTATTTCCAACTGCTCAGTTACTCTTTTCCTCCACTCCGGCTACACTGTTCTCCTTGCTAGTTCTCAAACATACCAGGAAAGCTATTGTCCCAGGATGGTTGCATGTGCTGTTCTGTATTCCTGGAATGTTTTTCTCCAAGTAGCCATAAGTCTTGTTTCATTTTCTTCACACCTTTACTTCATATCCTCCTGTAGCTATCTTTATTGTGAGTGGGGTACCCTCCTCCCTTCATTCAGATATCTAATTCCTAGGCCACCTTCAAGGAAGCCACCTTCAAGGAGGTCTTGCTCTGTTACCTGCCTACCTAGGGCCTTATAATTCTGATTTCCCATCCAAGATTCCACCTCATTTTCTGGTGACAAATATGGGGGAACAGAATAACTTCTCCATTCTGCAGAGAGCCTACACACTTCCCACTGAACTCTGAACTTATCCTAGTAGACGCCAACACAGAAGCCACACCAGAATAGGCATTACTGCTAACATCTGACTGGGCCTCACTATGTTGCTTAGGCTAGTCTTAAACTCCTGGCCTCAGGCAATCCTCCTGCCTTGGCCTTCCAAAGTTCTAGGATCATAGGTGTGAGCCACCACACCTGGCTTCAAAAATGTAATTTGAAGATAGAACCAAAAGTATTTTCTGGCAGGTGAGACAAGGGAGAAAGACACAGTCAAGGATGATGACCCTGTTTTGGCTTGAGAAACTTAAAGAACAAAACTGTCATTAAAGAAAATGAGGAAGAAGCAGCAGATTTTGAAGGGGAAGATCTGGAGTTCAGTTCTGAGTGTTTTAAATTTGAGATGCCTAGAGGCATCCAAGTATTCTGGGATTCAGGGGGTTTCCAGCCTGGGGTAATAAATACAGGAGTCACCAGCATATAGGGGTAATTTTAAACATGACATTTTATGAAAGTATCAAGGGAGTGAGAATAGGTAGTAATATGGTTTCGCTGTGTCCCCACCCAAATCTCATCTTGAATTGTAGTTCCCATAATCCCCATGTGTCATCGGAGGGACCCGGTGGGAGGTAACTGAATAATGGGGGCAGTTACTTCCATGCTGTTTTTGTGATAGTGAGTGAGTTCCCATGAGATCTGATGGTTTTAAAAAAGGCTTTTCCCCTGCTTAACTCACCACTTCTTCTTGCTGCCACCATGTGAAGAAGGACATGTTTGCTTCTCCTTCTGTCACAATTGTAAGTTTCCTGAGGCCTCCCTAGCCCTCTAGAACTGTGAGTCAATTAAACCTCTTTCCTTTATAAGTTACCCAGTCTCAGGTATATCCTTATAGCAGTGTAAGAATGGACTAATACACCTAGAGAAAGATACGAAGATTGAGCCAGCTTAAAGGTAAAAGAAGCAGGCTTTAAAACAGGGGAAAACCCCAGAGTGTGTGACATTGTGAAAGCCAAGGGAAGTGCAGATTTCACTGAGAAGAGAAGGTTCTACCATGTCAAATGCCACTGAGGGGGTCAAAGAAGGTGAGACTGAAATGTTCAGTAGGGTGGCAATAGGCTGCCAGCGACTTGGTAAGAACAGTTCCAGTGGAGCAATTGTTGCTTCACTTGAATGTGTTCAAGAGAGGATCACCAAGAACAGGAATTGAAGAAAGCAAGTTTAGGCAACTTTAGAGAGCTTTGTTGTAAAAGGTTTCAGGGAAATGCAGTGGTGACTAGAAAGGGAACTAGAATCAAAAGTTTTGTTTTGCTTTGTTTTTTAACTAGTGGATACATAGGAGTGTGTTTGTACACTGATGGGGATAATCCAGCAGAGCGGGAACACTGATAATTGAGGCAATGAGTGTGGAATTAAACTCTTGAGCAGCGAGGGGGTGGGGGCTGGTGAACAGCAAGGGAGTTGGCCTTGTAGAGCAGGAGGCTGAGTGGGTGGTACACATGCTGGCAGGTGGGAAGAGAAGGTGCTGAGTGCTTGTGTGGGTTCTGCTCTGGTCACTTCATCTTTCTCAGTGAAATAGGAAGCAGAGTCATCAGTGGAGAGTAAGAATGGGGAAGGAGGTGTTTAAAGCTTGAGAAAGGAAAATATAAAAAGGCATAATTTAAAAGAGCAGGAATGCAAATGGACTGGGAAGATGAGGTGTGACTGTGGAGCAGCCTTTTGGTCCACTTAAGGGTAAAGGTCCAGGATAGAAAGAAGCAGAGTGCAGGGCTATGCCCCTTCTCCAGCTACAACCAGTTACACAGGATCAGACCTGATGTAGGTGAAGAACAGAGTTTAACCAGGGCTGGTGTTTTGTCGAGTAAGAGGGACAACAGAGATGAGGAAGTGTGTGAGAGGTGCCTATCATGATTGAGCATGGAATTTACACAGTGTAAGAAGAAAGGGGGGCAGGAAGGGGTTAATGGACATGAAAATGAGGTAGAAAACAGGTCCAGGGGTACAAGAGAGTGAGCTCACCAGTTAGGAGGGGTTAATCAGAATGCAAGGTATGTAAAGTGGAGATTATGAAGCTGTTGAGTAATGCTAAGGTTTAGGTTATACCAGCTGTCCCCAATCCTTTTGGAACTAGGGACCGGTTTCGTGGAAGACAATTTTTCCTTTGGGGTTGTGGGGGGGATCGTTTTGGGATGAAACTCTTCCACTTCAGATCATCAGGCATTTGTTAGATTCTCATGAGAAGGACCCAACCTAGATCCCTTCTATGCGCAGTTCACAACAGGGGTTGTCCTCCCATAAGAATCTAATGCCTCCGTGGATCGGGAGGCAGAGCTCAGGTGGTAATGTTCACCCTGTCTGCCGCAGCTCACCTCCTGCTGTGTGGCCCAGTTCCTAACAGGTCACTGGCCCATACCAGTTTATGGCCCAGGAACTGGGGACCCCTGGGTTATATAACGAGAATAAATCTGAGATTGGATGGAAGACAAAATCATTGATAGAGAGATCACATTTCTGATAGGACAGGAATCTGTATGAAACAACAACTGATTGTGATGCAGGTAGTCCGAGGACTGTGTTTTGAGGAACTCTAGTTTTAAGTAGAGTTGGCAAGCTAAACACAAAAATTTAGAAGCCAGAAGACATGAGGGGGCTGGAAGAAACAGGAAAGATATTAACAGAATGTTGTGTGTGGAGTGTGCTGGACACAGCGTCAAACAGTTCACATACCTCCTTGTTATTAGTATTAGTATTTGTTTCTGGCAACAAGACCGAATTCTAGAGATCATTATTGTCTCTATTTTACAAATGATGAGCATGAAGGACAGGGAAGTTAAATAACATGTACAACGATAAGTCCAAACTCTGAGCTCGCAACCATTATGTCCACCTGCCTTGACAGGTGCAATGATTATGATAGAGCAGATAATATTAAAATCTATATCCTAAAATGTGATTATTAGACTTATGAGATTAGAGACTCTTGAGAACAGTATTGTATATAAAGTCCCATAATATACACGATCTCATCTAATCCTCATATTAATCCTGTGTATTAATTTGCTAGGATCATGGGGCCAGTAATTAGCAAAGCCTGGATGTGAAGCTCATCCTCTGACCTCCTGCTTGTAAACTCCTACCACTAACTACACGTCACCATTACTTTCCAGATATAGTTCAGACAGCAACCTTAAAGAGACTTTTGAATAAATGTATTAATAAAGAAACTGTTACTAGTTATTTCTTTTTAGAACCTAACATAAAAAGTTTCATAATTCCTATGTTTCCATGGGAACATTCGTTAGCACAGAATGCAGCATTCTTCCTGTCATGGAATGTTCTTTCTATAAATTCATGCATTCACTCAACTAATATGTAAGAAGCAAATAGTCTGTGCACGTGCTGTGCTAGGTGCAGAGGATACAGTTGAATAAGAAACATTCTGCTTTAGGGGAACCTTTAGTCAGTCCCAGGTCTTCAGCACCTCAGATACTCTGCAGGGCCTTTTCATGCCTGGTGCAATTTAAGACACTGCGTTTGACCTAGAATACCCTCCATCCCTTAGGACCCAGTTACCTAAGAGATCATTCTTCTCCCTAATGGTTTGGCACAGAGTAAAATCAGCGGTAGCACCCTGGAGTTGGAATCTTAGATTTGGACTCCGGAGAAACAGAATCAGGGTGTTTTCCAAAAAAAGGATTCTTCTACTCCAAGAAGACCCAATTTTAAAGCTGGATTTAAAAATACACCCTCTTGCCTGGCATACTAAGCATCTTAGTGGTACTGTGTTGCCCCTCAGCCATCACTTGGCTATGCCTTTTGCTAGAAATACCGGATTTGTACATGCCATGTAATCGTGTAGAGACTCTATGACTCAACACCCTCCTGCCAAAATGTCAGGCCAAAGCCAAACAAGGGAGGGTCCTGGGCACCAGTCTTTTGAGAACAAAAGGCAATGAATGCAGAGCGTGGGGCAAATTCCACTTTATCCAGGTTGGTGATGACACAGCCCGTGATATGTAGCACACAATGCGCGAGGCGGCTTTTCCACGTGCAGAGAAATCCGTGCATTTCTATTTCATAATGTTACTCATTAAGAATGGCACTGTGTACTAGTTGGAACTCACCTGGCGCCTACCATCGAGAAGCGGGGCTGATTGGGGGTGTTATGGTTTGCCTCCTGATTTAGAAGATCCAACTGGTGCTCTTAGCGGCAGTGTAACTCGTGTTGCCTCACTTACCTCCGCTCTTAAAGTATGTGAGTCACAGTATAATTTAAGAATTACACTCTATTTCTTACTTTTGCAAAAGTTAAGTGAGACAAATCAAAGCTTATGTTTTCTTATTAAAAAAATGAAGATTCTATATTTTATTGAGGTCTTAAAAATCTCTTAAAACCGCAACATATTTTATATTCTCCTTGAATCATTCCGATCACAGATTTAATTTTTCGAGTCATTTTTGGAGTTGTGGGACCACAGAGCTAGTTTGCAATCCCTATAGCTTTAAGAGAAGGTATTTCTAGTTTTGGAGTAGGGAGTAAGGGAGGTGGCGCCTGCTCCGGGCTCCGCCACTCCCCGCCCTCGAGCCGGGGGTAGGGTGGCACTCGGTTTCCCGCAGCTACCGGCCGCGCCCCGCGGCCCGCGCCGCCGCCGGGAGTGCTGCGCTTCCCACCTGCCTCAGGACGCCTCGAGGGCCGGTGCGGTGGCCACTGGGCTGCCGCTCCTCCCGGCTCCAAGCTTCCTAGCCGCCGAGAGTTTGCGAGGGACCCCGGCGTCGGGCATGGGCCTGGGCCACGGAGGGCCGCAGCGCCTCCGCACCTGCCTGAGCTCGGGCAACCCCGCCCGCCGGAGAAGCCCGGAGCCCTCGGAATGCCGGCTGCCTCCCCCGAGGGCGCTGTTTCGGGGCTCCCCGCGGATGCGCCCGCCCTTAGCTGCTGGCGCGGCACCAGGCTCCGCACGCCTTTCTCTCCCCTGCTCTCCCCGGCAAGGCCGGACACGCCCACTGCCGCTGCTGGCCTCTGAGCCCGGGCGCCTCAGTTACACCCATTCTCCCCACTATTGTCGGCCAGAGCCGCGCTCCCATCCCTTCTCCCGGTGCCGGCGGCTCCGAGCGGAATACAAAGAGGCCTGCGCCTCCCTGGCCCTTGCTACCGCCACACCCGTCCGTGCCCACTCTCCGCGGTCCTCCGCGAGGGCTGCACGCAGGACCCCTCCTCTCAGCGCGCTCCTCCCCCTCCCCCAGTGTCGCTCAAATCCACCCAGCGTTCCGAAATCCCAGGAGTGGGGGCCTTCGACTGCCACCCTCAGGCCCCCTTGGCCGCTCCTCCCGGCCCTTGGGACTCGCCAGGGCAGTCCCCCCAACCCCTGCCCGCCGGTCCTCTAGGTCCCTTGCCCCTCCTCTGGGGCCCTCCTCCTCCCTCGCCCCTCCCGCGCCAGGGTGGGAGCGGCGGCAGCTGGAAGAGAAGGGATGAGGTCATCCTCTTCCTCGGAGTCAGCTGGTGGAGGAGAGGAAGCGGGAGGAGGGAGCGCGCGCGAGGGGAGGAGAGGAATGTGCAGGTTCGAGGAGCGCCGCGGCGGCCGCTGCTGCTCCTGCTGCTGGCGGCCGCGGCGGCTCGGGCGGCAGCCGCGAAGCCGGGACGGTGAGGAGCGCGGGCGGCGGGCAGGGGCGCGCGCGGGGCGCCGCGAGCAGCTTGGCTCCGCGCAGGCAGCCAGGCGGCGCTCCTGCCGGCCCCAGGCGCGCCGCTAGCCCGGCCCAGCGCCCAGCCCGGCGGGCGGCGGGCGGCGGCGGGCGGCGGGCGAGCCGGCGCAGGAGCAGGAGGAGGGGGAGCCGCGCCGCCTGGGAGGGAAGCCGGGGCGAGGCGAGGAGGTGGCGGGCGGAGGAGACAGCGGGGAAAGGTGTCAGATAAAGGAGTGCTCTCCTCCGGTGTGGAGGCATCATGGCCGCTAAATCAGACGGGAGGCTGAAAATGAAGAAGAGCAGCGACGTGGCGTTCACCCCGCTGCAGAACTCGGACCACTCGGGCTCGGTGCAGGGATTGGCTCCGGGCTTGCCGTCGGGGTCGGGAGCCGAGGACGAGGAGGCGGCAGGGGGCGGCTGCTGCCCGGACGGCCGCGGCTGCTCGCGCTGCTGCTGCTGCTGCGCCGGGAGCGGCAGCTCCGGGGGCTCGGGCGGCTCCGGCGGCGTCGCCGGCCCGGGCGGCGGCGGGGCGGGCTCGGCGGCGCTGTGCCTGCGCCTGGGCAGGGAGCAGCGGCGCTACTCACTGTGGGACTGCCTCTGGATCCTGGCCGCCGTGGCCGTGTACTTCGCGGACGTGGGTACGGACGTCTGGCTCGCCGTGGACTACTACCTGCGCGGCCAGCGCTGGTGGTTCGGGCTCACGCTCTTCTTCGTGGTGCTCGGCTCGCTGTCGGTGCAAGTGTTCAGCTTCCGCTGGTTTGTGCACGATTTCAGCACCGAGGACAGCGCCACAGCCGCTGCTGCCTCCAGCTGTCCGCAACCTGGAGCCGATTGCAAGACGGTGGTCGGCGGTGGGTCTGCAGCCGGAGAAGGCGAGGCTCGTCCTTCCACGCCGCAAAGGCAAGCATCCAACGCCAGCAAAAGCAACATCGCTGCGGCCAACAGCGGCAGCAACAGCAGCGGGGCTACCCGGGCCAGTGGCAAGCACAGGTCTGCGTCCTGCTCCTTCTGCATCTGGCTCCTGCAGTCACTCATCCACATCTTGCAGCTCGGGCAAATCTGGAGGTACTGTAATGGGTGGGGGAAGAGGGAGGCTTGCTGCTGCTACTACATCCCCACTGCTTTGCTTTTGCACGGAAATCTTTCAGGGTTGCTGTGGTAGTAACCCTAGTCACACTCTTCCAGTTTTGGGGGTTTCTTTTGAACTGGGGCTTGCATTTTTAAAATTTGCAATCTCAGTCTAGGGTGGGAGGGAATTGAGAAGCAAGGGAAGGACAGCAAAGTGGTTTCGATCACCTCATCCTTTCTGTCTTCCCACTCTGCCTCACTGGCTTCTCGCTCTTCGCATGCCACAACCCTCCCTCGCAATTTTTAGTGATATTGTTTCAGTGAGTAGGAGAGGATTTCTGTCACATGTTCTAAAATTCCTTTATTTTTATGTTGAATTTGAGGTGTGTGTTGCCATTTGGATGGTTTCTTTTGTTCCCTGGTGAAAAAAAAATTGCTAATTTTAGTGAAATGGGAGTTGCTGCTGCTCAAAAGTACCCACATATTAATGATCACTGCTGAAGAAGTGCTTTGCTCAAAGTAGAGATCCTAATAAGCAAAAGACTTGTCATATATATATATATATATGTATATATATATCTCCGAGCATGAGTCAGTAAACTTTATGGGGCCCAGATTTACTTTTAGAGTGCCCTTTCTGATTATCTTACAATATCTCCATATGTAATTTCTCATATAAATACGAGCCTTTGGAAAAGGGGTGGGGCACCATGTTAACTTTAGTTGTATTTGGCATCTTCATTGGCTACTTTGCTACTTATCATCTGATCTACCAAGTGTTTTTACACAGGGATCACTTCAGTTATAAACTGGAATACAAGGCTAAACTTGGGCAGAGGGAAACCACCACTTGAACAGTCACTGCATGGACTTAGGAGCAGAATGAAATAGTATGCTCAGGAATACATTCTTTTGACTTTTATATGTTACTAGCAGATTTCGAAGCAATATTTTACATCTGTAAAAATTACTTGTATGGAATCTATAGATTCAAATATCTCAGAGCTTTTTTCAGTTTTAAAATAACTTAGTAAATAGGTGGTATGAGTGAAATGAGGACAATTCCTAGAAAGTACATCGATATGGAACTGCACTCTGTGGTACCAGTGCTCTTTTTCAGTTTTACTTGTGGCTGTTTTTGTGATAAAAGATATGAGTTGTTGACTATGCCGAAGCATGCCCTGTGGAAACAACTCGGAGGATTTGTGGAATAGAACCACACATTTCTTTTTATTTATGGCGAACAACCATGTTTTCACCTGAGAAGAGCAAGTGTGATAATTTCACAACATTTCCTGGGACCAGTGCTTTGTAAAGCTGACTGAGCATTGCCATAGATGGTGAGCTTTCAGATTGTGAAACATTTTTTTTTTTTCAAGCAGATACTTTCTGGAAAAGTGATATTTGATATGCAGTCAGACAAATTGATGTTGGAAACCTTCATACATGTTTTGGACTCAAAGTAACTTTTCGAAATGCTAGTTAAATATGATAGCTATATTTCCCGTGGATGACTGTTGGGAAGACAAATAGCTTGATGCTCTTCAAGTATAATGAAGGACTTAAGTGCTTAACTTAATTATTGAAATTACTGAGTGGCTAGGATGCATCTGATTCGCATTTCTAATCTGATAATATGGTAAATTAAGCTTAACATTGCATTTGTTAACTTTTTCAAACTTTATCAAGATTTGGAAATCACTTAATTTTAAGCACCTTTCAAGTTTCTAGACTTACGTAAATAATGCAAATACTTTTCTATCCTATTAACTGAAAAACTGTAACTTTTTAACAGATTGATACTTTATGAAAAATCTGGTATTAAATTCTGTGAACTGAGGAAATCCTTTTAATTATAGTTGTGTTTACTATACCTTCTAAGCCAAACATCTCCCCAGTTGAAAAATGATGCTTAATTTTCTCTGGGAATAATATACAGAAAGTGAGAAATAATTAGGAAAAGATATGAGCCTAAAAACATATCAGAGAGACCATAGCCACTGGACCAACTTGTCATACAGAAAAGTTATTGCAAAGGTAGGGAGTGGGGGTGGAGAGAGAAGGGATAGAAGGGTAAGGTTTGAATGCAGGAAGAAAACCACAGGCTCTCAGACAAATGCATTAACTGACCCCAGCACTTGGAGAAACTGTGGTCACACATGGCTCCTTTTAGTTAAGCATTTCTATAGTATTTTCCTTAGAGACTTTGAAGTTAATACTGATAATGTGTGATCGTCTAGGAGGAATATTATAGTTGGAAGTATTATCAGATATAATATTCTGGAAATATTTGTCAGCATTTTCAGAATAATGTGTTTAGTAGATAAGTTTGAATTATCATCTAATCTAACTACTCTCAGATTCTGGTTAAGATATTTGGAGGATGCCAGAGTAATCTGGTGAAAGCATGATCTAAGACTAATCAGCATCATTTTCTATTTATGAAGTACACTTTTCAAAAAAAACAAAACTTTAGCCTAATGTAGGACATTGGAAAGGGATAAGAAAGCTTATGGAACTTGACACTCAGATGCACTCTAATATGTTTCTATTTCTCTCAGTGTTGAACATTCATATGGAACTTTGGGGGAGTAGGTGCATTTTTGATAATAAGCCGATGAAGTGCAACTCATCTCAGATTATTCTATTAGACTCACTATGATTCCTTAAATTAGAAGCATCCCTCTGCCTCTTCCAGCTTTTCTTTTCAATACATTATACACAAATATTGCAGAAACACCAGAGTACTGAGTGGTTCAAAGCACAGAGGTCATTATTCATGTTTTAACATGCTACTTTCTAGGATCAATAAAATAGATTTTAGCTAGGTTGGTAACTGCTTCTTGTGTTTCCATGAAATTCTAATTATTTTAGGGAAGGACCAGATTCTAAAAGCTTTCTGTAGATACAGTCTTTTGAAATAACATCGAAGCGTTTGCTTGTTTAGAAATAGCCATTGAAACATTGTGGATAAGGTTTGCATGTATTTACACATGTGTCACAATGCAACTGCTAAAAGCAATGATACATATTCATTTTAATTAAAGTTTACTAATGGCAAATTAATGGCAGCTTTTAAAGTCGCAGGAGGTGATGCTGGGAAAGAGCTATTTGAAATAATAAAGTGAGTTTTTACCACCATGTGAAAAGAGCAATTATGACTTTAAAGAAACTGTGCCTGTGAATGAATGTGAAAGTACTTTCCTTTCTTATTTTTCTCATATGATTCCAGAAATTACCAAGAGTGTAGTTCAGTCAGTGGCAATCACAAATTCCCTAAGAGAACAGTTTTTAGTCCTCATTCTTTTGATCAATTGCATCTAAATGTCTTTTTCCTTCAGAAATTATGAAGTTTACTCTTAAAACTCTACCTGAATTTCTCCTGTGTATGTATGTACATAGTTAATTGTTTTCTAGAAAATATGCACTTTGTAAATAATGAGTCAGTGGATGGTAGAGTGGGGAGCGTTTTCACTATTCTTACTCTTTTGGGTTTTTGGGTTTTGTTTTTGAGTCTCCATCATGAGAGTCATCTGGGAAAAATGTGAGGAAAATACAGTTTTTTTCTGCTCTTGTCATGTTTGCTATTCCAGAAGACACTGATTGTGTCCCATGTTCAAATAAGTTGGGAAAATGATGGGTTAGACAAAGTTAAACAGATCTCTCTACAGCAGGACTTCTCAGAACCTTTTATAACCTAAGGTACAGTTGTCAGTAAGCTTTTAAAGGCACATCTGTTAAATATTTTTATAATGATGCATGCAAAGCACTTTGATAAACATGCCATTCTTAAAACTGGCCAAACACACATATACACCATGGAATACTATGCAGCCATAAAAAAGGATGAGTTTGTATCCTTTGTAGGGACAAGGATGCAGCTGGAAACCATCATTCTCAGCAAACTATCACAAGAACAGAAAACCAAACACCGCATGTTCTCACTCATAGGTGGGAACTGAACAATGAGATCACTTGGACTCGAGAAGGGGAACATCACACACCAGGGCCTATCATGGGGAGGGGGGAGGGGGGAGGGATTGCATTGGGAGTTATACCTGATGTAAATGACGAGTTGATGGGTGCCGATGAGTTGATGGGTGCAGCACACCAACATGGCACAAGTATACATATGTAACAAGCCTGCACGTTGTGCACATGTACCCTAGAACTTAAAGTATAATAATAATAATTTAAAAAAAAAACTGGCCAAACAAAAATAATAATTTTATTGGCACTTTAAAAATACACAAATTTTTTTTCTACTTTTTATATCATCTACATTTTAAAACAACCTAAAAGGAAATTATTAGTATCTGTATATGTGAGAAAACTGTCTCAGAGAGGTTAAGTAACTGGCTTAACCTCTTAATAGGGTCACCCAACTATTATGTAGTATAGTTAGGATTAAAAACGGGGCCCATTTTACCATACAGTCTATGCTTTTTCTGGCTCAATTGGCTACCTCCAAATGCCAACTTGGATAATAATGACAACAATGTATAAAAATAACAATTTACCTTCACTGCGGATGACAAAGTGGGAAAGGGAGCTACAGTTTAGATGGATTAGGGGATCTTTCCACTGACACACCTGTAGTTAAACAGTAAAACAGAGACTTGAGCTCAGCTCTTTGAACTCTCAGTTCATTGCCTTCCTTACTACACCATTAGGACATACTGAGGTTGTTTCATTAAATCCTAGCTAAGGAACATGATCTCATAGTAGTTTTAATGATTTCATGGCATAATGTATGTGAATATGTGAAAAGTTATTTGCAAATGATAAAGAGGTTCTAGAGAAAAGGAATGGGTAGAAAAACTAGGGAGGATATAGGTTACACCTTTGACTATTGAAAAAGGTGGTTTCTGATTCTGAGTTAGTCCTGAATTCTGATATAGATTAGGCAAGATTGGTGCCATTTGCTGAGTTTATCAAATGGTTATTTTCTGCATATACGTGTTCCCTCTCTATACATATATATTAATCAGTCATTCAACATACACTGAGCACCTGCTATGTGCAAGGCACTGTGCTGGTTACTAACTATTCCAACGTGAATAAAATATATATATTTCAAGGAATCTACTCTCTAATGGGGAAGACAGAAAAGTCAATAGACCATCTCAATAGAAGAAGATAAGCACTATGATAGAAACAAGAAACGCAAACCGCCTTGATGGTTCAGGTAAGACTCTCTGGAAGAGGGGATATCTGAGCAAAGGTTTGAGGGATGAGAAAAATCTGCTTTCTGAGTAAAGTGGGACATTGGCTTTAGAGCCCTGGATACAATGTGTAAAGGCAGAGAGGCAAGGCAGGTTAAGTGCATGCTCTACATATGGAGTGAGGAGGGAGAGTAGCTAGAGATTAAGACGAAGAACTAGTTGGGCTAGATAATGAAAGGAATTTAGATTGTATTTTGAAGGCATGAAGGAGTCATGAAGGATTATAGGGGGTGAGGATTGTTAACAAACGTGTTAAAACACTGTTTTATTCAAAGGAATGGCAGAAAGTTGAAAGTTTCAGAGGCTATGTCATTATTCATCTCTGACTCAGTTATGTCTCTATCATTCATGGAAATCCGTTGGCTTCACAGTGGGGAGTTGGATGTCATTGGCACATATAAATAGACCCATCATGATGGGAGAGTCATTTTTCAGAAAAACAAGTAGGTTGAAAGTTTTAATTGTATTTATACTAAAGTAAATTATTGGCAAAACTTTCTTTGGTGTTACTATTTGAAGAGTTATTTTCTTAGGATACAGTAGTTTTTACTTTATTGAAAGTTAGGTCTTCTGATCCATAGAAATATATTCCTTGTGTTTATTAGTCACCTTTAACTGTCCAGAGAGCTTCTATGTTCTATTTCTTATTTGATCCTTTGAGTGATCTTGGAGGTACCACTTCTATTTTGCAGATGTGGAAATTGAGAGAGAGATTTAATTGTTTTCCTCTTTGGGTCATATATTTCTGGAGAGGTTTTAAGCTAGAACTTAAGACTGATATGGGAGGGGTGAAAGCAACATGGAAAATGGCTGATGGTACTGAGGATGATGAGGTAGAAGAAAAGCCCGAAAGCTTGAGAACTCCGTAGTAAGTACTGAACAGTTGTAACATGGAAGAGGCATTGGACTTTTGTGTAGGCCCCCTGGGACAAAATTGGTGGGACCTATAGGAAGATATTTTGAATTGATGGAAGGAAGAATTTTTTTAGTAGTTGAAGATATCCGCAGATCAACTGGGCTTCCTTAGAAGGAGTGAGTTTCCCATCACTGGAGTGTCTAAGCGTAGTCTGGAAAATTAGGTAGAGATGTGGTAGAGAGACTAACTCTCATACAGAGGATTGTACTAGAAGATCATCTTCCAGCTCTGAGATTTTGTAATAATCTCCATCATAACATGCTGCTCCAAACATAGTAGACTAACCTTTGCTTTTTTGTGGATGAAAGAAGTAGAATGCATTTTTGTGCAACACTGCAATTGTGCCACTTTAATATCTATTCATTGGTTTATAGACTTAGTATCTTCTTCCCTGGAGCATCACAAATCCATATGCCACCCCTGAGTGCTGGCTTTGGCGTCGAGATCTCTGAGTTAACTGACAGGTATAAATCCACAAACAATCAGACAGCTCCTTGTGCATTTACCTGGGTTTCTACATGAATTGGAATAATCTATGTATAAATCTCTGTGGTGGGTATATCTGTGTGATATCTTTGCAATAACTAGTGCAAAGGTAAATTTCTTCCATTCACTTGAACTATGAAGTGTTTACTTCACAAGGGTAAATATTTTTATACTTATTACTCCCCAACAGACTAACTTAACAGAACAATTGAATGTGTAGCCTCTATGTACACATATACTATCAGTTTTGAACAATGTCCACAAATCCTTGGAGAAATAGCTTTGAAAGTCCCTGCTCAATCTCTTACAAAATGTTTCTTCATGATTGAGTATCCAAGCACGCAACTTGCTAGTAAATATGTTTTTTTTTTTTTTTTTTTGAGGCGGAGTCTCGCTCTGTCCCCCGGACTGGAGTGCAGTGGCCAGATCTCAGCTCACTGCAAGCTCCGCCTCCCGAGTTTACGCCATTCTCCTGCCTCAGCCTCCCGAGTAGCTGGACTACAGGCGCCTGCCACTTCGCCCGGCTAGTTTTTTGTATTTTTAGTAGAGACGGGGTTTCACCGTGTTAGCCAGGATGGTCTCGATCTCCTGACCTCGTGATCCGCCCGTCTCGGCCTCCCAAAGTGCTGGGAGTAAATATGTTTTATATGTTACAGTTCGAATGATGTAGTCCACCTATGAATTTAAGTAACACCAATTACTGTCTAACAAATAATGCACGGATTCTCCTTTACATGGACTTACTGGCTAATCTGATTAATACATTTCTTTGACTTATTTTAGAAATTTGTATGGAACACTTACTGGACCTATGGAAGCAAGACTAGAGATTAGAGTTGGATTTATTATTCTTACGCATTTTCACATAAAAGGTTCAGTATGATGCTGGTCATGAGTGAATGTTTTATCAGGTATGATCTTGTAATGTGTAATTGTTGTTGGAATTTAGGGAAAATTATATTTAGTAATGCTCCATAAGAAATATTCTTTTAAATGTCATTGCATGATTCTGACCGCCATAACAAGTGACCTCATCCCAACAACATGATTGTGTCCTTGGTAAGTGACAGCATGGCTGATCAGGAAGAAAGACCATGGGCAAGTTCTCATGAAGTTAGTCTAGTGGTTGTGGAACTTAATGTAAAAGAATACATACTCAGTGAATATCTACAGATCTGTGAATAGAACCCAGGCACTCTTCTTTCTTCTTGATGAAAGTGTAGCTAAACTTGCTACTTAGTAGCTTCTCTGAGATTCTAATGGTGCGGTGAATCAGAAAAGGTGCAATGTCTTCTGGGAGGGATAGGAAAAATCACCCCAGCTCTTTTTTTAGATTACTAGTGTTGGGAAAATAGGGATAAATTTTGTGAAGTGCTAGTCACCCTCTGAGAAAAATGCAGCTAGAAGCCCAGCTTTGTATTCCTGTTTTTGCTGATAGAATAGTCAGGGTGGAGAAACTATCTGATAGATATTTTTCATTGAATTCTTACCTATACTTGACTGTCTGAGAATATACTTATATATGGAAGGAGTATTGGCATTTTTTATGCTTCAGTCTACTCAAAATGCTTGCAGCCTCCACTGTTACTACCACCATCACCACCATCATCACTGTAATTCTTATCATCATAAAACATCGATTCCACATCTAGTATATATATATAGAACTGATACAGATTGCTGATTGTAGGAGAAACTAGAGAAGGATTAAAAGGAAAATGAATCAGTCCAGAAACCCCTGAGGTGGTCTGAGTGACACCGTTAGGTCTTTTTTAACCCTAAAATAGACAGGGAGGGTCATAGTTAGAATGTCAGTGATAGAGCTTATTTAAAGAGGCATCTGTCCTTTTGGGAATTGGACTAAATGTGGGGTATCAGAAGAAATGATTTGGTCTCCAATAGCAGCAGATTCCAGGCAGGCTATCTGACTGCCCAGGGTCATGCGCCATTGTAGGTGTAGATGACACACACGGCCCAGCTCCTGGAGCCTCACAGACTAGGTCTTCTTTTGGTTTCCTCTTTCTGGGTCTCAATTTTCTCTCTGTATGATGTGATTGGTTAGAAATAATATCCTAGGTTCTTTCCAGATCTAAAGTTCTGATTCTGCTCTTATTATACATTCTTTTTACTTGCGTAGTACCTAGGGTATATGCACTAGAATATTTACAGGTGTTCTAAGGCCACTGTTGTAGGCTTTCTCTGCTTATGTAAGTCCAAGGGGATATAAAAGGGACTTTCCAGGGTTGATAATATTAGTGTCTAAACTCCCAGGAACTGGCATGATTCATACATAGAGAGTCTTAAATATATTCATATAATGCAATTAACCTTATGTCATTTCCAAATTTTAGCTATAATCAAATAAAACAATTTTCATTAAAAACACATATCTATGTATTCAAAATGATGTCAAAAGTCTTCCATGTCACTGATTCTAAGATATATACCATATAGACTGGAGAAGCCAAAATTGCCATCTAGATTTCATGTGGTAAGGTATGCACAGCTGGAGTGCTGTGGTTAAGAAATAAGAACAACGCTTCACAGGCTTGAAAGAACTATTCATTATTTCAATGAGAAAATGGTTGCCAGAGCTAGATTTGCTTTTAAATTAAAAGCTTGTCTTGGGTTACACTACCACTAATTTAATATGCTGAAAATTGGATTTAAACTCTATACAAAGATACAACATCCAGGCCTATCCTTGTTAAAAATAAGGATATGGTGCACTCTGCTAGAAGAACAGAGCATTGCATTAGCCCTCCCTGAGAATTCCCTGGGGATAGGAATTCCCTGGATTCTAGGTTCTTAGAAATCTGATGTGAAGCTGAACGATTTTTAACCCCATGCCAACATTTCAGATTTTAAAATTTTAAAAACCTTAAGCATCTGTTTTAAAATTATCTGAACAAAGTATGTCAAACTATTTTCTCATCTTTATGATTCATAAGTAGGCTGTTTGAATCAGTTCTACTTCTTTTGTTTAATTTATACACTTGCCATATTTCCCTGTTGGGGAATCCTTTTATACAAAAAGAGCAGTGGGCATTGTGTGGGGTGAGTAACTATGAGTCAAACAGAGAGTCATGCACATATAGAAGTAGGATCTATAGTGAACACCACTTGAAAAAGGCTTGAGATAACTGGTTTGACTTCCCCTAAAGTCCACTCTATTTAAGAAGGACAGAGTTGCCTTTCCGAATCACCAGTCTGACAGATTTCATCCATGTGAAAGCAGCCTGACTTCCTTTTCTGCGGTACAGATAATAGTCATGAATAAAGATCTCAGTCTGGGGCTGAATTCTTTACTTTTCAGGGCTTTTTTTTTTTTTTTTTTTTTTTTTTTTTTTTTTTTGTAGCAGAGAGTCAATAATCAAAGCAAAGGTAGCAATTGTAGCAATAACAGCGACTAAATGATTCCCTATAACTTCTATCATTAGTTCATGGCATAGTCACTGTATCAGTGTGACAGTAATAATGAGGAAATGATCCCTTAGTGAGGCAAGGAAAGGATTTGTAAAGGCTTTTTTGTTTTGATAGACTTTCAGCTCATGAATTAACATCCTGTTTTGCAAGAGTGAAATTAATAACAGTCCATTTTTAATATGTAGGCTAATTCTAGAAGACTGTCTCAAACAGTTTATAATACCTGAATTTGTTATTATAACACAAATTAAGAGGCATGTCTCCATAAAGTTTTATATTTCCAGGAAATCTACTACCCTTAAGAGTGGCAGTCACAAATATGTATCTTTGGGATTTTTTTCCTGATGGGGTGATGGCTACGTTTGAAAACTTGAATTCTAGAGGGGGGTGGGTTTCCTTACCCCATCCTAAGGAAAGCACGATATTAGTTGAGTTCTTACTTCTGAAAAGTCATAAAGAGTTACAATTATTTAAGGATATAATATCTGCCTACTTTGAAATAAGGCTGGAATCAAATGAGAAAGAGGGAGGAAGCCTGAAGGTTTTATCTAACAGGCATGTCCAAATACTCTAGAAAATATCATTATCATTGTGTTGCATTCTCTAATCTGCTAATAGGAGTGTAGTGTGTTGTCCATAAGGCATGCATCTGTTAGCTAGTGGAAGAAAAATTTAGCCCTGAGAGAGATGAACAAAAAGAAATAATTGTATTCCACAATCAGAGAGCAGATTTTCAGTTCTTAGAAGGAGTAGGAAAATCGTACTGACCTCCATTTTGAGATACATCACAGCTAAGCTTAAAGCAGGGCTTCACCAGCCAGATCAAGCTCCTGTTAGATGAGTTTGTTCCAGGGGCAAAGAAAGAAAAGCTTGAGTCGTGATAATGGTCAGGTTTATGAGGTCAACTTGATATATATTTATTTGATTTTTATAGATTAACTGGGTGCAGGTACAGTTGTGTTACATGGATGCATTGTGTAGTGGTGAAGTCTGGGCTTTTAGTGTACCTGTTACCCAAAGAGTGAACATTGTACCCAATAGATGGCATTTCATTCCTCATGCCCCTTCCACCCTCCCACCTGTCAGAGTCTCCAGTGTCTGTTATTCCACTCTGTATGTCCGTGTGTACCCATTGTTTAGCTCTCACTTATAAGTGAGAACATGTGTTCTTTGAGTTTCTGTTTATGTCATTTCTCTTAGGATAATGACCTCCAGTTCCATCCAGTTGCTGCAAAAGTCATGATTTTACTCTTTTTAATGGCTGTATAGTATTCCATGTTCTATGTACTACATTTTCTTTATCCAGTCTGCTATTGATGGATATTTAGGTTGATTCTATACCTTTGCTATTGTGAATGGTGCTGCAGTGAACATACACACGCATTTGTCTTTATGATAGAACGATTTATATTCCTTTGGGTATATACCCAGAAATAGGATTGCTGGGTCAAGTGGTAATCCTATTTTTAGCTCTTTGAGGGATTGCCACACTGCTTTCCATAATGTTTGAACTAATTTAGACTCCTGCCAGCAGTGTATGAAAGCATTCCCTTTTCTCTGCAACCTCGCGGGCATCTGTTATTTTTTGACTTTTTAATAATAGCCATTCTAACTGGTGTAAGATGGTACTCATTGTGATTTTAATTTGCATTTCTCTGATGATTAGTGATGTTGAGCATTTTTTTCATATGTCTGTTAGCTGCTTATATATCTTCTTTTGAAAAATGTATCGAGAGCACCAGCGGGGTCAGCAGTTTGTGCGTGTCTGACTGAAAATTCTATTATCAGAAGAATTCTATTATCAGTGTTATCAGAAGTGAACAGGAAGTCAGAGTCCAGAGGGTGAAGGCCAAAGCACATTATCACAGATGGGGCCAAAGCACATCATCCCAAACCTGGGAATCCAAACAAAGGCCAGAAATAAGCTTACTAATTGAAGAGGTGGGTGAGACTCTGAAATCAAGGACATCAAGATAGTAAACCATGCCCATGCTTCAAAATGTAAAACTGAGGAGAAATTTGTTGGATTTATATTCACAATAGACCTACTTCTGTTCCTACTGAGGGGAGGGCAGAGACCTGGGACTGCAGACAGGTTCTCACTCAGGCATGTCTACTGCCTGCAAGCTCATGAGCAACTTATCTTTTAAAGCACCACCTGGTCACTATGATCAGTTGCTGAGAATAGAATGACTAAAATAAGCAGCCAGTGATATCCCCTTTATTCATGGACTCCACAAACATCTGCTTAGGATTATAGTAAGGAAAATACATTAAAATAATATGCTTTCAAAAAGTCTACTCATTAGGAAAGGAGCCTCGTCATGGGCATCCCCCGCAAATGTCTTTGTGACGATGTGCCAAGGATGGACCTGTGGCCTTGTTATTGAAGGTGGACTCTGCAAACCCAAACTGTCAGCATCTCTTGGGAGCTTCTCAGACGTACAGAATTTCAAGCCCACCCTAGCTCTGCCAAATCACCACCAGCATTGTAGCAGGGTGCCCAGGTGATTAGTATGCACATTAGAGTTTGAAAAGCATGGAGCAACTACTGCTGGGGAGGGAAATTTAAGCTCAAATGGTCAGGAAAGGCTAATCTGAGCTGGACATTAATGGGAAATATGGTTGCTCCAGGTATTTGTAACTGGCTTTCTCACCAAACACCTAGTATGAGCTGGGTTATATAGCAAGTGTAGTATAGCAAGGGTTGTTGCTTAGAAACTTAACAGCAATAGGTGCATACATACACACACAAATGAATCTCCTTATAGACAGTGCTTTAATCAAAATGTGAAATGCTTTGATTGGCAAAAGAAGTGAAAGATTTAAATCTTTATTAAAAGTCCATCATTGGCTGGGTGCGGTGGCTCACGCCTGTAATCCCAGCACTTTGGGAGGCCATGGTGGGCGGATCGCAAGGTCAAGATGTCGAGACCATCCTGGCCAACATGGTGAAACCCCGTCTCTACTAAAAATACAAGAATTAGTTGGGTGTGGTGGTACACACCTGTAGTCCCAGCTACTCTGGAGGCTAAGGCAAGAGAATCACTTGAACCTGGAAGGCAGAAGTTGCAGTGAGCCGAGATCGCGCCACTGCACTCCAGCCTGGTGACAGAGCTTCATCTCAAAAAAAAAAAAAAAAAAAAAAGTCCATTATTTTATGGTTTTATGTTGCAGAACCAATCTCTAAGAAAATAATTAAGCACATTGACTGCCTGCCTCTCACAGTTTTATGCAGTACTCATTTGGGCATTAGGACAGGAGTCATCAAAGTGCACAGGAGGTAGTGAGAGAGGGACCAGGCCTTCCCAACAGTGGTGGATGCTGAGGGAACCACTGGCTTCAGAGTAACCAGACACTGAGAATAGAGAGTGAAGAGCTCTCACCAAGACTTGATAGTGGTTGTCTTTGCTCAGAGAAGTGGAGTGGGCTGGTTCTGGGCTTATTTTTATATTTTTCTGAAAAAGAAGTAGTGAGGGTAGACAAAGTTTGTGTATGCTGGCTGGATGGAAGGGATAGTGGAGAGTGAGGCTGGGTTTCTGAACATTCCTCTGTCTTAGCTTTTAATCTCCTAGACTGAAGAGCCTCTGAATCTACATGGAGAAAGAACTGAGATAGGGACTGAGGAAAATTGAACTGGGACTCCAGGTGTGAAGGACTAAGCCACAGCCAGGAGTTAGCTGCATGTTTAGATAAAACAATACAGAAAGAGTTTGGTGAACAACCTGCTCCCTGCAATTCAGTGACCCCTGAGGCCCACAAGGCACAGGTTTACTGTAACGAGAAATAGGATGGCTCAGCTTGATGGCATGCTTCACCATTTGTCTTCCTACATGAGAAATGTAACATTCAACAATATGACAAGACATGCAGTGTCTATAGTTTAGAATAAAGGGTTAATGAGAATGGTACCTTATAAAATGTATATTCATGTAGACATGTTATTGATTTCCTTATTTTACATTAAACAAGATAGAAACAGATGACCTTCCCAGAAATGCCTCTTTTCAAAGTATTCGTTTTCTGATTTCCCTTTCATGTAACAAATGAAAGGTGTTGCTATGCTGTCACTTTTCTTGCTAGGGTTCCCTCCCCCATCTAAGTGCTAGGAGGTGATCGTTTGGTTCAGTGTTCTTAAATGCTTCCGTGGAGAGTTCCTAAGTTAATTTTTCTACGTCTCCTATTTCAGTAGGTGTGGTCACCCCACATGGCTTTCCATATGGTTGCTACTATCCACCTGTGCCCGCTGAGCACTTGGAATGGGCTGGTCCCTATTGAGATGTGTTCTAAGTGTCAAATACCCAAGGGATCTTAAAAGACTTGATATGAAAAAAAGATAATATCTATCTTATTATTTTTATTCTGATTTCATGTTGAACCAATAATGTTTTGGATATACCAGGTTAAATAAAAAATATATGATGAAAGTTAATTTTACTTGTTGTTTTTTACTTTATAAATATGGCTACCAGAAAATTAGAATTGCATATGTGGCCTGCATTATTCTATTCTGTTGGACATTGCTAAGCTAGATGATGTCAGAGCTTTTTGAGGAGTGAGAAGAGGGAAATCCAAAGTGAAATGTTTCAAAATACTATATGAGAATTTACTAGAAGTTACCAGGGAAAGGGCAGTTAGTTATTTTGCTGCTGAGGCAGGTTTACTTAATGGATTTTGCAAATAAGATTAGCTGCTGGTAAAAATGGACTCTTTAGGAGACAAAATCCCTAATATGAGTAAAGCCTTCCCTGCTTCCTGCCTTGCTTAAGGCCGAGCAACATGCTGTGCTTATTTGGTGGATGAATAAGTAGTATTTGATGATGATGATAAGGAGTAAATCTTTGTAAGTGCCATTGTAGCTTGCCATGCACATTCGTTCTATTAAACCATCCGATCTTCTCATGAGGCTCCCAGGGTAGGTATTATTGCTATTCCCATCTGAGGATGAACCAGCTGAGGTTCAGAGAGGGCAGGAGACTTGCTCAAGTGCACATAGCTACCAAGTAGCAAGTACCTGGGCTCACTTTCATGACTTTTGTTTCCAAATCTCATGCTTTTCCCACTATATCTTACTATTCCAAGGTTAATCCAAGACTCACCTGGAGAAGCATTTCTTGACCTTTCAGACTGTGCTAAAAATAGTAATGAGTTCAATTTTACCATGATATCAATGAGAACTAATTAAGACCAATTATGGGTTTTTCCACTGACCACCAGGGTGACCACTAGCTGTTGGCATCAAATTTGAGTCTTCACTTAATGCTGTTAAATTCTCAACTATAAAATGTTGGGTGGGAGTTAAATCAGATCATTTCTGGAATTTTTCTAGTTCTGTAGTTCTATGTAAACGGGCACCTAAACCGAGAATATCAATTCTTTTTATATACCTTATTGAATATCTACATGTGGACTGATATTCACATTTTATTGACCTGAGCTAGATTTCTGATAAACTGCTTCTGGGGTTGATACATCACACATATTTCAAACACGGAGACTACAGGTCAATTTTATCTAAAATGTGTCAAATTCATTTGATACCTACTGGTAAAATACATGTTATTTCCACTGGGAAATGCATAGTACTAAAGAATGCTAAGTAGGTTCCATCCCCATGTGAATAGTATATCATTAGCTTGTATTTATATCCTCATTTTGTATGTAGTCATGCTTTGCATATACTAGCAGCATTCCACCCCACATATGTTCATGAATTATGAATTCTACTACAAGCATGCAAGGCAAAGCCCCTCCATCAGTCACATCTCTGTCTCTCTGAGGCCACTAGGATTTATATCTATGTGACATACTTCAGACTGAACTCCTAAGACCTATCTCAGAGGACCAACTGAAACAGTCCAGCATAGGCAAGTGCTAGAAGATTCATCATTCTCAAGTGTGTGCAGTTCAAAATTTTCAGTATCAGATACAGCTAGTCTTTGTATGAACAATTCCAAATGTTCATTTAGAAAAATCAAAAGAATTCCCTTGTTCCCAAGATGCTTCTCAAAAGTGGATATGACTTGCATTGAAAGGACTCACCGACTTTAATCTGGTCCTTATTTTAATTTTTTTGGAGCATTCCATTAATAACTGTGCAGTATCATTTTTCTTTTAGTTAAATGATTTTATTGCAAAGTATGGGTTTTTTGGAGAGACTAGGTGGCTTCTAAATATGTTTTTTGAAGTTCATGGCATAAAAGTTGGTTCTAATTTACTTAGATTTTTGATACTGAGTAATATGCTATAAGAAACATGAAAATCTATAGCACTGATTTTTTTCATGGTTTTCTTCCATATATACATGTGATCATGTAGTTACATAGGTTAGGATGTATTTGAAACAGCAGATGTGATTTAATTAAACTCAGGTACTGTGGAGTGAAAATGCCTTCACTCATTCATTTAGTAAATATTTACCAAGCATTCACTATGAGCAGGCTCTGAGCGTGCACACGTTGTCCAAAATGTGCTCTCTGACTTCAGGGAATTCACTGTCCTGCAAGAGTCTGCCATGTGTAACTGTTTATACCTCAAAGGTGCCCTGCATTATCAGCGAGGGCAGAGAGAACGCAGGCTGGGAAGGGACTCCTGCTGGGAAGGTTTCACAGAGGTAGGAGCTTTTAAATGGGACTTAAGAGAATGTTAAGCAGAAAAAAAAAGAATGGGGAAAGATGTCTTCTGCTGTGTTTTGTAGAGGGCTGAAATGGAAGGGGAGAGGGAGAGAAGGACAGCCGATGAGAAGGGAGTTTGAGGGAGTTTGGGGCCAAACTAATAAGCAACTTGGGTGCTCTCTTAAGGCATCTGAAGTTGACCGTGTTGGGGAATGGACAGCAATGAGTGTCAGGGGAGGCTCACAGGCCACACTCAGTCATGTGTTTTCAAACAGTTTCCTTTTCAAAGTGGGAAAGAATGAATTGCAGTTTGAAAATACTGGAGAAAGAAGTCTCCTGTACTCTTCAGAGGTGGGGAAAAGGAAGTGTGAGTGAGGGGTGGACTTGAAAAATCTTCTGAGCTTTAAAAGGCTCCGTAATGAGTGGAGTGAAAGCACTTAAGTGGGCTTGGCTGAGTTCTTTCTAAAGATTCTGGTAGTACTGGTTGAGAACTCTACTTAATGAATTATTGGAAAAGGCATAAACATAAACAGAGTTGGGAGCATGTTAAATAAAGATGCTCTGTAAATGCAGGCTGGGCAATTAAAAAAGATTTACCAGAGTAAAGCTAAATACAGTATAGTGGATAATTAATGAGCCTGTGACAACTTAGTAATAACTACCCTGAACTTTTACAATGGTGCATGAACATGTGTGCAAGTCAGAGGGAGGGTTTGTTTTCACAATCAGCTCCAGTTAGCTAGGAAATTTCTCGACAGAAGTTAATTAGGGATTCCTGGTAATGGAGCCTGCTGCTAAACCAACCTCCTGTGCCAAAGGTAACTGACTTTGCCATTCATTCATGGGTTTCTTGTTGAGCCTAAAGGGAGTTTGGTTGTAAATTTAATTCTCCCTTTTCTCGGTTCCCTCAGCTGTCACTGTAGCACGTATTTTGACTTTAAGTAGGGCTTACCTTTCTTACTTTAAGAAATGAACTTCTGTTTGTTTTATAGGCAGGTGAATTCCACCCTGGAAAAGACCTCTGTAGGTGAGCTGTAGGTTCTTGACTGGTCCAGGGAATTCAAATTATTAGGATGTGCTAAATTCTCTGTCTTTGATACTTTGGGAACATGGGTTAGAAACTGCTCAGTAAATATTCTTCAGAAAATGGTACTTTTGAGACCCCGGCCCCTTTTATTTCAGTATATCTTCATTTGGGAAGTTTTCGGTTTACAGAAAAATTGAATGGAAAGTACAGAAAGTTCCCATATGCCCTCTTCCCCTTCTCCCACCCACCATTTCCAGTTTCCCCTATTATTAACATCTTGCATTAGTATGGTACATTTGTTGCAATTGATGGAAAATGTTGATACATTATCATGAACTAAAGTCCATAGTTTACATTGGGGTTCACTTGTTGTGTTTTAAATACGTGTATGATGACATGTATTTATCATGAAGTATCATGCAGAATAGTTTCATTGCCCGAAACCTCCCTTGTGCTCTACCTATTCACCCTCCCTCCATCCCCACAAACTCCTGGCAATGACTGATGTTTTTGCTGTCTGAAGTTGTGCCTTTTCCAAAATGTCATGTAGCTGGAGTCATATAGTATGTAGCCTTTGCAGATTGTCTTCTTTCACTTAGCAGTATGCATTTAGGATTCCTCCATATCTTTTGTGGCTTGACAGCTCATTTCTTTTTAGTGCTCAATAATATTCTATTGTCTGGATGTACCACAGCTTGTTTATCACTTCACCTACTTACTGAAGGACATCTTGGTTGCTTCCAAGTTGTGGCAACTATGAGCAAGGCTGCCATAAACATCTGTATGCAGGGTTTTGTGTGGACATAAGTTTTCAGTTTATTTGAGTAGATACCAAGTAGCATAATTGCTGGATTATATGGGAAGAGTACATTTAGTTTTGTAAGAAACTACCACACTGTCTTCCAAAGTGGCTGCACCATTTCACATTCCCGCACTTACCAACTTCTGAGCACCTACCCTGTGCCGAATGACCTTATGTTGGGGAACAGAGTAGTGAACCAGGGCACATGATGCTATTCTAGAAAGAGTTAAGATACTGTGAACTTGTCCAAGTTACAGACACGCTAAAATTAGGGAGTAGTTTGCTATTTAGAATTTATGCTTTATAGTACAGATCATGTAATTATGCTTGATGAGAAATGCATAAAATAATAAAAATTTAAATTACTGTAAAAGATCATATTTATTCCAGTGATTAGATAGTTCTATGGAATTATTCTGCTGGACACGTAGACTTTGAGTTCTGGTACCAACTCTCTAGATTCACATGGGGGAAATAAAAAACTATTGGAACAAAACCTATAATTATCAGTATAATTATTACTTTACAAATGTAATTATGAGGTAAATAATTTTTTATGTTACAGAAAAAAAGGCACACCGCAAATACAACATTACACGTACACACACAGCGCGTGCGTGTGCACGTGCACCCCTTTGATGTACTTTGGAGCTCTGCCTGAGAGTTGGACAGTTGCCCTGGGGTGGCAGCCTGATTCACTTACCTCTGCTCCGCTTGGGCTCCGCCTCTGATGGACCTGAATGGAAACTGTATATATAAATGGCAGAAAATCTTCTTTTTAAAAAATCTTTTAAAAGGCCTTGGCAGAATCTGTATTTAAATTGTTATAGTATTAGCTAGGATTGAGCTGAATTATTTTTGTAATTTTAAAAAGCAGATAATGAATTAAAAATTTCATCCTCATTTATTTGACTAAAGCCAACAAATAAGATGGCCATGTTAATAATTTTTGGCCTAAATCATATAGTCAGATAATTTTCTTGTTTACTTTGTACTGTGTAGAAACAACTTTGGTGTCAAATATCAGTGTCACATATCAAAGTAGTAGAAATGTCTTTTCATTTTGCATAACAATTTGTTTCAATGTGTGTTCCCAAATTTGTTAATATATCTTAAGCTTTTTTTGGTTTTAAAATTTTATACAAATATCTGTGAAACTGAAAATTTTACATGATGCCTTATGACTATTCTAGTAAGGCTGAGAATGACACTAAAACCTTATTAAATTAATTAAACATAATCAGTATTCTATCTGGCTGAAGCCTCTTAGCTTTGAAAGGGATTGAGACTTTTACCTCTGAGGAGTGAAAAATAATTTGTAAGTCTGTTGATTAGAACGGAATGACTTGTGAATAGTCAGTATGTGAGCATGTCTTTCTTTCTGTTTTTGGAATTAGCACATGTTAAAGAATCACGTTTTCTTGTGCTTCAAAGGAAGAACAAAGTTCTACCTGATTTAGAGATGAATGCTCTGAAATTCCACTGGACAAACATGAGATGCAATAACAATTGAATGAAATATTGTTCAAATGAACTCTATTCTAAATGCTGTGACTTGCAGCAAAGTGCCTGCCTTTTTTTTCCCTTCTGTTTAAGAAATGATTAATTAAACCTGCAGTCACCTGAGGAGTTCACTGTGGTCACATGGAGGGGGTCTTCCAGGGAATGAGAGGAAAGTGAACTGGAAGGATGGGTGGAGACGGAATGGCGGGGTGTGGATCGAGCTTCATGGGGTGTGTATACAAGTTCCTCTGTGAACCCACTTGTACCTGATATTTACCTGTTGGCTTGCACTTCTTTACTAATACCTTCCACTGACTGCGGAACAGCGTTATTGATTCAGATTGACTCTTGGTTTTCTTAGCCTCACACTGGTTAGTTTCTTTTCTAAATTCTGCCACTTTCTGAAATGTGCTCCTCATGGAAAGAGAAACACTTTAATTTGCTCACAGCAGTATCACCAGCATGTGGTATGCTATATGGTCCATGTCATTTAATACATATTTATTGATTGAATGAATGAAATGGAAATTAGCAAATTATTAGAGGACTTTATATTCATTCCCACGAAAACTGAGTAAATTTCTAATTTCTAGATACTCTTTTTACTTGTTTACCGCATCCACAGAAATGAAAAGGCATATGATGCCTAGGACATTCCCATGAAACATGCCCCTGCCCTCCTTGTTGAGTTTAGCAGCTGGCATCAGGCCAGTGGGAAGGAGTGGATTTCCACAGTCAAGATTCCCTTTGAGCCCAGAGCATGGGCTCAGGAATCTCAGAGCCCCTCAGTCCATGATGACACTGCCTTGTCTAAGTCTGCCTGTTGGTTCCCTTCGAGAACATCTCAGGAGCAGTTATCCACTGAGAAATTGGGAGTACCTTCCATCCCAGACCCAGGACGGGCTTGGCCCTTAACAAGTAGCTTTGGTCCTGCTGGTTTCACTGCTTCTTCTTAGAAGCAGCCTCGGACACCTGCCTCCATGTAATACCCTCCTGCTGTGTGTCCTGTGGGAGACCCCCGTGCCTCCAAATGGCAGCCATGATTTATTAGTGTGCTGATCCCATTCTTGTTTTCTCTTAAGGACTGAGAGCAAACAAGTGATGAAATTTGCACCATTTTTTTTAGGCTCTGAAACTACATTTTACAGTTAACAATTCTCATTGGACACAAACCAATGGCAAGAGTAATCCTAGCAACCCCCCCATCTTGACCTGCCTGCATGTCACCATAAACTGTTTTTAGGTATAGCAATCCCATGAGGTCTACTTTTCTGTTTTGTCACTATCTTTAAAACAAGGTGAGTTTTCTTCTTTTAAGTGTGGCCCATACCCTCTCTCTGCCCTCTTCAAAGCTGTCATCTTAACACCATGCAGATTTACAAATGCCTCCCCTAACTTCCCCTGACTTCTCCTGCCTGACTTGAAATACTGGCTCGGATTTTCCCAAGCTGGCAACGCTGCTCACTCTCCATGTGGTTCCTTCTGCTGTGCTCCTTGGCCATTCATCTGCTTGCTTGCTGCTATCACCACACCCTCTTCTGAGCTCTTTCTGGAACCTTCTTTAGTAGAGCAAAACTATATTCCTTCTCCCTAGCCTCTGGTTCATACAGAGTGAACAGCATTGTTCCCTGAAGGTGGGACAAAAGGAGCTGTGGTAGTTTCCCTTTTCAAGGTTCCTTTTAGTTTGTTTCTGAGTAGCAGCACTGCTGTAAGAGTTAAAGCTCATGGTTGTTTATTATTATTACTGTTATATGGTATCTCCTTGCATTCACTTGGTGTCATTTTTATCTTTTTCATTAACTTTTAAAGCTACGTTTTTTAAATCACAATTCTATAACATCAGAGTAAGCGTTGAGCTTCAGAGGAGCTTTCAGCATCTCAGTAACTTAGGGACATTTGGCCATGGTTTTTGCTGTTTTCTCAGACATACATGCCATCCAAACCATTCTCAATATCCTTTTATTTTATTTTTTCTTCTTTTTAGATACAGCATTTTGCTCTGTCACCCAGGCTGTAGAGCAGTGGCACAATCATAGCTCACTGCAACCTTGAACTCCTGGCCTCAAGCAATCCTCCCACCTTAGCCTCCCAAAGTCAATATCCTCATGTTTACTTGGAAAGCTAGATTGATATTTCTAAGTGCAATATAAGATTACCATCATTTTATTCAAAGGTAATTAGTCTATCCATGCTTGAAATATTACAGCTGATAATTCATCAAAGTATTTAGTAAAGTTCTATCAAGTGCTAGGCAGCCAATTGTGGCAATACCTTCATAATTCTATGAAGGTATTTTAAACTCATAAGTTTTAACATGAAGCTGTTTTCTTACAAAATACTGTTGATGGTAGAAGTGGGTATACCAGATCTTACCTATTTTTAAAAAATCCATTTTAGCAAGTGTTTTTCATAGGGTTATAGATTGTAAGAAGTTCTATTTGCAATTATTATTATTAACTTGGTTTTTCTTTTCTTTTTCTTTTTCTTTTTTTTTTTTTTGAGACGGAGTTTCGCTCTTGTCACCCGGGCTGGAGTGTAGTGACGCAATCTCAGCTCACCTCAAACTCCACCTCCCGGGTTCAAGCGATTCTCCTGCGATTCTCCTGCCTCAGCCTCCCGAGTAGCTGGGATTATGGGCACGCGTCACCACGCTCTGCTAATTTTGTATTTTTAGTAGAGATAGGGTTTTTCCATGTTGGTCAGGCTGGTCTTGAACTCGCGACCTCAGGTGATCCGCCTGCCTTGGCCTCCCAAAGTGCTGGGATTACAGATGTGAGCCACTGCGCCCAGCCTTGGTTTTTTATTTCTTCACAAATATTGCCCATTAATATGGTAAAATCCTTTTGCAAAATAAGAAAAGGAAAAGCCGTACACAGTCCAAAGACATGGCAAACTGGAAAAATTTATTTACAATACATATTACACACAAAAACCTGTTATCCCTAACATCACATTTCTTATCAATTAATAAGAAAAAATGGCCAACAACTCATTTTAAAAAATAAGCAAAGAATGTGCGAAGACAATTCCCAGAAAAAAAAATTTAACATACAAAAAGATGAACAAGTTTACTTATAAGTAAATAAATCTGTCCTTGTTTTAAAATTCTGTTTGTATTTGCTCAATGTTTAAAATCTGCCTCTCAAAACCAAATACAAGGCCCTTCTAAGTGTGAGCCCTGTGTTACTACACAGGTTGTATGTCCTTGAAGTGGGCCCTGTTTGTAGTCCTCACCTGGAGTGGTGGAGAATTTTGTATTCCTTCTTTTTATGAGCAGTTATTATAGATTGGCTCACTGGACACCCACACCAACTCACTTCTGGTGCATCTTATCTGATAGAAACTGAAAGCTACAGAAATAAATAAATTAATTAATAAAAGAAAGAAGGAAGGAAGAGAGGGAGGGAGGAGGAAAGAAAAAAAAGTTTCAGCCCTTTCATGCAGCTAGAGAACCCATTTCTACCAAAAACTTGTATTGGTGGTAACTTGGAATGATGAAGTGAGCAAGTTAAGGTAATGGCTGCATGCTGGGAAATGCTTTGTTCTTCTGGGGAAACAGTGATGGAGATTCTAATGTCCTGTCCCTGTTGTCCTCCTTTGAGCAGCAGGTCATAGCTCCAATAGAGTTGCTGGAAGTAAAGCCTCCGTTGTGGTTCATCATTGTCCAGCTGCATTGCTCGTGGCCATGGGGTATCCAGGCTTGGTTCTGCAATCCCTCCAAAAATTCTTCAAGTCATAAAATATCTTGTAATAAATCTTTCTCTACTTAAACCAGCTGGAGTGGATTCAACAAATACAATTCAGAAGGAAAATTGTGCTTTGGCAATCACAGGGTAGAGGTGGAATATGATGGGGAGAACAGAGGCTCGTAAAGAAATAAGCCCATCACAACCCAGAGAAGTTCCATAAAAAGTTCCCATCAGATTTTCAGTTCTAGCTACTTCACTGCTGAAAAATACAGTTTGTGAATCACAGCTAAATTTGCTTTGGGGTCTCCATACTGGAATCCCATAAAATGCTATTTTTAGGCATTCACTCATTCATTTAGTCAAATAGCATGTATCAATCAAGTGCTTCACCAGGTTAACCATGATTAGAGAATTCAAGTGACTCTGATTTATGCAATGTCTTTTCCTTAAAATGTACCAAAACCCAAGTAATAACTTACTATTTTCAAAAAATCTTAAACAAGAATCCTTTTTATAAAACAAAGAGAGTTCACAGATAAACAGGATATGGTTTCTGACCTTCAGGGAAATTTTATCCAGTTGGATAAACAGATCAGAAAACTAGTCATACATAGCAAGTGATGAATCCTGTGCTAGTGGGTTGCATGGAGTACTGTGGGAAGACAGTAGCATGCAAGAAACTGGTTAACAAACTCAGGATTTCTCTACTTTTCACCTACTCTCTTATGAGGCAGCTAAAATGCCACCCAAAAGAAGTGTTAAAACCTACTGTAGGCTATCATTTAAGTTTAGATGCCTCTTTTTTTTTTTTTTTTTTTTTTTTTTGAGACAGAGTCTCACTCTGTCGGCCAGACTGGAGTACAGTGGCATGATCTTGGCTCACTGCAACCTCCGCCTCCTGGGCTCAAGCAATTCTCCCGCCTCAGCCTCCCGAGTAGCTAGGATTACAGGCGTGTGCCACCACACCCAGGTAATTTTTGTATTTTTAGTAGAGACAGGGTTTCACCATGTTGGCCAGGCTGGTCTCGAACTCCTGACCTCAGGTAATCTGTCCACCTCGGCCTCCCAAAGTGTTGAGGTTACAGGCGTGAGCCACCGTGCCCAGCCTGGTGCCTAACTCTTAAGCAGAGCCAGTGCTCTACTAGAACTTCTGCAATGTCAGCTCTCATGCACATAGAAGTGCAAGCATCCCACTGAGAGGTAACTGAAGACACTCACAGGCTGCTGAGCTGGCCTTGACTTGACTTCAGCCAAGAATGGTCATTCATGTGTCTCTGGATGAAGACGCAGGGATGCAGAGCGACTTAGTCAAGTCTGACTTTGAGGCAAGCCTTCAAAGTCGGTATTCAGTTACTTCATCTTGTAAAAGCACCGCGCTTCGGGTAACGAAGTAAGAGAAAAAGTAGCTGAATCTGTCTTGGATGACTGTTTAAACTCTTTTAAACATGTTGGAAAAAAAAAAAAAAAAAACCCAGCAACCCAAACGTACCATGATTCCTGACATTTCAGCTCTTTACATTTGACCTGTGCAACAAGTAGACAGATTCTCCTTTTCTCATTCTGGAGAAAGCTTATGGGAGGTTTCTCTCCAAAAAAACAAATGACACAGGTAATCAAAGTGCAAAATGGCACCAGCTGTCATCCATGCAGCAGTACTGTTATCAGGATGTTGAAACGCAGGTGCTTGGTCAGGAAGTGGATTACGAATTGGAATTTGGGAGAGATGGATACCAACATTTTGTTTATAGGATCATCTGACCAACAATGGTGATAGGCTCTGAATCTTCATCAGCACAACCACAGGAGAACTGGAAGCTTCTACAAATATTCTCACATGCCAGCTGAACTTAGAAGACTTTTGACTCAGAATAAGGAAATCTTAAACTTACAGCCATAACAATATTTTTCATAAAATTTTTGAGACAGCACAAACACCTGTTGAGTTTTGAAAATGGAGAGAGAACCCAAGATTTCAGGTTAGAGGAAAATGTAGTTTTTTCTTTCTGGTTACAAGGCTGGTTACCAATATTATATTCTGAGTCAAGAAAAGAATTTCTAAGATAAAGAAATAATGCCCTCAAAGGACTTCTTTCCTGTGGGCAAATTCCAATGAAAAAACGTCTCCTATCTGTTCTCATTCCAATGAAAAAACGTCTCCTATCTATTCTCATTCCTACAGGTCGGGTGCCAGGAGGTAAAACTGCCTTGCACTCTGAGCTGAACCTCCTGATGAGGAGAGGTGGGGTTACAGTTATATTTCAGTTTTACAAACCATTGTCTTCACTAACCTGCAATAATAGTTTGACCTCATTTGTGTAGATCTTAATTCCTTGACTGTGGCATGTTTAATGGATTTAGTAATGTGGAGACCCAAGTAAGAGCTGTTTTGCTAAAGTGCAATGGCAGAGGCCAGATTTTTGAGAGTGGTGGACAGACTCGGGTATGAGAAAGTTGACCCTGAGGACGAGAAGAGGGGATGGAGAGGAATATAGGTCCAGGAAGGTATGAGTCTTCTGTTTTCTTTTTCTTTAGGGCCTTATTGTTATATTTTAAATGAGAGTCTGGAACATGTTTGAATATAGTTGAAAAGGGTGAGGGAATTGATGGGAGAGGGAGAGGAAGATTAAGATTGACATTGATGATACTGGAGACTGAGTTTGATTCCACCTGTAGGGTTTCTGAGACACAGAGAGGAGCGGTGTTAAGAGCACATGTGGAAGAAATGGTCTGTGTTGGGTGGAGAAAGGAGGAGACAGGTGCAGATTCAGGGATTGCTGGCCATCTGGTCACTTCTATTCTCTTTGAATAGGAGGTAAGGCTATCTGCGGAGGTGTAGGGTGTGGGTAGAGCAGGATTAAAAGTGTGAAGGAATGATGGTTGAAATCATCACTTAGGAGAATGGAAGAATAAGCTGACTAGAGAAACTTTTCAGCTCCAATCAGCTCTTTTTATACATCAGGTACTACTATTGGCACCAAAGATACAGCAACTTACATTCCAGACAGGAAATACAGATATACTCAAAAAATCTAATAAATAGGTAATATGTCAGGTGTTATCTGCTACAAAAAAGTAATAAAGCAGAAGGAAAAGAGAGCAGGGAGAAGGATTCTATTTTATACAGAGTGTTCTGCTAAGGTGACATTTGAGCAGAGAGCTGAAGCAAGTGAGGGAGTCAGCTATGCAGACACCTGAGACCAGGAGCATTCCAGGTAGCAGTAACACACCTGGTACAGTGACAAAAGCAAAGGGGCTGTGTGCCTGGAGCACAGGGAGCAAGTGGCAGCAGAGGAGAAAGGAGGGGCAGCAGGGAGCCATGCCCTGGAAGTCTTGTCGGCCAAGGTGAAGACTTCGGATTTTAATTTGGACTATTGGGAAACTCAGATTTAGTCTATCTGCCTCATACCAGCCCCTTTGGACAGGGCCTCAGTTTGCAATCTTTGTGCACCTGGTTCCTGGCTTTGCCTTCACAGTGTTCCTAGATGCCAATCTGATAGGTCAGGTTGACCAGATGACCAGGCCCCCATTATCTATGAGGGGGTTCATGTAAGTTGTAGTGTATATGTGCACTTGTGTGTGTGTGTCGACATGACACAAGTTTCTTTGGTAAAGGAAGTAAAAGCCCCAACAATCTGACCTGCAGTTTCACGGCCTTGCTACTCCAAGTTTGACCTCACCTTCTTGTTAGAAATGCAGACTCTCGCGATGGCTCATGCCTGTAATCCCAGCGCTTTGGGAGGCCAAGGTGGGTGGATCACCTGAGGTCGGGAGTTCAAAACCAGCTTGACCAACATGGAGAAAACCCGTCTCTACTAAAAATACGAAATTAGCCGGGCATGGTGGTGCATGCCGGTAATCCCAGCTACTCGGGAGGCTGAGGCAGAAGAATCGCTTGAATCCGGAAGGCAGAGGTTGAGGTGAGCCGAGATCACACCACTGCACTATAGCCTGGGCAATAAGAGCGAAATGCTGTCTCAGGAAAAAAAAAAAAAAAAAGTGCAGGCTCTTGAGCCACACCTCAAATCCATTGGATCAGAATCAGATTTTGCATTTTAATGATTTCCTCAGGTGATTCATAGCACTTTAAATTTGAGAAAACTGACTTCAGAGATCCTCATAGAAAACAGGAAGATTTTCCCCCTCCATTTAAGTTCATTTTTCAGGGATCCTTCTCATTCTAAACACATTCTAACAGGCCTTCTCTACTTTCTCTGAGTGAAGTGGAAACATTTGTGTGATTACTTTGTTACACAGTGGAGCATACTGTAGTGGGAAATCATTCCTTTCTCTCTTACCTATTCTCAAGATCCGGATCCTTTTGTCTTTCTAGATAAGAGTCCCCTCGCCTTGAAGTGTGGATCTCTTCAGCACATCAGATGCCTTGCATTAGCATCCCCTGAACTGAGTGGAGTTAAATAACTCAGTGCGTGATTGATATGCTCATCACAAGGCCTTTGTAAAAGATACTCCAGCATCTTCTTGATATTGAGTTCAGCTACTTTTTTTCTGTTTCTTTTCTTTCTTTCTTTCTTTCGTTCTTTACTGTGTCTGTCTTCTTTATTTCGTTTCTGGGCTTGCAGTGGAGTGCATGTGCTTCTTGTAGGGAGGGGGAGAGGTCCTTCAAATACTCACTCAAGCACTCCTACCTACACCCCCATCCCTACTCCGCTCCCTTCCTTCTCTTTCTTTCTTCTTCTCCTTCTTCTTTCTTTCTTTTCTTTCTTTTCTTCTTTCTTTCTTTCTTTCTTCTTCTTTTCTTTCTTTCTTTCTTTCTTTCTTTTCTTCTTTCTTTCTTTCTTTCTTTCTTCTTTCTTTCTTATTTCTTTCTTTCTTCTTTCCTTCTTTCTCTTTTTCTTTCTTTCTTTTCTTCTTCATAGAATTATTGCTCTATCATCCAGGATGGAGTGCAGTGGTATGATCACAGCTCACTGCAGCCAAGGCTGCATAGCTTGGACTGCAGGCATTGGGCCACCATGCCCAGCCTCCCTAATGTTTGTTACAGTGAGCATGCTGTTCACACTTGGCCCGTGCATAGTCTTAATGAGAGTCATTCTGGGGATAAAATGATCAGGTGTCTGCTCTAGAGGAACAGTTTCATATGGCAGGTATAACACAGAGCCCGAAGGGTGTGGCACCACAGGTCATTGGTCAGGCCGTGGGAATGTCCATGTAACCAGCAGTCATTACAGATGGGCAGAGTTTGGGAACATGGCCTGACAACAATGGGTTCAATTTATTGAGCTCGTATCATGCACCAGTCACTATGCTTCACATTAATGATCTCCTTTAATTCTCACAATCCCTACAGAATATGCAGTGTTGTTCCATTTTACTAAGAGGTTGAAAGAGAAGTTAAGGGGCCTGCCCGCTATCATATAATTAACAGGGAATGCAATTTTCTAATCCACATGTGTAATTGTCCCCCCTTATCCACAAGGAATACACTTGAAGACCCCTTGAAAGGGTGGATAGTACCAAACCGATACTATGTTTTTTCCTATATGTACATACCTGTGATAAAGTTTAAATTAGGTGCTGTAAGAGATTAACAATAATAACTAAAAATTAAATAGAACATTTATAACAATATACTGTAATAAAAGTTATGTGAATGTGGTCTCTCTGGCTCTCAAAATATCTTACTGTACTGTACCGTGGGTAAGTGAAACCATGAACAGTGAGACCGAGGGTACGGGGAGACTACTGTGCCTGCCTCCAGGGCCGTATTATTAACCTCTGCACTAGAACCCCTTGTCAGAAATTGAGCTCGTCAGACCATTAACTTCAAGGCGGTGTGGCTGCTAGGTCACAACGTACTTGCCTGGTGAGGAATCCTAAGTGGAAAAGCCTGGGTGTAAAGGAGGAGTGGTGCATCCAGGATGTTCTCAAAATAGAATTCTACTAAAAGGAATGGGCGTCCGAGGCCCAAGATCAGGTGAGTTACTCAAACCAGGGTGTCCCATCTGTGCTCAGCTCCCTGTGCTATGTGATGGGGGGTCATTCTCTGATTTGTGAGGACAGCTGGAAGCACATGATCATCAGGGAAGCCTAATCCTGGCTAGGGTGGGTTGAGCCAGTGGGTGACAAGTGACTCTGTGACCAGGCTGGTCCTTGAAAGATGACTGAGGTTTGGACACGTTTGTGTGGTGGAGATGAGAGGAAAGAGAGAGAAATGCATTTTTTACCTGACCAAAAAGGGGCCTTGTTTGCCTTGTTCATTTCATTTATCTAAATTCATATTCAAGAAAAATACAAATTAATGGAAAACAGCCACGAACGTATAGAAAAGCAGATAATGGAATACACAAGAAAATTTTAAGAGTCTACAATAAAGGGTAAGTGTGAGTGTGGAGAGAAAACTTTTTACACTGAGCTGGCTGAAACTGCTGGGCCAAGACCTGGAAACAGCAGGTATGCATCTCATCTTGCACAGGAATGTGGATAAATAGGTTTCAATGCATAAGACATGTGGGTCTACCCAAGGCACACACACGCAGTTTCATCAAATTCCACACACTCGGTTCTGTTGGAAATAAGCATGTCATCTGTGTGATTCAGTTCAATGGTTGGTGTAATGGATTAGGATGAAATGCTGCTTCATGAATAGGAATTGGGTGCTGAGGTATCTCGTGTCTGTGAATAAGGTGAGAGTGACTGATTCTTGCAGTGGTTGATACTGGCGATTACCAAGTAATAAGTTAACACTCCAGAGCCTAGGGGATATAAGAATATGACAACGATAGTTTGCATAGGAAGACTGAGAATGTGCTAACTAGCCAAAGTTGCTGAAATCTTCATTCGGTATTTTGATACCTAATGAAGGATATTTGCTCCCCTCAGTAACTGTCATCAATTAAAAGAGATGGACGGGGAGAATTACATTGCATTTAATTTTATCTGAATATTTAATCACAAATAATGGAGATGAAAATTTATGAGATATTTTGACATTCTGGGAAATACAGCAAAGTTAATATTGTTAGAAGCTTCTCAGCTGTGGATTGCTTAGAAGTGAAAATGTCCATAATAGCTATTGAGACTGGGGAGATTCACAAATTCAGCTTTTTAGATCATTTCGAAGAGTTTTCTCTCCAGACAGATTTTTTTCCAAAACAATTTGTCAGTTGTTTTTACTTACTAAATTTCAAAGTAAAAACTGTTTATATCAGCTAATTACAGAAAATAATCATGTCCACACAATGCTAAAATATATTTATATCTACCATATATTAATATTTGCTCCCAAATGGGAACTGCTCAGGTCAACTGAGCTCACCCAAAATTCTAGAAGAGAAAATACGAAGATCACAGCAGTGGATGCTATTTGAAGTGGGACTTTCCTTTCCTTTCTTTTTTTCAAAGTTAATTTGATTTATCGAAAAATATTTCTGTGACTATGAGAAGCTATTTGTGTGTGCTCATGTACATGACAGTAGCCTGTATATAATTTGTGAGGGTAAAGAAAGGAAAATGTAAAAAGAAAAGATATATGCATTCATGTGCCAATGCTCCTTTCATGTAAAACCTAGGAAAGGACAAAAAGAAAGGCAGAGAAAAAGTCAAAATAATGTAACCTACGTTCATTTATGCATTCACTCTCTCTGTGCTCATTCCTCCCAGCATGGCACTGAGCTCCATTTTCCTGGGTGTCTCTTACATAGTGGGAGGAGAGGCGTGGGGTGGTCAGAAGACCTGGCTTCTGCCTTTATCACTGCCTTTTATTAGCTGCATGACTCTGAGGAAGTTACAATCTCTGAGTTGCAGTTTCTTCATTTGTATGTGGGGTAGTAATATCTGTAACCCTGCCTTGGCAGGCTCTTGCACCAAATGAAGCAAGTTCTGTGAAACTTCATTTAGCTTATACCCTTTGTTAAAATGCATACATATACTGAGTGCTATTCACCACACTGAGCACATTCAGTGGATGATCTCATTTAATTCTCACAACCCAAGCCCTAATAAGCAGACAGAGAATATGAGGTACAGAGAACTTTGAGGACACAGAGCTAGTAAATGGAGAAGCTGGATATTTTTGTTTTAGTTTTTTGACAACATGCATAGTAAGAAATACATTTTACTGTCTGAATCAGTATAGGTAGATATGATAAATACATGCCTAAATATCTACATATATAGGTATGAATGTAAAAACAAAATGTTCACAAAAATTTCATGAAACAGTGTTAAGTAATGGCAAAAGCCGCAATTATGTTTGCACCAACCTAATATATGTGTTAAATATACACATATGCATGGCTTGAAAGTAATGCCAAAAACCACAATTACATTTGCACCAACCTAATATATACAAATATATGCTAAATTGAATATATTCCGTTCTAGATCATTTCTTTTTAATGATAACATACTAAATTGATTATACAAATCAATTGTGATGCACAATTTTTAAAACACTAGTCTAAAGCCTGCACTCTTTAACCGCTATGTTGTAATCCTTCTATTTAGAGCAGATCTTTACACATAATAGATATGCAATAAATATTTGTTGGATGTTGTATGAATAGGGACAGAAATAATGAAATCTAAGGGTCCCCCCAAAGTCATATCTGAATTAGTCGCTTCACTCTTTGTCCATCTGTAATGTTAACTTTTTTCCCTCAGTTGATGACACGAAGCACAGTCCAATATGTCCATTGCTTTCTGTATTGCTTTCTGCTTTCTCCGTCATCGGAGCTGTCTACTGAGGAAAAGGCAAGGGCAGATGGCTCCCTGGATAGAGGAATTTTCAAAAAATGGTGAGAGTAAAGTCAAAGCTGAGATTTTCTAGCTTATGCCCATTACACCTTCTACACTTCCTCTGGCCACCTTCCTGAGCTCTGACCCAACAGGCCGGTGCACTCACACCCTTCCTGGATGTTGCCCACTTCCTCTCTCTGGTCTTAGGAAGTCGAATAGCTCTGAAGAAAACATTGGACATTGGATATAAATCTTTTCTTTTCTTCCGAGATTTCCTTTCAACATGCTATTTTTTTTTTTTTTTTTTTTTTAGACAGAGTCTCGCTCTGTCCCCAAACTGGACTGCAGTGGCACCATCTCTGCTCACTGCAATCTCCGCCTCCCGGGTTCAAGTGATTCTCCTGCCTCAGCCTCCCGAGTAGCTGAGATTACAGGCACACACCACCACACCCAGCTAATTTTTGTATTTTTAATAGAGACGGGGTTTCACCATGTTGGCCAGGATGGCCTCAATCTCCTGACCTTGTGATCCGCCCCCCTTGGCCTCCCAAAGTTCTGGGATTGCAGGTGTGAGCCACCATGCCTGGCCCATGCTCACTAATTTGTCTTTACTGCAGTTTACAATATAGTTACCCACCATTATTTTATAATCAACACATATTGTTGGATGTGCCTGGGGTGAGCAGGGAATTATATTGGCAGCAGCAGATGCACTCCCTTCACAGAGAACAATCTCAACTTGACAAATACTTAGGGTTGAATGAATGGCTCTTCAAATATTTCCTCAGTTTGATGACTGCTTTTTAAGCATTTTAAATAAAGATTATATCCTTTAATTTTCTTCCTCACACCAGCAAAGTGTTATGCACATGAGAGTTTTCAGTAAGTAGTAGTATGTGGGTAATAGTATATTGAATATAATATCAATGCTCCAGGAATAGTCTAATAAACACCTTTAATGGCTGTGTTATCAGAAAGCTTGGCCAGCAGTCAAACAATAATAATTGGAATAATTAAAACTTATAGATCTTAATCTTTTTTGCTCCCTAATAACAAATGAATTGTACATCCTCATTTTACTGTGGGTAAATCTGATGTGTTTTAACAAATTGGTTACGCTTCTTTAATTAGTGATGGAGACTTTAAAATGGTAGATATAAAAAAAGGGAGAAAGTCTGTTAAATCATTTTAGCTTAAGTTTAAACAACTTTAGCTCTTAAAATAGTTCCCAAAAAACACTCTTGGGCTTCCCACATGTATTACAGTTTTAAATTAACAACTGGCATATCCAGAAAAGAATATGTAAAAAGGAAAGCATTCAAAGACGCCCGTCTTTGAGGCATAGAGAGCTAATTTCAATATAGCATGAATAAGTGCCTGTTATCTCTGCTGAGGACAGAACTGGAATGAATATGTGGCCTTAACTCCAGAGCACCGGTAATGTTAGACATTTCCGAGAACAATAGTTTTTAGATTCTGGAGCTGAACTTATAGTGTGAGCATTTTATGTTTAGTAATCTCCTAGACTCTCAGGTCAACTCCTGGGAAGATAGCCAGATAATCTGCTAGAGAAAAGGTCAGAAGACCTTCTACAAAGTCAAAAGAAAGTTGGAGGTGGAAATGGGATAGGGATGTTGAGTAGAGAGAGGAGGGGAAAAAAAAGAAAACTTCTGAGATTCCTTGCAGGCCTTTCAACCTCTCCCTAAAGATTTTAAAATTTACCTTTAAAGTGATTACCTCAATTGTCCATTATTTACCAGTCAATTATTATATATTGAACACCTGCTGTGATCAAGGCATTTAGTTAAATTCAAGAGGAATCTAAAGAATAGCAGGTTTTCTCAAGGTCTTTTAGGGATTATTATATAATTGGAAAGGAAAACATAGAAATATCTGAAATTAATGATCTGAGTGACATCACCCAAAGCTAAAAATGTTAAGAGGTTTAGATGCTTCACAGAATTTTTTTTTTTTTTTTGAGATAGCAGCTTGCTCTGTTGCCCAGGCAGGAGTGCAGTGGCACACTGCAGTCTCAAACTCCTGGGCTCAAGTGATCTTCCTGCTTCAGCCTCTCAAGTAGCTGGGACTATAGGTGCATGCCACCACACCTGACTAATTTTTATTTATTTTTATTTTTTTGTAGAAACAAGGTCTCACTCTTTTGTCCAGGCTGGTCTCGAACTCCTGATCTCAAGTGATCCTCCCACCTTGGCCTCCCAAAGTGCTGGGATTACAGATGTGAGCTTGCCCTTCACAGAATATAAAAGACCCAGCCTTGGAATGAAAGAAAAATTTGGATAGTAATAATAATAACTTCATTATCTAGTATAGTGGGCACACCCAACTTTATTATTTGTATTAAGAAGATTGTTCTGGTATCTTGAAACTGTGGCTGTTTTTGCATGTCTAATTAATAATCTCACACAGTGAAGGAACTGGCTCATTACCTTCTTGAAGCCCGCCATGACTTTGGCGTTCTACAATGCATAGAAATGACTAGTTCCAAAGCAAATGTCTGTTCATGCTCAGTCCAAAGGGTTCCTTTATTTTGTTCTCAGGCTATCTCACCAGTTACTCTTTTATTGATATTTAGCTCATTTAGGTAAGTTTGCCAGCTCAAGAGAGATAATAGGTGAGTAGAACCTGAAGTCAATGGAGGCCACAAGGCTTTAGATCATCTGTTGATACCAGAACCCATTTTCTTCGACCCCTTCAATAACGAAACCAAGAGTGTGTGCTCTGGGAAGAGGAAAGAGAGAGGATCTGGGCAAAGTGGAGAAATGAGAGAAGTTTTTAAAGTCAGCTCACAGGAAAACATTTAGAGAATCTTCTAAAAAAATAGAATAGATAAAAACAAAGTCTTTCTTAGATGCTCTAGAAATATATTAACGTAACAGTGGTTGCTAAAGAGCACTTAAATATTTCTAAAGCATGATGTCTAAAAATTGAAGCTAAGTGCCACCAAGCAAGGGATGTACTTCTAATTAAAGGTGGCTGTCAATTTGTATTTCCTTTTATGAAATGAGACTTACATTCAGCTCATTTATTTATTCCACAAATATTATTGAGGGTCTACCATGCACTGGTCACTGTACTAAGGAAAGGTGGTAGGAGAGTTTCTAGATGGAGATGTAGGGTTGAGGGAGGTGGTTCTTTTGCTTGTTTCATTTTGCTTACTTTTGATTTTTTTGGAGATGAGAGTAAATTGATGTTGGCTATGAAGATTAAGTTGAATATGCAGGAACGAGACAAGATAACTGTTGAATCAAGTCCTAGAATAGAGTGGAGGGAATAAGGTTGAGGACACAGATTCAGTGATCACCCTTAAGTAAGAAATGACATGGCTCGTCTGTCTGAGATCTTTAAGTTCTGTGCTTAATCTGTGCCCAGGAGAGACTAAAAGTGTACATGGTACCTGTGTATATTTTTTTCATATTGGGACAAGATTCTGTAAACTCAAATTTGAATTCTCCTACAGCTCTCTGGCTTCAAACTCTGTTTCATCCTCATTAAAAAGGGGGCAGTAATATCAGTCCCATATTTGTCCCAGGAGGATCCCACGTGCTGATGAGAAGGGACTTGCAGTAAGGAAATGTAAGAAGTACTGGCTTAGGCTGGGCGTGGTGGCTCATGCCTGTAATCCCAGCACTTTGGGAGGTCAAGGTGGGTGGATCATGAGGTCAGGAGATCGAGACCATCCTGGCTAACATGGTGAAACCCCGTCTCTACAAAAAAAAAATACAAAAAACTGGCCGGGCGAGGTGGCGGGTGCCTGTAGTTCCAGCTACTCGGGAGGCTGAAGCAGGAGAATGGCTTAAACCTGGGAGGTGGAGCTTGCAGTGAGCTGAGATCCGGCCACTGCACTCCAGCCTGGGCGACAGAGCGAGACTCCGTCTCAAAAAAAAAAAAATACAAAAATACAAAAATTATCCAGATGTGATGGCAACAGGTGCCTGTAATCCCAGCTACTTGGGAGGCTGAGGCAGGAGGATTGCTTGAACCTTGCAATGAGCCACTGTACTCCAGCCTGGGTGACAGAGCAAGACTCCATCTCAAAAAAAAAAAAAAAAAAAAAAAAAAAGAAAAGTGCTGGCTTAGCATTTTTGAGCCCTAACTGAAATAGGGTTCTACTAAAACAGATTACTCAGAGAAGAACACCCTTGACATCAATGCCGTATTCAGAATGAAGATCTTGAAAAGCAGATATGTAATGTTAACAAGAGAATAGTAGTTTTATTTTTTGTTTTTTGTTTTTTTTTAACAATGCTTAATTTCTTTGAGACAATACTGAACTCCTAAAACATCCAATTTCTCATTTGCAAAATGAGGGTAATCATGATTGTTGCCTCAAAAGGTTTGTGTGAGCATTTCACCAGCAGATGTATTTAAAGTATGCCTGGCAGAGAGTATTTAGGAACGCTTGGCTATTATTTATCTCATCCTCATCCATAAAAAAAAAATGATAAAACCTTTTTACTTAATTAAATAGGTACACCATTAAGCACATGTCCTTAATTTACCAAGTTTTATGTAATTAATATATTTACAAATCATTGCTTTTCCACTTTAATTAGCTAACAGTTAATTTCTAAGGTACCAACAATTGAGACTCTTACTGAGAAAGATTCTCATCTTATTTTCTTTATTAAATTAGAAAAATAGTACCTCTTAAGAGGTGAATTTCTTTTAGATGAAAATTCTGCCTCAGTTATTCCTGGGTTGGTATCTTGACAGAGTGTCTTTTCTTCTTTATTTATCTCAAAGGTGAGTTCCATCTGCAGACTCTAATAAATAATGAATAGTTTCAAATCATAGATTCCTATACTCTTGAAGGGATGTGTGACAATTCAGGAATGTGGTGTTCATGGAAGTCTGTGAAAACTGTGTGTTTGGATCCATTTGTTTGTTCACACACTGTTTAAGACTTTTGTCTACTGATGCCACGTGTGACAGAGAAACTTCTTCATTTTGCTCATGACAAGACGCTCCTGTTGCTGGGGTCCCACAGGGGCCTCAGTGCCTGCAGACCTCAGTTTAAGGAATGGCTTCAGCCCAAGAGCTTAGGGCACAATTCCCCAGGCTCTTACCAACACCATGGTGCAGTTATTCTTCGCTAATAAAAGGTGGACTAGAAAATGCATTGCTCTGGGGTTTCCAACTTCTGAGTTTGTTTGTTGTTCATATTGGAATGGACATAAGCTTATGCCTGCAGGGATGTCTGGTGTATCCATTGAATGTTGCTCCAGCAGCTCCCAGAGCATGGTCTGAGGGTGCTTGGCCCTGAGCTGGCTCTGGGTTCGTGGGCCCATCCTGCAATTATGCTTGGGGCAGGACCTTAGCTTGGTGATGAAGAGCTCCTTGCCCATTGACTGTGGCCTATTTTTAGAAGAGTAATCTCTGTCAACTAGGAAAATAAAACTGGAATCATTAGGCTGTCTGAGAGACCTTTCAGATGAACTGTAGATGTTCATTTGTCCATTTGTGTTGTGTTGTGACAAGCATTTTTTAATAAACATTTTTATTGAGATATAACACACATACCACACAATTCACCCATTTAAAGTGTACATTTCAGTGTTTTTAGTATGTCCACTGGGTGTGAAAACATCACCACAATCAATTTTGTAACAGTTTTATACCCCCACAGAAGAAACTCTGTACCCATTTGCAATCAGTCCCCATTCCCCTCCCACCCACGCCTTCCCAGGCCTAAGCAACCACTAATCTGCTTTCTATTTCTAGAAACTGTGTGGCAAACATTTTATTTTAAACTCCACACTGGGACCACCCTGCCTAGCAGCCTGGCTGTCGCAGGACTGCCTCCCTCCTCCTCTGCCTCCAGCCCCCTCTCCAGAGGCATCTCCCAGAGGTATTCTTCCTCTCCTTCTCCTGTGTCCTGTCCCTCCCGCGCCCCCCAACTGTGGCCACTCTGGCATTGCTGTGGGCCACAGTGGGGAGGTCGGATTTCTCTTCTGCCCTCCTCCTCCTCAGCTTCCGTCTCTACTGGGGCCCCAAATCCCATCTTCCTCAGGGACTTTTGGGTCACAGGAGTCAGAAACCTATGAAAACCAATGCAATCAAAGGAGAGAAGAGTGGGGGAAGGCCAGGGGATCCCCAGTGCAGAGACTTGGCAGTGGGGGTTGATTCTCGTCACCCTCTGCATCCGAGTGGGCCTGAGCTCTCGCTTCTGCCTCTCTTGGTGCTTCTGCTTCTCTCTGTCTCTTTCTCTCTCTCTCCCTCCCTCCCTCCCTCCCTCTCTCTCTCTCTCTTTCTCTCTGTCTCTCTCTCTCTCTCTGTGTGTCTGTGTGTCTGTGTGTCTGTGGACTGGCATCTTCTGGTTCTCTTCCTCCCAGTCCATAAGTAATGGTCCCTAAAACAGCTTGCCACAGATTCAAATCCCTGAATCTCAATTATAAGCTCCCAGAAAAGAAAATGAGTTGACTTGGACTGAATTGGGGCTTTGAGTCAAGCAACTCTAAGGGGCATGGAGGGGTGGGGGTCGCGTGCTCACTGCACAGTCCGCAGGAGCTCCACCTCCAAGGGGGAGCCATATACCTGCAGGCTTCAGTGCAGACCCTTCCCCAGGCCCCGCCTCTCCATTTCCAGGGGTGATAAGCCATCTCTGGGCTGGCTTAAGAGACTGAGGGCTGAACTCAGAGCCCTGCCACCCCCTAACAGCCTTGCAGCCTCCCTGGTGACTCTCCAGGCTGCTGGGGAGTCTTAACTATTCTCTCTTCCCTACCTCCATTCCTTCCCCCACAGGGAGCTCAGGGCCCTGGCCTCACTGCTGCTCTCCTGAGACTTTGTCTTCTCCTGCTGATCTGTTGGTCAAATGGGAGAACTTCACGTCATTGAAACTTGCTCTTAGGCCTCTCCTCATAGGAGAAGTTGCCATTCTCCTGGAAAAGGAAGGGGTGTAATACACACTACTCTCTTCAGAGTACCGGCTGCCTGCCCTCTTTCCTGCTTCCTCATCCTCATTAACGGTCTGTCCCACCTCTTGGCAACCCCTTGGCACTCCTTAAGTTGTCCGTGACCCACTTGATCCTCCCAGGTCCTCCTGAATAGCAGGCCCCGGGGCCTCCAAACCACATGCAGGCCAAGAACATGTTCAAAATGGAGAGATTTCTATATTTTAAAATATTGATTTTAAAAATGCTTACTCAATTATATTTTAAAACTTTTTATTTCAAGTGTACTATAGCTTAGATTTGGAAAGTTGACCTCTAGAAATCTAAACACAAGAAATAACAAAGTGGGACCAAAAGTGTATTAATTCTTAGTATTCAATAAACTTTAAAAACAATTCCAGTTTTGGCAAATAAATCCACCAATCTTGTAGAGTTTGAAGCTGGACAATTGGGACTGACATTTTCTGTGGCTGTCATTGTTGCTGTTTAGTAAGCTTTTATTGCATGTATGCGTGATGTGTCACATACGTGCACAAATAAGCAGAGTGAAATGCAGCTCCAGGAGCATCTACAGAATGAGCCCTCTCGTGTCACCAGCATGTGGATGAAGGAGCAGAGCCTAGAGGCCCCCTTGATGCCCCTGCTAGGCAGTGGACCCTTGCAGGTGACCATGAGCATGGCTTCTAACACTCTACATTCATTTGCCTTTTTTTTTTTAGCCTTCACATGAATGGTGTTATACAAGATATATTCATTTTTGTCTGACTTCTTTCACTCAAAGTTGAACTGAAGAGACGCATTCCTGTTGTGTGTTGTGGTTCACTTATTCTCATTGCTGTGTAGTATTCCACTTTGCAGATTTGCCAAATCACTCTATTGTTGCTTAATGTTTGGAAATTTATTTCCAATTTGGGCCATTAAAAACAGTGTTGTTCTGATCATTTGAATGTGTTTCTTTGTTGAGCACATGCATACATTTCTCTGGGTATATACCTGGGAGTGGAGCTGCTGGGTCCTAAAGGTGTATGTGTAGATACTGCCCAATAATTTTTCAAGTTGCTTTGCCTTTTAATAATGATTTTAAAGTATAAACAATTATCTCACATCTGATAAAATTTTTATTTTTCCCAAAAGAGCTAACATAATTCTTTATGTTGTTTTACCTCTTAATAATGATTTAAAAGTATAGAAAAATTACCTAACTTCTGGTAAAATTTTGTTTTTCCCCAAAAGAGTCAACATCTGTGTAATGCAATAACTACATTTTTTTCCTACTTCTAGAAGAAAATGAATCATTATTCGGAGAAGGAAATGGCACAGAAGAAATTAGAATTTTTTGATTAAAAGAGGCCATTAAGGTCTTACAGGACACTTTGAGATATGAAGCACACATACTTGGTGATGCACCCATAGTCACAGCATGAAGGAGAGTCAAGACAGGACGTGCCTCCAAGTCCCAAGCGTGACCCATGTTCTTTTCTTTGTTACTCAATTCTATAGACAAGTGTGGGTTCTTCTGTGGGTATGTCAGTACACTAAGCAATGTGTGAATTTCCAGTAAATACAGCAAAGGGTCTTGTGGTGTTGGAGCCTCCCCTTAGTGGAAAACCAAATCTCTACACACAGTAATTTTGCTGGAATGAATTTTGGCTCTTACCAGACTTCTATCTCTAGTAGGTAATCTATCATTTACAACAACTTGGCCCCTTTCTCTCCGCTTTTTATTACTTCTCCCCTAATTCAAATCCTCGTTACTTCAGGGCTGAATTGTCACAGCAGACTTTTGGCTAGTTTCCTCATTTATATCTTCTGCCCTCTCTAATCTATCTCAGCATATTTCTGATCAGATTAGTCTTTATAAAACAGCACATTCATTTTGCATCTCTTCTTGTCAATATTATTTAACGGGAGTTTCACACCCAAATCCCTAGGAGACCTGGTAATGCAAACATGTAAAGGCCAGATAATGGCCTTTGCAATGTTAAACATCTAGAGAATTATGCTTTCTTTAATTTTCATTGAAACCCGGGGACGTCTTGGTCTGGGTTTCATTTCCTGATTTGACAAAGTCTGTATGGAAAAAAAAAAAATTTACTTTAAAAAAAGTTCTATAATAAGAAAGCCAACAGCACAAGCCCACCTAGAAATAGTGCTTGAAACCCAGGGAAAACCCATTTAAAGAGAGCTATTTGCAGCTATTCAGTTCCAGGCAACCGTTGGCATGATGGAATTTGGCCTAGTGCTGTTAGATCTTCCAATTTTTCAAAAGAAATTGGAAAGCCAGATTTTTTCTGTGAAATTTCCTGATATTTAAATTTTGGCATCTAATCTAATTTTTTTGGATAAAACTTGTAAGTCATAGACAAAACAAAACAACATAAAAAAGAAGTTCGGTGTGTGAAGTGTGGTTCACGAGATGCCTGTTTGAGTTCTGCCCTGTATAAGATGCCTTAAATGCATTCACATAATCCCAACAATCCTGACATGGGAAGCTAGGCCACCTTCCCTATTCACAGTATTACACTTTTTTATTTTATTTTATTTTATTTTATTTTATTTTATTATTTAATTTAATTTTTTTATTTTATTATTATTTTTTGAGACAGAGTTTCCCACTGTTGCCCAGGCTGGAGTGCAGTGGCACCATCTTGGCTCACTGCAACCTCCGCCTCCCGGGTTCAAGCCATTCTCCTGCCTCAGCCTCCTGAGTAGGTGGGATTGCAGGTGCCTGCCACCATGCCCGACTGATTTTTGTAGTTTTAGTAGAAACAGAGTTTCATCATGTTGGCCAAGCTGGTCTCAAACCGCTGGCCTCCAGGGATCCGCCCTCCTTGGGCTCCCAAAGTGCTGGGATTATAGGTGTGAGCCATCACACCTGGCCTATTACCACTATTTTTTATTCTCCCCAACATGTGCTTCTGCAGGCAGATTGGACTCACCCCTTCACAGAACATGCCTACTCATTCCTGTGGTCATCACGTTGGTCATTTAAAAATTTTAATCCACTCACATGCTCTGCCAGCACCTACTCCATGTCCATCTCTTCTTGAATGCTCCTCTGACATTCTACTTCACCTATGAAGCCATTCTTAATACTTCAGTATAGATTGATTTATTCTTTTTCTGAACAGAGTGTATTTAAAATCACTGCCACCACAGTTAACACCTAAAATTTTTTCTCAAAAGAAAAAACAAATGTAATTTCCCTAAGTGGATTGCAATGTTTTAGATTCATTCTGTAGTGCTCCTCCTCCCAGAAATATTTGGCATAATGTGGGGTACTGGAGAGAGTGTCCAATATCTGGCAGATTTATACAAGATGTGAGATGGTATCTACAGCTCATCAAAATGATCCAAATATTTTTGCAATTTTTTGGTTAGTTGCAATACATACATACTTTAACTCAAGCTGTTTTATTTGCTATTCAAGAGCCTAAAAGAGATTTAAATAGTCTGGATTTTGAAATAAACTTCTTTAATTACATGTATGTTCATGAAAGTACATTTCTATTGTCCTTAAGAACAACAGCTATCTGTTTACATCTTTTCATCTCATAAATTTTGTGTGCAAAATGAATGCATATCAGCCCGCCAGTTCACTCCAGTGTCTCATGAGGAGATTTGAGTGGTTTCATGTTTGGAAACAGATCTATCTGTGAAGTAAAGACATATCACTCAGTTTGATTTGGAAAAAATGTTTTAGGTTCATGTGGTAATGTAGATATTATCTTAGGCTTATGTTTATTGATTGGGTGAGCTATGAAGTGAAACTGATGCTTTGCAAATGGGAACTATGAAATGACATTGTAACCTGAGTCACCATAGAACATGAAATGTGATCTAAGGTCACTCTATTTTTTGCTATACCTTTTATGTTTCATAATTTATCTTGACTACTAGTGTTCTAAGAGGACTGGAAGGTGTATTCCTTACCTACTTTAAAATCAATCTTGAAATTCCCAAAGAAAAGCCAAGACAGCCCGCTGACATGAGCTTGGCAGAGATGACTGACAGGAAGGACTGTTCAGAGTTGGGGACAAGAAGGGACCTGTTTTCCAGGAAGTTAATGAAAGAGACTTTCTGAAAGAATGTTCTTACGTATAAGTATAATGAGGTGGAAATGAGTTTCCACCATGACAAATACCGTTCTTTTACAAAGTACCATATTTTCTAGAAGAGTGCTTTCCACTGCAGAAATTTCTGCAGTGATAGAACTGATCTGTATCTGTGCTGTCCAACATGTGTCTATTTGCACACTTGAAATGTGGTGATGTAGCAACTGTGATTGAGAAATTGAATTTTTAATTTCAACTCACTTACATGTAAATAGTCACATGTAGCTAGTGGCTACTGTATTGGACATAACATGCTAGAGGAAAATGTATCTTTTTCATGTCTTTTAAAGAGGCTTAAAATAATTTTTTGCTCTGCTATCTGGGTCAAAGACCCCAAATATTTTCACTGAGGGCATTTGCTTTTTAATTTCTCAAGGTGAAACGTTTTTAGGAAGAAATAGGGTGTGGGCAGTGCGAATGAAAGGTGGGGCTGGCCCAGCTTCAGGGATGTACCACCTTCTGCTGTCCCTTGATACAGATGCCCTTTGGGTAGGGGAGGGGGCGGCTGCTTCTGCCCACACTGGAGCTCCCTTTTGGAGAGATGCTCATAGCAGACGATGTTGCAGTTCAGAAGTAATCATTCCATAGAAGGGAAGCCATGCGATATCCAACACAACGAAATGCTGTTTTTGAAAATAATTTGGACACTTTATTAAAGCCAAAGGCCATATGATATGATAGGTCACAGTATTCAACATATTCATACTTATCACTGAAATAGGTTCTGGAGATCTTTAAAGTCAAGCATCTGTTTTTCAGTGTATTTTATTCCAGTAAATGTGAGAAACAGGTATATAAGAAAAGCTTCAATTAACATCTGCTGTGATTCAAATAAAACAAAGGAAAGCTTTACACAGAAAAAAAAAAAAAAAACACTGTTCAGAAAATAGCAGAAAATGTGAACTGTCAAATAATACAACAGCCAATAGCCATAAGCAAGAGATTGGGAAAGCCCTGGGCCACTTAGGTGGACCAGCCTCAAGAGTGAGCTGAGAATGCTGAGATCACACTAAAGAGAGGAAAGTCTCTCCTATTTTTAAAGACACTTAGGGAGGGGAGCTAATAACCTCTTTCAGTAATTATGCCTTTTAGTTATGAGGCACAAACTATTTTGTGCTGAAGCTCATGATTCAGATTCTAGTTTACATGCTTTTCAGATTCTCCAAACTCTTAAATGACAAACTCAATCACTGCCAGCACCTCCTGAGGAGAATCTGGCCTGTGCACGTCCTGCAGGCTGTGGTTCAGAGTGAGGGGCCTCCTTGCCTCCTAGTTGGGGAGTTCCTGTCCGAGGAGGCAAGAGGCTTGTGGCCTGCTTGTCCCTTTCCCATGCCTCTAAATCTGTCTCTTTGGCTTGAAGTGTAGTGTGTATGAGAGCGCTGGCATCGAGATTTAGGGAGAATTTCTATGAATGGATGCATGTGATGCCAGGCCCATAAATCACCAATGATGCATGAGAAGTAAAATCTCATCTTTGAAGCTTTGGTCCTGTAGGCCTATTTTGTCCATTTTATGATTGTCTGTCACAAATATGACATTGTGCCGAAAGAGAAAAATATAACCAATTGAATGACATAAACCAAGAAAAAGAAGGCTATGACATCTGTGAGCCAAGATGTTTGTTCTTTATGGATCCGTAACTGTCTCTGTCTCTGGGGGACAGGACTCTTGGACTCTCAGTGGGGACAGGGGCTGGGACTTCTGGTGGCCTTGTTCCCTCATTCCTCATTTCTCTAACCTGTAAAAAAGGAGGTGGGGTTGAATTACAGGTGCGCTTGTCCATTTTATAAAATTGCAAAAATGCATGAACACCAAGTGCTCAAGTGGTTCCGTAAATACAGAGCTCTGATATCTGAATTTTAAGAGGGAAACTTTTCACAAAGGCATATAGCTTCCTTTTCTTAAAAATTACCATTGCTTCAGCCTAGACAACATGGTGAAACCCTGTCTCTACTAAAAATACAAAAATTAGCTGGGCGTGGTGGTGCATACCTGTAGTCCCAGCTACTTGGGAGGCTGAGGCACAAGAATCACTTGAACCCAGGAGGCGGAGGTTGCAGTGATCCCAGATAGCACCACTGCACTCCAGTGGGTGAGAGAGCAAGACCCTGTCTGGAAAAAAACAAAAACAAAAACAAAAACAAAAACAAAAACAAAAAAACGTAGCTTAGGTTGACCAGCAAATGACAATCCAATCCAATCCCTATCTCCTTGATGAGGACTATGCCTCATGTTCAGACCTAGAATGCAATAAGGAGCTTTTTCTTTTCAGTCATTGTTAAGTTATCAGGTCAAATAATGTAAAATGCATGTCAGAGCATAAGGTATTTAAATTCTGGCCTCTTCATTTTCCCCAACAAACCACATTGTATTTTATCCGATTTAATTACTTTAGAATTATAATTTATTATTTGTCTTTGAAATAATTATTTTTTTTCTTTTCTTTATTTCCTTAAACAATTAACAGCCAACTCTAAACCCATGAAGTGGTCAATTAGCTCAAGTGGAAATTAAAATTTGGTGCATCTATTTTAAGGTTGATGGTGTTTTATTTCTCAGAGCTGGACTGCAGACTTCCTTGGCTCTGTCACAGAAAGCGTCCTTAGCAAAGAATGGGTTTCTCTTCCTACTGAGGTGCTTCCCCACAATGAATTATTAAAGACTTGAGGATGAAAGTGTTATTGAAGACAAAAGTACAAATAAGCCAAGTACACCCATGTCTTAATTAGATGACACTGAGGAAACGCTGCTCAGGAAACACGTTTACTTTTTTTTTTCCTTTACTTCTAAGGCGTAGTCCTATTTAATCTTTGCCTAGAAACAAGTTTGTAATGAATGTATTTGAACAATGGGCAGCATAGGTTGGCTTGAGCCTTGGGCAAGCAGAGCTGCTGGCTGTGTCTATGCCATTTGAGAGTCTGGCTTCCTTATAACTTGCTAGACCCATCCAGGTATCCTGATTGCTCCCCATATTATCCAACTAATTGTTTCCATCATTTACTTTAGTCAACTAGTTCTCTCTTTCAATTGACTCCCTTTTTCTAGGTGCTAGGGAACAAGAAAAAATATACTAGAGCTGCCTTACACTGTGATGTAGGAGAATCTGAAGGGAGGTTGGGGTGGGGACAGGAGCAGGAGATGATGCATTTGAAAGGCTTAACATACACAAGTAGAAGAGCAAGAGAAACAAAAGCAAAGAAGTGGGCCTGGATGGGGTGGTGAGGAGCCTTTGGCATTGAGAAAAAGTTTAAATTTAGACATTATGTAATGTTCATCAGAGTTTCTTGGCAACACGGGGATGGTTTTTGATAACTAACAGGGCGATCGTTCTCAGAATGGTTGTCAAATGGGAAGAGCATTTCAGAAGATGCCCCAAGCTCTGGCCTTTGGAGTATTTATAGCCTAGCTGAGCCCATAGCCAGACAGCAGCCAGCAGGCTGGGATTAGGAAAAAACTAGCTGATATATTTGAGTCTAGTTGTTTGCTACCTATTGCAGAAGCAGGTGCTGCCTTAAGATGTACTTCATGAGCACCTTTCTTAGCAGCATGTGGTGCTGGGTCTAAGGAAACTTGCCTATCAAAACTCTTAGTGAGGACTTTGGCTATTTGTGGATAACCAATCCATACAAGGGGAAACCATATTGATGCATTCTTTGTATTGGAAAGGCTTGCCTTCAAAGGTGTGCCATGGTACAAGGGGAAAACCCGCTCTTCAAATTCAAAGATTTAGATCCGAGTACTGGCCATTCTACTCCTAGATGTGTCATCCTACACAAATCAGCCTAAAGCTTCCATTTTTCATCTGTAAAACGTGGGACAATATGACCCTGATTATGCATTACTGCTCTAAGATTATATAAACACCATTTCATGGGTTATTTACTAAAATTGTTGTTGATCTACATAACTGGGTCTTCCAGTTAATCAGAGCAATAGTTTAAACACCAAACATTGCTAGGTAACTGTAACTGCATTTCTGTGCCATTTTTTTCTCTTCTTGTTTTGGTTCAGTTTACATTAAAATCTGTGCTTATAAGTAAAACACAGCAGATTTATTGCAGGCTGATGCCGGTATGTTTTAGTATACGGGTTGCTAAAGAAGAAAGTAGGAGGAAGAAAGTTGTTAGCAGAGGGTTAGATTTAGCTATTCCAGACTACGTAGATAAAATATAATTTGAGCACGCAACGATTATGGTATGGTCTTTGTAAAGATATCACTCATACTTAGGAAGTCATGCATGACCCTTCATAACTCTCCCATTCCTCAACCCACCCCTGGAACCCTTCCAGGGCCCTCTGCTCCCTATAACTGCACCTGTCTGTCCTTCTTCCCTTTTTCTGCTCAGCAAACTCCTCCTCACCCTGGAAAATCCAGTTCAGATGTTACCAGACAATTTTTTTGTGTGGACATGCATAACCCTTTCTAAGCATCTCTTATGTAATATTTATTACATGTCACAGCCATTTATGTGTTTTTATACCCCAGTAAAGTTCAAGCTCCATGGGTAGATGATGGTGCCTTTCTCATGGTGGTCTCTACAATACTGGTGCATAGTAGGTGCCAAAAGTTGTTGTTGAAAAAAAAGAAGGCATAGATGGAGGAACGGAGAATGAATGAACACATTTGTCTGCATTTATGTCAGCAAGGCAGCTAACATTTCTCCCTGCACCATTACATCTAACCTCTTTAAGAAACAGATGCTTTAGCCAAGGTATGATTGGTTGGAAATCTATCTCTAATTCTGGCAATTACTCAACTTGCACTCTATTTAAAGGAAGTTGAATAACAGCAGTCTATTAGTACTTTTTGTCAGTGTAAGGTTGTCTTTTATTTATCATCTCTCAAGCTATAGGTAATATATACCCCAGATCATCTCCAGATGGCTAAGGCAATATTAGCAACATATGAATATTTAAAGAACAAGAATAGCACTACTATCTTGTTAAATCTAGAATTTATGCTTTCATTTCTGGCCCGCAAAGCAAACTTCACAGGACATTGTCTGACCTTAACAGTTATCTGATCTAACACCAGATCAGACAGTAAAAGAAACTGAGGCTAAGGGAAAAACAACAGGAATACGAGGTGAATTTCTATCACCAAGTTCATCTGAAGCAAAAGACATGCTACCAATTGTACCGCAAACTTCTGTCTCTCCTCATTGTCTCATACATGACATGACTACAAAATGATCAGTGAATAAGCTGCACGTAGAAATTCAGGCATTATCCTGCATTCCCAGCACAGATACCTAGCTATATCACAAAAGACGATTATTGTAATCTCTTATAATAGAATGTACTTAAGAAACATTTAGACATTGTTTTTTGTAAGTATAAAAATAGTATATATTTCTTGTAAACATTGAAAAATCTAGAAAGGGATGAAAAAAGACATTTTAAATTGCTGTATGCGCTTCCCTCACTATCATTAATTTTGTGTATTTCTATTGAAATGCAGAGACAGAGCTAGGTCTGTAGAATTGGAATCGAGCTGTAAATGATTTTTGCACGCTACTATTTTCACTAACACTGCATTATCCTCATATCATCAAATAGTTATCAAAAACATTATTTTAATGCCTTATTAGTATTCCAGTGAGTGAATTTACCATAATTTATTTGACCAATTTAGCCATTTCTCTAATGACGTCACTATCTTTACTGTCAAAATACAATGAAGAATCTTGCAAGTAATTCTTTCTTGGTATTTTTATTTCATTAAATTAAATTCCCAGAAATGTAATTGCTGGGTGAAAATATGAAGATTTTTAAGACTTCTGATTTATAATGACAAATTGCGCATCTTATCTCCATTTTCTAAGAGCAGCAAGATCCACTTAAATGAAAATAATTTCTACCTTCCCAATAGAAGAAAAGTAGTTTTGAAATTACCCTTACTTACAAAACTTCCAAAGAAAAAGGAATATTAGCAAAATAACATGCTTTTAACATGAACTATGTTTATGAAAGAGGACTCTAGATCACAGATTCACCAGAAATTAATGAGGTACTAGTTTTGATAGTTTTGTTATCTTTACATTTCCATACTGTTTAAAGTTAGATGATAGACTCTATGTCATTTTAAAGGATTCTTCAGAGAGTTTTAAGGCCTGATTTGAAATCCAATAAGATGTTCATTATGTACCATATATCTTTGCTTTACAGAAAAATGGCAGGTTTTATACAGAACCATTAATTAGGTAAAAATCAAGAAAATAATGCACAGGCTATGAGAAATACTTCTGTCTTCAAGGAATGATAAATGAATAGTCATTTACATTCTAAATTATTAATTCTTATAAAGGGTAGATTACTTTATAATTGATTCTTTCAAACTTTCATGGAATTAAATTTTATTTTAAATTATATACCAAATCTAGCAATGGTAGTCATCCAAACAAAAAATGAAAAAAGCTGATACTACTAATGCTTTTTAAAGCTGGAAACACCAAGATAACTGACTAAAGAGTAAAGGGAAAAAAATCAACTGATTTGTTTTGCTCTAATACAGTTCAGTCATTTCAGTATTCAGATAATAGGAGATGATATAACGTTTTGGACTGAGATACTGAAATCCAATTTGAGCTCATCCCTTAACTACATTTGAGCCTAGGCAAGTTACTTCATGGCTACCACCTCAATTACTCACCTGTGAAGTGCGAGCATCAAATGATGCAGTGTAGCTCTAGGGTCTCACTGTTCTTTGTAGTATGTACCTGTTCTTTATAGTATGAACCCAGGGCTTTGGGGTTAACATGGCGAAGCACTAGAGGCCACAGCTTCTATTCCAGGGGATGTCATTGGACTAGTTCTTTCTGGAGCTCCCTTAGGAGGATCCAGGGTCATGCTGGGTTGGCCTTAGTGTGCTTCCTTGTTTGGGAATGATCGAGACTCAAGGTCCACACTTGCCACACACACTCTAGCATCAAGGTAACCTTTTGAGGGCCTCCCAGTTTTAAAAATGGATGAGTTATTTGTGTTTACTCAACTGACAAACAATTCTTGGTCCAAGTGAGTTTTAGAAAAGCTTTTGCTGGAGCAAACATCAAAAAATAGACATTTTTTTGGTGTTTTTACCTTCTAGTTTTTCTCCCGAGGGAAGATATAAGGGAGAATGAATTAGTTATTTCAAAGCATTGGACTCTTCATGGGAGAAAATATTCAAAGACTATTTCATGAACTTGTGACCTTCAAAGAACATATATACCAACACTTCAGCCTACCAGAGAAAAGAACAGGAGAAAATTAGCATTGCTGTTTCTAGGAGAACTACCTTCACAGATATGTGTCTGCTAGAATGATAAAAATAAAATCAATGTGGGACAAGTTGAATCATGTTTCTTCATACTTTATGATAAGTGATGAACCCTGAGAATATTCCTTAAGAATTCCAATACAAAAGTTACATGCTTGGATTAAGAATAATTCCTTTCTCTTTGAAAGGTTTATTTTGATGACAAATCTTAACTAACTGTTAAGTGCCCAGTGCTGATACCCTCCTGGGCATGGAGACAGAGATCAAGTGCTTGGTACAGACAAATCAAAGATTTCCTCTGCCACTAGCTGATAGGCTCATGGTTTCTTGATACTATGCAAATCCACTTGGAAAAAGGAAAGTGAGACTTGTTAATGCATGAAGATATTAGACATACAGGCAAAGCAAAGATAGAGGGGAATTGATAAAGCATGTTGGCTTAGAGCATACTTTTGATGAGATGTATTCCCAGGAAAAGTAAACACATTGATAAACTCATTGCCCTTGATCTTCCTACACAGTTTCTATTGACATTTCCTTTCAGCTCCAGGCACAGATTAGAGAGTATATGGCCCAATGATTGCATTTAGGGTTCTTAATGACAGGAAAGAAGATTGAATTCCTCTCCCTATATACATAGAGAAGATTAGTAGCATTTCTGGTCTTAACACATTCTTGGATTTGCAAATCTGTTTTCAGAATCTGTTACTAATTCAGTAATTATTTCAGGGGATGCTTTTATTGTAATCCTTAAAAAGTTGAAAAATGTTATGCTATATATGACAATCCAAGTTATGGTTCTGAGCCTCTATACAACTAAAATTTTTGAGAAAGTTGTTTGAAAAAGGCTCACATCATTCTTGTGTTGTGATGCTTTCCATATAATATCTGTCATATGTTTTACAAACTAGAAGCCTAGCAAAAGTTGATATTCTTATTTAGAGAACATTTTCTATTTAAATTTAATTTTCTACTTTTACTTAGTTTATAAAAGTTAAATATTCCCAAGAAAAATGTGACATTAATGCCAGTGACATCAGATATTAGATTCCACCAAACCATGTCCAGTGTTCGATAGGAGACGGTTAACCTGCACCCATTTGCCTTTCCTGGGCTTCAAACTTTACAGCATTCTTTGTATTTTCTTGGTACTGGGCAAAATCCTCTGAAAAGCTTTCCAGGGAGATATACTGGGGCCCGAGACCTATTTATCACAACCCTGCACTTTAATAGAGATAAGAAGTTCATTCTCATCATTAAGTTATTAGCAGCTGCAAATAGCCCAAACTCACTTAAAAAGTGTTAATAGAAAGTGGTTATAATTAATTAAAAGCAGCTTGTTTATTGAGGAGAGAAATACATCAATTAACTAGAGATTTGGGAGTATGTATGGACTGGGAAGGATCACTGTAAAATTTATATGTGCACAGCCCGTAAAATGTCACTGGTGTACGACATGAAGACCAAATCAGGGAGTGTCAGTATAAACATGGCAGAATGGACACATGGGTCTTTGTAGCAGTTCAAGGAGCTCTTCCCTCCATCCCAGGAAAACCAATGACTTCTCTTCTTCACCCTTCTGCAGACCAGAAATTGATTCTCTAGAGAAATTGATTCAGAGGCTTTGGATATGAGTCCAAAACAGAGTAGGGTTTGAGGTGTCAGTCTGAAAACACATTGAATATAATGATGCATGCTGATCTCCAAGATCCCTGCCCCTTTTCCCACATTGCTGCTCCCAGAGAGCTGCAACCAGCTGTATACCCCTCATTCTTTCCAGAAGAAAATGAACAACCCTGGTGAACATACAACCACATACTCTTCAATGTGAGCAGACGGCTAAGGATGACCAGATGGTAGAAGAACATCCTCCATGCGAAGCACAGACGAGAACAAATTAAAAAATAAAAGAATTCTTAGAGGCAATTTAATACGGAAGTAGAAGAAAGATTTCAAAATAGATATACATTTTAAAAGATATGATGTAAAATAACAGGATGTTGTAAAAACAGGAACGTCAGAAAATCATAAAGTGCTCTTGGGAATTTAAAATAAGGTAGAAATGTGAAAAAAAAAAAAAAGTTGAGGCTTTGGAAGAAGTCAATGAATCTCCTAGAAAGTAGAACAAAAAGATAAAGACATTAAGAGAGAGAGAGAGAAAAAAAAGAATATAAAGTTCTAAATTAAAAGGGACCATCAAACACCCAGCCTAATAAACAAGGAAGAATGCACATACCCACCCGAATCAAAAATATTAGAATATCGGGGACAAAGAGTAAATACAAGTGTTGAGGAAAGAGGAGCACTCACAGTGCATAGCTTTCAACTCTGGCATCAACAGTAGGTAACAGGAAACAGCAGAGAAATACTCTAAAATTCTGAGGGGAATATGATTTTCAATATGAAATTCTATATTCAGCCAATTTATCCATCAAGCATAAGAGCAGAAAATAAAGACACTTTCAGACATGCAAGAACTCACACACAAAAAAATACCGCTCAATAAACCTATCTTAAGACACTGCTAGAGAATGTGATTCAGCCAAATGAAGAATTTCCTGAGAATGAGATACAAGAAACCGCTTCAAACACAGGAAGGTGGCCTTTAGGAGGAGATAGTGTTGACGGGAGCTGGCAAGTGTGACTGTGGGAGAGGAGCTTCCGCAGGGAAAACAAGGGGTAGACTGTTTAGTATTGTTTCTGTGTATTTGGCGGGGGGGGGGGAATCTTGCTAGGTATTTGGCAGATCTGTTGGAACACTCAGGAAAAAAAATTGCGATAAATGTAAGAAAAAAACATGAAAATATGGAATAATTTTGAATCCAAATGACCGTGTAAAGACTCGTAATAGTGTGCTCAATGGCAGATGCTCTGCGCATAGTCACGGCTAAGATGGTGGGGCGGAGGGGGGAAGGGCGGGGCGGAGGGGGGAAGGGCGGGGCGGGGGGGATGTGTAAGTCAGATCTTTGCCTTCTGTAACAGGTGTTCACTAATAGATAGTTAATTCAGTAATTGTGTCTAAGTTTCATAAGACAACAAATAGAAACAAAGAATTTGGCGATAACTGAAGAAACGCCTAAAAAGGGTTAAAAGTGCTTGGGATGTGGGATTGGGCATCCAAACTAGAAAAGACCGGAGTGTGGGCTTGTGTTTTTTTTCCCCATTGTGAGTCTCTTGATACTATTTCATTTTTAAAAGTAAGTTTAAACTTTGATCAAAGTTAAAAAGTTCTTAAGAAATGAAAGATGGGAAAAGAGATGTATGCCTTATAAGTGTTTAGGGAGGCAAAATCCTGTGACATGCCCCCTGGGCGAGCATGTAAGGTTCACCCATAGGAAGATTACACCAACAACATGTTTCCGTAAACTTTCTGCATAAACAAGTCTCTGAGAAAATTGTTAACAATGGGATGAAACTGGTATCCAGAATATAGTAACAGTCCATAAAATATAAAGCAGACTTTCACAGAGGAACAGCACCTCGTCTTCTGATTTGGCGCTCAGTGAATATGTACATAATCACTTTTCATTGTATTTGAAGTTTCATGCTATACGTTATAGTGTCTGCTGTGAAAGCTTGTATAACAACTATCCGTGTCCCGGTTGTCCTATGGAATTCCAGAACAAATCACCACCTACATGTCTGATTTAAGGCAAGTCACGAACCTTCCTGATTTTTAAAAATCTGTTGACTAACATTGATTGTATCCTACATTATTTATAGAGATATTTATGAGTAGGTTTAAAAATAGAATTGGAGGAAGCTTAGAAGTGGAACTTATTCAGTCATTGTAAAATAGGAATAATGTATATTGAAGGAATCTCTTTTTCATAGGAATAAATAAATTATGATAAAGAGATATAGCATCATCTAGATAACACTAGATAACATGATGAGAAGAAGATGTGATCTGTTTTAGTTATTTAGAACATTATTTCAACTCAATGTGTTGAATTAATAAGCATCTTCTGCAAGATGAGAAAAACTAATAATACTGCTAAAAGTTTTTGGAAATACTCTTCTAAAAAAAAGAATTTTGCCTTTTAAAAAAACTTTTGTATTTTTATTCGAGGGTACATGTGCAGGTTTGTGGTATAGGTAAATTGTGTGTCATGGGGTTTGGGTTACAGATTATTTCATCAGATAATAAACATAGTACCTGATGGGTAGTTTTTTCATTCTCACCCTCTTCCCACGCTGTACCCTCAAGGAGGCGCCAATGTCTGTCATTCCCTTCCTTGTGTTCATGTTTAGCTCCCACTTACAACAGACAACATACAGTATTTGGTTTTCTGTTCCTGCATTGGTTTGCGTAGGATAATGGCCTCCAGCCCCATCCGTGTTGCTTCAAAGGACATGATCTCCCTCTTTTTTATGGCTGTATGGTATTCCATGGTGTCTATGTACATTTTCTTTATTTAGTCCACTGTTGATGGGCACTGATTTCATGTCTTTGCTATTGTGAATAGCAATACAATGAACATACATGTGCATGTGTCTTTATGGTAGAATGATTTATATTCCTTTGGAAATATGCCCAGTAATGGGGATTGCTGGGTTGAATGGTAAATCTGTTTTAAGGTATTTCAAAATCACCAAACTGCTCTCCAAAATGGCTGAACTCCTCACTGGCAGTGTGTAAGCGTTCCCTTTTCTCTGCAGCCTTACCAGCATCTGTTATTTTTTGACTTTTTAATGGCCATTCTGACTAGTGTGAGATGGTATCCCATGGTGGTTTTGATTTGCATTGCTCTAAAGATCAGTGACGTTGAGGATTTTTAAGTGTTTGTTGCTGGTGTGTATGTCTTCTTCTGAAAAGTGTCTGTTCTGCCTTTGACCACTTTTTAAGGAGGTTGTTTTTTGCTTGTTGATTAGTTTAAGTTCCTTATAGATTCTGGATATTAGACCTTTGCTGGATGCATAGTTTGCAAATATTTTCTCTATTCTGTAGGTTGTCTGTTTACTCTGTTGACAGTTTCTTTTGCTGTGCAGAAGCTCATTATTTTAATTAGGTCCCATTTGTCATGTTTTGTTTTTGTTGCAATTGCTTTTGGCAATTTTGTCATGAAATCTTTGCCATATCCTATGTCCAGAATAGTGTTTTCTAAGTTATTTTCTAGGGTTTTTATGGTTCTGTGTTATACATTTAAGTTTTTAATCCACCTTGAGTTGATTTTTGTATATGGTACAAGGAAGGGGTTCAGTTTCAATCTTCGGCATATGGCTAGCCAGTTATTCCAGGACCATTTACCTTTCCACATTACTTGTTTTTGTTTACTTTGTTGAAGATCGGATGGTTGTAGGTCTGTGGCATTATTTCTGAGCTCTCGATTCTGTTCCATTGGTCTATGTGTCTATTTTTGTACCAATACCATGCTGCTTTGGTTACTATAACCTTGTCGTATATGTTGAAGTCAGGTAATGTGATGTCTCCAGCTTTGTTCTTTTTGCTTAGAATTGCCTTGGCTATCCTGGCTCTTTTTTGGTTTCATATGAATTTTAAAAGTTTTTTTCTAATTCTATGAAGAGTATCATTGGTTGTTTGATGGGAATAGCATGGAATCTATAAGTTTCTTCAGGCAGGATGGCCATTTAAACAAGATTGATTCCTTCTATTCATGAGCATTACATGTTTTTCCATTTGTTTATGTCATCTCTGATTTTTTTGAGCAGTATTTTGTAATTCTCATTGTAGAGATATTTCATCTCCCTGGTTAGCTATATTCCTAAGTATTTTATTCTCTTTTTGGCAGAAGTAGTCTTTTAGTCCACAAAGGTTTATTGAATGTCAACTCTGTGTCATACATTTCAAAGCACTTGGGATATGTCAATGAACAAAGCAAACATCCCTGCCCTCACAGAGCTTAAATTCTAGCAGAGGAGACAAATATTAAGCAAAATAAATGAGTAAAGTATACACATACACATTTTATGTTACAAGGCAATACATGCTACAAAAACAGAAAGATGAGTATGAAGGGGTTGTAGGGAACTTCCAATTTGAATACTGTGAAATGGCATCTGTATCTTTTGAGCAAAAACTTGGGGTCATGTTGCCCTAAGTCATGTTGCAGTTTAAAGGGAATGATGAAAAAGTCTGAAGACATGTGAGTAAGAGAGAACATGAGATGAGGAATGACTTGTAAACATCAGGTACAAATGACCCTATAAAACAATTTTGATGCCAACCTGAACATCAAAAAAAGGCAAGATAAGATTCTGTTTGTCTGTTGGTTTAAGATGGGAAAAATAATAGTTGGTGCAAGTAATCCATGAAGTTGATACTGAAGAAGGAATGAGATCTAGAGCACAGAGAAAGGGACTAGCTAGAGATACATGCAAGGCTAGTTCATCTGTGGTCCTGGCTGCATAGATCACATGTAGACTCAGGTAGTAATGTGGTAGGAAAGTTGACATGATGCTAGGGATAGTTCTTCTCTGATCACTTCTTTTCATGAGATTATTGGATAAGAGTCAGGATATGGGGAGGTGCTACTGATTTGAGCAAAGAAAAGAAATGATGTAGGAATGTAGAGAATTGTCTAGGAAAGTAGGGAATTAGTGCACAAAGGAAGTGTGCGTGATTGTCTGGAAGCATAGGGTGTAGTCATGAAGCTAACATGAGACCATTGGCGTGGTTGTATTTTTACTCCAGCCATACTCAGCTCATGAGTGCAGGCCTGAACTAGTCAGAAAGTTGAGTTTATTTAAGATGTGGTGTTTTCAAGTGAGAATGCACGATTGTGTATGCAAGGAGCGTTTAAATTGGTTGTCGTGTAATTTGCAATATAAGCTGGAAAGGAGTGGAGAAAAGGCGAGAGACAGTGAGGAGGGAGTAGGATCAGTGGATCAGGAGGGTTAGAATTGGAAGTCTCTAGGTATGAGCTAGAAGAAAAAGAGGTGGGGGTAATTTAGTGGAATGGTGGGCCTAAGATTTCAGATTAGTTGCCAACTGCAGATTTTGGCAAGGACAAGGTCTAGGGTGAGTCCAAAGGCCAGAGTTAGGCAGGGTGTTGTAATTTCACAAAACACAGTTCCTGGCAGAACCTTCCTTACCCTCTCAGAGGTATTTACGTGCCTTACTCTGTTTCTGTAATTCCCTATGAATATGCATTATATTTCATTTTCATTGTTATATTAGGTTGAACCACACAAAATGGCCAATGTTTGACTGTTTTGCCTGTAAAAAGGGCAATTTCATGTGGCTCAACCTAATATTTGCACTAGTATGAGCTTCTTAAGAATAGGAACTGTTACATTTCTCTGTTTCTAGCCCTTATCACAGTGTCTCTGGTATAACTGGAATTCATTAAATATTTGCTGAATAAATAAATAAATGAAATTCCATTAATAAAATTCACACATAAAAGTTTGAAGGCTACATCTGGTGTATTTTAGTGGGTGGAGTTTTTCAAAGCATACTGGAGATTTAATGGAAAGACAAGGGTGCTTTCTGGACACCTAGGTGATTGTTGAGTAGGTGTGATGGCTTCTTTCATCCAGGTCACACCTGTGTTCTGGGCTTCAACTTTGGTGGTTGTCTCTTCGATTGAGTATTGCCAGCACCTGGACCTGCACAGGCAGTGCTTCCCATTGTGGCTCTGAATGTGGGCTAGGGGTTTCATCCTTCACAACACATGGCCAGGCACAGGAGCAGCAGCCATCTTTCTATACATGGTACATAGGTACTATGCAGGTGTAATACAACCGGAAGCTCTCCTTTCTGCTTCTACAGACACATTTATTTCACTCGCAGACATTTTTCCCGGGGGGGTGGGGGAAATGCAGGTTTAGACTTATTCAAGTGTGTTCATAGCATTTTTCTGTGTAATGAGATTGGTTGGTCCCCTCCTTCCATCACAGTGACTGTCGTAATTCCCTGCTTCTCTCTGAGGTGCCAAGGGGAACTAGAGTCTTTGAGCACCTGCTGGGCTGGGCAGTGATGGGTCCTTTACAGCCACCACCTGAAAAGGCAGAAAAGGGCAGGATGAGCAGCACTCAAAACCTCCCACTACCGCTGCTGGCTGTCCAGTCCTAGATAAGTTGTCTGCATTTGTTAGATGTTGACAAATAGTAGTACCACTTCCTAATGTTGCAGTGGGGATTGGATAAGTTAATACTTGGACGGTGTTTAGAAGTACCTGGTACCTCCCCACTGGTCAATGAGCAGTTCCTCCAGGGAGGTGCCACCTGTGGCCACTTACTGCACATACAATCATCGCTAAATCCTTTTCTCCACTTCACAGGTGACAAAACTGTGCTTAGCAAAGTTAAGTATCTGATGTCTTAAAAACGAGTGCATTTCTGTCAGCTCCTCTTTAAAATCCTGTGGTGCTTCCTGTGTTTTTGATCAATTCTTTCACAATCTGGCCTGTGCATTTTCTGCAATCTCTGCTTGCTACCACCATGGGCGTTTGATTTGCAGAAGAGCTGGTGGTGCCATATTATTTCAAGGCTTTAGATAGAAGTATATTCATGATCTCACCTTTATCTATTGGTCACCCTTGTTTAAATAATTCCACCTGTCTTTCATCACAGGTGATCACCTGTGATGATCACCACATTCTCCAGGAAGCCCTTCCTAACCTAACTCCATGTCTGACTGTGACTCTTTTCCTCTCCACTCCTGGAGAACCTGGTTCATATTCTTCTCATGATGTTCATCACAGTCTACTCTAGTCCCTAGAGTACACACCAAGTGCCTCCTCCAAGAGGCTGTGAGGGTTTCAAGGATACAACCCACATCTTATTTGTCTCTGTGTCCTTGGCATCTAGCACTGTCCAGCACTGTGCAGAGGAGCAGCAATAAGTGTCCTTTAAGTGAGTTAATGGTGAAGCCTACGGATCTTTGGCATGAAATTAGACCTAAATGTTACTATCTCCTGCACAACTTGTAACTGAATGAACTGTTTCTTAAATTCTTAAGACCACAACTTCTTCATTTGCAAAATCAAATAATATCTTCTTTATAAAAGTGTTGTGAGGATTAAATAAGACAGTGTATCTAAGTGCTTTACTCAAAGGGTGGTACATACTAGTCATTGAATAAATGATATTATTGTTAATGATTATTGTTTTTAAAGCCAGAGTTCCAAAATCCCTGTTCTTTCCACTACAATTGGAAGTCCCTCCTCGAAAACAAGGTAGGCACACAGAAAGCATATTCAGTTTTGTGGTCTCAGTAGTACAATTTAGGGTATTACTGTGTGAAATTGAACTACCCTTTTAATATTTAAACTACTAGGTTAGAAATGTCCAAAATCTATACCAGCTTCTTTTTTCTAATTAAAAAAACTATATTATATATGCATATATGAAATTGTTATTCTTAGCTGAATTCTACAGAATATCTGAATTTAACAGTATGTATCCCCAAACGTATACATGGGGCATAATTTTAAAAATATAATAGCCTAAAGTGTTATGAAATACATATTATACAAATATATAATATTGTAAAATGCTTTACATTTTTTATTAATGTCACCATGTGGAGAAGGGTCAGAGTTCACATCATTTCTAGTCCTGGCCTTGCCTGTCACGAGGCAAAATTCTTTATGTTGTAATTTCAGTGACAGTAGAATGTCTCTCTCCCTAAAATAAATCCACCGCCCTCCCATTACATACACATACCTGCTGGGACATCTAAAGCTTAATTCTTTAAACTTAAGGCTCTGATCTCTGTTAACATGGAGATAACCCTGGAAAGAGAAGGCTTTTACTTATTATTAGCTACTTGCTTTTAAGTGTGAGTGACCTTCAGATCCTTCTATTAAAATAGATCGCATTTAAGTAAGGGCTACAGAAAGAGAGGATGAGGCCTTTGTGGGCCTGAGAGAGAGAAAATACAGAAGCAAGTAAATGGCAAAAGGGGTAGCTCCAGTTTTGTAGGTGAGCTGCGTGGTTCCATATAGAATTTCACTTCAATGTAGACTTCTAAATATTCCCAATTTATTCCTATGGACTCTGTGTCTTTTGGCTCCATAACTCAGATAAACGTTACATAGTTTGCATTATTTTAAATAATTATAAATATTAGAATGGGCATGGTGGCTCACACCTGTAATCCTAGCACTCTGGGAGGCCAAGGTGGGCTGATCACTTGAATTCAGGAGTTCAAGACCAGACTGGCCAACATGATGAAACCCTGTCTCTACAAAAATACAAAGATTAGCCAGACATGATGGCAGGTGCCTGTAATCCCAGGTACTTGCGAGGCTGAGGCAGGAGAATCAGTTGAACTCAGGAGGCGGAGGTTGCAGTAAGCGGAGATCGCGCCACTGCACTCCAGCCTGGGCAACAGAACAAGACTCCATCTCAAAAATAAATAAATAAAATATAAATCAATAAATATTATATAAACAATGTTAATTAGTACCAATAATGATCATATGTGCTTTTTAAAATAGAATGGGAAAACATACTTAGAAGTGCTCATCTCATTAATGCCTGCGTGCATATGCTAGCATGGAAGCAGTTATAAAAATATTTGCACACACACCTCTTGCACACATGCACACAACTGCTTCAGGAGGCTCCTTTGCCGTTATCTGTGACCCACATTAAGACCTCTACCTTCTCTTCTCAGTAGACCACAGCCCCAGACCAGCCCTACAGGGGTTACTCCGAGCACCACTGGCCTGGCCCAGCACACAGGTTGCCTTGTCCCCAATCTCCCCACAGCAACTTTCCTGCATTCTATAGGCATTGAGACCCATCCCCTCTTTCTCTGTCTCTCTTTGTCTGACCCTCGTCCATTCTCCTAGTGGGCAGGATGCTGTCAGCTCTTGCTGTTTTGGGGGCGAGATGACTCCTGAGTAGAAACAACTCCTATAAGTTCAGAGGTCCAGCCTCTAACAAACTCACATTCCTGTTTGACTGGCATATCTCCCAAAAAGTAAAATAAAAGCACCTTGAGGACAGAGCTGGGAATAGTCTACCTGGGTATTCTCCACAGCTGCAAACTCAACATCCTGAGCTTGCTGGTTTTCAGAAAATGTTTAGGAACTTTCTTTTTACGTTGAGGGTAGTGCGTATGGGCAAAATGAATGCCCACAGGACCAGCCCTGAGATGGCTGGACAGCAAGAAAGGAGAAAGGACAACATGGGTGATTTTCCACACGTTTTAAGTTTACAGGGGGAAGGAGACCAAGAGAATAAGATCGAGTCAAATCAAACCCATGTATAAATAATACCATTACCAATTGTTTTCTTATTTTATGTTTTATTCTGATTCCTCCTAACAAAAGTTCACACACACACACAAACACACATTCAGCAGAACTCAGGTTGAAAATAAGTGCCAGTTTTTATACCAAAAAGTGGTATGCTTTGCTTTGAAATTCCTGAAAGCTCATTTGCTCCCTCACCCTCCCTCTCCATGTCCTGCAGACCCTGTGTTCAGGATACATCCTTTGAATCCACTCGGAGGCAAGGTGGTCATTTCTTATCAAAAGGCAAAATCTACAAAATTATGGCCCAGTGGCAGAAAGGAAGTAGAATGGGCAGCCCTAGGAAGTAGAATGGGCAGGTCCCATAGAACATGGGACAATGAAAATTCAGTATGCTTGTTCCTCCCAATAGTTCCTTTTTGAATGCAGAGACAAAGTTAACTCAACTGGTCTTTATTGGAGATTAGAATGCTGATTGGTGAGTCTCTCAGTGTGAGACTAATGACATGTTAGAGGTGTGTTAATGAATTTATGTAAAGGGAGACAAAAGAGGAACCAGGGCTAATCAAAATGCCAGCTATTTTAAGATCTTTGACCATGTAATGACCTTCATACATGTTATGCACCATTAGTATTCATGACTATTATGTATTTTTAATTTTCTCAGTGTTATAAAACATTAATCATGTGTACCAGCAAATAAGATATTTTTGCCTGAGTAGTTCATATAAAATTTTGGCAATGCTAAACTTGCAAAGTATCATGAAATATATTTCATGATATATATTTCAAAAAATGCCACAAACTGAAAGTAACCCACAAAACTCTCAGTCAATTCTAATCATTGACAATTTTTGATGTCATAATCAATGTCAGCGAAGAGGGGTTTCAAAAATCTCAATGACTTAAAATCTTCCATCTCTTCATCTGAAAATTCATGAAATACGGTATTTGAAGGTCAAGGAAGTTTATGGGAAAATAGGATGTCAATGGCTTACATATGCTGAGAAAAAGTAACCACTTGCCTACAAATAAAATGAATCCAGATACTTTCTACCTTCGCTCCATGTGTATCTTTGCTGCTCAGGGTCAAGGGTGATGTCATCAGAAATGACTTTAGCATTACTCTGAACAAGATTAATGGGAGCAGGGAAACATACACGTAGTGAGGCCTATGGATCTGGCTGCCTCTTTCTTGCAAATGAGGTGGGGAGGGAGGAAGTAATGATACTGGGGTGTCCCAAACTGTGGCCCAAAAAATATTAAATCAGCAATAAAAAATTGCTCAATTCAACTGTATCTATTATATTTGATCATAGAAGGTATCTTCTTTTCTTTTGTCATGATGCACGGTGAGTTCGATAATCCTGAGGGATAACTGGACAGAAGTTCCAGCACCATCCTTCTGCTGACGGAGCACAAGGAGACGGTCTGGTTGGAAGGGGAACAGTCATCTCTCCTGAGTCTTTAAAGGGAAATATTTTATCTGTTCATTTAAAAAATATGTGTTAAGCACCTACTATGTGTCGTACAGTATCCTAGCACTGTGGATACAGCAGCAAAAACAAACAATAGACAAAAGTGTCTGCCTTTATGGAACTCACATTCTAATGGAAGGAAATAGAATGAAACATCTTAATAGAAAAGCACATAGTATGTATGATGATGATATGTACTCTGAATAAAAAATATAGCAGAGAGTGGCATGAGGAGATTTGGGTATGCTGGTGGAACGATTTAAATCTCCCTGAGAACATGATGGTAGTGAACTATGTGATATGTGGGAATATGCAGGCAGGGGGATCTCCAACGAATCACAACACATGTTCAAGGGCAGCAAGAAGGTCAATGTGTCTGGAGTGAGCAGTGGGTAAAGAGCAGGAGATAAGGATGGGACCAATCCCAGTACCATCTGGTGGACTAGAGCACAGATTGTCTTTTGCTTTGAATGATATATGAAACCATTGGAGACTTTTGAGCAGATTCATGATCAGATTTAGATTTTAAAAGACTCATTTGGGCTAAGTGTTGAGAACAGACTTCAAGAAGACAAGACATTTAAAGCTTTCAAGGGAGAGAGGATGGAAACTTAGACCAGGATGGAAGGGGCAAAAGTAGTGGATCCTGATTCTGGATATATTCTGAAGGTGGCATCAGCAGATTTCTTACTGGACTGGATGTGGGAAGTGGAAGGAAGACAGTTGAATTGGGATGATGCCATGGCTTGAGCAAATGGCAGAATTGAGTAGTTACTTAATGTGAAGAGGAAGACTCTGGAAAGGATGAGTTTTTTGGAGAGGTATATTGTAAGTTCTGTATTTGGGTATACTAAGACTGAGGTGTTTGTCACACTTCTTTCATGAGATTCAGCGAAGCTGTGTGTCCTGGCCTTCTTGAAGTGAGTCTGGGTTTGTGACTGAGCTCTAGCCAACAGAAAGTGAGCACAAGTGTTATGTGTCACATCCAGGCTCAGCTGTGAAGACCTCATGAGCATGATGCTCCAGGCTCTTTCCCCATCCTTGGAGGACTGCTGAAAGGAGAAGGAAGAGCCGTAGGATGAAAAGAGCCCAGGTCCCCAAATAACCAGGTACAAACCCACCTGCCAACAAGGAATGATTATGATAGACTTAGGAAGCAAGACATAAATTTTTGTTGCATATAACCACTGAGATTCAGTAGTTTATCTGCATATAACCACTGAGATTTGGTAGTTTATCTGAGACAGAAATTAGTGTTGCACTAACTAGTACAGTGTCCAGATTAGACATACACTTTTGGGAGTCACCAGTGAACAGATGGGTGTCAGAGTCATACAAGTGGATGTGATCCCCAAGGGAATGAACACTGATTGAAAAGAAAAGAGGCCCAATGATTGAGCTTTGGGGACTCTAACATTTCGAGACCAGAGAGATGGGGCTGAACCAGCATAGAAGCCCAGAGGAATGACCAGGGAAGTAGGACAACTGGGCAAGTGTGATATCCAGAAAACTACTTAAAGCAAGAATTTCAAGGAGTGACCAACTGTAAAATGAAGCCGATGGATCAAATCAGGTAATAAATTGGTCATTTCATTATGAGAAATATAGGTACTTTTGGAAGATGGTTTTATGGTAGAATAAAATACAACCATGAAAACTGGGAAACTCTTAGAATCTTTAAAATTAATAATCTTGGTTTAAGAAGAGAAGAAGAATACAGAGAGAAATATAGGTACTTTTGGGAGATGATTTTATGGTAGAATAAAATACAACTATGAAAACTGGGAAACTCGTAGAATCTTTAAAAACAATAATCATTGTTTAAGAAGAGAAGAAGAATACGGAATTTCTGTTGTTCTAAATGATAGTCCAGTGAAATATTTATTTATCATCCACTCTGAATCTGGAACTCTTCTATTGGCCAAACATTTCCTTCTTCTTCATTTCTGAACAAGCGGTACCTTGAACAGAAGAGTTGTTTCCACTTCCCTTGCTGTTTTTGGTTTGTGTGTAGTGGTGTTTTTCATCAAAGACATAGAGGACAGAATGGATGTTTTAAATTGGGGAGCAGGAGATGAGTGAATCCAATATCATCTGTCGTATCCTTCATCCTGTTTTGTTTCATTCTAAACTACATGAGAGGCTGAAGGATTATTACCTTATAATAACTTTTAAATGCATCCTATGTTTCCACTTCTGTGCCTTTTCTCTGTTCCTGTGCTCTGAGTATCGGGTAAGTCACTCTAGAAATGTCACTCTCATTAAAATGAATGGTTTTGATCCTCACCTTAGAGAAAACAGATGTCTACTTCCCCTGCCTCGTTTCATCTGTTTGCTTTAGTTTTTCATTCTCTTGTTGTTTTTAGTTCTGAAGCCTATCCAATGTATCCTCTTCTATCAAAACTGTGGTAAAAATTCTATCAGCTCATCGTTACACTTTTAGAGATGTTTCAAATCTCCTGCTCAGCTTCTCCTTGCTGGTCAGACTCTCTCCCTGCATTATGAGCAAGAAACGCCAGGACTATCTGCCTTTATTTTACAAATTCAGGTACGGCAATTCACTCCAAGTGTGTATACTGAATATTCTGAATCTACCAGCCTGTCTGTGTCCTGTTAACTGATTAACCACAGTCGTGTGGAATAGTCCTAGCAAACTGCAGGCCTATGGAAAATCCACTTCACATTTGATAGATCACGTCTTGATGAACATTTCAGAAATTGATAGGTTTATTTGTTTCAAATCATGTTCTTTTAAAAATACTTTCTGGTCCAATTTTTATTCTTTCTAGACACATGTTGCATACTAAATTCTGAAAGAGTAAGCAATCGTGTTTTTAACATGTGCTCTTTAAAATATTGACATGATTCAGTGTTTTCATATTTCGTATTCAACAGTTCTTAGCCATTTGTGAGTGTCTTCATATGTAGTTTGAAACATTAGAAAACTTGTCTATCTTATTTCCCTTACCTCTGTGCTGGGTGGTTCGTAGTTCTTTAAGTCTTTCTGCCGGTGGTGGTTTCTAACCAGGCTGTTGCCACTGAATGCTACAGGGAGGAAGGTGGGAAGGGCAGGTAAAATGGCAATAATACCCATCAGTGGTTTCATCCCTTTTCAGAAATTGAATCTGAACAGTAAATGCCAAACCCAATATGAAAGTCATCAGTTCAGGGTTACAGAGGGGCATCAACTCAATGTTTTCTCCAGGCCCTGTGTGTTTTTACCTCTCACTTCCAACATAGTAGCAGGTGGGCAAGGACCCAGCATCTTATCCTGGATTATGTAGGGGCATCAGGTTGGCCCTTCCACAAAACCATCATGACAGCATGGACACCTGGATCAGGACAGTGCTCTCTCTCTTCTTGTCAGAAACACAGTAGTGTGCAAAAAGACTTCATTTTCCCCCATGTTCCATCTAACTGTACTTTATGATTTCAAAGAAAATAGTATTAAACTCTTTCATTAATTAAATCAAAATTGAAAGTTGTAAGCCACAGTGGAAATATCTCCTATTCAGAATTTAAGTGCAGAACTTTAAATAAGGATATTTGTGTAGACAAATCCCAACTAGAAAGGAGTCATCGTGTGCAAGGAATTTCTACTCTGCTCCTAAACAACATTGATTCTTGTAAGAATAACAGAATTTGCTAACACTTCTTGAGCCTAGCTTAACTTTTATTAATTTGCCATTTTATAATGTTGCATATATCTTGAGTTATTAAAATAACTTAATTCTTTCATAGTCCAACAAAACAGGCAATAGTTCTCCTTCCTCCTTCAAATTTGTATTCATATTCATATTCTTCATGTACTTCAACCAAAAGTTCACAGCATGTTCTAAACACACCACTTTTGGATTGTGCATGATGAGCTAGTCAAGTTTGTAAGAGAGTGTGATGGGCAGAATAACAGGCCCCCCAAATATATTCGTATCCTAATGCCTGGAACCTGTGAACACATTAGCTTATAAAGCAAAGGGACTCCGTGATGCAGATGAAAATAAGGTTGTGACTCAACTGACTTTGGATCAGGGAGATTATCCTGGATTATGTAGGGATGTGTTGTCATCATAATGATCCTAAAAGTGCAAGACAGAGGCAGGAATGGGGAGTCACAGGCATGTTGTGGAGATGGAGGCATGGGGCCATGAGCCAAGGAATGCGGTGGCCCAGGACAGCAGGCAAGGACAAAAAGACAGATTCTCCCCAAAGCCTGCAGAAGGAACATAGCCCTGCTGCTTGATTTTACCCCAGTGAGACCTGTATCAGACAACTGACCTACAGAACTGTAAGCAAAGTAAATTGTAGGGCTTTAAGTCCCTAAATTTGTGGTAGTTTGTTACAGCACCAATAGGAAATTAATGCAGATATTCATGAGATATATGCTGCATTCATCACCTTCTTTGATTATTGATTATACTCATTTTAACCTGGAAGGCATAACGACCGTGATGATGGGCTCTACTGAAACATTTCAGTCCGCAAACTGAAGAAGGAGCACTTAGGCCCCACAGTTTGAGTTTCCAGAATAAAGTTTTCCTCTGACTTTCCGGACACACGCGCGGGAGCTTGAAACTTGGCAAGGGGCGAGCTGCGTGGCTTCTAGTCTGCCTGTCCAACCTCTGAAGGTCAAAGTCTCTCCCCCTGCCTTCTTCTTTAACATGGAACTTTCTGCTTCCTGTCAGTATTATCTGATAATTTCCTGCCAACTCTCCCGTGGTATTTTTGGTATGAGATTATTACGTACCTTCTGGAAATTAAAATTTCCTGGGAATAGCCAATATACTTACTTCCTAGGTTATATTGCTTTCTACAGATAAGGGCAGAAAATGGGTCAAAATACTTACACGTATACACTGTACCGTGAAGAAGAGCTCAGGAAATAGTGAAGATTTTCAGTACCTACAATCAAGAAAATAAAAATGCATTTCTAAGAAATATTTGTGAGGTGATAATGCCGACATTGTATTTAATGGTGAGGCGTTTGATAGATAATGTGTTCTTGCCATCATCTGTTACAGCATCTGGTGGGAGACAGAGTGGAGAGAAGGGAAGAGATGAGGCTTGGGGACAGGCAAGCCGGTGCTTGAACCCCACATCTAGCACTTAGACGTAGACTTTTGGAAAGCTTCTCGCCACTCGGGGCCTCTGTGGGCTCACCTACAACATGGACAGTGTAGGTCTTCATATGTCACTGTGTCATTTTACCTGTTGACCACCTTGGGTCTCTCTGGCTTTTATTTTGAGCCTTGTACCTCTGGAGAGTTGCCTAAAGGGACTTGGTTCTTTGTCCGTATGTTCTTAGCACCTAAAACACATTTCCAGGATGAATCCCTTCACCCTTCCTCCCACAAGTTGTCTTTTGCTTTGTTTTCCCTGCCTTTGTTGGGCAGCCTGCCATCCTACACCGTCAGCCACAGACCCAGGCATTGCCCTGCATTTTTCCTCACCTTCGCCTGACAGCCTGGTTATAAGCCCAGTTTATGTCTCCTTCCAGTATCCCCGAGCTACACTCCCTGTTCTCCATCTGTGCCTCCCGAGTCCAGATCCCCATCGTCCATCACCTGCGCTATGGCCACTGCTTCCCGGCTGTCCTCCTTGCCCCACTGCCAGGCTTTCCAATGCATTCCTCCACAGGGGTCTTTCTGATAGATGTGTTCTGTCATTGAAATTCTTCCCTGGCCGAGGCAAGCAGATCACTTGAGGTCAGGAGTTTGTGACCAGCCTGGCCAACATGGTGAAACCTTGTCTCTACTGAAAATAAAAAACTTAGCTGGGCGTGGTGCCGCATTCCTGTAATCCTAGCTACTTGCGGGGCTGAGGCATGAGAATCACTTGAAACCAGGCTGGGGGTAGGTGGCTGCATTGAGCCAGGATCATGCCACTGCACTGGGCGACAGAGCAAGACTCTCCCAAAAAAAAAAAAAAAAATTCCCGGTTTCGTTCACTTACAGGATACGGGCCTTAGGAAGCTACTTACCTTTTCTCTGCCTCAGTTTCATCTCTGAAATGGAGATCATCATGCTTTATTTTTAAGTAGGTTATGTATCTTAATGATTCAAAAATCCATCCATTGTGAAAAATCTTGCACCTACTCTTGCCCCATCCATCCAATTGTTCCCCTGCTCCAAATTGGTAAAAAATGTTATATTTTCTTCTACATCCTTTCAAAATTAATAAAATATATGCATATACACATCCATATGCATATAAATGCATATGTATAATTTTCTAAAATTCCCCTTTTCTTATAGTATAAAACAAAGACAGAGTGAAAAGCATTTAGAAAAAGAAACAAACTTGTGCATAAGTATGAGGTGGCTAGCCAAATTGAAAACAGCACAGGTATTTAAAAAACACATGCACGACATTACCAAATTTATCAAGTTTACAGTCTGTCTGTTCATACAGACAAAAAAGAAATGTTCTTGCATGATTATCATATCCACAAAGACCATGACACATTTTCAGATGTCTGCAATGGAAAAGCTGGGAGTAAAATGGCTTTTGTTAGGTTATCAGTGATTTATGGGAAATGCTCAAGGTTTAATTTATCTTGGGAAGGAGAGCTAGACATGTGACCCCTTGAGTTTCTATTTGTTGGCTGATTTGGTTTCGTTTCAGCGTTCCATGTGATAGTGTTCTTTTCTTTTCCTCTGACTGTAGAACATGCTTCCTCTGACTGTAGAACATGCTTGCTCATCATGCTTACCATCATCATGGTAGCAGGGAAAAATGTCAGTGTTGCTTGCACACAAATTTTGGAGCTGGAGTGAATATTGTTGTTATTTGTGTTACAGGGAACTCTCTCTTCCTAACCTCTTTTGTCCTGGAGCGTAGAATTACTGCAAATGCTCACCAGGGAGCTGTCCTGCCCCGGATCTCCCGCACAAACACTCAGCTGATAGGCACCTTTGCACTTAAGAGTCCCCTTGGCAGGCCACCTTTCCAGCATTGTGCTGACAATCGGATGGGTACTGCATGCACACTAAAGTCCGTTCCCAGCATGGCACATGGGCTCCCATCAACATTTGTTGTTTTTGTTATTATTGTTGATATGAACTTACTCTTCCCTACTTCTTTAACCTACTTTCCAAATACTCCCCTTCCTCCATTGTCTTGCACTTCATACAACTTCAATACAAAAATATACATAGTTTATTTTAAAAATGTTTCTTTAGCATTCTGTTTCTGAAAGAATGTATAGCTTTAGAACACATGACACTGTTTCATGCTTTATGCCTTTGATTGTATTGTCCTCTATTCTCCACCCTTCCTCCAGCATCTTTTCTGGTCTCCTTATGGAGGAGCAGTGTTTTCTTCATCTCTGAAACCCCACTGCCTAGCACAGTGCCAGGCACATTGTAAAAAAAAAAAAAAGTTTGTTGAACTCACGTAGGTCAATTACAAGGCTAGACACAATAGCCTTTCCCAGGCATACTTGGCTTGTAGGCAGTACCACCAATTAAGAATGCAAATGCTTAGTCTAATGACAAGTTTCATGTTTCATGGTAGATTTTTTTTTTCTAAACAATGGGGACACTGAAAAAATATCTTCTGGATTTCTCGCATAAATCCATCATCCTAAGATGTCAAGCGATCTGGCTTTTGTAGGTCAATTTCTATTTAGAGTTAAAGCAATTGTTTAAATGGACCTTGACTCCACCTAAAAGAAGAGTAAAACTGTTTTTTCTGCATCCTGCATTGAACACCTCACAAAGAACTAAAGGATGTTGCTTGGACTAAAGGAAAAGGATGGGGACTACATCTTCTGTATTTTGGAGTGTTCGGGGCTTCACGAAGTGCTTCTTATAAGGCATTTAACAGTGCTTGATGAATGTCTAATTGAACATTTCCATCATAAAAAAAAATACAGTAACCACTCTGTGATGTTAGGTTAATTCCTACTACCCTTCATCCATAACTGAATGGCTCTTTGTTGTAATGTGTTTGATGGTACATAGGTAAAGATGGGAAGGCCTGGGGATTTGACTTCTTTCAATCCTACTTATCGGGTGGTTGAAGTAGTAACTGTCACTAGTCTCTCCCAGTTGACAGGATAATCCTGCACCACTTAGAGACAATTCAGGTATGGTTTGTCATTCAAGAACCTTAAGAAGGGACTGATTTGGCAACACCAGAAACATCTCACGGAGCGGTGTGTGTCACAGCATGACTGTCTCAGTCAACGATCCCATATCATGGCCTGTTTGTCTCAGGTTGCTCTCTACAATCTCATTAGGGAATCTCAAGTTCCTCCCCAGATGAGAAGACAATGAAAGGAGATGTGACAGAGACAACCTGACTTTCAGCTGCCACTGAAAGAAAGGAATTTCACTAGTAGATTTCAGAATTTTACACATGTACACACACTATAATGTTAAATGGTATAATTCAAAATAAGAGGTAATAAGATGCTATTGAATTTGTCTCAGAGTATACCCAAAGGTAGTATTTTGAACCTTATCATCATCCATGTGAGATCTGTCAGGAAACTCAGGGAATGTTGTGCCACTGTGAATAAGTAGAGATTTAGAATCAAAATTTCACCTAATGGTTAAAGAGGTTTCAAAGATATTTTAATGAGAAGCTCAGGTTTTGTAACTGAAAGGTTCAATAGAAATTGGCTTTGACAGAAAGCAGTTTTATATCCAATATTCTGGTTGCTATGGAGTCCATTTGGGCAGATTATGAGTAATATAAGAATAATATAAGCTTCAGCTTCCAAAGACCTGATGCCCTGGTTAAGAGATGCAGCCACTTGACAAATGAATGTTGACTAAGTTTTTAAACGCCTGGTTTTGTAATTGAACATTCCTGCTGAAATAATCAAGATTTATGCTTGGTCATTCAAGAAGAAGCCTTATTTAGGCACTTTACTACATGTCCAGAATTATGTCAGATGTTAGTTCCACAAAAAAAATTGCATCCATTCAGAATTTGAGCTTTCTTAATGGCTAGGCCAGTGTCATGGAAATAGAGGCACCAAAAAGCACAAGCACTGTCAGAATAAAAATAAAATGCACTGAGCTTGATTATGCTCTATTTTAGGTTTTGTTTGTAAAGAAGTGATCTGCTTTTGAGTCATTTATAAAGAAGACCATATCAGTGTGCAATAATACTTAAAATAAATAGTAAATAAATAAAATAATCATGTATCCATTATGTGAGTGATGCATGAAGTTCTAGGGAAAGTGCACATTTAGATGTTTGGGATATAAGACCCATCAGACTAGTTATTGTTGTTAGAGGAAATCCATTAAGTCACATAATGGTCACTTTGCACTCTATAGAATGAAAATCTTAATATCCATAAAAATATGACACTTTTTCCTCTATTTGGCAGATAGGGAGTTGAGACTCTCTTCTAAAGCTTGAGATAAGCACACATCCTCTTTCTAAGTTACCTACTGAAGTAAATCATAGATACACAGGTGGCCTGTGACAAAATGCAGATCTATATGGTCAGAGTGAAAGAACAATTTGTGCACAATCACTAATATTTATCTCTGGCATGTGGAACTTACATTGCATCCATTTTTCAAGGTGTTGAGAAGTATGTATTCTATAAATACAGCATCCAGGTTTGGGGCTGAGCACTGCAATATGGATTCGATCCACTTGTCACTGAAAGAGTTCACCAATGGGGTTCGCTCTGCTAACCTGGCATCCTGTGCACCGTCCCCAGCCACCGCCTCCAGAGACATGTTGAAAGGTAGAGTGCTCCACTCCATTATGTACTAGCGAATCCTACTCACATGGCTGGGCACTGGGGTGTGTGTGTGTGTGTGTGTGTGTGTGTGCATATATAAGAAAGCTTTCCAGTTAAATCTGAATGTCAGGTCTTTGGAAGCACAGAGCAAAGTCATTCTTTCTAAAAGCACTTCATTTTATTTATAGTAGGCACCAGACATTCACAAGACATTGTTCCTCTAGACCTTTGTAAATGTCTAGTTTCTCAAATGTGGACAGACTTCTAACTTCGACCTTATTTCTGTTGAGAATCATGTGTTTCTTGTTCAGATTCCTCATGGTACACCTTGGAATACTTTTTACGTCTATTAACATTTCTCCCACAAGATAGCTAATTTTTTTCTTCATACATACATAATGAACTAATGATTGCATGGGAATCATGTGCCCAGGATGATGGTGATAGGGTGGGCTGTGGAAGTGTTGATCAGTTATCTTACTCCCTGGCTCATTCCCTTCTACACACCAACATATGTCTCCAGCAAATGACTACGAGGCAAATTTGTGCACAGCCAAATCACAAAAGTACCCCATATAATTTGCCTAGTAATTTTCAGATAAACACAAGCAGAAGTGTTAAATGTGAGTGGTCTATGCTTCTTTTTTTTTTTTTTTTTTTTTCAGACAGAGTCTTGCTCTGTTGCCCAGGCTGGAGTGTAGTAGCATAAGCTCACTGCAACCTCCGCCTCCCGGGTTCAAGCGATTCTCCCACCTCAGCCTCTCAAGTAGCTGGGATTACAGGTGCGTGCCACCATAGCTGGCTAATTTTTGTATTTTTAGTAGAAACAGGGTTTCACCATGTTGGCCAGGCTGGTCTCAAACTCCTGACCTCAAGTGATCTGCCCACCTCTGCCTCCCAAAGTGCTGGGATTACAGGCGTGAGCCACCGCACCTGACCACTTCTTGACTATAAGACAACTTGACTCTAGGGACTCCTAATAACACAGTTAAGTACTGGGCTCCCACCCAGGGGACATCTCAGGCACAGCTGAGTTTTGGGGAAGAACCTGGGTGTGGCAGCACTTAAGAATATCAGGAAGAGGATCTTGTGCACACCTTTTAATCTCTTCATAGAGCTGACCCCTGCACAGATCTCCTGGGGGTTTTGACAGTTAGTTCCCCAACTTGAGTTAGCTGTGTGTGTCACAGAATGAGCAGGCCTGTGAGCCCTGGAAGACATACTCCTGCTGGGAGGAAACGTGTTCTCTTTGTCATTCCTTGTAGGCAGCCTTCACTAACACCAACTAGGGAGATGTCATTGTTCTGAAGTTATAAATGTCACATTGCTTCTTTCCCAGAGGATTTGATTTTATAGCATGGCTATTGTAGACTTCGAGATGTTTCCAATTTGTTTGGCATTTGTCATGGTTGCTCTTTATCTCTTGAAAGCTGTGTTTTTTTGTTTTTGTTTTTGTTTTTAAGTGTGATGTCCACACCTTCCCTGCTCAACTCCAGTTTCCTTTCCTCAAATCCCACTGGCCAGAGCTGTTTAGGCAGCCAAGGATCAATGTCCTGCCAGGACCAGCCTTGGCTCACTTAAGGACACCTCAGTGCCCTGTGGAGGTGCTCCAAAATTTATATTATTAAGGATTGAAACAAACCCCTTTAATAGTGGTGATTTCTCAGGAAGAGAAGCCACTGTCAGCAATTTCTGCATTGCCCTCTGGTTTTTCTAAGGTTGCTCACATTCTTGTGCTTGTGTGGATACAAATGGACAAAGCAGTAAGAAGCATTAGAAGCCTTCTAGGAAAATTGCTACAAAGCAAAGAATGTTATTCTTTACACTTAATTGTAGAAGTGGACAGTCCTATAGTTTAATCTTCTCATCGTCTTCGTGAAGTAATAGCTGAGATACGTTAAATAACCTAGTTGAGTGAGCTTCGAAGACCAGCTATACCAACTGTTGTGTGATCCTGGGCTGACAGCTTAAACTCTGTGCCAGACTCTCCCCGTCTGTAAAATGAAAATGGTGATATCACCTAATTCACAGAGCTGTTATGAAGGTTAAAAGGGTTACTGAACGTCAAACATTTAGTACAATGCCTATCATATTTTAAACAGTGTTTTCTATAATAACTATTATTACTAAAACAGATCTCCTGACCCCACCCAGCAGAGGGCTTCTTCTATCATTCTATCATGTGTTCTCCTTGCAAAATAAAACCAAAACCTGTCTTCGTACTGTGGTGGAAGAGAGACCCCTGAGCTGACCATCAGAACTAGACCACATGGTTTCTAGTCTTAGCTCGACATTAACTAGTTGTGTGACCTCAGAAAATTAACCCAACTTCTTTTGACCTCCATTTCCTCATTTGCAACGTAAAAACCAGAGATGGAAAAACCTTTTGGAACTCTTCCATCTCTAACAGTTCTGGATCTGCATAGACAAAAATGGCCCCGCTTATATGTCCTCTCTTGCTTCCCACTGTTGGTTGTCACCATGGCCTCAGCTACCTTGGTGTTCCCCAAAGAATAATCCAAGACACTTCTATCAGTAGCAATGTTTACTTTTTGGCATCTTGTTGGTGGGGTGTGGCATAGTTAAGTGGATTTATCTGAGGACTAGGGAAATATGAATGATAGTGAGAACCTGTTCTTTGTGTTCCCAGAAAAAAATACACAAGAGGAAGAGGACTTAAATATGGCAGGAGGAGCTGGACATCATGGAACCAGAGATTGATTGGTATGGAGTCATAAAATACCAGAGTTTACTAGTAGAAAAAAATCCTCACAATAAAAACTGAATTGAATTACCAAACAATATTTGGAATATCTACCTTAGAAACTTTAAAATAAAGCAGGCTAATTTTTCTCAGATGGTTTAACTGCAACTCTGTCCAATGTCAGGAGCATGACAACATTCCACCTATTCATTCACTCGCTCATCCTGCATTGAGTGAGTGACTGCTGTATGCCAGTGCCGACATGCAAGACTTCTCAAAATTTCTTTCAGGCCTAATGTTCTCAAGTTTTAGCAAGAGGGGTATTGTTTTGCCCCAAAACAGGCCATCTCTCACATTTTCACACTGGTATCCATTTGTGGCTTTTGTGCTGGGCTGTTGATCATCAAGAAGTAATCTGTAGCCTGAAAATGATTGATTTTTAAATAACTGAAGTTTATTAATCAGCTTTTTGTAAAGATTGAGGGAGTGTGTTTCAGCTTTGCATCCTTATCTGTAAATGCCAAAAGCACAACTAGCTTGAGGTAGAGTATTTATTCTCTGCATTCTCAGTGAGAAATTGTTGAAGTCTATTTTTGTTGCCTAGGTAATAATACAGCTTTACTTTGGTTTCTTGGAGTGCAGCAATAGTACAGAATGGATTATAAGAAACAGTGCACTGTGGCTGGCATAATGGAATATTGTCAGAAGACTATCAGTTTTACCCTTTTTTTAATCTTCTGTGTTATTCCCACTAATATCGCATTGTAATAAAATTACATATTTGAATATAATAATATTTCCTTTTCAATGAAAGCTGGAAAATTTAGAGATTTATGGAAGAGTTTCTTCCTCTAGCAGAACCTAGAATAACAAGCTCTCCTAGAAGACCTTAATTATACTCATTCTTTTTGTGCAGTGATGTTTAAACACAATGTTATTATAATTATATGCATAATGAGCTATCTCTTGATGTCAACACATGGATTATAAACCCTTCTATTTGAATTAAATACTGGTTCACATGAACTAAATCATCTTAGATTAGATAGTTAAAAAGATTCATGAGTCAGAGGTACTTTATAATGACCATCAATAGCAGCACATATTTCAGCATTTGTTGACCATTCATCAGTCAGAGATTATCTGTAAAGGCACAGCTGCATGGAGTGGTGTGTGAACATACCTTTACGTGAATTAGCATAAATTGGATGGATATGCAGCTGCTGTATCCAAGTCTTCGTCAAGGAAAATGAATATGCAATGTTGATAGCGCTAATGAATTTTATTTTAGAGAAGTAAAACACCGACTTTATTTGAGAGGTAACTCCTTCCCTATGTATCTCCTGTGTTATTATAGCTTAGAGGCGTCAATGTGGCAAAAGGAACTTGGGAGACATTTTTCTAGTGTGACCAGGTATAGTCATACAAAAATAGGTATTCTTTTTTTTTTTTTCTTCGAGATGAAGTCTCACTCTGTCACCCAGGCTGGAGTGCAGTTGTGCAATCTTGGCTCACTGCAACCTCCGCCTCCTGGTTCAAATGATTCTCCTGCCTCAGCCTCCCGAGCAGCTGGGATTACAGGCACCCGCCACCACGCTTGGCTAATTTTTTGTATTTTTAGTACAAACAGGGTTTCACCATGCTGACCAGGCTGGTCTCAAACTCCTGACCTCATGTATTCCACCCGCCTTGGCCTCCCAAAGTGCTGGGATTACAGGTGTGAGCCACCGCAACTGAACCCCAAATAGGTATTTTTTTTTTGTAGCTATTTATTTCTCACTAGGCTTTCTTAACAAAAGAAATTCACTTCTGCTCTCAAATACTGAGGAGTTACTTGACACAGATCACAACAGACTTGCTAATGAGTAGTATGAATGAATGATGCCAATGATGGTATCAATGCGAATTGATTGAGGAATCCATTGAATTAAAACATTAAAGTTAGACTTAAAGTCTTACTGGCAGATCTTCTATGAATAGATCCAAGCTCCTACTATGTCTCAAGAGTAAATTTGCAATTACAAAAAAATGAACCAAGTCTTACTTACCACCCCTACTCTGGTTTCTGATGTTGTCTTGGTACTTAAGCTTAATTTTCAAATAAGCATCTAGATTCTCCAGCTCATCTTTTGTGATAATTAATTGACTGGGTCTAATATCATTGTTTCTTTCTCTGTGTGTGTCTCATTCTGACCCTAACAACAGTGTCAGCTCCTTGCATCCCACAGGTGTTCTCCATATGTCACTCTGATAACTATTCCACAAACTTTTCTACATCCTCCCCTCATATCTCTACATTTTACACTCCTCCCTTCTCTCTTTTCTCCTCAGCCCCTTCCCTTCTTTACTATCCTCCTTCCTTTCATCCTTCCAGAAGCATTTATTATTTTTATTGAAATATCTTAGCCAAGCTGAGGGACCACTACAGATATGCAGTAGGCATTTGATAAACATTTGTGAAGCAGGTAAGTGAATAATTTGCATGCATTTTAGAAGGGTCATGTGGGCAACAGCATAAAGGTTGAGAGGCAGTAATCCTATTAGGAGCCTGCTGCATCGCTGCAGGCCGGAGATGATGACAGTGACTCTGGGGATAGAGGAAAGGAAAAAGGTGAAAGGAGAGGAAGTCAGCTGGCAGAATGAAGAGGACTTCGAGGTTGACTTCGTGATGGTCAGGTATAAAATAAAGCAATGGAGCACAGAGAAGATAAGCATTTTTGTACTGAGAAATTAAAGACCAATCAACTTAAAAGTCTTCTCCCGTGCAAATCCTTTTTGAACTCCCTCAGACTGAATTAATTGTTCCCTTATCTTGATTTCCATAATGCTATATGGAATTAAAATATTTGTTTTTGTTGATTTTCAGCATCTAAAAGTTATGATCTCACCAAGGCCAAGGCTGTACCTGACCCGGCGTTGTTCCCTCCTCATGTATTCCATGGCTTACTTGCTATCATTATTCTTTTTTGAAGTGTCTACTCAGATCTTTTGCTATCTTTTATCAAGTTGTTTGTTTTCTTATTGTTCTAGTTTAAAAATTCATTATGTATTTTGGAAGTTAGTTGTTATTTTTTTTTAATCAAGTACGTGGCTTATAAATGTTACCTTCCAGTCTGTGGCTTGCCATCTCATTCCCATAACATTCTCTTTCACAGAGCAAAAGTTTTAAATTTTGGTAAAGTCCAGTTTATCAACTTTTTTCTTTTATGGCTCACACTTTGGGTGCATTTCTTTTATGGACTACACTTTGGTGCATTTCATTTATAGATCACACGGTGCATTTGCAAAAATAAAGATAATACAGATTCTTCTATTACATTTTCTTCTAAAAGTTTCATAGTTTTATGTTTTATATTTAGTCTATAATCTTTATTGTTAGTGTTTGTACATGAGGTGAGGTAAGTGTCAAGGTTTATGTTTGTGCATTTGGGTGTCTAGGGTTTCTTTTTGTTGAAAAGCCTTCCATTTCTTAATGGAATTGCTACCTTACCTTTGTCAAAAATTGATTGACTATATTTGTGCACATCTATTTTGGGGCTCATTGTTCTGTTTTATAGCTCTGTGTGTCTATGGTTTTACCAATACCACATAGTTTGGATTACTGTAGATTAATGGTATGTTATAAAATTGCGTAATATCAATCTTTCAATTTTGTTATTTTGAAATATTGGCTTGACTATTCTAGACCTTTTGCCTTTCATATAAAGTTTATAATCAACTTGTTAACATATACAAAAAATTATCCTGAGATTTGATTGGGATTGTGTAGATCTGTAGCTGAATTTGGGAAAAATTGAGATCGTAATTATACTGTGTCTCCCATTCCATGAACATGGTATCTGTCTCCATTTATTTGTCTTAAAACATTTTTAATGAGCATTTTGGTAGTTTATGTCTTTCAGGAATTGATTGATTTTATCTGCATTGTCAAATTTATGAGGAGAGAGTTGTTCCTAGTATCCCATTATTTTTCTTTTAATGTCTATGGAGTTAATATTGATGTTCTTTTCTTCATCCCCAATATTAGTAATTTGTGTTTTTTCTTTTTTCTTGCTTAGTCTGATTAGAGTTTATCAATTTTATTGATCTAAGAACCAGCTTTAGTTTCATGGATTTCAAAATACATATCTTTATATTTTCAATTTCATTGATTTCTGCTCTAAAAGTATTATTGCCTTTCTTCTGCTTGCTTTGGATTGAAATTGATCTTTCTTTCCTCTGGTTTCCTATGGTAAAAGCTTAGGTTAATGGTTCAAGACTTTTCTTCTTTTAAAAATGTAATCATCAATGCTACTTTTCTCTTATCACTTTTCTCTAATGCTGCTTTAGCTGTGCCCATGAATTTTTATGATGTATGTTCATTGTTCATTTTCATTTAATTCAGAATATTTTAAAGTTTATTTTGATACTCCCTCATTGATCCATGAGTTATTTACAAGTGTACTGCTTAATTTTCAAATTCTTAGGAATTTTTCTTATATCTTTCTGTTACTGATTTAGAGTTTAATCCCATTATGATCTGAGAACATGCTTTGTATGATTTCTATTATTTTAAATATGTCAAGATTTGGTTTATGCCACAGGACGTGGTTTATTATGGTGAATGGTCCCAGTGCACTTGAGAATGTCTATTCTGCTGCTATTGGGTGGAATGCGCCATAAAGGTCAGTTAAATCAAATTGGCAGTTAGTGTTGTTCAAATCATCTATATCTTTACTTATTCTTTGCCTACTTAACTCTATTAATTACTGAGAGAGGAGTGTTGAAGCCTCCAAGTCCAGCTGGGGATTTGCCTATCTCTCCTTTCAGTTCTGTTAGTGTTCGCTTTATGTAATTTGAATCTCTATTAGGTGTGTACACATTTAGGACAGCTACTCTTCCCCTCCCCCTGCCAGCTCCATCAAGTATGCTTTCTCAGGATTCTTATCAAACTTTCCTGAATGCCTAATAGGGTTCATGGAGAGAAATCTGGCCAGAGTGTGAACTCTTTTATTCTGCATCTACAGGGGCTTCTCCCTTTTTGATAGCCCACATTTAGCCTATAGCAATATATATATAAAAAAAATTTACCTGAATCTTCTTAACAGCGTACATGGAGTGTTTGCAATGCTGGGTTCTGTTGTTCCCTGTAGATACCTTTCTGACCCCAGATGCATCTTGGTTGGTTGTTGTCCATCCTTAGTGTTCTCATGGGATTAAGAAAAGTTGTTAATATACTGTTTATTTACCCTTTTCCTTGTTGTAAGGGTGGGAGTGATACTTTCCACATCTCCAAGCTGAAACCAGATGTCTCGCAGATAATTTTGAGATTTGAAAATCTCCGTGGTTTTCTTGTTTTCACCATCTTACTCATAGCAACTAGCAACTTGTGCTTTTTGCCATTTTGTTTCTCTTGTTGTAGGAATCAGAGTTCCCTGAAGCCCTTTGCTGGCAGAATTTTACTTACATCTTTCTGGACATTACCGAGCCTTGACTTTCCACAATGGAAGTTGTGTGTTTTTCTGCTGTTTTCTTTCATGCGTATCTCCTCTGTGTGTCTGCACAATTACATTGGCTCTTGTTTGGAAACAAACTTCGTATACATCTCTGTGCCACACTGGTTTTCACTGTTAAGTACATGTTAAGTAAGGGTGGTGATGATCTCAGTGATAATTGTGGTAAACATCAGTCACCTTTACAACCTCCAAAAAATTACTTCTCCAGTGTCAACCTTAACTCTTATGTCTTCCAATCAGGATGTGTGTTATGTTTAGGTAATATAAACTATTATTCTCAGGTGTAGATCTATTTTTTCTTTTTTAAGGCTAAATAATTATTAGTCATAGCATAGTAATAGGCAACCAAAGGGTTATTTAATTCCCAAAGGTTATGAATATCAATATTTTAATATTCAATAGTGAACATGCCCAATAATGAATGCCACTCATTAATTACAGTTCATCTAACCTTATACCATTTGAGGTTCAGCTTAAAATTATTAAATAAAAATGCACACAGCCAAACGATAGTTTCTGCACATAAGCTGATCTGAACCGTTGTATTTTTAAGCAGTGACACAAAGTAAATTTATTTTTTAATAGCTTGGTTTGATGAAAAGGGATCAGAGAAATATGGCGATTCTGTTTTGTTGCTTGAGGCAATCTCATTTGCAACATCATTTCAAATCAAAGTTCATCTATCACTATGTAAACGACATGGAATAATTCAGTATTGATATGTTTCAGTTGAGAAATCCCACTTCAACCACTGGCATTGAGGCAGTAATTCCTGTTGAAAGGTCACCTTCTCATGCTTTATTTCTTCTTTTAACTTCTTCACACTACTAGTGTGCATGTATTCCTTTTCAATAAGCTATTTTTCTTATCAGCTGGGTTTTCTGATGGACAGAAACAGAAAATAACCATAATTTGAATGCTCTTTTAGTAATTGCAAGACAATCCAGGAACTAATAAAAGCCCTTCTTGCTAGCATACTCATTAATATAATATTTAGACTAATAGTAATGAAACAAGCTTGAACTTTTTATGAAAAGCAGTTGTAAATATTCAAGTATTATTTGGAATTCTGGAACATCTGGGCTCCAGGGCTTGCCATTACTTCCTATGGTTAGGTAAAAGGTACCTGGTTAAATATGTAGTTCTGAGAAGAGAACTATGTGCCTCATGGCTCTAACTGACATGGCAGATTATTCAATCATTAATGGACAGAGGAAATTTCTCAGAAGAGAGTATAAAAGAGTTTGATTCCACCTAGATTGCCTAGTTGAACCTCAACTACCCTACCACTTTTGATCATTCTGAGGACTTCATGCAGCCAAATCATTGTTAATTTTATGTGACCCTCTTAGACTCAAAAAAGCCAGTGGTGGTGTTGACATACCGAAACCTAAAATTGATCATGAAAAATCATTGATAATTGCCAAACTATATTTTGGGGGAAGAAAACGCTTCATATTTACATTGAAATAAGGGTCTCTCTAAGGTTTTAGACATTCAGTGTCTAAAACAGTGTGGTACAGGCATGCTGCAAACACAGTCATTCCGTTTTCCCGCACTCCTGGCTGCAAACCAATTCATCTCTCAGAATAATGTGAAAGATCGACAAGTTTGACCCTTGTATCAAAACTGCTCATTTGTATTTTTCCTAAAGGGCAGAGAAATAATAGTTTTGATTTAAAAGATCTTCTCTTCTGATTCTTGCACAGACATAGGCCCCATTTATGTTAACAAAATGCTTAATTAAGCCAAAAATATGACAATATCAGTAAAAATTTGAAAACAATATTTGCCTTTACAAATTCAAATGGAGATGATCCCCCTTACATAATCAACTGTGTATTCTTTTATATAGAATGTATACTTCTTTTTCCACACTCAGATGTGGTTAATAATATATCCTGCTTTTCTTAAAGGAAAATATGATCCCCCAGATTAAGTAATAATAGTAATGAAGTAATAGATTGTTTTATTTGTAATCAGTAATTATGCAGTCACCAAATAAGTGGCCGGTATCTAGGGAACAAGCAATTATATGAGCTATGATTACTAAAGAAGTAATTATGATGAAAGATAAACCTCTCTTAGTTGTGCTATTTTTTGTTTCTGAAGACTGCCATTTACATAACAGTTTCTAATCCACAGAGAATATTTGTTTAGGTCTGAGAGAATGTGTATCTGTCATGCACAGTTTACTACAGGAACTCTTGCCATTCACAGCCTTGACATTCTCAATTTCAGCTCTTCATTCGCGGTTTGAAGGACAGTGACTTCCTGTAACTTTTCTATGGCATGAATTTGAATCACTTGTTGTAGTGTTTCTGTGGGGGAATCTAGACTGCCTGGCACCACACTCCAGTGTTACTCAGGTCCGACATGTGAGTCTCTTGTCTAGTGGGAAAATCTCTGTTTCCAGGACAAAAAAAAAAAAAAGAAGAAGAAGAAGAAGAAGATCTGCTATTGATAGTGACAGAATTAAGGAAACAGAGTGAACACAAAGATGTACTAGAAAGTGGGGAGAATTACAGACTGATGTTGTTGTAATGAATCTGGGAATTCTCAAGATTCTGAGAGCATGACCTTGTGATTAGGAAGGGGCTTTAATGAACTTTGTAGACAGGTGAGTCAAGTTGACCAGTGTCCCTTCTCAGGAATCTGACCATCAAGACTTGGTTTTAACTGGCATAATGTGACATAAGAATTTTATTTTAGAAATAATAACACTTAAAAAATTATATCTGGCAAAAATACCTACATTTCAGGTTGTTGTTATTGTTTTCTATTTGTCTCTGTTTTGGGATGTTTTATGTTTTCTTAGCTCATTGGTAATTCTATGTGTTTATTCATGCTGCACATATAGAGAATAAGAGCTATGGTAGGCAGAGAAATGGAGATAGATGAGAAGAGATCACCAATCGCTGAAAACATATGATGGATCAAAAGTTGCAAGCAGGTCTCGTGAAACGTGTTCAGAAGTTAATTTATTTTTTGTAAGCAATTTCTTGCATTTAAAATGACAATTAATTATATAAACCATTTCTTTTGCAAACATTTAAAGATTAAGTTTTCCCTATGTACTTGGAAATGTAAGTGCTTTTTTCAGAATGTACATCCTTTTTTGCCTTTTCCAATGAAGACAAAAATCAAAATAACTTTTACCTAATGCTGGCATCATTTTTTAACTGTAGAAATAACCTGTTAAAGTAATGCTGTTAATTCCATTTTATAATATAAGACATATTTTTAAGTAGATACTTGGGTTTGAATTCATAGGAACTTAGAGGACTATATAGTTGAGTTACAACTAGAATTAAATCTATGAAACACCTCTTGCAACTAAACTCCTTTTAAAGTTGTTTAGCAGTGTTTCATGAGAAAGAGTCATGTTTATTGTCTTACTCTTCTAAGTCTTAACCATGAAATCAAGTCGATTTGATTTATTCTTAATTTTCCTTAATAGTAGGAATTGAATTTACCAAATTCAAAGTAAATTCTTATTTCTCCTAAAAAGACAAAACAACCTCTCAACTTTGAGATCTTATAATAATCCACAATTTGTCCAAAGTAATCCTTAGTCATTAAAAGAAGCCAAATAGTAAGAATCAGACCTCAAGTTGAGACTACACCCTCTTCTAAGATAGTCGTTCAACAGCTCCTGTCTCATGCATCCTCTTAAGTTTAAAGAGAGGAACATTTTTTGAAGTGTCTCCTTTGAAAACAGAAACCTGAATTCCTGATATTAACCAAGTAAGTTGATATCTATACAAGAGTAACGTGAAATATTCAAGAGCTTTTGGGTCTAGGGTCAAATTGCTAGGGTTTAAATTCCTGTTCCAGCGCTGTCTAGATGGGTGACAAAATCATGAAAATGCTTAGTAATGGTATGAGTTAGGCATGTTACTTAACCCTGCTAAGCCTCAGTTTCCCCATCTATAAAATGTCAATAATAATAAAAATGCCTACTAAAAGAGTTGTTGGGAGGATAAACAAGATAATGCAAGTTAAAGTCCTTAATACAGAATCTGGCCATAACAAGTGTTCAGTTAAAGTCGGTTATTATTATTTATTCAACTGGAAGACATGGAATGCCTGCTCTGTGGTCGGTAATAGGATTCACAAATCTCTTCTGTCATCTAGATCGGGGACTAGAATCTAAACACACAAGCGTAACTTGAGGTCCAAGCTGAGATAAACAGGATTGGAGTCTTGAACTTCTCTCTCTGCCCTACTACGTCCAGGGCTCCTAAGTTGAAGAGTTAATTGTGATTTTGATGGGATTAGGATGCCTGTTAAATTTATTTTCGTTTATTTCCATTTTTTTCCTGAGGATAAGCATACCTTGGTATATAGTAAAAGAGGCTAGCATACTCTGAAAAAAGTAGAACTTTGCCTGTCAGTTGACAATCTTTTTAAAACTTCCTTTCAAAGATGCAGGTCTGAAGCTTCTTAAGAAATGTGTGCCGAGGCACAGCTAATGTGTGAGTACAATCATGCCTCAGTGAACGGCGGGGATACATTCTGAGAAATGCATCGGTAGGCAGTTTCATCACTGGGAACATCACAGAGTGCACTTTCACAAACCTGGATGGTAGCACCTCCTACACACCTAGGCTGTATGATAGAGCCTGTTGATCCCAGGCTACAAACCTGTATCGTGTGTTATTGCACTGGATACTGTAGGCAGTTGTAACACTGTGGTACTTGTGCATCTAAACATAGAAAAGGTAATATGCTGTGCTATAGCATCACAATGGCTAGAATGTCACTAGGTGACAGGAATTTTTTGCTTCCACTATAATCTTATGGGACCACCATGGTACATGAGGTCTGCTGTTGACCAAAACATCCTTATGCTGCACATGACTGTATTTGTATTTGTCAACATTTTTGTTTCCTGTCTTTATAAAGTCTCCTTTCTGCTACCATTTATTCTATGCTGAGTTGGTGTCAGTGCGAATCTCGTATTAGGAAAAGGAGAGGGAATTAGAAAGAGGTGTTCACATAGCCTAAAAACTCACACGACGGGCACTTCTGTCTTATTTCAACTAAGTCATATGCCTTATTCCTTAAAGAACTTTGGTTCTGTTAGTCAGAAAGGTATTCCTAAATTGAAATAAAAACTATTGGCCGGGCGCAGTGGCTCAAGCCTGTAATCCCAGCACTTTGGGAGGCCGAGACGGGTGGATCACGAGGTCAGGCGATCGAGACCATCCTGGCTAACACGGTGAAACCCCGTCTCTACTAAAAAAAAACATACAAAAAACTAGCCGGGCGAGGTTGCGGGCGCCTGTAGTCCCAACTACTCGGGAGGCTGAGGCAGGAGAATGGCATAAACCCGGGAGGCAGAGCTTGCAGTGAGCTGAGATCCAGCCACTGCACTCCAGCCTGGGCGACAGAGCGAGACTCCGTCTCAAAAAAAAAAAAAAAAAAATTATGAATCACCGACACACTTGCCCAGAGACAAACCTAACGGGAGTATATTGCTAGACTGAATCCACCTGAAACATTGGCTTTAATCTGCATGTGTGTTTAAAGCGTTTTGAGATGACTTTTTATTGGAGCCTGTCTATGAATGGAGCCTGTGAAGGTTTGTCGCTGTTTGTGCAGTTTCTTTTCCTAAGGATATGGGAGCAGAAGTGGGGCTGGAATGGCCGGGCTTGGAGGAGGAAGGACCATGAAGCCCTGTGCTTCAACAAGTAAAATTGTGTGTGCCTAACGACACAGAGCAAATAATTACTAGGCTTCAGTGACTTATAGTAAGAGAAGGGCAATAAGGGCAATTCTTTGCCAGTGGTCATAGCTCTATGATTAGAAAAAGAAATATTTCTTTTCAGAAAGTATGAGGTAGAGAAAGAGGCCTTTGTTTAATTCAACAGTTCTTTATCACAGTGTTTCCAAAAATTTCCCTCACTTGACCCAGCCACTGTTTACAACTGTACATTCCTGTGCCAACTACGGAAGTAGGGAATCAGACTACCTGAGAAATGGTCCTCTGAATTTCTATGTTTAAGAAGAACTCAGTTGAGTGTATGATCGCTTAACTTTAGGAGACACTGCTATGTGGGCTTAGATAAAAATAAGGGAATAAAAATGTATGTGAAAAGGCATAATAATTGTAGAAAGGTAACATGTGGTATGCTGAACAGACAGGGGCCATCACTTGTTTTAAAGTAAGTTGTGTTCTGGACCAGCAGCAAAAAGAGAGGAACACCAGGGTCCAGAGGGCCTCTGCTTTATGGAAACTCGTACATGATGTGCAGCCTTGAAAATCTGAAAATGGTTATTTTTGAAAATCTTGAAAACAGTGCTTTTTCAGTCTTTGAAACCATATAATATAGGATTACCCTTTTCCTTCTCTCGCTTCATCTTATACGGACTACGCTTGCTGATAATGCCAACCTTTTCATTTTAGCAAAGTGCTTCCATGGAGAACTAAAATGAGCCAGGACTGATTGGATCCACAGGGCTTCCCATCTTTCCTACGACTTGGTGATGGAGTTTGCCTTAGTCTGTAGCTCTGTGGAAAAACTCCCTTCTGTGCTTTAGAGCTTGGGGTGAATAGGAGAACTTCTGAGGGGTCCCTCTGCAAAGCTGTTCATGAGTCTGGAGAGTCTTCCATGCACAGGATAAAGACCCCCCCCCCCACCTCCTACTCCAGCCATCCAGACCCTCCTGGCTTTGCCACCTGCTTGGACTGCTCTTCTCTCCTCCCAAATCCTGCAACCATCTTGAAATGCATTCTACAGCAGGGATTGCAGAGTGGCCAGCCTTCTTATGATAATAATATGTGTCCAATTTATATATGCTGGTTTAGTCTTTCGATTTTATCTGAAACCAGATCTATAGCATTAGACTCTTAGACCTTCATTTGTCCACTTTGGCTGCTAGAGCTCTTCTGTGCCCAGGGCCTGACTTTTACTAAAGACCATGATCTGCTCTCTAATGATCTGCCCACTCTTCACAAGTGCTCACTGAAGTGGGCTGATGGATATGGCTTTAATGTCTAAGTAAATAGTCATTAAGTCGTTCAGCCATTATGTAAAGACACACTGTGACACTTAGACTAGGACATACTCCCATTTTCCAGTTTCTTTCTCTCCTTCTCTTTTTTTCTTTTAACACAATTCTTACAAAGTCCCATAACTTTGTTGAAATCCTGTGCTAGCCATTCCACAAATCATTATAGTCAGAAGTGACTTGGAGCATAAAACTACTAAGATAGAAGGGTTTCTTCCCCCTCAAGTATTAAAAAAAAGGTCACACTGATGTTTTTGTACCAAAATTTTGGGCTATTTTGAATGATTTGGAGTTACATCAATTATTGAAAGTGAAGGTGTATGTTTTGTTTATTCAATTTTTGTATACCTACTTATTTTGCAGTTAGGCAGAAAAATAAAGCCTAATGGATTAAAAAGTCCAACTTTTTCCACACTGGATCAAAATTAATCTGAAATACAGAGCCATGTGAATGACGGGAGACTCAGGTTATTGAGGCAGACCCTGAGGGAGAATTCCGGATTTTCCTATTGTTACTTATAGACCAACATAGCAGCTGGGACTGTGCGGGTACATTATGCACATGTAAAAGAACGCAGTGATTCCTCTGTCCATCTTTAATCTTGGGGTCATTATTCTGGTTAGATTTGTGGGGCAAATGGGGGTAAGAACACATGAAAATGAACAAACTTGTATGTAGGAAGCTCCACTTGATTGGGGAAAACTGGAATTACAGTGAGGCTGGGCCTTTACGGGAGGGTTGTAGGGTGGAAGAGGCTGTGGGGGCTTTTGGTCCCCATGTGGGAGTGGGAACTCCACTGAGCAAGGTATGTGGCTGTGTGACCAGCAGGGCCACAGTGGCATGGCTGTCCCCACCCCACCACAAGGGCCTTTTTTTGTTTGTCCTCCTTCATTCTTCCCTTCCCCTCCTTTCCTCTTTGTGAGATGACAGAAGGCAATGGTGATGGGAGTGTCCATATCACAGGAGACCTTAGGTCTTCGGATGAAAAAAAATACAATTATATTGAACTGGGTTAGAACTGCACTTCCGATTTTTCCCCCCATTACCCGTTGAACTCTGTTGCCTGAGGAGAATGATTTGCTTTCTCTGTGCCCCTCTGTCTTCTTTTTAACCCTGTTCTTGCATGAGGATTGATCGGTAGATGTTTTTTCTGTTTCTACACTTCTCAGTCCCTTTCATGCCTTCTCTCTGTGCCAAATCCAAATCATTCAAAATAGCCCAAAATTTTGGTATATAAACATCAGTGTGACCATATTTGAGGGGGAAAATACCCTTCTATCTTAGTAGTTTTATGCTCCAAGTCACTTCTGACTATAATGATTTGTGGAATGGCTAGCACAGGATTTCAACAAAGTTAAGGCACGCCTTCCCCTGTTTTTCGCTTACTCCAGTCCTTCCTCACTCCCCAGGTCTCTCTGCTACCCCACCACATGCATCTTTCCCTCACTCTTCACTTGCAGAGCTGCTGGGATGTTTCCCACCTGTCATCAGTCCCTCTCTGCCCTGACCTCTCTCTATCCGGCCTGAGGCTACACATCTTTAGAGCTGCTGTGCCAGTGTGGCTGGGGCCCTCTTGTGGGCCTACAGCTGCTCTTTGGCGTCCTTGCACCTGTGCTCACCTTCCTGATAGATCCCTTCGAGAGCAAGTTATTTGAGTTGTCCCCACTGTAGGGGTTAACAAATGCTGCTCATCTGCAGAAATGAGAGTCCACATGCTAAAAATAATCTGAAGCAATACAGGAGAGATGGAAGCCTGGCTGTGTGGTTTGCTTAGGACCCCGTGGGGTGAAGCCCCCTCAGGTCCCCAGATCCCTGGCCACAGTCACACAGACTGGTGCTGAATGGTGCACCCACCAGTGTGTGGGAGCTCTGGTATGAGATGGCTGAGGGTCAGAGGCTGTGCTTGTGACCACCTGGCCAGCTACCAGGCCACTCTGCCCTCCTACCTCATAGCTGACCTTGCAGAGTGGCTGGGAATGTGAGGCCTCTTCACTGGCCTTGTTTTCCTGTCCCCTGTCCCCTGGGGCCCTGCTGTAGCCTCCCCTAGCACTTAGCCTGAAACCACAGAGCTCCCTGCCTGGGTCCCCCTCCTGTCCACCTTTCAATCTGTGCCACAGGCAGTGGTCAGGGCCTGCTCCATCAGTGAGCCACTCTCTTTGAGTATCTAAGTAACTAAATGCCAGGTCAGATTTCTCTGATGAGTCAGAGAAAGAGCGGTTTCTTAGCCCACAGGGCATGGTCTAGCTGTTCTGCAAATTGAGAGTGTGGCGCTGCCAGCAACCACTGAAATGATATGTCTTTTAGCCAAGGAGACGTTCCTGGAATATTTTTGTCAGCTCCCATGAATTCTGACTATGAGTGGCTAGTCCTCCCTCTCTGGCTGCTTCAGGGAGATCTCAGGGCTGACCCACTTAGAGGACCTCACAGCCAAGGCAAGTAAGCCTCCTTTCTCTCCAGCCAGGATTCAGGTTTAGGTGCCTTCTACCCATATATCATGATTGCAGGACATTATTCTTGCCTTAGCTACTCTGTGAGTGCCAATCAAGATTATAGAAAGAGACTAGCAGCACACTTAAGGCAGCGGTCTTCAAACAGGTATAAATATACTGTCGGAAAAAAATGATGGCTCTCAACAGGATATGTTGGCTCAGACTTTTCAGATCATTTGCTTCCTTATATATTGTGCTAAAATTAATCTCCACAGTGCTGCCTTCCTGCTAAGGCTTTCACAGTCAGTCTTTCTCACTTTATGAGAAAGAGATGTACCCATTTGGAGCCCTCTAATAGCCCTTGGGTAGCAAAAACCTCCCAGGTGTCAAACAAAGGAATGATTCAAATATTGATGAAAGAAGTCAGTGGTATTAGTGATTGGGCAGCAATTTGTGGCTAACAAATCCTTTTACAAGCTAGCTGGTTTCTAATTCTTTGCTCTCCATAAAATTAAAGGAGGGCCTAATCAAGTTGCCAGGTGATAGATGAGTAAAAAATTATATTCCATGATAGATGACTATGTGACTGGGGACATATAATTTGGAAGGAGTACAGTGAATTGAATAGATCTCTAAAAAGAAGCTGCTTCTGTTCCCATCTATTTATGCAAAGAAGGTTTTTTAGTTTTTAATTCTAAAAACAAAAAGGGAGGGAAGGAATAGAGTTGATACTGACCCCTGTTCATTTCACCCACAAGTCCATGAGCTAACTGGAAAAAAACCAGTATCTATCTCATATTAGATGCATTTACCATCAAATTGTACTATTAATGTTAATAATTATCTATCAAAAATATGACATTTATGTTTTTGAATTGTACACTAATAATAATATAACAAAAATAATTTTTTTTACACTGAGAGATCTATGATCATCTTTTTTTCATTTTCATTTTAGTTCATATATATACCTTTTATTTCAGGCAAGTATAATTGCATGATCAATTAGTTTTTTAAATAAAATATACTATTAAAAATAACATATATTTTAGTACATTATAATATATAACCTAAATATCTATAATTTATTATTAGCCTGAAATACAGTATAGGAAGTACAATGGAAATAAAAACTCAAGGAGAAAAAGGAGTTATAAAAAATATCTAGTTTTTAAAAACTGTTTACATATGTTTAAAATGAACAATTTAAATTCCCAAATTGCTCAGAATTTGGATTCCATTGCAAAATTAAAATTGTAAAAGTTAAAATTGAAAATGATGTCAATTGTATGTCCTTTACAGTTTTTAAAACATAAACACTTTTAGGTTTCTACTTTAAATATCAGAGGAAGTGTTTAGTTTTGTATATACAAACAAATACTTGAAGACTGCTATTTGTGTTAGCCGCCATGGTTTTTAAACAAGGCTGCCCATCAAAGCACCTAGAGATGTTTTTACATTTTACCAATACCATAGCTCAGGCCACACCCCAAACCTGCCAAATCAGTCTCTCACCAGATAGCTTAGGAGTTTATGGTTTTATAGATGTCTCCGGGAAAGTCAGCGAGTGGTTGGCTTGCCATCTGCTGCTTTACGGCACCAGAGGGACACAGCATGCTCCTGTCGGACACTGTTGCAGAGGGACTCTTCTCCAGCTCTCAGAGCCAAGGGTGGTGCCCTCGTGCTGCAGGTCAGGCAGAGAGAAGCCACTTAGTCAAGAGACAGTTTCCTTCTACTCCTTTATAGTAAATATAGCAAATCCTACAGGAACATGTAGTTGTGCTTGCTTACTGTCTTTTTTTTTTTTTTTTTTTTTTTTTTTTTTGAGACGGAGTTGTACTGTTGTTGCCCAGGCTGGAGTGCAATGGTGTGATCTTGGCTCACCATAACCTCCACCTCCCAGGTTCAAGCGATTCTCCTGTCTCAGCCTCCCGAGTAGCTGGGATTACAGGCATGCACCACCACGCCCGGCTAATTTTTTGTATTTTTAGTAGAGACAGGGTTCCTCCATGTTGGTCAGGCTGGTCCCGAACTCCTGGCCTCAGGTGATCTGCCCACCTCAGCCTCCCAAAGTACTGGGATTACAGGCATGAGCCACTGCACCTGGCTGGTTGTGCTTTCACTAAGGATTTTGAATCCAGATTTGAAAAGTTTGTGGTGGAAGATCTTTAAAACATTGCATTATTTTCTAACAAACTAAGAAAATCAGATTGTAGGTTTGCAAGAGAAAATGTCATATGGGGATTAAGACATGGTTTGCTTAAATAATGTTAAGTGCTGGAGAAATTTAGGAAACAATTGAATTAGCTGAATAAAGGAAAGAATCCAAAAAAAAAGCACCAGTGCTATTAATATCTAGATTTTGATTCTATTAAAGGAATAAGAATGAATTAGAAAGAGGGAGACTGAATTAGAATCTTTTAGGACAGCATAAAATGGAAGGAATGAAGGATGGCCCTCTTTTCGGTGCTCTCAGGGTGTCTGCTTCTGCTCGCACACAGTGAATGTTATGTGATTGGATGGATGCTAGAAGAAGAAAGGCAGCGTTGGCTCAACAGAGGACTTCTGGCTGCTTCACCTACAGCCATTTCCGGTATGAATGATGATGCAAGCTCAGTAACTAGTAACACAACCCATAATGGAGACAAGATGTGGGGAGGGAAAAACAATTCATATTCCCTTATGATAATCTGCTAGTTATGGATGTCAGGAGGGAGAACCGAGGACCTGATGGTTTACACTGCAGTTTGAGGGACTATGAGAATGCCACTGATGCTTTAGGATACCATAAAAGCTGTAACAACTCTTGATGATTCAACTCAACCATCATCTCAGCCATTTCCATATGTCTATAATCTGATTCTCTCCTGCTTTGTGGTTCTTCGAATGCGGTGTCTCCACACACCTCCATATTAGGTGATGCATTGCTGGTATAGTCAGACCGTTTAGTAGGATGTGTCCTTAACCACATCAACTGTTAATGAGCTGCTTATTAAGGAACTGCTTGTGAAAAATGGATTTATGCTACTTCATGGACAAAAAGTATTCACTTTGTGATCTCTTTAATGTGATTACATGAATGGATAAAATAAGCTTCATATGAGCTTTCTATTTTAAACTTTAAAATGAAATGTGTCTAACACCAAAGCTCTGGGTTCAGCTAAAAACTTTTTTTTTTTTTTTTGAGACACAGTCTCTCTCTGTAGCCCAGGCTGGAGTGCAGTGGCATGATCTCAGCTCACTGTAAGCTCCACCTCCTGGGTTCACACCATTCTTCTGCCTCAGCCTCCCAAGTAGCTGGGACTACAGGTGCCTGCCACCACGCCTGGCTAATTTTTTGTATTTTTAGTAGAAATGGGGTTTCATCATGTTAGCCAGGATGGTCTTGATCTCCTGACCTCGTGATCCACCCGCCTTGGCCTCCCAAAGTGCTGGGATTACAGACATGAGCCACTGTGCCCGGCCGGGTTCAGCTAAATTTTTAAAAACAAAGTTTCATGACTGAAATTCCTGATTAAAATTACAGTAAAAATTTTTCACTAAAGTTGTGCCTAATTGTATGTTGGGCCTGAGAATTATGGTACCATGAATAAGTAACTAAATGCCCAGACTAAAGGCCTCTACACTGGCCAAATAAAATGTTTTAATGAAAATCAAAGGTCTTGCTTACTTGGCAATGTCAGGCCCTAATGCTCCGGATCTGTTCTTTATGAAGTGCAGGAACATCTCTATCATGGCTGCCACTGATTCCAATCTGGCAGCCAACAAATTCAGGGCAGAATTCCTCTGCCTGTGCAGATCAACCAGGTTGGATCTCCATGGCCCGAGACCAAATAATGTAATATCTGCGCTATCCTGATGGGGATTTCATCAAAGTAATGGCTGATTGTGACAATGACATCTACTCAACCTGGATAACTTGTAGTGTGATGCCAAATCTAAAACATACCTTCCTGAATGTCAATAGCCTTTTTTATGGAATATGGTGTGGATGGTCAAAAACCAGTACAAGTAGTATAAGAACAACTTTAAATTGATAATGAGGAATTAATTATTGAGGGTCTAAGTCAAGAGAAGTTATAAATATAATGTTATAAATAGGTGCATATTTTTATATGTTATAATAAAATGTATATATAACTATATGTTAATACATTTATTTGTATAACTGTAACTTATATGGGTGCTTTCATATAAACTGGGAAATGGATTCTTACTTTTGGATACACTTGTCATCATTTAAAAAATTGTAGTAAAATACTGATTTTGCTAGAAAAAATATGTTCATATCTTAAAAAATGTTAGAATACTCATATCTGCCAGAAAGTTGTTATAATAAATAAGAATCATTGCAATATGAATGGCATTCCTATAGCTATATAATATATAACCCTATAATAGTGGGTGGTAGCCAGAATCCTTTTATGACATTAGGTCAAGTATAACAAACACACCCTGGCTCCCTCTTTGTTATAGTGAGAGATGCTATGTATCTTGATGTCTACAGAAAATATAATTTAGCCTTAACTTTAGCAAACTCACAATCTAAGTTTGAACCAGCTATAAACACCCCATCTTCCTGCAATTGGAAATGACATGCAAAGCAATTTTTTAAAAGATTCAGCTCACGTATAAGGAAGCGATTAAAAACTTATCTCAATGTTGACAACAAGGTTAAGGTAATAAATGCACTTGCAGTACTTACAGTTTGTATTTAGGAAGTTCGTACATATTAACGCAGCATTGTAAAGTGGTTCATTACAGAGCTAGAGGTGATGAACAGTGATAGAAGGTCAAAGGCGCTTCCCAAAACAACAGTGGACTGGGTCAGACTTTGTTTACGAAAAAGAAAAAAGAAAAGCTATGGTAAAACTGGAGAGGTGAATATAAGAATTCAGCTATCCATAGATTGCTAAACTGCACAATTTCCTTTCTATGATATCAGATTACATTTAGGGACAGGAAATAATGAATCTAAAGTGCTTAGCATTGTGTGTAGTTCATAGATAATTGTTAGTTTTTGTCATCATTTCCTTTTATCTAAAATACCCATTAATAACTCACATCATTCAGGTACTGTGTGCTTTCTAAAATAATTCTGCATATTGTTATTTTAGTTCATCTTTAGCACAGACCTATCTGTAAGTTATCTTTAGGTTCCCATTGTGCAGATGAGGGAACAGAGGCTTAGGGATATTAACGACCTGCACACAGTTTCAGAGTTCATAAGTAACAGGATCTGAGCATTGAGTCTTTGGACTGTTAATTTGACACTCTACCAAATGCCAACTCTTCTGATCACAGCTATGGATCACTAACATTAGAGAAAATAATCAAACAACTCATCTAGCTAGATCAATGGTCCCTTTAGTGTTGGACTGTAAGATGGCCATGTAATAGTAGCAGCTAACATTTATCCAAGGCTTATTACATGACGGATACTATGTTATGCACTTTATTTGCATTGTTTTTTAATTTTCTCAGTATCGTTTTGGGTAGGTGCTATTATTTTCTCCACTTTTCTGATGAAGAAACCAAAGCTTAAAAAGGATACATTGCTTGCCTGAGGTCGGGTAACTGTCAAGTTGTAGAACCCTGTATCAATTATAACCTCCGATTCCAAAGCCCTCAACTCCAAACTGCATCACTATGTCATCCACATCAGTTAGACAATACCATGTGGGTAAATCTGTATTTTTTTCTTTTTCAAGATGGAGCCTGGGTCTGTCACCTAGGCTGGACTGTAGTGGCACAATCTTGGCTCACAGCTGCAACCTCCGCCTCCTCGGTTCAAGCAATTCTCCTGCCTCAGCCTCCTAAGTAGCTGGGATTACGGGCGCCCACCAAAACGCCCAGCTAATTTTTGTATTTTTAGTAGAGACAGAGTTTCACCATGTTGGCCAGGCTGGCCTTGAACTCCTGACTTCAGGTCATCCACCTGCCTGGGACTCCCAAAGTGCTGGAATTACAGGCATGAACCAACACACCCAGCCAGTCTATATCCTTTTACAGTTCCAATAAGAGATGGTGAGGGTAAAGGTAGCCAGACATGTGATTACAAATACAGCTACATATTCAGAACTTTTGGTGGATAATTTAGGTAATCCTACAATTTATACTTCATCTATTTGCTAAGAAAATTAAGTATAAACATAATATTAGTAAAATGTTTATGGAAATAGAAGTGATCACAGCTTTTCCAAGCATTTAAGACATATGAGTTAAAAAATCACTTTATCCAATAAATCAGGTTATTCTCTAATTCAGATTTGCAATAATATGTTGACACAGCAGTATGATTTAGTGTGATTTTTACTGTTACAAAAAGAAAAGCCTTGCTGTGAAAGTTGTAAAGGACAGAGGTATCTGTGGCTGCTTGACTATGTATGAGATAATTACCTTCTGGACTTCTGTAACATATGCCAGCAGAAACAGTAATGTTTTGATATTTTAATTATGGCTAAACAGGTCACACATTTGGTAATAAACTAAGACAGAACTTTATGTTTGTAGACAGTTGCTATTAGCTGTGTTAGTATTGAATCATAGTTAACAATGGGCCAACTGAATCTTACAAAAATATCCTTTCCATTTATGTTAACTTATAAGGTAGGTACTACTTATTTGAGAAGCATTTCCTTCCAGTGGAAACATCATATAAATTTCTTGGAGATTTTGTTACTGTTGTGGTTATTTGTTGTTTTTTTAAGGATGTGTATTGGCTCCAGCACAGATAATGAAAGAAATGTGAATTTAAAAATAAATCAGGTTTATAAAATTGATTTTATGTCTGCTAGTTGAAAGTCTTGAAGAAATCAAGATTAATCAGTACTTTATCCTTTCAATATATATCTGCAGAACCTAGAATAAGGCAGGCAAATAAAGAGGTACTAAAAAATATTGTGGCTGCAGTCAAATTGAGAAGACAATGCATCTGAAAAATTGTCATGTCATTGGGACATTTCTATGCCAACAATAGGTGTGGTGACAGCCCACGCTGTGATAATGCAAGCTTAGTTTAACCTGCACAGTAAGGAGACTACTCTGTTATATTTATATATCCCTGTTAAAATTTGTCATTTTTCTCATAGCATTTCTGGGAAAATTGAGACCCAGAGAATGTCTGGAATGCATCAGGGAGGACACAGGTGTTATGTGGTGGGCAGCCCCCTCCCCTCTCCACTTTCACTTCTTACCCTGTCTCTAGGAAAGCTTGCTATTTCTATGGCTAAAATTTGTGACTTAAGTGGGGAGCTTTGTAACCATAAGCTATAAGAACTGAAGTTTTAGACCTGTTCCTGGAATTTTCCAGTGTTCTGTGTAAAGTGGGGGATGGCTGCATGGCCCAATTGAAAGCTAATGTTCTGACGGCCCTGGAGAAGTGCTGAAATTGTCTGCACAGTCCTGCTGACTTGGTACAGCCTCTTGTTGCCTACAAAATTGAGCATTTATAGGAAAGGATGGTTTCCAGTCAATATCTTGTGTCCATATAGGGCCTCTATTTGTGTTGTTTGAGAAATGTGTTATTAAATCAGATGTCCTCTATTAAAAAGGAGTGTCTTTTTTTGGCTGACAAAACTAAGACATGGTTTCTTTATTTACAAAATGGAGGCCGTGATATGAGCTTTATTACCTGCATTAAAGAAGAGTAACTGCTCAAGAATTTTCCCACTCAGGCAAATAGTGTGAAGAGGAAAGAACTGATGCCAACAACTGCTCAGATTCTAATAAGGACAAAATCCTAACAAGGGAGTTGGCTCCAAATTTGAAGGGCACTTGATAGCTTGGACCTGCCTTTTTAAAAGTTGGTGAATACATAATCAGTCAGGGGGATGAGGGACCTGAGGGTTCGATATGTCATTACAGCCGGTTGGCTCGTGGCCTTACGAGAAGTGAAATGATTTATGGAACCAGAGTCGGATAACTACCGAAGGAGGCTAGGAGTTGCCTCGGGAGGTTTATAGAAAAGGGCGAAGCAATGTAGTTTCTAGGCTGGAGTCATGCCCTGAAAGGATGCCCTCGCCAAGGAGCCCCTCCACAAAAGTGGAATTCATCTTCAGTGCCTCCCAGACAATTCCAGACCAACAATTAACATTTCAGGGTTTGCCAAGGAGCATTAGTTTCCTGCTCAGCAATTGGCTTACTATAAGGCTCTTTTAGGTGTGTTTTCCAAAGTTTTGTCATCGTGGCTCACCTGGAAATGATAACCAGCACTTATAGCTGGAGGTCCGGGGTTTCCTGGGCTCCTTGCCCTGTGCTGGGATCTCAGTGTACTTGTGACTTGTAACTTTCAAGGTATTGGAGTACTTTCATTTGGGTAAGATTTAAGTCTGCTTCTAAGCAAAGGCCAGGCAGACTAAAACGGAACTTCGTTGATGAAGATTTGCAGAACGAAATGAGACCCTTTCTAAAGTCAAAGGCTCGAAGGCAAACTTTTTTTTTCAAGGTCCAAAAGAGCAACCTTTAGTGATGGAGATTTCCAAGCTCATTGCAAAGTCTGCAGAGCAGCCCTGCTGGCTCGTCCGCCCTGACCTTTAGGGAGAGTCTGTGGATCCAGCCAGAGCTGGAGGGTTGGTCACACTTCACTGAGCAAAGTTGCAGGCATTTGAAAGACCAAGGAGACTGCTTCACTGAGTGCTTATTCCCTGTGAAGCAAGGTAGAAACAATTTCAGGCTTGGCAAAATGTGGGGTAAGGAGCTTGGCACACAATAGCCACCAGGGTGTTGGATAAAATGACAGGCATGTGGTGTGCACAGCCCAACTGGCACCAGCTGTGATTCATTGTCTGTAATAATAAAGCATTGGCCCGCCAATCACTGCGCCTGTAACTTGGCTTTGCACTATTGTGCCTGCCACGCTGTCCTCGCTTCTCTGCCCCCCAACCCCCCTGCCCCCGCCAACCCAGTCCCCAACTGCATCTTCACACACCTCACAGCTGCATCTGCTGGGGAAAGGTTCTCAAAGGTGGGCATGAAAACGACGTGGCACAGATGAATAAGAGTTGACTTTATTGCACTTAGTTACTTTCAGGGGAGTCATGAGCGGTCCCTGTGTTTCCCAAGTTCCGTGAGGATAAAGATTACTGTGGGAGTGGTTAGATTTCATAAGAGAGACCTCATCTTAGACCTACTGAATGAGGCTGACGTAAGATAGGCTTGGTAGCCTGTGTGTACAATAAGCTTCCAGGTCCTTCTTGCTGGGGAGATTTGAAGAAGAGTGTGGCAGGGCAGCATTGCTCAGCCTGGGCTGGAGTTAGAACCACCTGAGGAACCTGACTCAGCACCATGTCCAGGCCATACCCAGACAAGTTAACTCACAGGCTTTGGTGATGGGGTCCCAGCATTGCTGTCTTTTAAACTCCCCAGGTCACTGGAATGTATAGCCAACACTGAAAACCACTAAGCTGCAGAGAATTACTTATAAAGGGGTTTCCAGCTCTTGGGAAAATCTATGTCTTAACAAGCACTCGTGTAACTTTTGTGTCCAAAGAGCACTTTACAGGGCACTATGAAGATACATGGTCTTATTTTAAGTAACAGAAAGAACCTCACCTTTCTGGAGCCTTTGATTCACTGTAAGAGATGTGTATATAAAGTGAATCCATAGCAGTTTTGGGTGGTTGGTTTTTTGTTTGTTTTTAGACGGGGTCTTGCTCTGTCCCCTAGGCTGGAGTACAGTGGTGTAATCATAGCTCACTGCAGCCTCAACCTCCCGGACTCAAGCAACCCTCCCACCGCAGCCTCCGGAGTAGCTGGGACTATAGCAAGTGCCAACACACCCTACTAATTTATTTTTATTGTTTTGTAGAAACAGGTCTCACAATGTTGCCCAGGCTGGTCTTGAACTCCTGGCTTCAAGTAATCCTCCTATCTCAGCCTCCTAAAATAAATCCAAAGTTATTGACCAACAAATCACAATGACAAGCAGTATTAAAAATGGAATTAAATGGAATGGACAAACTTCATGTCACCATTTAGCCACCAAAATATTTATATTATATATGATTTTTTCTTTTAAATAATTGTGATAAAAATCTTCACACATACATCTGTATGTAATTCTCTGATGTTTTGGTTAAATTCTGAAGCACAAAAGTTCATGGCCAAAGGGTATAAATATTTGTGAGTGTTGATAAATATTGCCAGATGTCACCCACAAAGGCTGTGCCAGTTTATACCCATGTAGCCCATGTCTGCAACTCTTTTCTACACAAGAGGTCATCAATAAAAAACGAAACACATGAACAAAAAACTTGGCTAAAGTAAATCTGAGGACACAGAGAGTAGAGAAAGATTGGAGTTTGGAGTGGGTTAAGGAAGAGATGATTCCTGGAAGCAATATTTTGAGCTGGAATTTCAAGCATATAACTTCTCATCTCTGAGAATAGTTTATAAAAAATGTAAAAGTACATTTTCTATACTTCTCTTAGTTTCTGGTAATAATAGAAATGACAAAATGGAAGAGAATAAGAATGACTCGATGATACATTTTCACATTTTGAGAGTAGATACAAAAAGCTCTGAGATGCTCCCAATGGGGGCACTGTTAGATGAAATGGAAGGCAGTTGGGTGGGCCCTTGGTGCCTGGCGAGGCACTGACCCAGATCATGTAAGTCAGGTGTAACTCGTGTTCCTAATTGCTGCCGATGAGCTGTGGAAACAGTTCCCCAGCAGGCTTTCCGGAAGTGCTGTGATTACTGCTAGCACAGCTGGAAAAGGGAAAAATACCCATTTGATTCTGTGCTTTCTTATATTTGCTAAAACATAAGCAGCAAAATAAAATTTTTCTTATTCTGAGTAAAGGAGATGGTTATTAGACCAGCCTTTTCTAAGGAGCAAAAAGCTTTCCTGCTTAGTTGATCACGTTTTACAATTTTCATGTCATACAACATGCACATTGAACTTTCTGATATTTTATTTTGTTTCGTACTTAAATTATTTGACATGTACTTGTTGTCATAAAATTAGACTCAAATTTAGAGGCAGAGAGTGTTCCTTCTATTTTGTTGTTATGCTGAGAGGCTCCATAAAGACTTGGGAAATAAATGAACAAATGTACTTAGGATGACAACAAACTGAAAACAGCAAATTCAGAAAAAAAGAAGTGCAGCATTATTTGCTTGGGATACTGGCCAAAGAATGTTCCCTATAACATCTTTCTAATTATTTGTGAAAAATGGGACCTAGAGAAATAAACATTGTTTAATTTCCATTCTTTTGCAGTATCATTTACTCAATAATTTTAAGGAGGTAGTAAATCCATAGTAAAGTTTTATATTTGATAAAACATCAGATGTGGGAATTCAAGTAAGTCATTTTTCTCTGGAGCATCTCATGATGATACAATGTATGTCCCATATGGTCTTAGGGCATATATTAATAAAAATAACTTATGAAGTATGTAAAATTTCCTTCATCCACAGCACACACAAAACAAAAAACATTCTTTTTCCTTTCGTTCATCTACATTTATTGAGTGTCTGTTCTGAGCCAGAGATGAAAGTACAAATAAACCTACAATTATGATAAAGAAAACCCCAACTTCTCAAAAAGAGAAACTATAAACCACAAATATTATCCCTGAAAAAGTTAGACTGTTCACCTTAGCAGGCATTTGATTTTTGACATACTTATGATTTTGCAGAAACGTTAAGTTTTGGTTAAAAATATGCAGTTTGGAAGACCATTTTTTTTCATGGTCAGGAGTAAAGATTTAGATTTGAACTGGTGAAAGAAATCCCATATAGTTATTGCAGAAAGAATGGAAATTATACTAAAGATGCCAAGACTTAGAATTACAGAGCATTCTTGCAGGAATGGGAATTGGAGACCCTCTCATTCAGCAGGATAACTGACACATATTAGAAGACCACCCTGCCCCACAGCATAGTCTGCCTAATCAGGGAGAATCCAGCTAAGTCCTGTGATCCATACGGCATTTCTACTAGCAATAGAGGCTTGGAAGAAAAATTTCACTCTCTCCAAACTCCCAAACTGAAAGCACGCTGAGCAGGGAAGGAGAGGTCCTGCCTCAGATGGCATGGTGCTCTGCTGTCCCATTCTCATCTCCCCTGCCTCACTGGTAAGGACTGTACTTCTTTGCAGCCTCCAAGCTAGCTAGCTAGAATTGAACATCTAGCATGCATGGGTCTTGGGGGCAGGGTGGGGCAGTGGCTGGCCAGTGGGTGACCTGCCCAACACCCCTGTTCCTCCTTCAGTGGGACATTTGTGTCCAGAGCCTATCTACAAATAGAGATTCAGGATGCCGTGTCAATCTCTCATTCTCTGTGAGCATGCCTTTCCTCAGGCATCACCCGAACCCTAATTATTCCGTTCATTCCCTGCACCAGAGATTGTATCATACTGTACACATGTGTACTGGGCTTTCTTTTATGTGTGACACACTTCTCAGCCCAATTACATTTTGAGTTCTGTCATAGCAGGGATCTTTATTACCTTGTCATTGTCATCCCCAGCCCCACTCCTTCCTCAATTACTGTCCATTCTCTTGCAAAATACGAATGTCACACCTTACTCACACACACACACACACACACACACACACACACGTCTCTTGTCCCGATTGAATTTTTAGTAAATGGGAAATCAATCCTTGCTCATCTTCTCATGAAGAGGAGGAGGAGGAGAAGGAAGAGGAAGAAGAAGAAGAGGAAAAGGAGGGGGGGAAGAATGGGGAGGGGAGAAAGGGAAGGGGGAGGGAGAATCAATTTGGGCCATGTGATTAAATCTAAGAAACCAGAGAGGTTGATTCTAGGGTGTCTAGACCTCATCTCCACCATATTCCCCAGGCCCTCTCTTCTTCCTCAACTCCCCTTGTTATAACTGCTTCAGGAAACCATGTCATAAATGTTTGGAGACAACGTTTGACCTGCAAACTTCCAGCTGCCTTGTTTTAGCAGAATGGTGGTAGCCTGTGGGCTATAGTGATCCTCTGGTCTAATGTGAAATGTTTTTTATTATTATGTTTATTGTGTATGTTTAAGGTGCACATCATGATGTTTTGACAGACATATTCATAAATGACTACTACAGTCAAGCAATTAACATATTCCTCATCTCACAGAGTTACCTTTTTTGTGTGTGGTCAGAGCACCTAAAATCTGTTCTTGTTAGCAAATTTCCGGTATATAATAACTAGAGTCCTAGTGCTGTATTTTAGTTAAAGAAACTCAAGTCCGTAAAACCCAATTCGCTTGTTCTATGACATGCGTAGTAGCAGAGATATGATGAAAATTCCTCACATTTAGTATTTTTCCCAATACACCTGTTAGCCATTAGGGAAAATACCTTTAATGTGTTATTTGAGATCCAGTGATTAAGTGGGAATAAAGTTTCTCATTGTCGTAGTTTGTTTTGTTTTGTTTTCTTTTTTATTTTTTTATTTTAATTTTTTTGAGATCGAGTCTCCTTCTATTACCCAGGCAGTGGCGCTGAGAGACAGGACTAGCTGGATTTCTCAGGCTAAGAATCCCTAAGCCTAGCTGGGAAGGTGACCAGGTCCACCTTTAAACACGAGGCTTGCAACTTAGCTCGCACCCGACCAATCAGAGATCTCACTAAAATGCTGATTAGGCAAAACCAGGAGGTAAAGAAATAGCCAACCATCTATCACCTGAGAGCACAGCAGGAGTGCCAATGATCAGGATATAAACCCAAGCATTGGAGCTAGCAACTGGCAACCCTCTTTGGGTTCCCTCTGTTTGGGAGCTGTGATTTTACTTTATTAAATCTTGCAACTGCACTTTTCTGGTCCGTGTTTGTTAGGGCTGGAGCTGATCTTTCGCTGGCCTTCCACCACTGCTGTTTGCCGCCCCCACAGACCCGCCACTGACTTCCATCCCTTCTGATTGGACAGAGTGTCCTCTGTGCTCCTAATCCACAAGGTGCCCATTGCTGCTCCCTATCGGGCTAGAGGCTCGCCATTGTTCCTGCACTGCTAAGGGCCCAGGGTTTGTCCTCATTGAGTTGAACACTAGTCACTGGGTTGCTGGGTTCTCTTTGTGACCCACAGCTTCTGACAGAGCTATAACACTCACTGCATGGCCGGAGATTCCATTCCTTGGAATCCATGAGGCCAAGAACCCCAGGTCAGAGAACACAAGGCTTGCCACCATATTGGAAATGGCCCACGGCCATCTGGGGAGCTCTGGGAGCAAGGACCCCAGGTAACACAAGGTGGTCAGGCTACAGCTTGGTTTTATACATTTTAGGGAGACATAAGACATCAATCAATACATATAAGATGTACATGGGTTTGGTCCAACTTGGAATGAGGTGGCAGAGGCCCCAAGGGGGTGGAGGGGCAGGGAGCTTCCAGGTCATAGGTGGATTCAAAGATTTTCTGATTGGCAATTGCTTGAAAGTGTTTATGTAAAGACCTGGAAGCAACAGAAGGGACTGTCTGGGTGGGAAAAAAAAGGCAGAGGGGTGGGGTTGCAGAGACCAAGGTTCTTATTATGCAGATGAAGCCTCCAGGTGGCAGGCTTCAGAGGCAATAGATTGTAAATGTTTCTTATTAGACTTTAAAAGGTACCATATACGTAGTTAATTCTCTCCTGGATCAGGAAAAAGACATGGAAAATGACGAGGATTCTCTACAGAATGTAGATTTTCCCCACAGGAGATAGTTTTGCAGAACCATTTCAAAGTAGGTCAAAGAAATATATTTTGGAGTAAAATACTTCGATTTTATTCAGGATCTGCTCTCTGTCATGTTGGTATCTGGGTCTGTTTTGTCAGTCTTAAGGTCTCTGTTTTAATGTTAATGCTGGTCAGCTGTGCCTGAATTCCAAGTGGAGGGAGGTATAATGAGGCATATCCTACCATCTATTCCCATCATGGCCTAAACTAGTACTTCAGGTTTACTTTAAAATGCCATTGGCTGAGGAGAGGGCCAAAGGCATTAAAGGCAGTTGGTTGGGAAGCTTATAATTTTATTTTTGGTTTACACCTTTTTGTTTTGTCCTTAAAAATTCAGAGGCTACTACTATGAGTACTATTCATGGAATTCAGACAGAAGTAAATGTCATCACAGCAAAACTCTGCAAGGGATGATACATTGCTGGGTTTTCTCCATTCTGAGCACCAGACTCGACTAAATTGTTGGGTGGTGTTCACCCAGTTTTTGTGTCAGAGTAGCTATACATTACAGAGTATAGGAATTATTTTAAAATATTAGATTTATTAAAGAATATTGGAATACCAAAATAAAATTTACTGAAAAGGATTGATGGCACACTGTAAAATAAAGATTTATTATCTTCAAAGCAAAATTAGGAATGCTTCTGTTCTCAAGATATTGGAACATCAGGACACTCCTAAGTCTGGGTCTGTTTAGTAAACATTATCAATCTGTTTCTTTAACCATAAATATCTAGAGGCTAGGAATGCCTAACTTTCTGAGAGTGCGACTCAGCAAGTCCCGGCCTCGTTTTCCTAGCCCTCACTTAAGGTGGAGTTGCTCTGGCTCCAACACCTCTGACAAAATCAGTCTCCCTGAAAATTCAGAGACTGGGGTTTCTGAAGAACAGTTTGGTGAGTAGGGGTCAGAGGGTGGGGAGTGTTGATTGGTTGGGGCGGAGATGAAATCACAGGGAGTTGAAGCTGGCCTCTTGCACTAAGTCAGTTCCTGGGTTGGGGCTGCAAGACCAGATGAGCCAGTTTATCAATCTGGGTGGCATCAGCTGATCCATGGAGTGCAGGGTCTGAAAAATATCTCAAGCACCAATCTTAGGTTTTACAATAGTGATGTAACCTCTAGAAGCAATTGGGAAAGTTTAGAATCTTGCATTCTCTAGCTGCATAACTCCTAAATCATAATTTCTAATGTTGTGACTAATTTGTTAGTCTTTCAATGGGTAGTCTGGCTCCCAGGCAAGAAGGGGGTTTGTTTTGGGAAAGGGCTGCTATCATCTTTGTTTCAAAATTAAACGATAAACTAAGTTCCTCCCAAGGTAGTTCAGCCTATGCCCAGGAATGGACAGGAACATTTTGGAGGTTAGAAGTAAGATGGACTCAGTTAGGTCAGATCTCTTTCACTATTGTAATTTTCTCAGTTACAATTTTTGCAAAGGCAGTTTCAATAGAATCAATAACAATAGAATTTCAATAGAATCAATTACTATTAATACTTTTTTTTTTTTTTTTTTGAGATGAGTCTCGTTCTGTTGCCCAGGATGGAGTGCTGTGGTGCAATCTCCGCCCACTGCAAGTTCCACCTCCCAGTCTCAAGTACTTCGCCTGTTTCAGTCTCCCAAGTAGTTGGGATTACAGCCATGCGCCACCACACCTGGCTAATTCTTGTATTTTCAGTAGAGACAGGGTTTCACCATGTTGGCCAGGCTGGTCTCTAGTGATTTGCCTGCCTTAGCCTTCTAAAGTGCTGGGATTACAGGCGTGAGCCACCAAGCCCAGCTGTTTAGTGCTTGCTATTCACTTTGTCAGTTGAGACAAAGTAAAATAAAAATTTAAGTAACTAAAACACAATTCAGTAAATTTAAAACCCCGGGTACCTGTATGCATATTATGAATAAAAATGCTAGATTGTAAACATGCTGAGGGCAATATCATTTCTAGGCTCATCCAAGTCAAGCATGCTGCCTTATTTAAATTTTCACAGTGCTTAACTTAGTGTCTAGTACTATTTTATTTTCTGTTTTTTACATAATACTTAGCTCAATACCCTACTATAGTGAGTATTGTACATATGGCAATAAAGAATGAATACATGAATGAGAAGATTAATTTGTCCTGAATGTCCAGCTATCATTAATCACATTTATACAGGCACATGGACATCACCAAAATATATTGAGTAGTGATGGCTTTTCATTTTAAAACACCGCAGTTTCATTTAGGCAAGCCCCTCAATCTCATTGAAATTGAAGTTTTGCATCCCTGTAATGACCGTGGTAATCTAGAGTTTAATTCTCTGGCCCAGGGGTGGAGTGGGCAGGGTTGCACTGACCCCCAAGTGCCCTGTTTATCTGTGGGTACCTGAGAGGAGGGGTGAAAGGAGGAGGAACTACCCTCCACTTCACTGTGTGAAGGAGCTTCCTGCTTATCTCTGGGACCAGTAATAAAACAAAACAAAGCATCATTATTTTGTGTCTTTCTTGATGTCAGAGAGAATTTTGATTTATGAAATACACGTACAAAAGAAGAAAATATGCCAGAAATTATTCTTTCTCCAGGGTATGTGTCTTTAGCAACATAGAATAGTAAATTGTAATTCTACTGTGATTCTACTGTCTAATAGTAATTGTGATAGGAAAATTAAAAATCATTTGCTTCTTAAACTTACTTGGGTTTAGAGGATGGTTAAAAAAAAAAAAAAGTCCTAAAGCCAAGCCAAGTTTGTTATTTTTTCCCTTACTCTTCATTTAGCTGCTGAGTATTATCGCATGCAATAGATCATAACTCCTCATTCGTCTCCTATGACATTAGGGGGAACCCTGTAGGACTTACTACTGAGGTCATAACTTGCCCAAACATGTGTAGGTCATATGACTAAACTGGTCCAACAAAGCTCCTTGGATGCATATAGCATAATAAGGCTTTTTCTGGAATAAGTAGTTAAGAATTATTTCAATCTTAAAATATTTTTCCCAAAGAAAAGAAAAAAGGGAACACACCTTAGACACAATTCATTATATGATAAGAAACTGCATAAGATCAGTAAGAGAAAGAAAAATTTCAGACCAATTTCACTCATGAATACAGAAGTTAAATTGCCAGACAAAATACTAGCAAACTGAATCCAACTAGGATCAAATTGGATTCATCTTTAGAACGCAAGAATAATTTAACATTAGAAAACCTATAAATGTAATTCACCATAACAGTAGACAAAAATGTTAAAAAAATTTGGTTTTCAGATTTTTAGGTTAAAAGCCTCTGTTTAATAATCATCTTATTTGATGTAGGAAAAATATAACAAAATTCAACAACTAATTATGATTAGACTCTCTCAGAAACTAGCACAAGAACATACTTCCTTAAACTGAGAAAGGGCCTCTACCTATAACAAACATTATTCTTAGTAGTGAGACATCAGAAATATTTCCTTTAAAATCAAGAGCAAGACAAAAATGCTCACTAGTGCTGATTTTGTTTTGAGGTATTGAATGATGCATGAACACAAAATAAATGATGATGATGATTGAAAAGAAACTGTTTTCTTATAGATGGCATGATTGTCTACATAGAAAACTGCCCTCTCCCCACAAAAACATAGCACTTACCACTTTAGTAGAATCTAAACACATAAGTTACTAAAGAAGTGTTATGCCCAGACCATTTATTCCCCGAAGAAGACCACCAGAGTCCAGAGTCAAAGCCAAGCGGCAAGGATCTTTAATGCAAGTTCGAACTTGGTCCCTCCGTTCTACAACATACAAGAGGGCCCCGAACGATGCATGTGCCCGCTTTTTATAGCCCGATGTATACAGGATATGTAAGGTTACAGAGGAACAAAGGAATTCTTTTGGTCGCAGCATCACAATTGGTTAATATTTTAAGTTATACATTTAACAGTTTTCTATTTGTTCCCACGCATTTAGTAAAACTACAAACGGTTGTGACCTTATCGGGGGCTCTCTAGGTGGTGTTTCTGAGATATATGGGGGGATGTGTTTGTGTTGGGCTCAGGAAGTTGGGACAAATAGAGGAATGTGTTTGTACTGGGCCCAGGACTGAGATATATGGCAGACACCGGTAATTAGAACAGAACAGAGCAGGACAGGGACTTTCACAACGCTTGTCCTTACAACGTCTGGAATCTGTAGATAACCTAATCCGTTAGGTCCAGGGTCGATCTTTAACTAGGCTCAGGGCGCCGCCTGGGCTGTTTGCCTGTGGACTTCATTTCTGCCTTTTAGTCTTTTCATTTGATCTGTTTCAGAAGAATACATATGATGAAAATAAACCAGACAATTATGGAAAAATCTTATAAGTCATTGGACATTTTTATAGAGGAACTAACTAAGTGGATATATAGTATACTCATGGATAGGAAAATTAAAAATCATGCATTATCAATTCTCTACAAATGGATCAAGGAAAATGTAATCCAGATCCATAGAGTACTTTCACAGGAATTTGACAAATTGATTCTAAAATGTATATGGAAGGGAAATGGGGGCAAAAAAGCAAGTATTGCCAAAACTCTCCTGGAGAAGCAAATGAGGTGGCACATGCCCTGCTTGCTATCAAGCCCTAGTAACCAAAGAATTAAAATTGAGCAATGTAGAGTAATATTTTTATGAACTTAGGGTAGAGAAGGATTTTTAAAATATAATAAAAATTGTTAGCCAGAGACCGGGCTCGGTGTCTCATGCCTGTAATCCCAGCACTTTGGGAGGCCAAGGCGGGCTGATCACCTGAGGTCAGGAGTTCGAGACCAGCCCGACCAACATGAAGAAACCCCGTCTCTACTAAAAATACAAAATTAGCTGGGTGTGGTGACACATGCCTATAATCCCAGCTACTTGGGAGGCTGAGGCAGGAGAATCGCTTGAACCTGGGAGGCGGAGGTTGCTGTGAGCTGAGGTTGTACCGTTGCACTCCAGCCTGGGCAATGAGAGTGAAATTGCATCTCAAAAAAAAAAAAAAAAGTTATTAGCCACAAAATGTTGATGAGTTCAACAGCATTAAAATTAAGAAGTTCTATATATATATATATATATATATATATATATATAAAACAACTATAAGGATAATGGAAAAACAAGTCATGGCCATATATAAAAATAAGAAAGCATTAGAATTGCAGATAAATATTTTTGACAAAAAATGCTGAAAAGAAATATGCACAAAAGACATGGATAGTCCTTGCTGGGCTCATTGGCTTACCCCTGTAATCTCAGCACTTTGGGAGGCTGAGGCGGTGGATCACAAGGTCAGGAAATCCAGACCATCCTGGCCAACATGGTAAAACTCTGTCTCTACTAAAAATACAAAAAATTAGCCGGGTGTGGTGGCAGGCGCTTGTAGTCCCAACTCCTCAGGAGGCTAACACAGGAGAATGGCATGAACCTGGGAAGTGGAGCTAGCAGTGAGCCAAGATTGCACCACTGCACTCCAGCTTGGGCGACAGAGAGAGACTCCGTCTCAAAAAAAAAAAAAAAAAAAGACATGGATAATCCTTTCACCGAAAAAACAAATGAATGACTGGTAAACATATGAAAATATGCTAAACTACATTAGTAATCTGAGAAATTCAAATTTAAACTACAAAGTGACACCACTTTATATCCTCTGGATTGGCAAAAACTAAGAAGTCTGGTAATACTGAGCACTGGGGTAGATTGGAAGCTATAAGATCCCCATACTGCCAGCAAGAGTGTGAGTTGGTACACCATGTTAGAAAATAATCTGGCTTTATCTCATCAAGTTAAACATGTGACCATTGCATTCCTGAGGGTATATACAGCCCAGAGATACTCTCGCACTTTTGTGGTATATTCAAAGCATGGACTATTACTCAAAAGAAAAAAATGAATCATTGACAACTATAAGCAAAAGAGTTGTAGATACAAGCTGGTTGCTGAAGTCCAGCTAAGTATAATACCCTTTTTTACAGAGATCAAAAGTACATAGGAAGACAGATTAGATAAATAGATAGATAGATAGATAGATAGATAGATAGATAGATAGATAGATAGATAGATAGATAGATAGACACACACACACAGGTAAATACATTCTCAGAAGACTACTTTGCAATGGCAATAAAATCATAAATATGAATCAAGATAGTAGTTACCTCTGATGGGGGAAAAAGTAAGAAGAACAAAGATAAACATACAAGAAGACTTTGTTCTATCCAGTACTTCGATGGCAAAAACAAACAACAATGATAATAGACGGTCTTTTATAATTCTTCCCTGGGCCTCTCTCCTTTCCTTTTTGACTGGATGTTTCAAGGCTGTTTGTCTCAAAAAAATAATAGGAGATGGAGAAAGGGAACTGTGGGCCAGCATTCAACAAATGTTATCTCATTTACTCTTCACAAGAACTAGTAAGCTACATATTACTTTACTTACTGCAAAGATACAAAAACTAAAGCCAAAAAAGAATAATTATCTGCACAATGTCTTACAGCTATAAAAGCTGAGGTTTGATTTCAGATCTGTATTATGAAAGTCCATTTTTGTAACAAGTGATAATAATTATATCATGTGATATGTGGTTATTATCCTTCAAAACCAAAGCACATTTTTTCCCTAGGAAAAGGAAGCATTTCAGTTTGCACTTAGCAAGAAACTCAATTCTCTATGAAACATAGTATGAAGCAAAATGATCTAAAACTTAAGTGGGAGTTATTCACATATCAGGAGAGACTGAGACACTGTCTAATATACATTTGTCCTGCACAGATTTTGAGTGATAAAAATAAACAAAAATTACCAACAGAATTAAATTTAAAGGTTAAAAACTGGTCTCCAAATCATTGCAAACAATCCCTCTTAAGTTATAAGAAATAGGAAGAGTTTTACATCTTTTGTGAAAATGGATTTTAAAATAGTTCCAATGTTTATGGGCCCATAGGTTTTGTTTTTCCTTATGATATAAACCTTCTTACAGTACATTTCAGTTTTCAGTCACAAGGCACCTTTATAGCAAGTTATCATATTCTTTGAAGTAAGTATAAATGTGAACAAACAGTAGATAATGATTCTACCGTTTTGGAGATGTTGTTACATTTTGCACAAAAGAGCATTCCTCTCATCTGCTCAGAGTCATTACTTGGCTTATGAAGAGCTGTTTAGTGTTCTGTAGGAATTGTTCTCACATCTGAGATGTACACAAGAGCAGGCATTTGAAACACCTCCACGGTTCAGAAAGATATTTGTCTTACAGGCCCACCCAGCAAAATTTTAGATCTTCAAATCAAATTCTAGAAGCAGTCTTTTTTTTTTTTTTTTAAATTTTGTAAGATAGAGGGGCCTTTGTTCTTTATTCTGGCATAAACATCTAAAAAAAAGGACAGTCATGAATCCCTTGTTAGAGTTGGGTTTCTGTGAGCTATTCCCCAAGCAATCAGGTGCTCAGTTCTCATCATCTCTCAGTAATTACAGGAAATGGCGGTAATGTCTAAGGTACCTGTCAAAAGCATTGTTGTTTGCCGGGCCCTTAAATTGTAAATGATAGCTGATTCATTCATGGCCCTGCGATGGATCTTTGTTCCTTTCCCATTCAGAATCTGCTCTTCCCACTTCACTCGGATGTTTGCAGTTCATGCTGAGAGTAGCAATTCATTCTTGGCAAAGGCTCCCCAAGGCTTGGATTACGCAGCTCCTGTGTAACTGAGCTCTGCACAGGAGCATGGCAGGTTGGGGCGGGGCGGAGGAAGTGAGTCTTACTGGTTTTCAGTCTGTCCACGTTCTCTTAGAATTGATCTGCTTACCAAGGGGCTCCAAAAACTAAAATACCTCAGTTATTTTGTCTGGACTCTGAGAAGAATGTCTCTGCATAATGAATGATATCCTCTCTTCAGTCCACTTCTGATGAATCAGAAATGGACCTTAAGTCTTGCAAACCAACAACCTCTCCCCACCCCTTCTTAGAGTCAACCAATGTTGACTCCCAGTGAAATAAATTTTTTTTAAGAATCCAAATCTGAGGCTCATATAAATGTAAGCTATTCTACAGATGTTTGCTTTCTTATAATCTTTACTATTCCCTTTGCTTTGGTGACAAGGGCTTAGAAATAAAGTTAAACTTTTTACATATCTTCTGTTTTATGGGAGCTTTAAGGAAAGAGAAAAGTTGGAAGTTTCTCCTATGCATTTTTTTTTTCACATATATACTCCGAAAATGTTCTAGGATTCCATGTTTAAGCAATGGATTTTTTTATGGGCACTAATCCGGCATTTTATAAGAATAAGATTTCGTGATCTATTGCACTATGATGACCATAGTTAATAATAATATATCGTATGTTTCAAAATTACTAAAAAATAGATTTTTATTACTCTCTCTGCAAAAAAAATGAGAAATTGGTGAGGTGATAGATATGTCAATTAGGTTTATTGAATCTTTCTACAATGTATGCATAGATAAAATATCACTTTGCATCCCATAAATATACACAATTATTGATCAGTTAAAAATAAATAATGTTTTAAATGTATAATATCATTGAAAACTACAGATTTCATTTTTTGGCCTGTGTAATCAAATGAATAGAATAAACAAATGATTAAGTGTAACAAATGTAAATGCTCTGAAAATGTGCAATTATATCCCACAAGGGAAAGGAAGCAAATAAGTCTTTTTTGGACATTAAACATCTTATACAAATGCTGCAATGCTAATGAAAGTGAACATAAATATTAAATTTTCTTGGAATATAAAACAAATTTTAAAATGTTTAAAAAGATATAGCATTGTCTGTTTGTTCTAGCACCAACTAGGCTTCAAGACTAAAGTCTACAGTTCCTGAGCCTCTAGTCATCAAACCTGGCTCTGGAGGAAGTGGGGCATGTCCCAATGTGACTGAAATGGACTCCATAGACTCTCAAAGCTCTCACACTGGGACCTTCCCACTGAACTTCACACATTTTTGCTCTCAAACCCAGCCAGTTTGGTTTGAACTCCAACCACCTTCTAGGTCTTACCATCTCCTTTCTCCCCAGAAGCTGAGACCTCCATTCTTTTCCACCCAGTGTCTGGTTCTAGCATTACCACTTACTGAGTAGATGATCTTGAAATAGTTAATCTCCATTTTAATCTTTAATCATAATCTTTTAAATGAGGACATTGATGTATAGGATTGTTATAAGGATTAAATCTAAAGTATTTAATACAGTGACTTGCATATAGTAGGCTCCGCATTCGTGGTAGATACTATACTAA